>NC_139988.1:29822749-30473706 GCF_964263955.1 Coregonus lavaretus
GCCATCTCTTGCACACACACAGGAAGAAAAATAACAGCACGTAGGAGTGTGAGGATCAAAACAGAAAAGCGGTCTTTAAAATCAATCAGACGAGACTATATTTAACCGTGGAAGTAGAACATTGACATAGTGTGTTATTACACACCAGCAAGACTGGGAAAATGAGGAAGGTACTGTGTTATAACTCTCAGACATACAGTAAAAAGGGGTGCTATAAATGCTTGACAATCACTGAATGATTTATTATTTATCACTCCTCTCTATGCTCCCTCATCCACCCATCCCTCTCTCCATCTCTCTCTCTCCATCTATCCCTCTCTCCATCTATCCCTCTCTCCACCCATCCCTCTCTCCATCTATCCCTCTCTCCACCTATCCCTCTCCACCCATCCCTCTCTCCACCCATCCCTCTCTCCACCCATCCCTCTCTCCACCCATCCCTCTCTCCATCTATCTCTCTCAATTCATCCCATCCCTCTCTCCATCTATCCCTCTCAATTCATCCCATCCCTCTCTCCATCTATCCCTCTCTCCATATATCTCTCTCAATTCATCCCATCCCTCTCTCCATCTATCCCTCTCTCCATCTATCCCTCTCAATTCATCCCATCCCTCTCTCCATCTATCCCTCTCTCCATCTATTCATCCCATCCCTCTCTCCATCTATCCCTCTCTCCATCTATCTCTCTCAATTCATCCCATCCCTCTCTCCATCTATCCCTCTCTCCATCTATCCCTCTCTCCATCTATCCCTCTCAATTCATCCCATCCCTCTCTCCATCTATCCCTCTCTCCATCTATCTCTCTCAATTAATCCCATCCCTCTCTCCATCTATCTCTCTCAATTCATCCCATCCCTCTCTCCATCTATCTCTCTCAATTCATTCCATCCTTCTCTCCATCTATCTCTCTCAATTCATTCCATCTCTCTCTCCATATATCTCTCTCAATTCATTCCATCCCTCTCTCCATCTATCTCTCTCAATTCATTCCATCCCTCTCTCCATCTATCTCTCTCAATTCATCCCATCCCTCGCTCCAGCTTCTGTCCTTCTTTCCCCTTCCATCAATCCCCCGTCCCCTAATCTCACCCCACGCTTCATCGCCTCTCTCTACCCCTTTGTCTGCATGGAGAATAGTAGATAGCTCTTTGTTTTTCAGAACTGAATCACAAAGGGTATTGAAAGGACACCATGCTGTAACAACAACACACACGTACGTACACACACACACCCAAACTGAACCCCCCCAGATACTAAGAAGAATAAAGTCAGAAGAGGATCCCACAGTTTATTTATTGTGAATGAACATGATGTCCACAGAGACAGAAATAGAAAAACATTCCAGAGACAACAGCATTTGTTTCTATAAAAAGTCAATCCAATCATTGTGTCTGCCATTCCGTATGACTACAAACTCAGATCAGAATGGAACAGGCATTGATGATCATCGGCTATACATTTTACTAACATTTATGCAGTCTACTTTTACTTATCTATCCAGTATCACCAGAACGTCTGTATGAAGCGGGTGATGAAACAAACAGAAAAACTATAATTTTGCCACTAAGTTAAAAGCTTCTATCCAAAGCGACTTAAAGTACAATGAATGCATACATTTTTCTGAATGTGTATGTGATCCCTGCTGGAATTGAACTCACAGTCGTGGCATTGGCAAGTTCTAACAGAGTCTGTTAATGTGTGTCAGAATGTACATATCATTTATCACTCATCTCATTCTCCTCATAACTCAAACATGTCTCTATCCAACTCTCTGCTGTTCTCTGTTTGCACAGCCAACATTCCCTTGTTCTTTACATTTCATTTCCCTTTAGGTATTTCACTTCAATTAACAAAATGATGGTATGAGTCTTACTGAGGCCCAAGACCAAAGCAAATAACTCAGGCTTGAAGAGACCAAGAGGCAGACTCAATCCAACCTAGTAACCATGATTGTGACACTTACCACAATAACAACTAGAAGTAGGCAGCATGTGCTTCTGAGACCAGATTCTAATCAAAAAAACGTTATTCTACTGCCAATAAGAGCGAGGAGATCTACAAGCCAAGACACAGATGGCCTATATCTGAGTTATGTTGGCAAGACTGTGGCAATTGTATAGCAGTACAAAGCAAATACTCTACGGTTGCTTCCTCACAGTCTAACCAAAGTTAAGGAATTTAAGTAAAACTGAATGTACAAGAGGCCTATTTAGCCACATAGGAACATGAAAGGTCAATAGAAAGTCCATTATAATTAAAACGTTTATGCAGTTGCATGGCAGTACAAAATAAATAGTATACTGTCGCTTCATACAGCAAAGTGCAGTGCGCTCCAACGCAAATGGTGAGAGTGTGAACGAGCTGTCAGCATTGGAGAGAGAACGAGCTGTCAGCATTGGAGAGAGAACGAGAGACAGTGATGTAGGCCTAAACAGTAGCAAACTCCCGCAATCCATACCCACGGGAAGTATGGGTGCTGCAGCACCCCCTGTAAAATCCATACCCACGGGAAGTATGGGTGCTGCAGCACCCCCTGTAAAATTCATACCCACGGGAAGTATGGGTGCTGCAGCACCCCCTGTAAAATCCATACCCACGGGAAGTATGGGTGCTGCAGCACCCCCTGTAAAATCCATACCCACGGGAAGTATGGGTGCTGCAGCACCCCCTGTAAAATCCATACCCACGGGAAGCATGGGTGCTGCAGCACCCCCTGTAAAATCCACCCCAAAAATATGAAAATATATGTGATGTTATTTTTTTTTACATTTTCCCACCAAATTTGTGCACTAGGCCTTTATTAATCCTGTATAAATGGAGAAAAATACCCCGTCTTCTCTGACTAACTCACATTGTCTCTTACTCCCCAGTAAACTACTCTGGGATGATAAGATGCTGTGTGCCATACTGATGCTGCTGCATACACACAAGCACACACATGCAGGCACACACAGTGAATACTGAGAGCTGCCTGCCTCACACATTACACATGTTCATAAACACGCCTGATTGCTCAGTCAAATACACTTCATTGTGTGACTAAACGTGTCTGTCTGGATATAACCTTGCAGAGCCTTCAGAAAGTATTCACACCCCTCGACTTTTTCCACATTTTGTTGTGTTACAAGGTGGGATTCAAATAGATTTAATTTTCATTTTTGTCAACGATCTACACAAAATACTCTGTCACAAGTGGAAGAAAAATTCTAACATTAATTCTAAAATTAGTTTTTTTATGATAAAAATAAACAGAATAGAGCTAAGCACAGGCAAATAAATAAAATAAAATACTAAACAATTAAAATATATCTTGATTACTAAGTATTCAACCCCCTGAGTCAATACATGTTAGAATCACCTTTGGCAGCGATTACAGCTGTGAGTCTTTCTGGGTAAGTCTCTAAGAACTTTGCACAGTGTCTGTTGGATTGCAGACTGAACCAGGTTTTCCTCTAGGATTTTGCCTGTGCTTAGCTCTATTCTGGTTCTTTTTATCATAAAAAACTCCATAGTCTTTGCCGATGACAAGCATACCCATAACATGATGCAGCCACCATCATGCTTGAAAATATTGAGTGGTACTCAGTGATGTGTTGTGTTGGATTTTCCCCAACCATAACGCTTTGTATTTTGGACATACATTTCATTTCTTTGCCACATTCTTTGCAATTTTACTTTAGTGCCTCATTGCAAACAGGATGCATGTTTTGTAATATTTGATTTCTGTATAGGCTTCCTTATTTTCACTCTGTCAATTAGGTTAGTATTGTGGAGTAACTACAATGTTTTTGATGCATCCTCAGTTTTCTCCTACCACAGCCATTAAACTCTGTAACTGTTTTAAAGTCACCATTGGCCTCATGGTGAAATCCTGGAGCGGTTTCCTTCCTCTCCAGCAACTGAGTTAGGAAAGACACCTGTATCTTTGTAGTGACTGGGTGTATTGATACACCATCCAAAGTGTAATTAATAACTTCACCATGCTCAAAGGGATATGAAATGTCAGCTTTTTTTAACCCAGGCATAAAATGGGATCCATGTCGTCCAAAAAGTTATACTTTTGAATCATCTGTCCATAAAAAATTATTCCAAGAGTCTTGATGATCATTCAGGTGCTTCCAGGTGCTTTTTGGCAAACTTAAGTCGAAAACCAAACACTGCATTCCACAGTAAGAACCACATACCAACGATCAAGCATGGTTTGGGGATGCTTTGCTGCCTCAGGACCTGGATGACTTGCCTTAATAGAAGGAACCATGAATTCTGCTCTGTATCAGAGAATTCTACAGGAGAATGTCAGGCCATCCGTCTGTGAGCTGAAGCTGAAGCGCAGCTGGGTCATGCAGCAAGACTATGATCCAAAGAACACAATTAAGTCTACATGAAAATGGCTAAAAAGCAACACATTTGAAGTTCTGAAATGGCCTAGTCAAAGTCCAGACCTAATCCCAATTGAGATGTCGTGGCAGGACTTCAAACGAGCAGTTCATGCTTGAAAACCTACAAATGTCGCTGAGTTAAAGCAGTTCTGCATGCAAGAGTGGGCCAAAATTCCTCAACAGCGATGTGAGAAACTGATCAACAACTGCAGGAAGCATTTGGTTGCAGTCAATGCAGCTTAGTTGAATGCACTGACTAAGTCGCTCTGGATAGCAGACTGAACCAGGTTTTCCTCTGGCCACTTTAAGAAATAGAACACTAGTCACTTGAGTAATGTTTACATATCTTGCACTACTCATCTCATATGTATATACTGTATTTTATTCTATAATATTCTACTGTATCTTAGTCCATGCCGCTCTGCCATTGCTTGTCCATATATGTATATATTCTTAAATTCCATTCCTTACTAGATTTGTGTGTATAGGGTATATGTTGTGAAATTGTTAGATATTACTTGTTAGATATTACTGCACTGTCAGAGCTAGAAGCACAATCATTTCGCTACACCCGCAATAACATCTGCTAAACACGTGTATGTGACAAATCCAATTTGATTTGATTTGATTTGGATAAGTGTCTGCTAAATAAGCAAAATGTAAATGTAAAAATGAACAATTGCAAAGTACACTGGGTATTATTATTTTCCTTGTTTTGGGGTAGGAGCTAATTAGAATAATACCCAGCATGCTTTGCAAGTGTTAATTTCTATATTTACATTTAGGTCATTTAGCACAAAGTCTTATCACACCATAGTGCCTAGAAAATTCTGAACCGCTATAAAAAATAAAATGTTATAGAAAAGTATTTTGTATTTTGAAAATACAGATTACAGGTACAGTATGTTGTTAGAAAATACATTGAATTGTAGTTCAGGCTGGTGAAATACAAATGACAAAATACTCAAAAGTAATTGAAATACTGCCCATCTCTGGAAACATCGTGGTGTTGATGGCGTGTACTTTGAATCCCTAAGACACTTCAACCCCAGACAGACTCATATGACTGGCTGGTTCTACTTTCTTCTTACGAGGGTGGCATTACATCCTGCCGACTCACGCCGCCCAGCTCAAACATGGCCGACGGAGCATTGCCATGGCGACAAAGTGACCCTGACTATTAGCACATGTAAAGGCTTTATCCCACTAAGAGGCTCACAGGCTGCTAAGGAGAACACAACCAATCTGGCCCGGCAGAGAGAAGGGAGCGGGGGAGAGGGATAGTGGAGAGAGAAAGAAAGATAGGGAGGGACGGAGGGTAGATAGAGAGAGGTATTGGGACTAGTACTGTTCCAATATAAGGAACAATCAGTGTAGCACTTCCATATGAAATCAAAGTGTTTTTTTTAGATCAGTGCAGGTGAGTAACGAAGAGACAAGGAGAGGAAGCCACTGTAGACTATTGAGTTGCAGCCCTGATGTTTAATTGAGTGTCAGTTGGGGCGGAGGAGGTGAGACCGTGTGTTTGGAGATGTCTCTCTCAATAAGAACTGATCAGAGAGCTGTACTTCTGACTGTGGAAGTGACTGGCAGGTTAGGATCCCCTGGAAGTCTAGGCCTGACTCTCTTTCTCTACAGGATGTCTCTATTCTGTCCATCACCCTCTCTGTTATTCTCACTTTTCTATTTCTATTTATCTTTCTCTCTCGCTCTCTTTTATCTCTCTCTCTCTTTCTATCCCTCTCTCATCAAAATACATTTTTAATCCCCTCTTTCTCTCTCGGTTGCCCTCTGGTAGGTACAGGTCTGTCATATACCATTCATACTGTATGTTCCATCTCTGTCCTTACCTTGGAAATATTGCTGGACCTGCTGGCAGAATGACCCAGGGGCTTCTCATTCTGAAAGAGAGGAACAGAAAGACAGACTTAGTACTGTCTTACTACATAAATATTAGACACATTTAGTCATTTTGAAACACCAACCACTGTAGCAGCAGATACTGTAAGTCATATCAACGTTTGACTGGGCCAGTAACCGAAAGGTCGCTGGTTCGAATTCCCGCGCCGACTAGGTGAAAAATCTGTCGATATGGCCCTTGAGCAAGGCACTAAACCCTAATTGCTCCTGTAAGTCGCTCTGGATGAGATTTTCTGCTAAATGACTAAAATGTAAATGTGAAATACCTTCTGCCTTGAACTGCGTTAGAGACACAAGAGACAACAAGGTGAATGTCCATCTGTTATAACTTTGGCAGTGATTACACATGATAACATATGGCTCGTAATGATTATTACATCTTTCCAGCACTGCACATTTACCAGCTGTTTGGTTATGGACACAAACACACTTATGCATGTACACATGCACGCACACACACACACACACACACACACAAACACAAGCTCTCTCTCTTGCTCTCTCTCGCTCTTTCTGTCTATACATTACCATACTGATGCTTTCGCAACAAGTTCAGTGGAATAGTCAGAAGATTTTCAGATGATAACAACTAGTTGATACTTGATTAAATTGACTTGTTTCATGCTCAAGAAACAGACTGACATGCACGAGCACACACTTTTTAAAATGTAACAACTCTATCACTTCCCTTCTGTATCTCGCTTTCCCTAGTTACCATGGTGATGTTAGTGAGAGGTCTGTGTGTTAAGTTTCTTTATCCCCCTGTCCCCATCCTCTCCCTTCCATTCCTCTCTCTCTCTATCCATGTCTGTCTGGCATTGGCCGAACTTCAGCCTAAAGATACATAAGGAAGCAACACACACACACACACAAGCGCGTACGCATGCACCCCCCCCAACACACACCCACAAACATGTATACACACACACAAACATTGTGATTAATGACTGAACTGTGAACTGGTGTGTGCCATCATCACACTATTACTTATTTCTGAGGGAGGCAGGGGCTGTGAACGATCTGCTGTCAAATAGCAGATAAGCATAGAACACACATACACACACTCACTCACTTCTGATAAACAGACCCTGATGGATCCACACACAGCACATACACACACATCTGAGAACCTGTGTGTTTATCCATCTGTGTGGCCATAACGGTTGGCTCATGTGACGTGTGTTCTTTATGAAGAGCAGACTTAAACATACAGTATCGTACTGAGAAACAGAGCAACAGACAGATACAGAAGAGATAATAAGAGAACAATGCGATAGAGAAGGAAATATGGAAAGAGAGAGAGAGCGATAATAGGGGGAACAGAAATGATTTTTTGTCCTCTGTTTCTTCGAGTAATGGAGTAATGATGAGGAACTCAACGTTGCCATGAGAGCCGCTGCGGAGGGAAAATAACAAGGCCACTATTACACAGCTGACCCTCCAATTTAATAGGACAGGATGATTAGAATAAAACGAGAGAGACTGATAGACAGGGAAGAGCTGTGCTGAACACTCTCCGCGGTCAGATTAGAGAGGAAGGGCTTTCGTCCCAGCAAGGAACTGAAGCAGTATTTATTTTTCCATCTCCGTTCTCTCTTGCCGTCTCTCTCAGTAAAATATGTCACTAGTCTCACTGGGTTTGAGAGTAAGTCCCACCGTCTCATTGAACACACACATGCACGCACACACACGTCTCAAGCCTGTTTATCTATCTGTGTGTGGTCATAATGGTTGGCTCATGTGACGTGTGTTCTCTTAGGTTCTTTTCACTCATTGTCTTTATGATGAGCACACAGCGTCGCAAACGTATCTACTTTATCATGGACTGATGCCATCTGAATTCTAGACAGAGATATACAGTACACTGAGTATACCAAACATTAGGAACACCTTCCTAATATTGAGTTGCAGTTCTTGACACAAACCTGGCACCTACTACCATACCCCGTTCAAAGGCACTTACATTTTCTGTCTTACCCATTCACCCTCTGAATGGCACACATACACAATCCATGTCTTAATTGTCTCAAGGCTTAAAAATCATTTTTTAACCGGTCTCCTCCCCTTCATCCACACTGATTTAAGTGGATTTAACAAGTGACATCAATAAGGGATCATAGCTTTCACCTGGATTCACCTGGTCAGTCTATGTCATGGAAAGAGCAGGTGTTCACTCAGTGTACAGTACATGAACATAACACTTAAACATACATTATCATACATATACTGAGAAACAGACAGATAAAAGGAAGATAAGAAGAGAAGGGACGATAGAGAGAGAGAGAAATAAAGTAGGAAATAAATAGAGAGAGAAAGAGAGAGAGAGCGAGCTATAATAGGAACATATTTCTTGTCCTCTGTTCCTTCGCCAGTCTAAGACGTAGTAATGATGAGGAACTCAAGGTTGCCATGAGAGTCGCTGTGGAGGGAAAATAACAAGGCCACTAATACACAGTGAACCTTCCAATTTAATAGGATAGGATAGGAAGAGGCGATGAGGAGAGATGGATGGATAGATGAGGAGGGAAGAGCAAAGTGCTGAACACTCCACACTCAGATTAGAGACAAAAAAGAGAAGCATTTTGTCCTGGCAAGGAACTAATTGACTTTTTCCCTGTCTTTGTTTATATCTACCTCTCTTTGTTCTTCTCTGCCTCTATCTCTGCCTTTCCCTCTCTTCTTCACTCCCTCTCCCTTTCTCTCACACACACACACACACACACACACAGTCCCATCATATCAGTGACAGTAGTCTATAAAAAATGTAAATGTAAAATGTATAAAAGGACTAAGTCTCACGAGTCATCCATTATTCTGTGAGAGAAGCTCTAGAGTTTCAAACGTCTCTGTCTTTCTCTCTTCGCTCTCCCTCTTCTCTCTCTCTCTTCTCTCTCTCTCTTCTCTCTCTCTTCTCTCTCTCTTCTCTCTCTCTTCTCTCCTCTCTCTCTTCTCTCTCTCTTATCTCTCTTCTCTCTCTTCTCTCTCCCTCTGTGGACTGGGTAACAACTCCTGGCTGTGATGATCCAGACCTGTGTGAGTGAGGTAAAGGGAGGCTCAGGAGGATATGACAGAGGAGAGGAGACATTTTGTCTTGGTGGTTCATGGCTCCGAGGCTTAAGTCTCTGTTCAGGGGCTCAGAGCTTCAGGGCCTCTGTGTGGGCTGTCCCTTGCCTCTGTCTGAGCCCTGAAGACTTTCACAATGTTCCATCTTTTCAGAACCCAGTTATGTTGAGGAATTCTAACCTTCATAAATTCACCTCACCTCCAAATCAGAGTTTGTCAGAAGTTTTAATTCCTCAAAAGTAGAACTATAGCAACTATATAATCTTCTTTCCCTGTACCAGACAGTTACCTCATAACCATAGACATATTTACATTTACATTTTTGTCATTTAGCAGACGCTCTTATCCAGAGCGACTTACAGGAGCAATTAGGGTTAAGTGCCTTGCTCAAGGGCACATCGACAGATTTTTCACCTAGTCGGCTCGGGGATTAGAACCAGCGACCTTTCGGTTACTGGCACAACGCTCTTAACCACTAAGCTACCTGTCGCCCCGATATCAGTTATATTATTAACATGAGACATCTATGTCTTTATCAATGGAAAAGATAAATGCTTGAGATTTATATCATTTAAAAGCTTACAAACATGGTTGTCAAACTGTTTTATAATTTCTTTAAAAAAATGCTTTTAAATTGTAAACTTTTTCTTTATACCTTAAACGCCAATGATCTAAAAACGCGTGAACTATGATTTTTTTCAAATTCGCATATGTTGGTTTTTGCGCTGTGCCCGCCATCGGTTGAGACAACATGCTCTTGACTACAGGGTGGGTGTCATGTTTTGGCTGATAAATGTACTAAAATGGGAATACAATTGAAATTTCGAATGGTACCATTAAGATGGCTGGAGGTCCACACATCAGAGAATGCTGACTTGAATGGGAATATCTGTTGTTTTAAATTATACTGCCAATCCTCCATAGGAAACCTATTGAAATCATAGAAATATAGATCATAGAATATACATGACCATTTAAGTTGACAGGTGGGTGGACCAGCGGCCATCTTTGCGGTTGGAATTAGAAGGTAAAATTTCAATTTCAATTTCAATGGTGTACCAGCTAAATTGCAGTGGTCTGAACTATTAATTATATTTCTATGATTGAAATGACACCCACCCTGTATTCAAGAGCATGTTGTGTCTCAACCGATGGTAGGCACAACACAAAAATGGCTGAGTTTACATATTTTTTGATAATTTACTTTAAAGGTTAAATGTCAATTTTTAGTCAATAATTTTGTTGTTGTTGAAATTATCAAATAGTTTGACAACCCTGTTTGTAAGCTTTTAAATGATATCAATCTCAACCGTTTATCTTTTCCAGTGATGAAGACATGGATGTATCATGGTATGGTGGGGTATACAAAATGGGTCAACTTTGAGCACCTCTTTCTCTTGAATGTTTTGGCACTTAGCAAAAGAGTGCCTTCTGCACTGCTATTTCAGTTATCACTTAATCTGACTATTCTCTCATTGATTTCATTGACTTGTTTCAGCAATTTGAATTTGTGTGTTCAGTATAGTTGTCTAATGTTGGTGGAGCATATTATTCTGTTTTAAGGTTACTCCTGAATATGATAAATATAATAGTTTTTCTTCAGTATATTTTTAACAAAGCTGAGATTTACTTTGAGGTGCTAAGTGTAGGAATAGGCCTACAGGTGAAACCAGTCATTGATACAGACATGGTGGCGTAGCAGGAAGATCGGAATGCCGTGAATTCAACTCCCAGGTGAGGACATGTTAAATAATAATCTGTATGAATAAAGATACACAATGTAATCAAGTATGTCAAATATGTAAGTTGAAAACACTATGTTAAAAGCATTGTTTGTGTGGGTGTCCCTAGCATTGCCAAAAGACAAAGAGCTGTGACTGGATCAGTGGTTCATTTACATTTTTACATTTAAATTTTTGTCATTTAGCAGACGCTCTTATCCAGAGCGACTTACAGTTAGTGAGTGCATACATAATTTTTTTTACTTTTTCATACTGGCCCCCCGTGGGAATCGAACCCACAACCCTGGTGTTGCAAACGCCATGCTCTACCAACTGAGCTACATCCCTGCCGGCCATTCCCTCCCGGTCGCGGCCGGCTACAACAGAGCCTGGATTCGAACCAGGATCTCTAGTGGCACAGCTAGCACTGCGATGCAGTGCCTTAGACCACTGTGCCACATGGTTCACCAATCAGGGATATTATTTTTGACGACGTATCGTTTTGACAATATCGCAATATAATTTTTTGCTTGTTCTCCATCTTCTTTTTAAATAGGGAGACAATTTCTTTTCAGTACTTTTATTTTATTTTATTTATTTATTATTTATTTTCCATGACTGATCGAAACTCATTTTCTCATGGCTCTCTCTTGTCCCTCTGCAGCAGACATATGGTGAGCAATATGTTTGGAACATCGAATCGCAATACATATAGAATTGGCACCTACACGTAAGTATCGTGATAATATCGTATATGTGATGTCCCTGGCAATTCCCAGCCCTAACCATGACACAACGTCCCAAGAATGTTAAGGATACCTTCTGGAGACCATGACACAACGTACAAGAACGTCCTAAAAATGTCCTTGGGGATGTCTCTGGGACCAACCGGGAACTAGACAAAACCTCCAGGTGACCATGACACAACGTCCCAAGAACGTCCTAAAAACATCCCAGGGACAAACTGGGAACTATAAAACGGTCCCCCAGAGAATGTTCCCCTTGGAACCATCATGCGACGTCCTAAGGACTAGTAAAATGAAAGTCCTGAGAACGTCCTAGAAATGTCCTGACATGGCCCTCAATGACGTCCTGGGAACTTACAGGTAACTAGACAAAGGTCCTCCAGAGAACATTCCCTTGGGACCGTCACGCGACGTCCTAAGGACTAATAAAATTAAAGTATTGAGAACATCCTAAAAAGTGACGTCCTGGGAACCTACAGGGAACTAGACAAAACTGGAACCTGTACTGAACGTCCTCTTATTGTCCCAAGGTTAACGTCATGTTTGAATGTTACTAGAATGTTCTCAGAATGTCAGTGGGATAACGTCTTTGCAAATTGGCAAAACCCTTAAAGGGACTGAATTGGAACGTCACATTATTTCCTTAGGACGCCCCCTGTTTGCTGGCTTAATACAATCATCTAGCATGAAATTCCAGGACGCACGTGCACACACACAGCCCTCAGCATGCACAATGGACAGGATATGTGAAAGCATCATCATTCACTGTCCCCAAGAGTACATAAGAGAGGCGAGAATTACATGGACTGAAGAGAGGAATGATTACATGGTGATAGGCTAAGAGAGAATGGCTCAGAAAGTCCATAGGGACTATAAAAACTCTTATAAAATGGCAAAGAATATATCAATTCAGTTTTCTGTTGAACAGAAACATCACATCTACTTAGGACAGGAATATTGCAACATAAAAATGTAATAAAACCCATATCAAAATTGACATATCAATTAAGTTTTTCATTTAACAGAACATTACAACACATTCAGCATCAGAAGGAGCCTGGGTAATGAGTTATTTAAAACGAGCAGCTTCTCTCTCTCTGTAGGAAAAGTGCCAGAGATGTCACTCTTAATCATCTACTGTCAGATCATCTGCCAAAATGTTGAGAGAAGAACTGAGGGTGAGAGATAGAGTGGGACAAAGAGACTGGGAGGGAGAAGGAGATGGAAAAAGAGAGAGCGAGAGACAGACAGTGGGAGGGAGAGCGAGATGGAAACAAAGAGAGAGAGGGGAAGGGGGGGGGGGAAGAGAGATAGTAGAGATAGCTAGCAGAGTCAGTGAAAATGAGGAGAACGAAAGGGAGGAAACAATTCAATCATCAGAACTAATGGCCTGCACACAAGCACACACACACACACACACACACACACACACACACACACACACACACACACACACACACACAGACAGACAGACAGACAGACAGACAGACAGACAGACAGACAGACAGACAGACAGACAGACAGACAGACAGACAGACAGACAGACAGACAGACAGACAGACAGACAGACAGACAGACAGACAGACAGACAGACAGACAGACAGACAGACAGACAGACAGACAGACAGACAGACAGACAGACAGACAGACAGACAGACAGACAGACAGACAGACAGACAGACAGACAGACAGACAGACAGACAGACAGACAGACAGACAGACAGACAGACAGACAGACAGACAGACAGACAGACAGACAGACAGACAGACAGACAGACAGACAGACAGACAGACAGACAGACAGACAGACAGACAGACAGACAGACAGACAGACAGACAGACAGACAGACAGACAGACAGACAGACAGACAGACAGACAGACAGACAGACAGACAGACAGACAGACAGACAGACAGACAGACAGACAGACAGACAGACAGACAGACAGACAGACAGACAGACAGACAGACAGACAGACAGACAGACAGACAGACAGACAGACAGACAGACAGACAGACAGACAGACAGACAGACAGACAGACAGACAGACAGACAGACAGACAGACAGACAGACAGACAGACAGACAGACAGACAGACAGACAGACAGACAGACAGACAGACAGACAGACAGACAGACAGACAGACAGACAGACAGACAGACAGACAGACAGACAGACAGACAGACAGACAGACGAATGCACGCACACACACAAACAAACATACGCACAGGCACACACACAAACACACGTTGATGAGGATGATGGGGAAATCTGTGTCCATTGATCTCTCCATAGAGGTGGACACACATCATTTACATATAATCACCACAGCTCAATGACATGGTGGTTATAGACCTGCACAGACCGCACTGTGTGTGTCATATACAAAACAAATGCTCTTTCCATGACATGAACTGACCTGGTGAATCCAGGTGAAAGCTATGATCCCTTATTGATGTCACTTGTTAAATCCACTTCAGTCAGTCAGTGTAGATGAAGGGGAGGAGACAGGTTAAAGAAGGATTTCTAAGCCTTGAGACCTGGATCGTGTATGTGTGCCATTCAGAGGGTGAATGGCCAAGACAAAATATTTAAGTGCCTTTGAACGGGTATGGAAGAAGGTGCCAGGGGCACCGGTTTGTGTCACGAACTGCAACACTGCTGGATTTTTCACGCTCAACAGTTTCCTGTGTGTATCAAGAATGGTCCACCACCCAAAGGACATCTAGCCAACTTGACAACTGTGGGAAGCATTGGAGTCAACATGGGCCAGAATCCCTGTGGAACGCTTTCTACACCTTGTAGAGTCTATGCCCTGCCGAATTGAGGCTGTTCTGAGGGCAAAAGGGGGGTGAAACTCAATATTTGGTATACTCAGTGTATATTCTGCAGCACACACACAATATTGAGTTACTGGTAGTGAATCATATTGTTAGGACATTAGAGAAGGCACTTCAGAGACTTGGAAGAGAGACAGAGTGAACCTCATCTCAGCTGATTCTCTTCACTGATTCACTGGCAGCAAATATGGAGGCTTGGCCTCAAACACACACACACACACACACACAAACACAAACACATGCACAAACACAACGCATGAGATTACACAGTTGCTAGTCCTCCTGGGTAGCCATCCTTCCAAATCTGTCTCGTTAACCCACATGTGCCTCTGCTCAATTCTGTCCTATAAATGTGTTTATTAATCCATATACACACACACAACCTGCTTTGCCTGTGTATGAATATCTATCAGTGAAAAGCTTACAATTTAATTGTGTAGAATATGTACAGTGAGGGAAAAAGGTATTTGATCCCCTGCTGATTTTGTACGTTTGCTGACTGACAAAGACATGATCAGTCTATAATTTTAATGGTAGGTTTATTTGAACAGTGAGAGACAGAATAACAACAAAGAAATCCAGAAAAGCGCATGTCAAAAATGTTATAAATTGATTTGCATTTTAATGAGGGAAATAAGTATTTGACCCCTCTGCAAAACATGACTTAGTACTTGGTGGCAAAACCCTTGTTGGCAATCACAGAGGTCAGACGTTTCTTGTAGTTGGCCACCAGGTTTGCACACATCTCAGGAGGGATTTTGTTCCACTCCTCTTTGCAGTCATTAAGGTTTCGAGGCTGACGTTTGGCAACTCGAACCTTCAGCTCCCTCCACAGATTTTCTATGGGATTAAGGTCTGGAGACTGGCTAGGTCACTCCATGACCTTAATGTGCTTCTTCTTGAGCCACTCCTTTGTTGCCTTGGCCGTGTGTTTTGGGTCATTGTCATGCTGGAATACCCATCCACGACCCATTTTCAATGCCCTGGCTGAGGGAAGGAGGTTCTCACCCAAGATTTGACGGTACATGGCCCCGTCCATCGTCCCTTTGATGCGGTGAAGTTGTCCTGTCCCCTTAGCAGAAAAATACCCCCAAAGCATAACGTTTCCACCTCCATGTTTGACGGTGGGGATGGTGTTCTTGGGGTCATAGGCAGCATTCCTCCTCCTCCAAACACGGCGAGTTGAGTTGATGCCAAAGAGCTCGAATTTGGTCTCATCTGACCACAATACTTTCACCCGTTCTCCTCTGAATCATTCAGATGTTCATTGGCACACTTCTGACGGCCCTGTATATGTGCTTTCTTGAGCAGGGGGACCTTGCGGGTGCTGCAGGATTTCAGTCTTTCACGGCGTAGTGTGTTACCAATTGTTTTCTTGGTGATTATGGTCCCAGCTGCCTTGAGATCATTGACAAGATCCTCCCGTGTAGTTCTGGGCCGATTCCTCACCGTTCTCATGATCATTGCAACTCCACGAGGTGAGATCTTGCATGGAGCCCCAGGCCGAGGGAGATTGACAGTTCTTTTGTGTTTCTTCCATTTGCGAATAATCGCACCAACTGTTGTCATCTTCTCACCAAGCTGCTTGGCGATGGTCTTGTAGCCCATTCCAGTCTTGTGTAGGTCTACAATCTTGTCCCTGACATCCTTGGAGAGCTCTTTGGTCTTGGCCATGGTGGAGAGTTTGGAATCTGATTGATTGATTGCTTCTGTGGACAGGTGTCTTTTATACAGGTAACAAACTGAGATTAGGAGTACTCCCTTTAAGAGTGTGCTCCTAATCTCAGCTCGTTACCTGTATAAAAGACACCTGGGAGCCAGAAATCTTTCTGATTGAGAGGGGGTCAAATACTTATTTCCCTCATTAAAATGCAAATCAATTTATAACATTTTTGACATGCGTTTTTCTGGATTTTTTTGTTTGTTATTCTGTCTCTCAATGTTCAAATAAATTTACCATTAAAATTATAGACTGATAATTTCTTTGTCAGTGGGCAAACGTACAAAATCAGCACGGGATCAAATACTTTTTATCCCTCACTGTATCTGAGATGATCTCACCATACTGTATTTCTCAGCATGGCACAAAAACAGGAGACACGCTGACACAAGAGTTCAACCTTACAGGGCTTGTAAGTAAGCATTTCACCGTAAATTCTACACCTGTTGTATTCGGCGCATGTGACAAATAACATTTGATTTGATTTGATTTACAGCATTCTAAAATATCTCAGATTCCTGTAAAGACAGAGACACACAGGATCACACCCCATACCAAATACAGAGCCATATCTGTAACTGACCACTCTGAAGAATACGGTGACAACACACACGCAAGCGTGTACACACACAGACAGTGTTTCTTAATCCGGGTCCTGGGAACCCAAAGGGGTGCACATTTCCGTTTTTGCCCTAGCACTACACACCTGGTTCCACTAATTAAAGGTGTATGGGTTTATATGTAGATAGAGTGCAGTCATTGACCCCTCACTGTATTCCCGAAATCTTCCCAAACCCACACAAACAGAGGCAGGATATGAAATAATCTGATCACACAGGAAGAGTGTGGTGTCTACTGTTTAGATATGGTTTCCCGTCTCTGTCAGCATACAATGACCTCTAGGGAGGAAGATACAAGGCTGAACACATGCACGCACACACACATGCAGATATAGGCTGTGAAGACAGAGTGGTCAGCGAACAGAGGATGCGGACCAGATGGAAATGTTAGAATGTGAACTATGCACAGTAACAATAATCACCAGAGGTTGCTGTCAACCACAACAACACAGGACTCCTGTTCTAACCAGAGCCATACACACTCAACAAAAATATAAAACGCAACATATAAAGTGTTGGTCCCATGTTTCATGAGCTGAAATAAATAAATCCCAGACATTTTCCATACCCACAAAAAGTGTATTTCTCTCAAATGTTGTGCACCAATTTGTTTACATCCCTGTTAGCTAGCATTTCTCCTTTGCCAAGATAATCTATCCACCTGACAGGTGTGGCATATCAAGAAGCTGATTAAACAGCATGATCATGACACAGGTGCACCTTGTGCTGGGGACAATAAAAGGCCACTCTTAAATGTGCAGTTGTGTCACACAACACAATGCCACAGATGTCTCAAGTTTTGAGAGAGCATACAATTAGCATGCTGACTGCAGGAATATCCACCAGAGCTGTTGGCAGATAATTTCATGTTCATTTCTCTACCATACGCTGTCCCCAATGTCGTTTTAAAGAATTTGTGGGTAAAACCTAATTCTGATTGGCTGGGCCTGGCTCCTCCAAGGCCCACCCATGGCTGCACCCCTGCCCAGTCGTGTGAAATCCACTGATTTCCTTATATGAACTGTAAAATCTTTGAAATTGTTGCATGTTGCATTAATATTTTTGTTCAGTATATTTAGAGCCTAAATATACAAACATATCCTAAATATATGGATCTGGTTAGAACCAGCATGGGATGACCCTGTCTGAGGACCAAAGTGAGAAGTACAAGGCTATGAGACAATTGGAGTGGGATATAGACACTGCCCATAAGACTGATCTAAGATCAGTTTTGTGTTTCTCCCTAATGGCTATGGTTAGGATTTTAGAGAGGGTAAGCTGATCCTAGATCTGTGACCGTTAGTAAAATTGTAGCGATAGTAAGGTGTTTCCACTAATAATAATAATAATAATAATAATAATATGCCATTTAGCAGACGCTTTTATCCAAAGCGACTTACAGTCATGCGTGCATGCATTTTTATTTTGTGTATGGGTGGTCCCGGGGATCGAACCCACTACCTTGGCGTTACAAGCGCCGTGCTCTACCAGCTGAGCTACAGAGGACCACTACATGAGACAGCGGTGATCATTAGTATTTGCTCAGCAAAACCACAGTCTCACAGTTAGCTTGTAAACTAGGTCTGAGAGAGAGGAAAAAGATTGTGAGAGAGAAGTAGAGACATCGCTGTAGTCTCAGAAATCCCAGACCTAGGGCAACAGCACTAGGTCTGGGAATCATGTCGGATTTTCTTGGCCAATTCAGGGAGGGTGCTCCTCAGACAGAAAAATCACCCAACAAATCATGAGTTTGGGTAGGCGGGGCTTAGAAAGAATCCCCTCGGAAACATGACAGAGGTGGACACACAATGCGGACGCAGATAGCTAAGCTAATTGTGGTTGTAACTCTAACGTCTTGGTGCATGCAAACTACTCACTTGTGAAATACACTCATTGAAAATATCCTCTGCGGGCTCTATCTAGCTAGCTAGCGGAAATGCTTACGGCAGGGCTCTGGACAGATTTTCCGGCGCCCAACTCCGCCCTTTCCTCTCTGCCAAACTGACGTTGGTTTAAGTACAGACGTGTATGCTGGAACATTGGTACATTGATGGAGGCAACCAGTCTGTCTAAACCACATTTCCACAGAAACAGCTCCTAAAGTAGGCCTGCAGCGAGAAACAGGAAACAGCCTCTGTGTGTGTGTGTGCTTGTGTGTGTGTTTCTCAGAATAAAATACTTCACAATAGCAGGATTGCTAATCGCACCCTCTCTCATCTGTCATTCATCTTCTTCCCCCTCTCTATCTGTCTCTCATCCAATCTTCCCCTCTTTTCCTCCACCCTCTCATCTGCATCTCATCCTTCCCTACTAACAGCTCTCCTAATTGCATCAGTGTGTCAGAATAGGAACAGGAAATGGGAGACCAGTATGTACTGATTTGTCACTGCTGGTCTGCTCCCTGAATACGACATTGCTAATAGTTAGCAATGATACAGGGCTGTCTGAATGGTGCTAAGCTACTGGAATTGCTAAGGTACTAGTTAGAGGAAAGGGGGTTGTCTCATTGAATGAACTGGAAGAGAGGAATGGAGAGAGAAAGATGGGAGAAACAGAGCGAGAGAGAGTGTGTTTGTGGATTTGAGAGAAAGAAACAGACACAGCCAAGAGAGAGAGAGAGAGAGGAGCGAGAGAGAGAATAGACAATAAACAAAAGAGTGAGAGAGTCATAATGACAGAGAGAAAGAAAAAGAGAGAGATGAAAACGAGGGAGGAAGCAAAAAGTTAGTGTGTGTCAAAGTAGTTGTTTTGGTAGTCAGATAAGGACGCAGGTGTCAATTGGAAGTCAAGGTATTTCCTCACTAAGTACAAATACAACTTGGTTTGCTTTTCTCTCCTCTGAATCACTTGAGTCATTATTTCTGTTTGAGTTCAGGGGTGTGTTCCAAATGGCACCGTATTCCCTTTATAAAAGTAGTGCACTATAAAGAGAATAGGGTGCCATTTGGGAAGCAGAGCAGAGCTGGAAAGAACAGATAATTACTTCAGTCCAGTTTACCATAATTAACTGTGTTGACTGGCCAGGCCCGCAGCTCCCCTGTGATGTAACACGCACACGCACACGCACAGACACGGACACAGACACAGACACAGACACAGACACAGACACAGACACAGACACAGACACAGACACAGACACAGACAGACACAGACACAGACACAGACACAGACACAGAGACAGAGACAGAGACAGAGACAGAGACAGAGACAGAGACAGAGACAGAGACAGAGACAGAGACAGACACAGAGACAGACACAGAGACAGACACAGAGACAGACACAGAGACAGACACAGACACAGACACAGACACAGACAGAAAGCAGAGTTCAGAACAGCAGAGACCACAGTAGAGCAGAGCACAGCCTTTGATTGCTAATGGCAAACACTAACAAAACAGGACTGGGCAAACACTAACAAAACAAGACTGGGCAAACACTAACAAAACACTGTACTTTCTAGAGTGCCTTGAGAAAGTATTCACACCCCTTGACTTTTTCCACATTTTGTTTTGTTACAGCCTGAATTTAAAATGGGATTACATTTAGATTTGTTTGTCACTGGCCTACACATAATACCCCATAATGTCAAAGTGGAATTATGCTTTCTTTTTTTTGAGTCAATAAATAGTCAACCCCTTGGTTATGGCAAGCCTAAATATGTTCAGGAGTAAAAATGTGCTTAACAAGTCACATAATAAGTTGCAATAATAGTGTTTAACATGATTTTTGAATGACTACCTCATCTCTGTACCCAACACATACAATTATCTGTAAGGTCCCTCAGTCAAGCACTGAATGTCAAACACAGATTAAACCACAAAGACCAGGGAGGTTTTCCAATGGCTTGCAAAGAAGGGCACCATCTATTGGTAGATGGGTAAAAAAAAGCAGATATTGAATATCCATTTGAGCATGGTGAAGTTATTAATTACACTTTGGATGGTATATCAATACACACAGTCACTAAAAAGATACAGGTGTCCTTCCTACCTAAGTTAACGGAGAGGAAGAAAACCACTCAGGGATTTCACCATGACGCCAATGGTGACTATAAAACAGTTACAGAGTTGAATGGCTGTGATAGGAGAAAACTGAGGATGGATCAACAACATTGTAGTTACTCCACAATACTAATCTAATTGACAGAGTGAAAAGAAAGAAGCCTGTACAGAATAAAAATATTCCAAAACATCACGTTTGCAACAAGGCACTAAAGTAATACTGCAAAAATGTGGCAAAGAAATTCACTTTATGTCCAAAATACAAAGCGTTATGTTTGGGGAAAATCCAACGCAACACATCAGTGAGTCCCACTCAATATTTTCAAGCATGATGGTGGCTGCATCATATTATGGGTATGCTTGTCATCGGCAAAGCCTATGGAGTTTTTTATAAAAAGAAACAGAATAGAGCACAGGTAAAATCCTAGCGGAAAACCTGGCTCAGTCTGCTATCCTTTTTGTCCTGAATACAAAGTGTTATGTTTGGGGCACATCCAATACAACATATTACTGAGTACCACTCTCCTCCATATTTTCATGCATAGTGGTGGCTGCACCATGTTATGGGTATGCTTGTAATCGTTAAGGACTTGGGAGTTTTTCAGGATAAAAAAAAACTAAATGGAGCTAAGCACAGGCAAAATCCTATTGGAAAACCTGGTTCAGTCTGCGTTCCACCAGACACTAGGAGATGAATTCACCTTTCAACAGGAAAATAACCTAAAACACAAGGCCAAATCTACACTGGAGTTGCTTACCAAGAAGACAGTGAATGTTCCTGAGTGGCCGAGTTACAGTTTTGACTTAAATCTACTTGAAAATCTATGGCAAGACCTGAAAATGGTTGTCTAGCATGATAAGTATCTCTTTATGTAGTGTTGTGGTGTCTCTCTTGTCGTGATGTGTGTTTTGTCCTATATACAGTTGAAGTCGGAAGTTTACATACACTTAGGTTGGAGTCATTAAACCTTGTTTTCACACATTTCACACATTTCTTGTTAACAAAATATAGTTTTGGCAAGTCGGTTAGGACATCTACTTAGTAAGTAACTTTTGCAACAATTGTTTACAGACAGATTATTTCACTTATAATTCATTGTATCACAATCCCAGTGGGTCAGAAGTTTACATACACTAAGTTGACTGTGCCTTTAAACAGTTTGGAAAATTCCAGAAAATTGGAGGTGTACCTGTGGATTTATTTCAAGGCCTACCTTCAAACTCAGTGCCTCTTTGCTTGACATCATGGGAAAATCTAAAGAAATCAGCCAAGACCTCAGAAAAAAATGTGTAGACCTCCACAAGTCTGGTTCATCCTTGGGAGCAATTTCCAAACGCCTGAAGGTACCACGTTCATCTGTACAAACAATAGTACGCAAGTCTAAACACCATGGGACCACGCAGCTGTCATACCGCTCAGGAAGGAGACGTGTTTTGTCTCCTAGAGATGAACGTACTTTGGTGTGAAAAGTGCAAATCAATCCCAGAACAACAGCAAAGGACCTTGTGAAGATGCTGGAGGAAACAGGTACAAAAGTATCTATATCCACAGTAAAATGAGTCCTATATCGACATAACCTGAAAGGCCGCTCAGCAAGGAAGAAGCCACTGCTCCAAAACCACCATAAAAAAGCCAGACTACGGTTTGCAACTGCACATGGGGACAAAGATCATACTTTTTGGAGAAATGTCCTCTGGTCTGATGAAACAAAAATAGAACTGTTTGGCCATAATGACCATCGTTATGTTTGGAGGAAAAAGGGGAACGCTTGCAAGCCGAAGAACACCATCCCAACCGTGAAGAACAGGGGTGGCAGCATCATGCTGTGGGGGTGCTTTGCTGCAGGAGGGACTGGTGCACTTCACAAAATAGATGGCATCATGAGGAAGGAAAATGATGTGGATATATTGAAGCAACATCTCAAGACATCAGTCAGGAAGTTAAAGCTTGGTCCCAAATGGATCTTCCAAATGGACAATGACCCCAAGCATACTTCCAAAGTTGTGGCAAAATGGCTTAAATAATAATATAATAATATGCCATTTAGCAGACGCTTTTATCCAAAGCGACTTAGAGTCATGCGTGCCAAAAAATTTTTGTGTACGTGTGGTCCCGGGGATCGAACCCACTACCTTGGCGTTACAAGCGCCGTGCTCTACCAGCTGAGCTACAGTGGACCACAAAGTCAAGGTATTGGAGTGGCCATCACAAAGCCCTGACCTCAATCATATAGAAAATATGTGGGCAGAACTGAAAAAGCATGTGCAAACAAGGAGGCCTACAAACCTGACTCAGTTACACCAGCTCTGAAAGGAGGAATGGGCCAAAATTCACCCAACTTATTGTGGGAAGCTTGTGGAAGGCTACCCGAAACATTTGACCCAAGTTAAACAATTTAAAGGCAATGCTACCAAATACTAATTGAGTGTATGTAAACTTCTGACCCACTGGGAATGTGATGAAAGAAACAAAAGCTGAAAGAAATCACTCTCTACTATTATTCTGACATTTTACATTCTTAAAATAAAGTGGTGATCCTAACTGACCTAAGACAGGGATTTTCTTTACTAGGATTAAATGTCAGGAATTGTGAAAAACTGAGTTTAAATGTATTTGGCTAAGGTGTATGTAAACCTCCGACTTCAGCTGTATACAGTACCAGTCAAAAGTTTGGACACACCTACTCATTCAAGGGTTGTTCTTTATTTTTTACTATTTTCAACATTGTAGAATAATAGTGAAGACATCAAAACTATGAAATAACACATATGGAATCATGTAGTAACCAAAAAAGTGTTAAACAAATCAAAATATATTTTATATTTGAGATTCTTCAAATGGCCACCCTTTGCCTTGATGACAGCTTTGCAAACTCTTGGCATTCTCTCAACCAGCTTCACCTGGAATGCTTTTCCAACAGTCTTGAAGGAGTTCCCACACATGCTGAGCACTTGTTGGATGCTTTTCCTTCACTCTGCGGTCCGACTCATCCCAAACCATCCCAGTTGGGTTGAGATCGGGTTTTTGTTGAGGCCAGGTCATCTGATGCAGCACTCAATCACTCTCCTTCTTGGTCAAATAGCCCTTACACAGCCTGGAGGTGTGTTGGGTCATTGTCCTGTTGAAAAACAAATGATAGTCCCACTAAGCCCAAACCAGATGGGATGGCGTTTTGCTGCAGAATGCTGAGGTAGCCATGCTGGTTAAGTGTGCCTTGAATTCTAAATAAATCACAGACAGTCACCAGCAAAGCACCCCCACACCATAACACCTCCTCCTCCATGCTTTACGGTGGGAACTACAAATGCGAAGATCATCCGTTCACCCACACCACGTCTCACAAAGACACGGCAGTTGGAACCAAAAATCTCTAATTTGAAATCCAGACCAAAGGGCTTATTTCAAACAGTCTAATGTCCATTGCTCGTGTTTCTTGGCCCAAGCAGGTCTCTTCTTCTTATTGGTGTCCTTTAGTAGTGGTTTATTTGCAGCAATTCTACCATGAAGGCCTGATTCACACAGTCCCCTCTGAACAGTTGATTTTGAGATGTGTCTGTGACTTGAACTCTGTGAAGCATTTATTTGGGCTGCAATTTCTGAGGCTGGTAACTCTAATGAACTTATCCTCTGCAGCAGAGGTAAATCTGGGTCTTCCATTCCTGTGGCAGTCCTCACGAGAGCCAATTTCATCATAGCGCTTGATGGTTTTTGCGACTGCACTTAAAGAAACTTTCAAAGTTCTTGAAATGTTCCGTATTGACTGACCTTCATGTCTTATTAGCAACGGTAGCAACTAAAAACAATATCCTTTTAGCCAGCTACATTCGCTCACAGCGACGCCGTTTTTCAAACAAAGTCAACACAGTAGCCATTGCTAGCTAGCCAACACTACCAGCAGGCTGTGGTAACTAAATACAATGTCTTTGTGCTAGCTACCCAACGTTTAATCATTGCTGCGTTATGAAAGGTAAGCTTGGCTTCTTATATGGTGTTGAGTTAAGCTTAAACCATGTATTTAGATTGTAGGTAGGTATTGTAGTTTGGTATTATAGGTAGCTTACTCCGGTAGTTATTGTAGGTTATTACTGTAGGTAATTATTGTAGGTAAGGATTTTATTCGGCGGAGCCCAGGCGAAGCACGAGGCTAGCTTACCCACTACCTGGACCAACAAAGCTAGCTAGCTAGAGGGTAGCTACCGGTAACTTTTAGCAACTGTGGGTAACTTTTAGCAACTGTGGTTAGCTGTTTCCAATGTTATTTCATGCTTGAGAGTACCTGTGATTGAGCCAGCTAGCTGCTACCATTCAGCTGTTTTTCTAACCTCATCCGAGGCATTAACGTTAGGTGGTTGGTAGCTGCTGTACCTAATTACAGCTACTGATAACAGTCTGCTGTAGCTTACAACAATTCTAATTTCTAAAGTGGAAGTTGGGAGAGTTTTATTCGGGTGGTTCAGTGAAACAACTATAGTTTCTGAGGTGGAAGTTGGGAGAGTTATATATTTATTTATTTTTTGGTGAGGGAGGCCTGCTCTCTCCTTTCCCTGATGTTCAGTTCATTTCATCCCGATCTCCTCTGCATTATTGTAGCCATCTGTTGCAGCCTGTCAACTATGCCTCTGCCTATCCCTGTTCTCTCCTCTCCGCAGAGGCTACACAAACGCCCCACACCGCGTGGCTGCTGCCTCTCTAACCTGGTTGTACCTGCACGCACCCCACACCTGGAGTTCCAGGTCTCAGGCAGCCTCTGGAACTGCCGTTCTGCTGCCAACAAAGCTGACTTCATCCCAGCCTATGCTAATCTCCAGTCCCTCGACTTCCTGGCGCTGACGGAAACATGGATTACCACTGAAAACACTGCTACTCCTACTGCTCTCTCCTCATCTGACCATGTGTTCTCGCATACCCCGAGAGCATCTGGTCAGAGGGGTGGTGGCACAGGAATCCTCATCTCACCCAAGTGGACATTCTCAATTTTTCCCCTAACCCATCTATCTCCTCATTTGAATTCCATGCTGTCACAGTCACTAGCCCATTTAAGCTTAATATCCTTGTCATCTATCGCCCTCCAGGTTCCCTTGGAGAGTTCATCAATGAGCTTGACGCCTTGATAAGTTCCTTTCCTGAGGATGGCTCACCCCTCACAGTTTTGGGGGATTTCAACCTCCCTATGTCCACATTTGACTCATTTCTCTCTGCCTCCTTCTTTCCACTTCTCTCCTCTTTTGACCTCACCCTCTCACCGTCCCCCCCTACTCACAAGGCAGGCAATACGCTTGACCTCATCTTTACTAGATGCTGCTCTTCTACTAATCTCACTGCAACTCCCCTCCATGTCTCCGACCACTACTTTGTTTCCTTTTCTCTCTCGCTCTCCTCCCACACTACTCACTCTGCCCCTACACAGATGGTAATGCGCCGCCGCAACCTTCGCTCTCTCTCTCCCACTACTCTCTCCTCTTCCATCCTATCATCTCTTCCCTCTGCTCAATCCTTCTCCCTCCAATCTCCTGATTCTGCCTCCTCAACCCTCCTCTCCTCCCTTTCTGCATCCTTTGACTCTCTGTGTCCCCTATCCTCCCGGCCGGCTCAGTCCTCCCCTCCAGCTCCGTGGCTTGATGACTCATTGCGAGCTCACAGAACAGAGCTCCGGGCAGCGGAGCGGAAATGGAAGAAAACTAAACTCCCTGCCGACCTGGCATCTTTTCACTCCCTCCTCTCTACATTTTCTTCATCTGTTTCTGCTGCTAAGGCCACTTTCTACCACTCTAAATTCCAAGCATCTGCCTCTAACCCTAGGAAGCTCTTTGCCACATTTTCCTCCCTCCTGAATCCTCCCCCCCCCCCCCCCCCCGCCCCCCCGCCCCCCCCTCCTCTCTCTCTGTGGATGACTTCGTCAACCACTTTGAAAAGAAGGTTGACGACATTCGATCCTCGTTTGTTAAGTCTAATGACACTGCTGGTCCTACTCACACTGCCCTACCCTATGCTTTGACTTCTTTCTCCCCTCTCTCTCCAGATAAAATCCTGCGACTTGTGACTGCAGGCCGCCCAACAACCTGCCCGCTTGACCCCATCCCCTCCTCTCTTCTCCAGACCATCTCCGGTGACCTTCTCCCCTACCTCACCTCGCTGATCAACTCATCCTTGACCGCTGGCCATGTCCCTTCCGTCTTCAAGAGAGCGAGAGTTGCTCCCCTTCTCAAGAAACCAACACTCGATCCCACTGATGTCAACAACTACAGACCAGTATCCCTTCTTTCTTTTCTTTCCAAAACTATTGAGCGTGCCGTCTTTAGCCAACTCTCTTGCTATCTCTCTCAGAATGACCTTCTTGATCCAAACCAGTCAGGTTTCAGGACTGGTCATTCAACTGAGACTGCTCTTCTCTGTGTCACGGAGGCTCTCCGCACTGCTAAAGCTAACTCTCTCTCCTCTGCTCTTGTCCTTCTAGACCTGTCTGCTGCCTTTGACACTGTGAACCATCAGATCCTCCTCTCCACCCTCTCCGAGCTGGGCATCTCCAGCGCGGCTCACTCCTGGATTGCGTCCTACCTGACCGGTCGCTCCTACCAAGTGGCGTGGCGAGAAGCTGTCTCCGCACCACGTGCTCTCACCACTGGTGTCCCCCAGGGCTCAGTTCTAGGCCCTCTCCTTTTCTCCCTATACACCAAGTCACTTGGCTCTGTCATATCCTCACATGGCCTCTCCTATCATTGCTACGCTGACGATACACAACTAATCTTCTCCTTTCCCCCTTCTGATAACCAGGTGGCGAATCGCATCTCTGCATGTCTGGCAGACATATCAGTATGGATGACGGATCACCACCTCAAGCTGAACCCTGGCAAGACGGAGCTGCTCTTCCTCCCGGGGAAGGACTGCCCGTTCCATGATCTCGCCATCACGGTTGACAACTCCGCTGTGTCCTCCTCCCAGAGTGCGAAGAGCCTAGGCGTGACCCTGGACAACACCCTGTCGTTCTCCGCCAACATCAAGGCGGTGACCCGCTCCTGCAGGTTCATGCTCTACAACATTCGGAGAGTACGACCCTGCCTTACACAGGAAGCGGCACAGGTCCTAATCCAGGCACTTGTCATCTCCCGTCTGGACTACTGCAACTCGCTGTTGGCTGGCCTCCCTGCCTGTGCCATTAAACCCCTACAACTCATCCAGAATGCCGCAGCCCGTCTGGTGTTCAACCTTCCCAAGTTCTCTCACGTCACCCCCCTCCTCCGCACACTCCACTGGCTTCCAGTTGAAGCTCGCATCCGCTACAAGACCATGGTGCTTGCCTATGGAGCAGTGAGGGGAACGGCACCTCTGTACCTTCGGGCTCTGATCAGTCCCTACACCCAAACGAGGGCATTGCGTTCATCCACCTCTGGCCTGCTGGCTCCCCTTCCTCTGCGGAAGCATAGTTCCCGCTCAGCCCAGTCAAAACTGTTCGCTGCTCTGGCACCCCAATGGTGGAACAAGCTCCCTCACGACGCCAGGACAGCGGAGTCACTCACCACCTTCCGGAGGCATTTGAAACCCCACCTCTTTAAGGAATACCTGGGATAGGATAAAGTAATCCTTCTACCCCCCCCACCCCCCCCCCAAAATTGTAAAGTGGTTATCCCACTGGCTATAGGGTGAACGCACCAATTGGTGAGTCGCTCTGGATAAGAGCGTCTGCTAAATGACGTAAATGTGCCCTTGAGCAAGGCACTTAACCCTAATTGCTCCTGTAAGTCGCTCTGGATAAGAGCGTCTGCTAAATGACTAAAATGTAAAATGTAAATGTTAAAGTAATGATGGACTGTCGTTTCTCTTTGCTTATTTGAGCTGTTCTTGCCATAATATGGACTTGGTCTTTTACCAAATAGGGCTATCTTCTGTATACCCCCACTACTTTGTCACAACACAACTGATTGGCTCAAACGCATTAAGGAAAGAAATTCCACAAATTATCTTTTAAGAAGGCTATTTGAAGAATCTCAAATATAAAATATATTTTGATTTGTAGAACACTTTTTTGGTTACTAAATGATTCCATATGTGTTATTTCATAGTTTTGATGTCTTCACTATTATTCTACAATGTAGAAAATAGTCAAAATAAAGAAAAACCCTTGAATGAGTAGGTGTGTCCAAACTTTTGACTGGTAGTATATATATATATATATATATAAAAAAATCCCAGCCCATGTCCACGCAGGAGGCCTTTTGCCTTTTGGTAGGCCATCATTGTAAATAGAATGTGTTATTAACTGACTTGCCTAGTTAAATAAAGGTTAAATAAAAAAGAAAAAGAAATAATTACCAACTAATTTGGCAGAACTTGAAGAATTTTGAAAAGAATAATGCCCAAATGTTTCACACTACAGGTGTGGAAAGCTCTTAGAGACTTACCCAGACTCACAGCTGTAATCACTGCCAAACGTGGTTCTACAAAGTATTGACTCAGGGGTGTGAATACTTATGTAAATGAGATATTTCTGTATTTCATTTTTTATAAATCTGTAAAATAATTCATAACAAATTGTTGTAATTATGGGATATTGTGTGTAGATTGTTGAGGGAAAAAAATCTGTTTAATTCATTTTGAATTCAGGCTGTAACATAACAAAATGTGGAATAAGTCAAGGGGTATGAATACTTTCTGAAGGCACTGTAGGTGTATAATGTCACAAAACACTGGTTATTTATTCATCTCAACAACACAAACTGAAAGAAAGCATCTCTGTGTGTGGGCATGATGAGTGTGTTCAAACGGATGTCTGAAGGCGATAACAAACAGAGATACAGTGTGTCCTGCACAACCAGGATGCTTCCCTCCCAACCAGGAACAGGGATGAGTCCATATAGGAATATCGGGATAGACTCCCAAACCCATTCCAATTCTCTGTCCTGTCTACTCTCTCCCCAACAGGTTTTAAGCTAAGTGACTACATTTTCCATTTTAGTAATTTAGCAGACGCTCTTATCCAGAGCGACTTACAGTTAGTGAGTGCATAATTATTTTTAAAAAAAATCATACTGGCCCCCCGTGGGAATCGAACCCACAACCCTGGCTGCAGCGCCATGCTAAACCAACTGAGCTACACGGGACTACTAAGCACTTTCTTCCCCTCTCTTCTCCTCTCCCCCATCCCTCCATCCTGCTTAGAGATTTACACAAAGCTCTGTCATTTGGTGCATCGGTCAATTATGTGATCTGCTACGCTATGGATTTGGAGGAGAAGCACTCATAGCGCTCTCCCATTGTGTGTGTGTGTGTTTTAGGGATGTTTGGGTCCAAAATCAGACAGGGAAATGATATGATTTGCACCTGTCTAGCTCCCGAGTGGCGCAGCGGTCTAAGGCACTGCATCTCAGTGCTTGAGCTGTCACTACAGTTCCCCTTGTTCGATTCCAGGCTGTATCACAACCGGCCGTGATTGGGAGTCCCATAGGGCGGCGCACAATTGGCCCAGCGTCGTATTGGCCCAGCGTCGTCCGGATTTGGCCGGTGTAGGCCGTCATTGTAAATAAGAATTTGTTCTTAACTGACTTAATTTTTTTATTAAGTCTACCGAGGGTATTTTCCTGGACAGCAGTGTGTGTGTCCACGTGATAGCTAATTATAGGAAGTCACACTTCAGAGTGGATAATAAAGGTAACGTAACCATAGCATCAGAAGAGACACAGAGTGAGAGAGAGACAGAGAGAGATAACAAAAAGAGACAAAGAGAGACCACATGATTGTGGATCTGGGAGTATAGAGACACCATGTGGGGTTATTGAGTTCACCTGCCAGACCATTGTCTGCTGAACAACACACACTCTCTTTCTCTCATTCCTTTTGTAACGTCTGTCACCCTTTCAGTCAGTTATACACTCATTTAGGAGTAAGACAGAGTCTCATTCAGAAGTCAATGCGGAGAGTAACCTTGGCTCTCAAACTCCAAGTGCCGAGATCCAACCCAGAACATTTACATTTCTTTTAATTCCCTTCCATTCATTTCACAGCACAACCCTAGTTGTGACCCAGGAGGGACTTGGCTCTGGCCCACCAGCGGGTCTGACCTGCTATTTGGATTTACTTGTTTAGAGTGGCGGAGAAAGACAGAGAGGTGGGAAATTGGGTCATCCTTTCATACTGTGTTGGTGGCAGATGCTCCCCCCCCCGCCCCATACACATACGTGTGAATGTACCCCACATCCCCAATAAACACACAAACAAACACATATAGAAGACAGAGCCATCAAGAACAGGGTCAACTTTACATGCAGAGACAGAAGAAATGAACACACACACAAACAAGCATGCACCACCAGTAGAGTATTTTATCTAGCCGCCTCTTAAGAAGTGCTCCCAGTCACCAAGGAGACAGCAGGCCTCACCATAACAACCACAGAAAGATAACTGCTCTTAAAGCTGGAATCCGTACTTGGTGAAACTGCCACATCCGTTTGCAATATTACAATAATGAAGAAGTTACTTCAAACAACAAACACAGTTGTTCCCCCTCTGACATCTTGTTGGGTAATGTGCACACACACATCGGTGGTTTCTCTTACTGTGCTTTCAAACACATAAATACACACACACAAGAACGCTGAAGGATGCCCCCCCAAGACAAACAAACACACACATACACTAAGACAATACAAAACTATCTGCTGTCAGTATCAATAACAACAATGAGAAAGAGCCAGCCATACCTTCATCTTCCAACAGGAATTCATGGCTGCTAGATCCTTGAGCCCCCCACACACACTCACACCCTCAAAGACACACCACACAGACAAAGGGTCCTTTGGGGGTGGGGGGGGGGGGGGGGGGGTTACATGCCCTTGTGTAAATCCTCTCTGAGGGAGACGAGACAACCGTTAGTAAATACAGAAATGGAACTGCAGCAATGTCACCCAAACGTCTCCCTGGCGATGGCAGCTCCAATAACACACCCGAGACAAAGACAGACAGAGCCGTAATAGAGAGAAGGAAGGAGAGACTGAAAGGCTGTCCTATATTTGCCTCTCACAGAGAGAGAGGCTCTGAGCTGCTGCTGCTATACTTGTCTGGGCTTGCCCTCTCCCAGCTACAGCACACACACACACACACAAACACACACACACACACACACACACACACACACACACACACACACACACTGAGCCAACCCTGCAGGGCTGCAATCTGATTGGCCCACAAAAAACACTTCTCCAGCTGATCCCAATGCTGGGAGCAGGAGGGGCTATCTAATGCATTATTCATGAGGGGGCATGTTAGAGAGATCCTCAGCTTAAAGGATTACCTCTGCTCACTCAGTTTAACCAGTGCCTCCCCCTAACCTCACTCAGCCTGTCGTTTGGCTACAGGCTCGATAGACACACACATACACACTCTGACACACACAAAGCGCCTCAGGTGCAGGCTTGTCCCATTTAGATGAGAAAATACAAGTTCACCACCCTCCACCAATCAGAGATTACCTTACTGCCTGGCCCTCCAATCCCCAGCAGGGAGAGAGAAAGTCTATCTACCCAATTTTGCACTGACTCTATGCACACTCACAAGACTATATATTTATTTTTATTTATTTTTAGCCATTTAGCAGACGCTCTTATCCAGAGCGACTTACAGGAGCAATTAGGGTTAAGTGTCTTGCTCAAGGGCACAGACAGATTTTTCACCTATACTGTTTTTTCCCCTCATCAATCTACACACAATACCTCATAATGACAAATGTATTCTTCGTGTTACAATTGTTTATTTATATGACCATTTCTTAACTCTGCATCGTTGGGAAGGGCTCGTAAACAAGCATTTCACGGTAAAGTCTTCACCCGTTGTATTCAGTGCATGTGACAAATAACATTTGATTTGAAGTCAGTGGGAATTCAGTTGACAGAGGTTAATTTATTAGAGACATCCTCACAGCTGGATCCAAGAGCAAATCTAGATGACATGGCCAATTTGGCGTCAACCAGCTGGCATGATGTTGTGTTTCTATGTGCACATATTGGCTAGCTTAGGACATACTGTAGATTGTGTCTATGTTCAGCACACACACACACACGCTCAGTCAGAGAAAATCTCCCACATCTCGGGAGACTCACAGGGAGCTTAAACGTGAGCCAAACAGAATAGGTCAGTTTACAGCTGTAATGTATGTGTACCACAGGCGGCTTAGGCCTCACTCCCCCCTATCTGAGATACCTACTGCAGCCCTCATCCTCCACATACAACACCCGTTCTTCTGCCAGTCACATTCTGTTAAAGGTCCCCAAAACACACACATCCCTGGGTCTCTCCAGATTGGATGTAGTCTATCACAGTGCCATCCGTTTTATCACCAAAGCCCCATATACTACCCACCATTGTGACCTGTACGCTCTCATTGGCTGGCCCTCACTACATATTCGTCACCAATCCCACTGGCTCCAGGTCATCTATAAATCTCTGCTAGGCAAATCCCCGCCTTATCTTAGCTCATTGGTCACCATAGCAACACCCACCCGGAGTATGCACTCCAGCATGTATATCTCACTGGTCATCCCCAAAGCCAACACCTCCTTTGGCCGCCATTCCTTCCAGTTCTCTGCTGCTAATGACTGGAATGAACTGCAAAAATCTCTGAAGCTGGAGACTCTTATCTCCCTCACTAACTTTAAGCATCAGTTGTCAGAGCAGCTTACTGATCACTGCACCTGTATACAGCCCATCTGTAATTAGCCCACCCAACTACCTCATCCCCATATTGTTATTTATTTTGCTCATTTGCTCCCCAGTATCTCTATTTGCACATCATCTTCTGCACATCTATCACTCCAGTGTTAATACTAAATTGTAATTATTTTGCACTATGGCCTATTTATTGCCTTACCTCCATAACTTACTACATTTGCACACACTGTCTATACAGTGAGGGAAAAAAGTATTTGATCCCCTGCTGATTTTGTATGTTTGCCCACTGACAAAGAAATGATCAGTCTATAATTTTAATGGTAGGTTTATTTGAACAGTGAGAGACAGAATAACAACAAAAAAATCCAGAAAAACGCATGTCAAAAATGTTATAAATTGATTTGCATTTTAATGAGGGAAATAAGTATTTGACCCCCCCTCAATCAGAAAGATTTCTGGCTCCCAGGTGTCTTTTATACAGGTAACGAGCTGAGATTAGGAGCACACTCTTAAAGGGAGTGCTCCTAATCTCAGTTTGTTACCTGTTTAAAAGACACCTGTCCACAGAAGCAATCAATCAATCAGATTCCAAACTCTCCACCATGGCCAAGACCAAAGAGCTCTCCAAGGATATCAGGGACAAGATTGTAGACCTACACAAGGCTGGAATGGGCTACAAGACCATCACCAAGCAGCTTGGTGAGAAGGTAACAACAGTTGGTGCGATTATTCGCAAATGGAAGAAACACAAAATAACTGTCAATCTCCCTCGGCCTGGGGCTCCATGCAAGATCTCACCTCGTGGAGTTGCAATGATCATGAGAACGGTGAGGAAACAGCCCAGAACTACACGGGAGGATCTTGTCAATGATCTCAAGGCAGCTTGACTGAAATCCTGCAGCGCCCGCAAGGTCCCCCTGCTCAAGAAAGCACATATACTGGCCCGTCTGAAGTTTGCCAATGAACATCTGAATGATTCAGAGGAGAACTGGGTGAAAGTGTTGTGGTCAAATGAGACCAAAATCGAGCTCTTTGGCATCAACTCAACTCGCCGTGTTTGGAGGAGGAGGAATGCTGCCTATGACCCCAAGAACACCATCCCCACCGTCAAACATGGAGGTGGAAACATTATGCTTTGGGGGTGTTTTTCTGCTAAGGGGACAGGACAACTTCACCGCATCAAAGGGACGATGGATGGGGCCATGTACCGTCAAATCTTGGGTGAGAACCTCCTTCCCTCAGCCAGGGCATTGAAAATGGGTCGTCAATCATGGACACTCTTACTGACACTTGTGACTGCTTCGCGTGATGTATTGTTATCTCTACCTTCTTGCCCTTTGTGCTGTTGTCTGTGCCCAATAATGATTGTACCATGTTGTGCTGCTGCCATGTTGTGTTGCTACCGTGTTGTTGTCATGTTGTGTTGCTACCATGTTGTTGTCATGTTGTGTTGCTACCATGCTGTGTTGTTGTTTTAGGTCTCTCTTTATGTAGGGTTCTGGTGTCCCTCTTGTCGTGATGTGTGTTTTGTCCTACATTTTAATTATTTATCCCAGCCCCCGTCCCCGCAGGAGGCCTTTTGCCTTTTGGTAGGCCGTCATTGTAAATAAGAATTTGTTCTTAACTGACTTGCCTATTTAAATAAAGGTTAAATAAAAAATAAATAATAATGGCTGGAATGGAGTGAATGGAATGGTATCAAACCCATGGAAAAACAGGTGTTTGATGAGTTCGATACAATTCCATTGATTCCGTTCCAGCCATTACTACGAGCCCATCCTCCCCAATGAAGGTGCCACCAACCTCCTGTGGTGTGCATGTGCGTGGGTGCATGTGTGTGTGTGTACTGTGTGTGTTCCCGGGATTATAGGTCAGGGCCAGGTGAAAGGGCAACGAGCTAAGAAGTGCTTTTCACTTTCACTGAGCAACGCTGCTAAGCGGCTTTGGGCCGGTAAACGTAGCCCTAAAGGTCCTTACTGCTGTGCTTATGGACTTTGACCAGCAGTCAACACGCCACAGAGAGATTAACTGAAATAACACAACAGCCAATAAACACACAACTACAGTCCTGTGCTCTCTGGGCATTACTAACAACTATATACAGTTCTATCAACATGGCTCTCCAACTCCAGTCTGTACTCTTTTGACAATAGTATTATTTCACAAGGTTATAGATCTCTAACTTTTATTCAGCATTACTGTGTAACACCAGAATCTCTTGACCTTCAACAGAACACTGGCTGCTGTGGGCCTGCTGTAGGACAAATCTGATTTAGTAATCAACTCAGTCTCAGCGCTAAGATTATTATACTGATAACTGTGTAAAGCAAGCTTGACCTTGAAAAGACTATTCAATAATAATGAAATTTAGAAACACAATCTGAGAGGGCAGCATACATTTACATTAGAATTTGCAGTACAACATTGGAATGGTTATAGCCTCGTACAACCAGTCCAGATCTCGCGAGTTTACATCATCAGTCTGGTAACACGAGGCAAGAATAGTTATTCCCCCAGAATTAAATAAAACATTATTATATTGTATCTATGGTTATTCCGCTCTATGTACTCATGCCAATAGCAAATAATATACTGTCAGAAGATTGGACCAAATGTGGACATGAAGATGATAAGCTTATGGTAATTTCCATGTAAAAGGACCCATGAGCACCAAAATGCGAAGTTCATAGGAGCATGTCAAATCAGGTGTCAAATGAAAGCTAAGAGTCTATACTTTCGTAGAAATTAAAGCATGTATACATTTTTCTATCATTTTCCATCCTAAACATTTGGAATAACCAAAGGCTTTGAATTCTTGTCAAACAGAGGTATTAGAAATGCATCAAAACACAATAATGTTGAAGTAAAGACCCCTGCCAACTAATATCAAGACATATTTAGTTTAGGAGAATTTTGTCTGACTTCTGTAAGTTTAATAAACATTGCCTTTTTTTATTTGAAATTCCCCACACATATCTTTAAGATATTTTCTAATTTCTCTCCATCATGAGGGAGGATAATGAAAGTTCACAGAAGTAACAAGTAAAGGTAGACCTACCAATTAGTTACAGTGTACGGACAGACAGACAGACAGCAGAGCACAGTAGAGTACAGTAAAAAAAAAACATTGAGTATAGTTCAGTACAGTAGAATAGAGTGGAGTAGAGTAGAGTTCAGTACACAGTAGGGAACACTAGAGTTGAGTACACTATAATGTACTGTACAATACTCTACTGTTCTGTGCTGTGCTGTACTCTACTATGCTGTACTTTGATGTCCAAACTTGTGAAACATAGACGTCTATGATTGGTTCAGATTTGGTGGCGGAGCTCATTAAAATAATAGCCAGTGTGTAGAATAATACCCAAATATGCAAAGGAGGATATTGCATATTTCTACCTTTGTGTACCTATTTAGGATACATCATCATAAAGAGAAAGACATTCATAACTATTATTATGCATATCTGTGTAGCACAGATCGGGACCCATCCGTTACCGCAAATCTGTTACAGGGTGTAAATCTACTTGACTTACTGTAGTTCAATAACCAAAGGATATTTTCAAACTCAAAGTGTCATGTCATAGCTGACACCCCATTCTTTCAGCAGGCATATTTGAATCTTAATTCGGAGCAGATATTTAACAGAGTTTTTGGAAAACTTGGTCACAAAAAACTGAGGGAGATTTTACAGAAATTCTGTTACCAAACTTTGCATCTGCACAATTCTGTTTTTGTAAAATTATCAGTATAAATTGTTAAAAGTACAATCGTGGTCAAAAGTTTTGAGAATGACACAAGTATTGGTCTTCACAAAGTTTTCTGCTTCAGTGTTTTTAGATATTTTTGTCAGATGTTACTATGGTATACTGAAGTATAATTACAAGCATTCCATAAGTCTCAAAGGCTTTTATTGACAATTACATTAAGTTTATGCAAAGTCAATATTTACAGTGTTGACCCTTCTTTTTCAAGACCTCTGCAATCCGCCCTGGCATGCTGTCAATTAACTTCTGGGCCACATCCTGACTGATGGCAGCCCATTCTTGCATAATCAATGCTTGGAGTTTGTCAGAATTTGTGGGTTTTTGTTTGTCCATTCGCCTCTTGAGGATTGACCACAAGTTCTCAATGAGATTAAGGTCTGGGGAGTTTCCTGGCCATGGACCCAAAATGTCGATGGTTTGTTCCCCGAGCCACTTAGTTATCACTTTTGCCTTATGGCAAGGTGTTCTATCATGATGGAAAAGGCATTGTTCGTCACCAAACTGTTCTTGGTTGGTTGGGAGAAGTTGCTCTCGGAATATGTGTTGGTACCATTCTTTATTCATGGCTGTGTTCTTAGGCAAAATTGTGAGTGAGCCCACTCCCTTGGCTGAGAAGCAACCCCACACATGAATGGTCTCAGGATGCTTTACTGTTGGCATGACACAGGACTGATTGTAGCGCTCACCTTGTCTTCTCCGGACAAGCTTTTTTCCGGATGCCCAAACAATCGGAAAGGGGATTCATCAGAGAAAATGACTTTACCCCAGTCCTCAGCAGTCCAATCCCTGTACCTTTTGCAGAATATCAGTCTGTCCCTGATGTTTTTCCTGGAGAGAAGTGGCTTCCTCGCTGCCCTTCTTGACAACAGGCCATCCTCCAAAAGTCTTTGCCTCACTGTGCGTGCAGATGCACTCACACCTGCCTGCTGCCATTCCTGAGCAAGCTCTGCACTGGTGGTGCCCCGATCCCGCAGCTGAATCAACTTTAGGAGACGGTCCTGGTGCTTGCTGGACTTTCTTGGGCGCCCTGAAGCCTTCTTCACAACAATTGAACCTCTCTCCTCGAAGTTCTTGATGATCCGATAAATGGGTGTTTAGGTGCAATCTTGCCTGTGAAGCCCTTTTTGTGCAAAGCAATTATGACGGCACATGTTTCCTTGCAGGTAACCATGGTTAACAAAGGAAGAACAATGATTTCAAGCACCACCCTCCTTTTAAAGCTTCCAGTCTGTTATTCTAACTCAATCAGCATGACAGAGTGACCTCCAGCCTTCACTGACATGATGTCAGCTGGTCCTTTTGTGGCAGGGCTGAAATGCAGTGGAAATGTTTTTTGGAGATTAAGTTCATTTTCATGGCAAAGAGGGACTTTGCAATTAATTGCAATTCATCTGATCACTCTTCATAACATTCTGGAGTATATGCAAATTGCCATCATAAAAACTGAGGCAGCAGACTTTGTGAAAATTTATATTTGTGTCATTCTCAAAACTTTTGACCACGACTATAGTCCTTGTGCATAGAGTTGTATGGTTTGTTAAACTTTGAAATCAATGCTTTGTTTGGCATACATTTTAAGTGAACATTTTTAATCTCAGCGCAGTGGAATTGCCCTTATAAATACTAATGAATTACAGTTTATGTATGTCTGTGTGTGTGCGTGTTTGAGTGCGTGAGTGTGTGTCTATGCGTGCTTGCGTGTGTGTCCGTGTGCATGCCCATGGATGTGTAGGAATCCATCAAACGCTAAGCGGACTGTGATATTAAGCTGATTAGAGTATGATAAGAGACGGGAGGCAAATAGCAGCGTAAAATGAGATTACTGTTGACACGTGGTTTACTGTGCTAATTATAGCCTTTCATTATACTGCCAGGTCTCTGTGACTGACAGGATAATACTGCCATTATGTTTACCTGATGCCTAATTCATCATAATACCAGAGAGGTTTAAAAACCAAGAGACACAACATACAATCACTTCCTGTAACGTGCCCATTGTCGATTAAACAGGCTAGACCATGATTTGTCTGTATTGTTGTCAATGAGGAGAGTGACAAATGATTCCCATATTAATAGGTGTGGTTAGAATCTGTCTCATATTACACATGCATGAGAGTAAATTGGCCTTCATGTTCATATGGTCTCTTGAATTATTTCACATAGTAGACATTCATATTTCAAGCGACAACATTTACAATGTTATTGTCCCTTCTGATCAGGGTCTAGATTCAATGATCCGTTCATGTTGAAGAATCAGTAACATGAATTGATTCATTATAGACTTCCAGGTAGAAAAGAAAACCAGCAGTACTTTGGTTCCACTGGGACTCGAACTGTGCAGAAATTATACAGAACTTTGTAACTGTAAGTTTGTGTAGAATCAAACATTCATATTGCTCCAGCTCACCAGCAATACCAATTTATATTGTAGTTTAATTGTGTGTAGAATTATACAGAACTTTGTAACAGTAATTTTGTTTAGAATTATAGATTTAGATTACTTCAGCTCACCAGCACTGATATTGCTTCAGTAAAGCTTTTCACTTACCCATAGGTGCATAACAGGCATACACTGTGTAAAGGCACATTTATTACCTATGGTACATCATGTTCTAATGTTAACCTGCATTCAGGTGGACTATAAGGCAGGTACAGAGTAGATGGAAAGCAGCAGGCAATGTAGAGGAGATTGAAAAGGATAAGATGTGAAGAGGGGAGAGAAGAAATAAAAAAGACAGAGAAGACGTGATAGACAGAGGGACGAGAAGGAGAATTTAGCAGAGTGAAAAAAGGCATTGTGAGAGAGCGAGGATGACAGGGACAGAGGGAGAAAAGGAGAGCGCTGTAGAGAGAGAGAAAGGAGAGGAGAGAGGGAGAGAATAGGAGATTGAGGAGGAGGAAGGGGGAAGGGGGAGAGAGAGAGTGAGAGAGAGAGAGAGAGAGAAAGAGAGCGAGAGGGAGAGAGAGAGAGAGAGAGAGAGAGAGAGAGAGAGAGAGAGAGAGAGAGAGAGAGAGAGAGAGAGAGAGAGAGAGAGAGAGAGAGAGAGAAAGGGAGTTGAGACAGGAGTGAGAGAGAGGAGAGAGAGAGAGGTTCCACATACTAATTTCTATAGAGTAAAGAAAACTTCAGATCTCCTGTGGGGCGTGAAATTACCCTGTAATAGTCCATTCAGTTCATATTCAAATATACACTCATACATACTGATAACCACAGCACTTTACAGGGGCTGCCTGGGCTGCACAGCATGCCTTTACCCAACAGTTCTATTAAAGCATACTGGAGAGATGGGGGGAGCGGAAGAGGGAGGGAGGTGCAGGAGGGAGGGAGTATACAGTGCATTTGGAAAGTATTCAGACCCCTTGATTTTTTTCACATTTTGTTACGTTACAGCCTTATTCTAAAATTGATTAAATCGTTTTTTTCCCCTCATCAATCTACACACAATACCCCATAATTACAAAGCAAAAACAGGTGTTTAGAAATTCTAGCAATTATATATATATTTTTAATTACACTACTGGTCAAAAGTTTTAGAACACCTACTCATTCAAGGGTTTTTCTTTATTTTTACTATTTTCTACATTGTAGAATAATAGTGAAGACATCAGAACTATAAAATAACACATATGGAATCATGTAGTAACAAAAAAAGTGTTAAACAAATCAAAATATATTTTTATATTTGAGATTCTTCAAATAGCCACCCTTTACCTTGATGACGTCAAAATTAACTCTTGGCATTCTCTCAACCAGCTTCATGAGGTCAGGGAATGTATTTCAATTAACAGGTGTGCCTTCTTAAAAGTGAATTTGTGGAATTCCTTTCTTTCTTAATGCGTTTGAGCCAATCAATTGTGTTGTGACAAGGTAGGGGGGTATACAGAAGATGGCCCTATTTAGTAAAATACCAAGTCCATATTATGGCAAGAACAGCACAAATAAGCAAAGAGAAACGACAGTCCATCATTACTTTAAGAACTTTGAAACTTTCTTCAAGTGCAGTCGGAAAAACCATCAAGCGCTATGATGAAACTGGCTCTCATGAGGACCGCCACAGGAATGGAAGACCCAGAGTTACCTCTGCTGCAGAGAATACGTTCATTAGAGTTACCAGCCTCATAAATGCCCAAATAAATGCTTCACAGAGTTCAAGTCACAGACACATCTCAACATCAACTGTTCAGTGACTGTGTGAATCCGGCCTTCATGGTCGAATTGCTGCAAAGAAACCACTACTAAAGGACACCAATAAGAAGAAGAGACTAGCTTGGGCCAAGAAACACCAGCAATGGACATTAGACTGGTGGACATTTGTCCTTTGGTCTGGAGTCCAAATTGGAGATGTTTGGTTCCAACCGCCATGTCTTTGTGAGACGCGGTGTGGGTGAACGGATGATCTCCGCATGTGTATTTCCCACCGTAAAGCATGGAGGAGGAGGTGTTATGGTGTGGGGGTGCTTTGCTGGTGACACTGTCTGTGGTTTATTTAGAATTCAAGGCACACTTAACCAGCATGGCTACCACAGCATTCTGCAGCGATACGCCATCCCATCTGGTTTGGGTTTAGTGGGACTATTATTTGTTTTTAACAGAACAATGACCCAACACACCTCCAGGCTGTGTAAGGGCTATTTTACCAAGAAGGAGAGTGATGGAGTGCTGCATCAGATGACCTGGCCTCCACAATCCCCAAACCTCAACCAAATTGAGATGGTTTGGGATGAGTCGGACCGCAGAGTGAAGGAAAAGCAGCCAACAAGTGCTCAGCATATGTGGGAACTCCTTCAAGACTGTTGGAAAAGCATTCCAGGTGAAGCTGGCTGAGAGAATGCCAAGAGTGTGCAAAGCTGTAGAGGTTGTCCTGGCACCACAGTGCCAGGTCTCTGACCTCCTCCCTATAGGTTGCCTCATCGTCGTCGGTGATCAGGCCTACCACCGTCGTGTCGTCGGCAAACTTAATGAAGGTGTTGGAGTCGTGTTATTATTTTTCTATTATTTCACTTTTTTTCTCTCTGCATTGTTGGGAAGGGCCCGTAAGTAAGCATTTCACTGTTAGTCTACACCTACCTGTTGTTTACAAAGCATGTGACAAATAACATTTGATTGATTTGATGCACACACACACACACACACACACACCACCAGACTTCATCCCCAGTGATAGTGAGGATAGGCACTGGCCAACAGCCAACTCAGCCCCCCTTTACAATCTACTCACAACAACAAATCACCTACAGCATTTACTGCTTATAATCTTTGACTTTATCTCAGTTCAAATCAACACCTGGGGCCTGCAATAACATTCTAAATAAGATAATATCGCGATAGTGTATCAGGGTGTTTAAGAAGTGAGAAATGTGAGCGTTTTCTGTTGGCAGTAGACACCGTTTCTGTACTAGTGAGACAGTATGGACCCTGGCAGAGAGACCTGAGTGCCTCTGTGGTCGCTTAAATGCATTACGGTATGACAAAGTCACATAATTAAACCTCTGAAGCTCTGCCTGCTGTATGTGTGTTTTGCACTATGAACTTCACATGTTGGTGCTCATGGGTTCTTTTACATGCGTTTTCATTTCCCTAGGAGGCTATGCTAGTTTGCGTTGCCGCGGCTAAAAGCTCAAACCGGTTTGGAGAGAGGGAAAGAACAGAGCAGCGGGACGTGTTCAAAGGCTGACAGGATCCGCAGTGTTTGGGTGTGTGTGTGTGTGTGTGTGTGTGTGTATCGTTCACAGATCTGATATGCTGAGCTAATAAGGGGTTCAGTAACAGTTTCTAGAACACACCAAAGGTCAAGAGTCTGCAACTTTCTAATTTGACTTGAGAAACTCTTAATGCTCTCTCTTTCCTAACTTTTACAAAGTGCTAATATAACTTTATTGACTTCAATGACTGTATTACTCTAACTGTTGACTGTATTGCAATTATACTACAGAGGCATGAAAGAGGGCCGGTCAGCCAATGATGACATCATTACTGGACAGTAGATGATGGCCCTCCTCTGACCGTGACAGAGAGATGGGAAGACCACTGCAGCTCCTGATAAGGACACTTTGCACACACACCCGCACACGTACGAGCGTAAACACAAATACAGACTGAGGTGATACAAGGATTCAAGGGCATCAGAGTGGCAGGGCTGTAGCTACTGTTTACTGCTACTGTTTACACTGCAGGGTCAGTGCCTTTTAAAGCGGCAATCCGCAATAACAATAACAATAACTTCCCGCCACTGTTTCGGTAAAAAGCTGAGGGATGGGACTGGAGAAATGTAACCACTTTCAAATTCATAGACAAAGTTATGGATGCAAGGATATCAAAGTTACAGTTTTAACCAAGTTTTGAGGCTCTATTTGGGTTTCTGATGGCGTACGACAGTTGAACTATGAGGCATTTCTAATTTATATTCTTCAAGAATCAATGGGTACATATTGGGTCGTTCCGTTTGATTTCAATCACTTTTTGAGACATCCATGTTTTCATCACTTAAAATATAAATGGTTGAGGTTGATATAATATACATCAGTTGTCAATATTCCATAGGAAACCTATTGAAATCATAGAAATATAGAAGATAGAATAGGCATTCCCATTTAAGTTGACATTCATCAGTGGGTGACCGGCGGCCATTTTTGTGGTAGTAATTGGAAGTAAAAATATCAATCCAATTTCAATTTCAAAGGTGTACCATCTAAATTGCAGTGGTCTGAAGGGATAGATCCATTCTATGAATAATATTTATATGATTAAAATGACACCCATCCTGTGTTCAAGAGTATGCTGCGTCTCAACCAATTGCGGGCACAACACATATACCTCAGATGATGTAAATTTGAGTTTAAGGTACCACATACGCAAAAAAAAAAATGAAATCTGAGTTTACTCATTTTTTGATAATTGACGTTAAAAAGGTAAAAAACAAACATTTATTATTAAAAAACATATATTTTTAAGACATTATAAAATTGATTGACAACCCTGTTTGTACGTTTTTAAATAATATCAAACTCAACCGTTAATCTTTTCCAGTGTTGAAGACTGGAAGAATGGATGTCTCATTACATTTACATTTTACATTTTAGTCATTTAGCAGACGCTCTTATCCAGAGTGACTTACAGTTAGTGAATACATATTTTTTTTATACTGGTCCCCCGTGGGAATCGAACCCACAACCCTGGCGTTGCAAACGCCATGCTCTATCAACTGAGCTACATCCCTGCCGGCCATTCCCTCCCCTACCCTGGACAACGCTAGGCCAATTGTGCGCTGCCCATGAGTCTCCCGGTCGCGGCCGGCGGCGACAGAGCCTGGATACGAACCAGGATCTCTAGTGGCACAGCTAGCACTGCAATGCAGTGCCTTAGACCACTGCGCCACTCAGGAGACTATGGTATGGTGTCTCATGGTATGGTGGGGTATGCAAAATGGGTCAACTTTGAGCACCTCTTTCTCCTGAATGTTTTAGCATTCAGGTCCAAAAAGTCACTTTCTGACCACTTCTACCATGGGTAAATATGTATGGAAAATGTTGTTCAAATCAAGGGGTGCGGTCAAATAGTGATTAAAATCAAAATGGAACGACCTTATCGTGACCTTATAAATCAAAAATGTATGTAGCAACTGCAGATTGACCCTTTAAAACTAGCATTTTATCCACTGAATGCCTAACATTTCTGAAAATGCTCCTTACTGACTCAATACCTGGTTTCCCTGGTGAAAAGTAGGACATAGTGGGGAAAAAAAAGTATTTAGTCAGCCACCAATTGTGCAAGTTCTCCCACTTAAAAAGATGAGAGAGGTCTGTAATTTTCATCATAGGTACACGACAACTATGACAGACAAAATGAGATTTTTTTTCTCCAGAAAATCACATTGTAGGATTTTTAATGAATTGATTTGCAAATTATGGTGGAAAATAAGTATTTGGTCAATAACAAAAGTTTCTCAATACTTTGTTATATACCCTTTGTTGGCAATGACACAGGTCAAACGTTTTCTGTAAGTCTTCACAAGGTTTTCACACACTGTTGCTGGTATTTTGGCCCATTCGTCCATGCAGATCTCCTCTAGAGCAGTGATGTTTTGGGGCTGTCGCTGGGCAACACGGACTTTCAACTCCCTCCAAAGATTTTCTATGGGGTTGAGATATGGAGACTGGCTAGGCCACTCCAGGACCTTGAAATGCTTCTTATGAAGCCACTCCTTCGTTGCCCGGGCGGTGTGTTTGGGATCATTGTCATGCTGAAAGACCCAGCCACGTTTCATCTTCAATGCCCTTGCTGATGGAAGGAGGTTTTCACTCAAAATCTCACGATACATGGCCCCATTCATTCTTTCCTTTACACGGATCAGTCGTCCAGGTCCCTTTGCAGAAAAACAGCCCCAAAGCATGATGTTTCCACCCCCATGCTTCACAGTAGGTATGGTGTTCTTTGGATGCAACTCAGCATTCTTTGTCCTCCAAACACGATGAGTTGAGTTTTTACCAAAAAGTTCTATTTTGGTTTCATCTGACCATATGACATTCTCCCAATCCTCTTCTGGATCATCCAAATGCACTCTAGCAAACTTCAGACGGGCCTGGACATGTACTGGCTTAAGCAGGGGGACACGTCTGGCACTGCAGGATTTGAGTCCCTGGCGGCGTAGTGTGTTACTGATGGTAGGCTTTGTTACTTTGGTACTAGCTCTCTGCAGGTCATTCACTAGGTCCCCCCGTGTGGTTCTGGGATTTTTGCTCACCGTTCTTGTAATCATTTTGACCCCACGGGGTGAGATCTTGCGTGGAGCCCCAGATCGAGGGAGATTATCAGTGGTCTTGTATGTCTTCCATTTCCTAATAATTGTTCCCACAGTTGATTTCTTCAAACCAAGCTGCTTACCTATTGCAGATGCAGTCTACAATTTTGTTTCTGGTGTCCCTTGACAGCTCTTTGGTCTTGGCCATAGTGGAGTTTGGAGTGTGACTGTTTGAGGTTGTGGACAGGTGTCTTTTATACTGATAACAAGTTCAAACAGGTGCCATTAATACAGGTAACGAGTGGAGGACAGAGGAAATCTTGCTTCTTTGTAGGTGACCAAATACTTATTTTCCACCATTATTTGCAAATAAATTCATAAAAAACCCTACAATGTGATTTTCTGGATTTTTTTTCTCTCAATTTGTCTGTCATAGTTGACGTGTACCTATGATGAAAATTACAGGCCTCTCATCTTTTTAAGTGGGAGAACTTGCACAATTGGTGGCTGACTAAATACTTTTTTCCCTACTGTAACTGTAAGATACTTGAAAACTAAATCCTTCCACATCGTTATTATTAACAATGAACTGTTCCTAATGCTATAATTGGGTGAAAATTTAAAAAACTGAAGGAGAGTTGTTGTCCATTCATGACAGACTGGCCAACTGAGAATGAGGAGGAGTGAGTAGCAGCAAAACTGTGTGTGTGTGCCTGTTTGCCTGTGTGTTTGCATACTTGCGCCTGTCTGTGTGTGTGCTGTGCCCGGGGAATGTTGGTTGCGGTCCAGACTGTCCCCTAATTGAGTCTGGTCATGGAGTCCACAGGATTCATATTCCCTATTTAGTGCACTACTTTTGACCACAGTTTTGAGACAAAATAGCACTGGACAATTGAGCTTTGGATGGGAGCAGAAGTGAAGTAGCTAACTGTGTTGTGCACATATGGTAAGCATGGAATGCACCATCAGTTATAATGCTTTGCTTTCCCCTTATAAGGGATGTTCTGCTTTCTCACCAGATCTCTGGGAGCGTAACATGAGGTGTGTGAGAACTTCCAGATTGACCATAGGGGATGTTACTCATCACATAAATGTACATAACATCACAATGTCGTCAACCCCAACATACAGATACTCTCTAATTCACCCACACACCATTTCCTGAATGCAGCGCATACCAGATTAGTCTGTGATAAAACATGAAAACATGCCACAGCGGCATCATTTCCCTTCTGATGTGGTCCCCACAAGGATAGTAAAACAAGAAAAATTCCGACAAGTGGGGACATGTCACTGGTCCCCACAAGGAAAAATGCTATTTTAGGCTTAGGGGTTAGGTTTAGGGTTAGGGTTACAATTAGGGTTATGGGTTTGGTTTAGGAGTTAGTATTAGGTTAAGGGTTAAGGAAAATAGGATCAATTGTTTGGTCCCCACAAGGATAGTAAAACAAAAATGTGTGTGTGTGTGTGTGTATGTGTGTGTGTGTGTATGCGGTAGGATCTCAGAACAGTTCCTGGCAGGCCAGTGTTAGAGAAGTACCTTATCTATGCCAAAGAGAGAGAGGGCGTTTAGTATCACTACTCCTCCAACAGATGTCTCGCTCACATGCACGCACACGCGCACACACGACTCGGTGCACATACAGTATGCCGTGCAAACTTCTTACAGTTCCATCTGGATGTGGGTTTACATTACTGTCATAGTTTACAATCACCGCAGGGTACACCCACCCACCTACACACACACACACACATTCCCCTTCCACATATTTCCTGTCCCCCTGCTGTGATGGATGAATAGTGTAGTAATGAAAACTGCCTCCTCTGCTCCCCTGTTCTCACCCGTTCCTCCCCATGAAGTCCAGACTCATTTGGCACCCCGAGATATATGGTCCACAGCAGCATCAAATTTGCATTTAAAACCCGTCCATCTCACAGCACCACAGATTGAGTGAAATATCCATTTGCATTTTGAGCCCCTGAAAATCAAAAGCCTAAAATGTCAATCAAAGATGGTGAGGAAGGGAGAAGAGAAAAACAGAGAAAAACATATTTGACTTAATATACTGTAGTTTGTCCTCTGGTGCCTGTTGCAATTACTGTAGTAGGTCTACAGTGAAAGTTATAGCTTTGACTACAGTAGTTCAAAGTCTGGAAGTTCAGAAGTATGAAAAAGGTAATGGAAACTTTAGATCTTGAACTCTATTGCACATGCAGTAAATAACTTAGGTGTTATGACATGTTCTGTTATCAATACATACCTGTGTCGCTCTTACCCACATGAGCTAAAACAACCCTCAAGCCGTAACCATAACTATTGGGATGAACAACGCTAAACCTGACCTTAGATCAGTGTTGTGTCAATCTGCTGCCATTGACAAGAGATACTGGATATAGTGACGAGATGCTTGTGTCTCCGACCTAACAATGGGATTCGTTGTCCACAGAGCGGAACGACAGGCTGTCAATCTCCCGCCTTTTCCTCTCTTTGGATTGATGGATACATACCTACACGTACGCTACGGTCACAAGACGCAGGCCTCCTTATTGTCCCTAGAATTTCTAAGCAAACAGCTGGAGGCAGGGCTTTCTCTTATAGAGCTCAGTTTTTATGGAATGGTCTGCCTATCCTTGTGAGAGACACAGACTCGGTCTCAACCTTTAAGTCTTTACTGAAGACACATCTCTTCAGTAGGTCCTATGATTGAGTGTAGTCTGGCCCAGGTGTGCGAAGGCGAACGGAAAGGCACTGGAGCGACTAACCGCCCTTGCTGTCTCTGCCTGGCCGGTTCCTGTCTCTCCATTGGGTGTGGGGGCTGTTCTTTGGCAAAGTGGGTGGGGTTATATCCTGCCTGGTTGGCCCTGTCCGGGGGTATCGTCGGACGGGGCCACGGTGTCTCCCGACCCCCCCAGTCTCAGCCTCCAGTATCTATGCTGCAATAGTCTATGTGCCGGGGGGCTAGGGTCAGTCTGTTATATCTGGTGTTATTCTCCTGTCTTATCCGGTGTCCTGTGTGAATTTAAGTATGCTCCCTCTAATTCTCTCTCTCTCCCTCTCTCCCTCCCATCCCGGAGGACCTGAGCCCTAGGACCATGCCTCAGGACTACCTGGCCTGATGACTCCTTGCTGTCCCCAGTCCACCTGATCGTGCTGCTGCTCCAGTTTCCACTCTTCTGCCTGCGGCTATGGAACCCTGACCTGTTCACCGGTCAGGGATGTGGACACCAACGAACTTGAAGCTCTCAACCTGTTCCACTACAGCCCCATCGATGAGAATGGGGGCGTGCTCAGTCCTCTTTTTTTTCCTGTAGTCCACAATCAGCTCCTTTGTCTTGATCACGTTGAGGGAGAGGTTGTTATCCTGGCACCACACGGCCAGGTCTCTGACCTCCTCCCTATAGGCTGTCTCATTGTTGTCGGTGATCAGGCCTACCACTGTTGTGTCGTCTGCAAACTTAATGATGGTGTTGGAGTCGTGCCTGGCCATGCAGTCATGGGTGAACAGGGAGTACAGGAGGGGACTGAGCATGCACCCCTGAGGGGCCCCAGTGTTGAGGATAAGCGTGGCAGATGTGTTGTTACCTACCCTTACCACCTGGGGGCGGCCTGTCGAAGTCCAGGATCCAGTTGCAGAGGGAGGTGTTTAGTCCCAGGGTCCTTAGCTTAGTGATAAGCTTTGAGGGCACTATGGTGTTGAACGCTGAGCTGTAGTCAATGAATAGCATTCTCATGTAGGTGTTCCTCTTGTCCAGGTGGGAAAGGGCAGTGTGGAGTGCAATAGACATTGCATCATCTGTGGATCTGTTAGGGCGGTATGCAAATTGGAGTGGGTCTAGGGTTTCTGGGATAATGGTGTTGACTTGAGAGCCATGACCAGCCTTTCAAAGCACTTCATGGCTACAGACGTGAGTGCTACGGGTCGGTAGTCATTTAAGCAGGTTATCTTAGTGTTCTTGGGCACAGGGATTATGGTGGTCTGCTTGAAACATGTTGGAATTACAGACTCAGTCAGGGACATGTTGAAAATGTCAGTGAAGACACTTGCCAGTTGGTCAGCACATGCTCGGAGTACACGTCCTGGTAATCCGTCTGGCCCTGCGGCCTTGTGAATGTTAACAATGCTTAAAAGTCTTACTCACATCGGCTACGGAGAGCGTGTTCACACAGTCATCCGGAACAGCTCTCATGCATGCTTCAGTGTTGCTTGCCTCGAAGCGAGCATAGAAGTGATTTAGTTCCTCTGGTAGGCTTGTGTCACTGGGCAGCTCACGGCTGTGCTTTACTTTGTAGTCTGTAATAGTTTACAAACCCTGCCACATCCGACGAGCATCGGAGCCTGTGTAGTACGATTCAATTTTAGTCCTGTATTGACTTTTTGCCTGTTTGATGGTTCGTCGGAGGGCATAGCGGGATTTCTTATGTGTCCGGGTTAGAGTCCCGCTCCTTGAAAGCGGCAGCTCTACCCTTTAGCTCAGTGCGGATGTTGCCTGTAATCCATGGCTTGTGGTATGTACGTACGGTCACTGTGGGGATGACGTCATCGATGCACTTATTGATGAAGCCAGTGACTGATGTGGTGTACTCCTCAATGCTTTCGGAAGAATCACGGAACATATGCCAGTCTGTGCTAGCAAAACAGTCCTGTAGCTTAGCATCTGCGTCATCTGACCGCTTCCTTATTAACAGAGTCACTGGTGCTTCCTGCTTTAGTTTTTGCTTATAAGCAGGAATCAGGAGGTTAGAGTTATGGTCAGATTTGCCAAATGGAGGGCGAGGGAGAGCTTTGTACGCATCTCTGTGTGTTGAGTAAAGGTGGTCTAGAGTTTTTTTTCCTCTGGTTGCACATTTAACATGCTGGTAGAAGTTAGGTAGAACGGATTGAAGTTTCCCTGCATTAAAGTCCCCGGCCACTAGGAGCGCTGCCTCTGGATGAGCGTTTTCCTGTTTACTTATGGCCTTATTCAGCTCATTGAGTGCAATCTTAGTGCCAGCATCAGTTTGTGGTGGTAAATAGACAGCTATGAAAAATATAGATGAAAACTCTCTTGGTAAATAGTGTGGTCTACAGCTTATCATGAGATACTCTGCCTCAGGCGAGCAAAACCTGGAGACTTCCTTAGTATTAGATTTTATGCATCAGCTGTTGTTTACAAATATACACGGACCACCACCCCTTGTCTTACCGGAGTCAGCCGTTCTATCCTGCCGATGTAGCGTACATCCCACCAGCTGTATGTTATCCATGTCGTCGTTCAGCCACGACTCGGTGAAACATAAGTTATTACAGTTTTTAATGTCCCGTTGGTAGTATAACCTTGATCTTAGGTTGTCCAATTTATTTTCAAATGATTGAACATTGGCTAATAGGATTGATGGAAGAGGCAGTTTACTCGCTCGCCGTCGGATCCTTACAAGGTACCCCGACCTACGTCCACGATATCTCAGTCTCTTGCTCAAGCTAATGACAGGGATTTGAGCCTTGTTGGGTGTCTGTAGAATATCCTTCGCGTCCGACTCGTTGAAGAAAAATCTTCGTCCAATACGAGGTGAGTAATCGCTGTCCTGATATCCAGAAGCTCTTTTTGGTCATAAGAGACGGTGGCAGAGACATTATGTACAGAATAAATTACAAATAACGTGAAAAAACACACATAATAGTACAATTGGTTAGAGGGCTGTAAAACGGCAGCCATCTTCTCCAGCGCCATCTGCATTGCAGTGCTAGAGGCGTCACTACAGACCCGGGTTCGATCCCGGGCTGTATCACAACCGGCCGTGATCGGGAGTCCCATAGGGCGGCACACAATTGGCCCAGCGTCGGGTTTGGCTGGGTGGGCTTTACTTGGCTCATCGCGCTCTAGCGACTCCTTGTGGCGGGCCGGGTACCTGCAGGCTGACCTCGGTCGTCAGGTGAACAATGTTTCCTCTGACACATTGGTGCGGCTGGCTTCCGGGTTAAGCAGGCGGGTGTTAAGAAGTGCGGTTTGGCGGGTCATGTTTCGGAGGACGCATGACTCGACCTTTGCCTCCCGAGCCCATTGGGGAGTTGCAGCAATGAGACAACATCGAAAAAGGGGGTGAAATGCAAAAAATATATATATATAAAAAATTGTGTTTTTTCTCAAAGCCGCTGGGATGTCACGTGCATCACACATACATCAGTACACTCGTAACAACCTAAGCATTACTTTCTGTCACATCCTGTCATCTCGTTAGCACTTGTGTCATCTGTCTGTGTGACGAATGATTGACAGGTAACTCTGTGGGGGTTGTTTGTCTCCCAGACGCTCGCTGACGTCTCAGTACATTTCTCACAGATGTCTCCTGATGGGTTAGCATAGCACCCTGTCACTCAGCAGAGACCATGATATTGGTATCAGACCAACACGCTCGTGTAGAGCTAACAGCATGCTTATGAATGACCTAATTTCCCCACCCCACCTCCTATATCAGATCCATCAGGATCTTTTCAGGATACACTCTACCTGAGGATATGAGTCAAGAAAGAGATTGAGGAGATAGGAGAGAGATAGGAAAGAGGGTGGAGAGGGGGTTACTTGAATAAACTATAGAGTAAATTCAACAGCTTTTCTTTTGAAGTGATAAGCATGACGCTAAATATATCGCTCAAAGGCAGTTGTTCGGCACTCCCACCCTCTCCTTCTCTTTTTTATTATCTCTTGACCTCTCCCTCTCTCCTAATCTCATCTTCTTCCTCAATATCTCTTTCTCCATCCCCTTCACCCCCCTTCTCACCATTTACATTTCCCTAATCTCTTCCACTCTCTCCAGCTCTCCTTCCCCTTCTCTCTCCATCTTCATCCCGCCTCTCTCCAGCTCTCTCTCTTTCGCTCTCCCTCCCTCGCCTCTCTCCATATAGTTATAGCTTGAACAGATATTCCCCTCTTTCTCTCTCCATATCATTCAATATCCACTTCCTTCCTTCTCTCCATCTCCTCTACCCATACACAGCTTGAACAGATATCATATCTAATGCAGTTACCATCAGTGCAGAATAAACCATCTTTCCCATCTCCATTTTCCAACTCTCTCTCCATCTCCCTTTCCTGCTCTCCATACACAGCTTTAGCAGATCCCTCTCTCTCTCTGCAGACGTACACACAGGCATTTAGTTAGCAGTCATATGAGGACCACCAACTTACTGGTATTACATACTGATTACTGAAGTAAACAAAAAACTGTTTTAAGTGAGAATAGGCATTGGTCTGAAGCTGAAAAGGAAATTCACATGAGCACCACAATGCCTATTCCACCCATGCTCTACCAAGGTTTTCCAGTACACAGCTTTGACCTACTACAGTAGCTATGTTGGTATTGTACTTCAAAGTATGTGTAGGCAGGTTGCTTAGGATTCAAACCTCCTCAAAACAGCCTAATTCATACTCTTAGAAGTGCTTCCACAATAATGTGATTTGTAAAGTATTGGATACTTCAACCACCACAGTAAGATATTATCCCATAATGCTACCTTTTCATGCTTTTTTCTTATTAAATAAAAGCAAACTTTGCTTTTATACTTACATGACCATCAGGCTTGATTGAGCTGTTTGTCTTGTAATAATGTGGCGCATGCATGTATTTCCTTAAACCTTTATTTTAGCAATACATGTCATAAAAAAACAAAAACATAATAACATCCTTTTTTGGTCAGTAGGTGCCCAACATAACAACAGGTGGTGGTGTGTTCGACACAGTAGCTCAGATAGATAGAGCCCGTCTACATTCCTGATTTCTATAACTGTTAGCTTACCTGTGTAATATTGACATAAGCTCAGAACCACTTGTGTTTCAAACATGGTCCTGTTTTATCAATTGCTGTGCTGATCAATGGGCAGTTCATTACCTCTGTCAAAATAATATGTTGCTTAAAGTTATGTTTGTACTTGAATTTATTTTTGCAATAAAGATGACGCAACAATAATAGTCTAATAAAAAGCAACAATAATACACATTTACAATAGGCCTAGATCTAAAGATACATACAGCCAAATGAGAGAGATAGAAAGAAAGAGATACACACGCACACACCGGTATACACAATTCTTTATAGCAGGACACTGTAAAGTCCACAATCCCTCTGAAGAGTATGAATTAGGCTGTTTGAGAAGGTTTGAATCCTAAGCAACCTACCTACACATAGTTTGAAATACAATACCAACATACTGACATACCAACATACCGTTGCTGACAGGTGTATAAAATCGAGCACATATCCATGCAATCTCCATAGACAAACATTGGCAGTAGAATGGCCCGTACTGAAGAGCTCAGTGACTTTCAACGTGGCACCGTCATAGGATGCCACCTTTCCAACAAGTCAGTTCGTCAAATTTATGCCCTGCTAGAGCTGCCCTGGTCAACTGTAAGTGCTGTTATTGTGAAGTGGAAACGTCTAGGAGCAACAACGGCTCAGCCGTGAAGTGGTAGGCCATACAAGCTCACAGAACGGGACCGCCAAGTGCTGAAGCGCGTAGTGCGTAAAAACCGTCTGTCCTCGGTTGCAACACTCACTAACGAGTTCCAAACTGCCTCTGGAAGCAACGTCAGCACAAGAACTGTTCGTCGGGAGCTTCATGAATTTGGATTGGTCTGCCATGTAGCACGCTTCTGTCTATAACATGAGCTGGTCAGTGTGTGTAGGTAATCATTTCTAATGCAGCTTTAAAAAAAAGATATCACATAGTAGAACTGCAAAAGTGTTGCTCTCCACTTTCTAGAGGACCGAGTTTTGAAATCAGTGGAATGCCTGGTGGAATTAGAGTATGATAGCTAAGAAGATGGAGAAAATTCTGGCGTTTGATTACAAATATGCAGAGGGGGTCGAAATGAGAACACACAGAAGGCTGTTGTATAAAACACCTGTCTCCGGATTACATCTTCAAACTAAGGGCAGCCATGGCATCCGTGACAGAGAGGGAGAAGCGTCCACCCATGTATATGGGTAAGATAGTCTAGCTAGCTACATTTTCAGATATTACAAGTTTCTAATTTTGTCAGAAAATCGTTTTCATTTCTAGTTAAAGCTAGCTAACGTTATGTGTATGATCTGAGTAGTAAAATTATTCGTATCTCAGAGCCATTTGCATTGCTAGTTATAGCCTAATGTTAGCTAGCTAACATTGAACCTGGTTGGTTAGTTACCTGCAGATTCATGCAGGGTAGTAACGTTATGAGTTGGGAATACGGTTCATTGTTTAGCTAGCTAGCTAGCTACATGTCTAAACAAAAGACTCCACTATGCAAGTAACCATTTCAATAGAATGTTCATGTCGTCACTGTGACAACTGTCGATAGAAGTAGCTACAGTAGCTGGTAAATTCGCTCTGGCTATCAACTCCGATTTTAGAGCACTCTCGTCTGAGTGTGCCAGAGCGAAGAATAACTGACGAATTTATGAATGCTCAACACCCGTTGAATATGGCCGGTGTCAGTAAACGTTGGCAAAAAGTGTAATTAAATTGTTGCCAGCAGCACAGTTAGTCACCAACGCTCTGGATAACATAAAAACAGCCTAACCAGCTCTGCTAGGGCGAGTAAAATGGTCAGAGTGAGCTGTTCTTTCATTTGTGTCTGGAAGTAGCTAGCAAGCTAGCCAACGTTAGCCAGTTAGCTTGGGTGCTTGACTGCTGTTGTTAGGTGAGAACGCTCGGATCAACCCTACTCCTCCGCCATAGCGTCCAGTGTACGCTCCGAGAGCGAAACGCTCTGAATTTACGAACTGACAATCTGACAACGTTCTGAGTTTACGAACGCCCAGAGCTAGCTAATCAAAACAAAATGACATTTATTGGCTAGCAACCTTTATTTGCCTGTTCGTTAGCTAGCTATCTAGCTTTTAGCTGACTGGTGTTAGCTAGCCACAGAGGCTAGCTGCTGGACTTTGTACAAGCAAGCTAATGTTAGCTAGTTATCTACCTAGCTAATCAAAATATCTGCTTGCCTTTATTGATTAACCTCAGCTTGAATACCACCATATAGCTAGCTATATACAGTAGCCTAGGTTACACTTCTTATGACTGGCAGCATTGTGCAAGCAGCTGTGTTGTTAGCATTGTCAGAAATATCACAACAGGTAGCACATCGTTGGTTCTTAACGGACAAAAATGAGCACGTGAGAGCAATAAATTATAAATGTAATCCTAACTATTGCCCCTACTAACTTATTCAGTCGAAAGGTGGCAAATCTAATGGTCATTTTATGAACTCTGTCATCTTGTTCTTATCCGACGCCTAGATATTGAGCAAGTTCTGGGCAAAGAATTGTCTGACAACCCTAATAATTGGTGTCATATTGGCTTAGATATGGTGGTAGGGAGATTTTAATTTAACACTGAGCTTCAACCAATGCCTATATATCGTTGCTATAGACTATTGTCACGTCTATAATAAGGACAGATTCAGTTTCAGCTGGTAAATGACAACAGAGTGGCCCAGTCCCAGTTAATTAAATAGAACACATTCGTCATATCCTCTTCCACCTGCTTTAAATGCCATATTATTGTCCCTGTGTACTAACCATGGATCATTGTGCATCAAGTCACACTGATATCCACTTTCTCTCATGCTGCTGCTGTGATGTTTGTTTGTGTGTGTTGCTGACCTCAATAGTTTAGCTACAATTAGGCGGCAGGTAGCTTAGTGGTTAAGAGCGTTGTGCCAGTAACCGAAAGGTCGCTGGTTCTAATACCCGAGGCGACTAGGTGAAAAATCTGTCGATGTGCCCTTGAGCAAGGCACTTAACCCTAATTGCTCCTGTAAGTCGCTCTGGATAAGAGCGTCTGCTAAATGACTAAAATTTAAAAATGTAAATGTCTACCAAGCTGTGTGTGTGTAGATTGCTGCTATGTGTGCAGCTGATACAAAAGTTTGTGTGTTCTGCCACGGCCAGTGTTTGATTAGCTTTTCCTTCTCTCACTGCACTGCGGCCTGTCTCTGCACTGTTAGTGCTGCTAGTCTGTTGTCCTTATCAGCAGTTACATATGCTACTGCTCTCCTCAAACACAGACACACACACTTTTTTTTATCAGCTGCTGTGGTTGACTGCGTATCTCTCTCCCTCTTCATGTGTTTATAATCTCACAACCATCCTGTAATGTGATGTTGTTCCCACGGTTGGCATTCACACATGAAGCAGACACTAGGCTGGTGCAGTAATCTGCTGTTAGATTACTGCACCAAAATGCACTCATCTTTCAGAGAAACAGGACAACTGGAGCCCTGCCCTATAATAGTACTAGCATGGATACAGTACAAGCTAGGACATTTATATACAAACGAACACAAGCACACACGCGGGACAACACCACCGACAGGAAAGACAGGGAGGTTTTTCCAGATGATGCCTGAAACAGGGATGTTTTTGTTAGAGGAAAACTTCCTCAAATGGTCGAAAAACTGGAACCCCACCAGGAAGAAAAAGAGGGAGAGAGAGAAAGAAGAGAAGTAACAGACAGAGAGGGAGACAGAGGGGAAAGAGAGAAGTGAGGGAAAGAGAGAGAGAAGTGAGGGAATGTGCTAGATGTAGAGCAGAGAGCTATAATAATAATAATAATAACACATGTTATTTGTAGAGCGCTTTTCATTTACAGAGAAATCACAAAGCTGTCTGGTATATGGTGAGAAGAGAGAAGGGATGAGATAGGAAGCATCCAAACAATAACCTTGGGGGCTGACTTTTTATGGTGATTTCTGTCTCTCTCTTTCCCTCTTTCTAACTCACTCTCTCTCTCCCCCCTCTATCTATCCCCCATCTTTTTCCTTCCCTCTTTCTCTCTCTGCCTGTGTTATATTGTCTCTGTTCATCTTTTCTGGGACTGAAGATATTACTTGTACCTTCCCACCTGCCACAGCAGACACTGCCAGTAATTACAGTAGCTACTCAATTACAGTAGCTACTGTGGGTCTCTCTACTCTGGAACACTCTCTACTCTGGAACACATACATCTACATTGTATTGCCAAAAACCTCAATACCACTCAACAACTTCAAACATGGACCTATCCAAAGAATCCCACAGTACCCAAACACCCTCAACCGCTCTCTCTCTCTCTCACACACACACACAGTCTTCTGTTATGACCTGTTTTGTTCTTCTGATGTCTCTCTCCATCATATCCTATTCTATTGTTGCTGTGTCTTGTCTGATGTCTCTCTCCATCATATCCTATTCTATTGTTGCTGTGTCTTGTCTGATGTCTCTCTACATCATATCCTATTCTATTGTTGCTGTGTCTTGTCTGTCTCTCCCCCTTCATATCCTATTCTATTGTTGCTGTGTCTTGTCTGTCTCTCCCCCTTCATATCCTATTCTATTGTTGCTGTGTCTTGTCTGATGTCTCTCTCCATCATATCCTATTCTATTGTTGCTGTGTCTTGTCTGATGTCTCTCTCCATCATATCCTATTCTATTGTTGCTGTGTCTTGTCTGATGTCTCTCTCCATCATATCCTATTCTATTGTTGCTGTGTCTTGTCTGTCTCTCTCCATCATATCCTATTCTAATGTTGCTGTGTCTTGTCTCTCCACCATCTATTATTCTGTTGCTGTCACTGTTGCTGTCTCTGTGTCTTGTCTGGTGTGTCCTTTTAGTTTTACAATCCAAAACGGTCAAGGGGATACTGGGGTAGCTTGACTTGTTTTGGGCCTGTGTCTGGGTCACCTAAATTATCCCCTCCTCATTAGTTAGTTACTGTATACTGACACGACCAGGGCAACTAAAATGTAAAGACAAATTAAAGTGTCCGCATAACAGAGCAACACAACTCCAAACATGCTAGATAAGAAGCTACATAGCCCCTAGACCAGGGGTCTCAACCCTGTTCCTGGAGAGCTACCCTCCTGTAGGTTTTCGCTCCAACCCCAGTTGTAACTAACCTGGTTCATCTTATCAACCAGCTAATTATTAGAATCAGGTGTGCTAGATTAGGGTTGGAGGGAAAACCTACAGGACGGTAGCTCTCCAGGAACAGGGTTGGAGAGGCCTGCCCAAGACTATATGAATTTAAAAATGACCTCTATGATTAATTTCATTTTGTCAGTTCTACCAGCTAATGTGAGATTTTTAGATTACATAATATTTGAGAACACATAACATAAGGGCCTATGTATTTTCAATGTTTTCTTGTCCTACAATCCAACCACAAAGCTGGCCATCTTTTCCCCTCTCTTTCTGGCTGCCCTCCCCCGTCCTTTCTAAGTTCAAGTTTGTTTATTTGTCATATACACATGATATACATGGAGTACACAGTGCAATGAAATGCTTACTTGCAGGTTCACCTCTCGACAATGCAACAACAACGGAAAAAGTAAGTAGCTAAGTGAATGAAAACAGTAATACAAATAAAAGCTAAATGAAATAATTTTACCAATTTAATTAAACAGGCAGTTTTTTTTTACAAATAGTTACATAGCCTATATGAAAATAACAGACATGAGTTAAGCATGTTTACCTGTAGAATGGAATAGGTTAGAAGATAGGGTGTCCACCCACTAAGCCCAGAGTGGGTGAAAAACACACTTTGGTGATTACATTTCACTTCCTTATGTTATTAAATATATTTTACAAAGGCAAATATGATTATTCATGTTCTGAATAGTTCAGTGCCTGTCTTTCTCTAACATTTCATTAACTGTATATCCAGAAAGTCGGATTTCGTAATCATACATTAATTAGGCCCAAATCTATGGATTTCACATGACTGGGAATACAGATATGCATCTGTTGGTCACAAATACAGTACCTTAAAAAAAAGGTAGGAGCGTGGATCAGAAAACCAGTCAGTATCTGATGTGACCACCATTTGCCTCATGCAGCGCGACACATCTCCTTGATCAGGCTGTTGATTGTGGCCTATGGAATGTTGTCCCACTCCTCTTCAATGGCTGTGCGAAGTTGCTGGATATTGGTGGGAACTGGAACACGCTGTCGTACACGTAGATCCAGAGCATCCCAAACATGCTCAATGAGTGGCATGTCTGGTGAGTATGCAGGCCATGGAAGAACTGGGACATTTTCATTTTCCAGGAATTGTGTACAGATACTTGATACATGGGGCCATGCATTATCATGCTGAAATATGAGGTGATGGCGGCAGATGTATGGCACGACAATGGGCCTCAGGATGTCATCATGGTATCTCTGTACATTCAAATTGCCATCGATAAAATGCAATTGTGTTCGTTGTCCGTAGCTTATGCCTACCCATACCATAACCCTGCCGTCACCTTGGGGCACTCTGTTCACAACGTTGACATCAGCAACCCCCTCGCACACACAACACCATACACGCCATCTGAATTGGTTACGACACCGAACTGCAGTGAGGTCAAGACCCTGGTGAGGAGGACGACGAGAACGCAGATGACAGGGTTCGTAAAGACAGTGGCAAGTCAAATTCAAGGACTTTCAAGTACTTTTTCAAGGACAAATATTTATTTTCAAGGACCATCAATTTGTAATAGTTCCTTTAATGCAATTGTTTCTAGTCACCACCTGATGGCAGTATATCGCCACAACCTCATGAAAAAAACTAACTAACTTACTAGTTAGTCATCACTACCTTACAAGTTCTACTCAATAATACATTTCACTACTTATTTACAACATACATGAGTGGTAAGTCAGTACGGATGATGTTGACTGATTTCCTTCTATGAACTGTAACTCAGTAAAATCTTTGAAATTGTTGCATGTTGCGTTTTCGTTCATGATAATATTAAAATGTATTTATATTTAAATTGTCTTTATATTTCACAAAATGTTAGGTCCCACAGGCTGTTCCAACACATAATGACATGAAAGTGATTTCTGACAGTGTAAAAGGCCATTTGTTGACTCCAAAATGTTGTAATCTATACCCATTTGAAGAGAAACAAGTTATTAATGTGCTTGATAAGATTAAAGATTCTCTCAGGGGACCCTATTTAAATTTTAGGGGACCCCACATGGGTCCCGGCCCCAAGTTTGGGAACCACTGTACTACTAACCTCTCTCCCTGCTTGTTTAAATGCTTCCTCTCTCTGTGTATCTCCTTTGTCTCCTTCATTGCAGCCTGACTCACCACTGTCTGTCTCACTGCTCTCTATAAAGAAAATGTATATTGCTATGAGAACTTATAGTAGCCCATCTTTTGATTATAGCCAGCTTAATTACAGTCAACTGCTCCTGCTGAGGTCAGGCTCTGTTCAACATTAGCTTCTAACATCATCCTTCTAGGCAGATAGTTATAGCTAGCTACCTGGCTAATAGCCAGAGCCCTTGAGCTAGCTAGACATCTGACTGAAATATCAGCTACTATTTACCAGTTGTACATTCTCAGAGAGTCAGGGGGGTTTTGTTTGGGGGATGTCTGTTGCCACGGCAGGAGTCGAGGGATGTTAAAAAAAAACTCCCACTGTCAACGGCAACTCTCTGCTACTTGCCACTGTAGGTCTGGGCTGAGGTAGTTCGTTTCACCTCTCTGCCTATGTCATGGGCGGAGTTTCCCGTTAGACAAGAGTGTAGAATGAATGCACAGCTAACAAGGCAAATCCGGGGGAGCAGTCAAACATAATGAGCATACATGAATCATTCATGATTCCACTCGTTCGCAGAGGTAGGCATGATTAGACACAGATCAAGAAGCCTTCTGGGAGTTGATCAACGCTGGGAAAGCAATAATAAGTGAGTAAATGATAATTAACAAAATAAAAAAGGTGAGTAAACGCTATTTCACAAATAAAAAGTTACGTAAACGGCGTTTACCCTCCACTACATCCCTGGTTGGGATAAACATCAATATCCTGCCAGGCAGGCTTGAATCTACAGTACATTTGCTCTGCATTTTAGCTATCGATGTGACGTTTGGTGGCGCCTAATTAGTCAGTTCTATACCTGCCTGGCTGAGTGGCAGTGTGGGTGGAATGAGCGAGCTCGCCTGGCAACCAGAGGGGGAAACAAGTGAGGAATTAAAAGTCAACGCTAGTCTGCCTGGAAATTAATTCGCAAGACCAATAAAATGTTCTAATATTTTTCATTTGAACATATTTGATAATTTTCTGTTCTCCTCCATTTTAATTCAAGTGCTTTTTAAGTACAAACTTGAGAAAATGTGTGATTTGGCACTCTGAAATTCAAGTACTTTAAGCACCTCAAGCAACTTCTGGGAACCCTGAGATGAGCTTCCCTGAGATGGTTTCTGACAGTTTGTGCAGAAATTATTAGGTTGTGCAAACCTACAGTTTCATCAGCTGTCCGGGTGGCTGGTCAGAGACGATCCCGCAGGTGAAGAAGCCAGATGTGGAGGTCCTGGGCTAGGGTGGTTATATGTGGTCTGCGGTTGGGAGGCCGGTTGGACGTACTGCCAAATTCTCTAAAACTACGTAGGAGGCGGCTTATGGTAGAGACATTAAATTATCTGGCAACAGATGACCTGGCCTCCACAATCCCCCGACCTCAAGCAAATTGAGATGGTTTGGGATGAGTCAGACCGCAGAGTGAAGGAAAAGCAGCCAACACGTGCTCAGCATATGTGGGAACTCCTTCAAGACTGTTGGAAAAGCATTCCAGGTGAAGCTGGTTGAGAGAATGCCAAGAGTGTGCAAAGCTGTCATCAAGGCAAAGGGTGGCTATTTAAAGAACCTGAAATATAAAATATATTTTGATTTGTTTAAAACGTTTTTGTTTACTACATTATTCCATATGTGTTATTTCATTGTTTTGATGTCTTCACTATTATTCTACACTGTAAAAAAATAGTAACCATAAAGAAAAACCCTTGAATGAGTAGGTGTTCTAAAACTTTTGACTGGTAGCGTATAAACAATCGAAATGTCTGATAAAGGCAGCAGAAGTGTCACATCAAAACGAAATCTTGATTATATCTTGATAAACCACATCAATGGAATATTGTCCATAAATCAAAACTATAAATAAAACCAACATTTAGACAGGTTTACAAAACAAAATATACATAAAGCCACTACTACAGGCCATTAAGTCACAATAAGGCCGACTTCAAATGCAGACTAAATTTAAATGACCATCACATTAAAACTGCTGACCACAACTGCACATAATGCAATGGAATACGAGGCATAACATCAAAGGAATTACTTACAATTATCAAGCATGCCTGCCAAACAAACTCAACCAAACAATGACGAAAATCAGGAAGTACAATACAAAGATCTATAGATGCGTTTTAAAAGGAGCGAAGACCGCACCGGATTCAACACCTTGGACAGCGCCTTGGTCCTCATGTGATGCAGGTAGGCCTACAGTGGAGCTCCGTGGTGCTAATGGACAGCGCTTCTGTTTAGCGAGCTATGGCATTATTCCGTTTGTGGACAATTAGATATTCAATAGACACAATTAGTTGTAATGCACATATGAAAATCATAACTGGCACTCAGATCGTTAGAAATGGTAGCATAAATTGTAAATTGGCACTCCACACAAAAAAGGACACCAACCCTGCCCTATATAATACTTCTATGATTCATTTCATTGTCAGTTCTACCACCTCAACATTGGCCATTTTAAACAGGGTTACATATCTAGATGTAGTAAAATTCAGCTTCAGTCTACAGGGTGGCACTGTGTCACTGTCAGAAGATATGTGCTTCAGCTATTGAAGTGGTTAGCCAGCCAAGCTAGCTACAGAAACAAAACCCATCAAATACACTCTCTGGAAATAGACACTTTTCCTATATCAACATCCTTAGCTTGCCCATTCTAAATATACTGTTAAATAACTGACTGACACCCAATAGCTTAAGGATGCTGAGCACTAACGCTAGCTTTTAGCATTAGCCAATCCTTAAAAGGGAGACAAGCTAGTTAGCTACCACCAACACTGCACATACCTGAGGCTAACTCTGCCACTGCTGCTGTACTTTGACCTTCTGGCTGTTCTGCCCTCTCCACCTCATTTATTGCTGCCTGCTCATGCTCAACCTGCTCGCTTTTAGCCCCTCTCTTTCGGAAGAAGTTCAGAATATCCATATTTGCTCTGTGCTATGCTGCAGACTCTGACTGAGTGACAGGCATTTTGCTCAGTGATTACATTGACATCTAACCGGTGCTATAGGGGTGGAGGAGGGGTCAAGGGACGTGAGCGGTCCACTGCGTTATGAAATCTCGACCAATCACAGCAGGCACCACGTTATTCCAGGGGTTCCTGCAGTGCCTACAACTGCCTAGTGCAGTATATTTTGATATGATTTATTAGGATCCCCATTACCTACGCCAATGGAGACCGCTCGTCTTACTGGAGTCCGAGACATAACGAAAAATACATTACAGACAAAATACTTTACATACATTTAAAAACAAACATGTAGTTTGCATTTATCAGTTACACATACAGTGGTTTGCAAAAGTATTCACCCCCCTTGGCATTTTTCCTATTTTGTTGCCTTACAACCTGGAATCAAAATGGATTTTGGGGGGGTTTGTATTTGCTTTACACAACATGCCTACCACTTTGAAGATGCAAAATATTTTTTCTTGTGAAACAAACAAGAACAGAATTTGAGCGTGCATAACTATTCACCCCCCCCAAAGTCAATACTTTGTAGAGCCACCTTTTGCAGCAATTACAGCTGCAAGTCTCTTGGGGTATGTCTCTATAAGCTTGGCACATCTAGCCACTGGGATTTTTGCCCATTCTTCAAGGCAAAACTGCTCCAGCTCTTTCAAGTTGGATGGGTTCCGCTGGTGTACAGCAATCTTTAAGTCATACCACAGATTCTCAATTGGATTGAGGTCTGGGCTTTGACTAGGCCATTCCAAGACATTTAAATGTTTCCCCTTAAACCACTCGAGTGTTGCTTTAGCAGTATGCTTAGGGTCATTGTCCTGCTGGAAGGTGAACCTCCGTCCCAGTCTCAAATCTCTGGAAGACTGAAACAGATTTTCCTCAAGAATTTCCCTGTATTTAGCGCCATCGATCATTCCTTCAATTCTGACCAGTTTCCCAGTCCCTGCCGATGAAAAACATCCCCACAGCATGATGCTGCCACCCATGCTTCACTGTGGAGATGGTGTTCTCGGGGTGATGAGAGGTGTTGGGTTTGCACCAGACATAGCGTTTTCCTTGATGGCCAAAAAGCTCAATTTTAGTCTCATCTGAACAGAGTACCTTCTTCCATATGTTTGGGGAGTCTCCCACCTGCCTTTTGGTGAACACCAAACGTGTTTGCTTATTTGTTTCTTTAAGCAATGGCTTTTTTTCTGGCCACTCTTTCATAAAGCCCAGCTCTGTGGAGTGTACAGCTTAAAGTCGTCCTATGGACAGATACTCCAATCTCCACTGTGGAGCTTTGCAGCTCCTTCAGGGTTATCTTTCTGTCTCTTTGTTGCCTCTCTGTTTAATGCCCTCCTTGCCTGGTCCGTGAGTTTTGGTGGGCGGCCCTCTCTTGGCAGGTTTGTTGTGGTGAAATATTATTTCTCTGTATAATACTGTAAGTTTCCTTGAATTTGTTTTGGACCTGGGGACTGTGAAAAGACCTCTGGTGGCATGTCTGGTGGGGTAAGTGTGTGTGTCAGTGCTGTGTGTAAAGCTGGGTGTACACTACACGATTTTGGCCACAATTTAGCTGAGGACAAACACTTCCCTCTAGGATCAGATTAAAGATATGACAGATAGGAGTGGCTATAAAGTCAGCTACCATCCTCAGTAGCTTTCCATCTAAGTTGTCAATGGCAGGTTTGTCATTATTGATCGATTACAATTTTTACACTTCTCCCACACTGACTTAAAATTCTAACTTACAATGCTTTTCTTTCATTATGGCATTTCATTGATGGCATTTCCTGCCTAAGTTTGCCCACTTTGCCAATGAAGTAATCATTAAAATAATTGGCAACATTCCATCATTCTTTATATCATTGATCTTGGCTTCATGATACCGTTTCTTCTTCTTTTTGTTGAGTTTAGTCACATCATTTCTCAATTTGCAGTATGTCAGCCAGTCAAATGTGCAGCCGGACTTATTAGCCACTCCTTTTGTCCCATCTCTTTCAACCATACAGTTTTTCAATTCCTCATCAATCAATGGAGCCTTAACTGTTCTAACAGTCAGTTTCTTAACAGGTGCATGTTTATCAATAATTGGAAGAAGCAATTTCTTAAATTCATAAAGTGCAGCGTCTAGATGCTCCTTATTAATCATATCAGACCAACAAATATTTTTAACACCATCCACATAAGAGTCACAGCAAAATCTTTTGTATGATCTCTTATACACTATTTTAGGCCCAGCTTTTAGAACTTTGGCTTTCCTGGATATAGCCACCATATTGTGATCACTGCATCCAACGGGTACGGATACAGCTTTAGAACAAAGTTCTACAGCATTAGTAAAAATGTGATCAATACATGTGGATGATCTTGTTCCTGTAGTGTTTGTAAACACCCTGGTAGGTTGATTAATAACCTGAACCATATTACAAGCACTGGTTACAGTGAGAACCTTCCTCTCGAACGGACAACTTGATGAAAACCAGTCAATATTCAGGTCCCCAAGAAAGTAGACCTCGGTTTACATTACATATACCTTCAAGCATTTCACACGCATTAATTAGATACTGACTGTTAGCACTTCGTGGCCTATAGCAACACCCCAAAAGAATAGTCTTTAGATCATCAACTCAAGCTTTATTTATATAGCACATTTCAGACAGGAATGCAACAGAATGCGCTTCACAGGAAAAAACAAATAAAAAAAACTATGAAAATATAAACTGAAATATTTAATACACAACAAACATAAGAGTACCAAAAACAAAAGAATAACAAAAACTAAGACTAAAAAAACACCCTAAGGAAAAACAAAGCTAAAAAGGTTTGATTTAAGAGCTCTTTTAAATATTTCCACAGTTTCGGCTCCCTTCAGGTTCTCTAGTAGGCTATTCCAGAGGCTAGGGGCATAGTAACTAAAGGCTGCTTCTCCATGAGGCAGGTGATCCTGCAACCACAACACTTCAATAAAACTTGACATGAGATCTTCGCTAAGCATTACAGGGATATGGCTCTGAATATATACAGCAACACCTCCCCCATAAGCATTCCTGTCTCGTCTATAGATGTTATATCCTTGTATTGCTACTGCTGTTTATTCGTCATAAAAATGTGTCAGTAGAACATATATATTTTTATACTGCATAACGCAAGTGATGTGTGGTTAGAAAAACTCATACAGTATCAGACTGAATTTAAATAAAAAATGTAAAATGATTGTACCATCAAAAGGCCACTGGACATGATGTTTTGCAATTAAATCATTAAAATACTGTGTGACTAAAGTAGTAAAGTAACGACAACCTCATTGAAGTGGAAGAGCTTGCAGATAGAAGCTAATAAGAACACTTTGTTTACTTGTTTATTTATTTACTTCATATAAGCCGATTATAAACATTAAATAGATAAGCACTAATTTGTTGACTATTAAATTAGCTAAATGCTTGTAAAGGCGTGTCAGTTGTGATTGATATATACGATTACAGGACATCGTATTCCTGGTGTTCGGCAGTCGCTACAGTTTCCACTCTTATTTCCACTCTTCGTCACCATGAGCTGTTTTCAAGTCTCTTCCGCTCTCCTCTGCTTCACGCTGTTTATGACAGTCCTTCATCTTCTCTTTCCTCTCTCCATCTTCCTTCTCTCCCCCTCTCTTCTCTATTCCTTCTCTCTCCCTCTCACTCTTCCCCCTCTCCCCACCTCTCTCTTCCCCCTCTCCCCACCTCTCTCTTCCCCCTCTCCCCACCTCTCTCTTCCCCCTCTCCCCCTTTCTTCTCACTCTTTTCCCTATCCTTCTCTCCATCACCCTCCCCCCTCTTTCTCTCCTCTCTTTCTTCATTCCTCCATCTGTAGAGGTTAAGGCAGGGTAGAGAGTCCTGCTGTTAGCTGGAGGGCTGTGTGTATCTCTGTTAGAGAGGCTGGACTTTAGTGTTATACTGCCTGTAGAGTCCAGTAGTCAACAGGGAAAAAACCTCACACACATCACCAACAACCATGACTGCTTCCCAAATGGCTCCCTTTTCCATTTATAGTGCATTACTTTTACATTACATTGCTTATGCCTAGGAACAGGGGTTTTCCTGATCATGTAAGCTGTTCAGTAAAAACTCCTGTTCCTACCCATATCCCCAAAAGCAAAGAGTGGAAAATCACCTCAGGTAGGTTTCCTTTAATCTCTTAAATAAGAAGCTTTGTTCGAAGGCTGGCTGTAGGCCCTCGGAAGATTCCAAGATTCCAAGATGTGTACTGGGTAGCTCCAAGATTGTATCGCTTCTGAGTTCCAAACATCTGGAGTTCCAGTGTAGCCCTGAGAGTTCTGTCTCGCTCCTTAGCTTCCATGAAGGACTCTTATGACAAACCATCAAAACAAAAGCCTATAATATCCGTCTTAAAATGAATTTCAATAGTCTATAGTGGCTCATTCTCCTCGTTTCCTCTCCACTAACCTGAAAACACAAATTAGGTGAAACCGGAATAGTGGATGCCAACTATACATTTGCATCAGCACCGAAGGAGGAAAAGAGCCAAGCAGGGGAAGCCAGTTAAGACTATTGAGATGCACCCCTAGTATTCGTTACATAACCTTGTTCATGTAATTTGGGGTTAGACTTATGTCAGCCGTAATGAGCCAAGATTAGAGAGAGGTTCAATCAGGGACAGATACAGGGAACAGTCAATGCTTGCAGGTAAACTGGAAGTTAGGAACCAGGACAACAAGCTATTTCCATGAAGAATTAAGACAATCAATATATTGTTCAGACATGACTCAGCTTCACAGCCTGAAAGTCATTTTCGGTTGAACTAGAATCCTCTCCACTTCCATCTCCAGAAGAAAAAGATAGAAGGCAGAAAATAGCCTGGATGTTTTTCTTCCTACGACTAAATGGCACACATTTAGTGCACTACTTTTTACCAGGGCCGATAGGGTGCCATGTAAGACACAGACTTAGTCCTTCACAGCTAACGGCTAGGACAGTAAAGAGTGTTGTATCAAGTCCATTTTGTCATAGAATGTATCATTAGATGTGAAAGAGCACAGTGCCTAGTAGTCTTTGTAATCAGAAGTACTGAAAAGCAGAAGAAAAACCCTAGGAGAGTGCAAATTGAGACTGAAGATGAATCAGAGTTGTTGCTTTTTATAGTGACACCAGCACTAGTCGGCCTGAAGACTCCATATCCATAACATCATTATTATCATCTGAAGCTGTGGAAGCCATCACCCAAGAATCTGCCAGATCACCTTGAAATATATATATTTTTTAAAGCGATATTGAAATTCTGTGTCTAATGAAAAGCTCTATATAAAATACATCTATTATATTATTATATTACTACATGGATCTCCATAGTACATCATATATAGTTGTTGATGATGAACATGCATACAGCTTCAGCCCCCTTTATCTTACATAACACATACAGTATTTCAACACATACTGTATATGTATTTAGTATACTTTTACCCAATCCACTGCAGTAGCCGTAGTGAGATTACCCAACCAGAGAATGAAGGGAGAGAGAGAGGCCTATGAGAACTGATGCGCTTTTTCCTACCAATAAATTATACAGCACGGCGCCATAGAGTACCATAACATGAGTCATAATACCCATAAAACCTAGTGGTCAAACAGGGAAATGGTTCCAATCGTTTTTTTCCACCATTCATTTTTCTCATAGAGGATTTTTGAAACACTTCAAATAAGGGCTGTGTTTTGTGAAGGCTTACCCTGGCATGATGTTTTGATAACTGTGTAAATCTCTCTCAGACAAGGTGACTTATCAATGTATTTGCGTGTTTTACCACCAACAAATGAAATGCTAATTAGCTGCTAATGTGGCTATCATAAAGAACTACAAATGTCATGATTATCTGGTTGAGACTGCCGAATCGACACAAAGGTAAGAATCTCTGGATTAACTATCTAATGTTAGCTAAATGTAGTAATTAATTAATTGGCTACATTTCTATAAATTGACAATTCTGTCTTGGACAAGTTTTAAATTGACATAATACCTGTTAGCAAAGGTGTCAGCTACAGATGACACCTTTGAGGAGCTTGCAGGGAGTCGTCGTCTTGCATGATGTCTACTTTGATGCTAATTAGCATTTTCGAATCTGATGAGCGTAAAAAGAGCCGAATATATTAATAAAAGTCACCTGGTCCTAAAGAGATTGACATGGTTATCATAACGTCACACCAGGATTAGCCTACACGAAACCAGTGGTGTAAAGTACTTAAGTAAAAATACTTTAAAGTACTACTTAAGTAGTTTTTTGGGGTATCTGTACTTGTTATGAAAAGCCAAATTAAAAATACAATTATAAAATAAAAAAATCTTTTTTTTTCTCCAGTAATGTTCTCAATGATTCAAGTGGTTTTTATGCTGAAAATAAAATAAAAATGCTAAAACTGCATCTAAACCTCAGAAGAGGCGATTTCATATTTTACGCATGTGTATTGCCTAAACATGTAATTCCGAAACGTTGGTGATTTCTTACCCAATAAATTACTGGGAGTTATACATAGAGTGTGCGACTCTCTTTATTTGTTTTTATGGGTATTGCCTGCCAATGCCTGGGGTAAGCTGTGCACATTTGGGCGTGTCTACATAATTTGGCGCTCGCAACCCTTAAACTGAACAAAGCTAGCTAGCAAAAACAACCTGACAAATTGACACTACTATACTGCACCTCAAACAATTTTCCAAGTTGGAATAATCATGTAAAGTACCGTTTGGAGGTTTCGAAGAGTGGAACGTCAACTATAAGGAAAGCTAAGACCAGACAGAGGCAGCATACAAGACGTGACTTCATTCATGACAGCCAAGGCAACCACCATCTCCCGGTCAGGCGAATGGAGAGTACTGGACTGTCCACTTGTCTGAAACGTCATTACCAATTAATACTTTTTACCCAGACTTTTACACATCTTGGACATTTACTGTTGCTTTGTGGAAGTAGTGGGAATGGGGCTTCTACAAGATGGAATGTGACTAACTACACTACAACTATTCTAGCTACGTGCATGGCTGCCCTGCTGTGTGCATGCAGAATAAAATAATGGACATGGGGTTCTGCTTTGACAGATGAATGGAATTAAATTAAAGTAAAGGTATGCCTAAATGCATTTCCTTTGCAATTTTCAGGTTAGGCTACTGCTGAATCATGAGAAGAGACAACATCCCTTTGAATGCATTTGATTTATCAAGCTAGAATTTTTTGGGATGAGACACTGATGTTTTGAACTGCATTTTCAGTCATTTCGATTGTTGATATGGACATTTTGTTAGAACCTTATTATATACTATATATAAAACGTCCTCTAACTGTCAACTGCATTTATTTTGAGCAAACTTAACATGTGTAAATATTTGTATGAACATAACAAGATGATTCAACAACTGAGACATAAACTGAACAAGTTCCACAGACATGTGACTAACAGAAATTGAATAATGTGTCCCTGAACAAAGGGGGGGGGGGGGGGGGGGGTCAAAATCAAAAGTAACAGTCAGTATCTGGTGTGGCCACCAGCTGCATTAAGTACTGCAGTGCATCTCCTCCTCATGGACTGCACCAGATTTGCCAGTTCTTGCTGTGAGATGTTACCCCACTCTTCCACCAAGGCACCTGCAAGTTCCCAGACATTTCTGGAGGGAATGGCCTTAGACCTCACCCTCCGATCCAACAGGTCCCTGACGTGCTCAATGGGATTGAGATCCGGGCTCTTCGCTGGCCATGGCAGAACACTGACATTCCTGTCTTGCAGGAAATCACGCACAGAACGAGCAGTATGGCTGGTGGCATTGTCATGCTGGAGGGTCATGTCAGGATGAGCCTGCAGGAAGGGTACCACATGAGGGAGGAAGGGTACCACATGAGGGAGGAGGATGTCTTCCCTGTAACGCACAGCGTTGAGATTGCCTGCAATGACAACAAGCTCAGTCCGATGATGCTATGACACACCGCCCCAGACCATGACGGACCCTACACCTCCAAATCGATCCCGCTCCAGAGTACAGGTCTCGGTGTAACGCTCATTCCTTCGATGATAAACGCAAATCCGACCATCACCCCTGGTGAGACAAAACCGTGACTCGTCAGTGAAGAGCACTTTTTGCCAGTCCTGTCTGGTCCAGCGACGGTGGGTTTGTGCCCATAGGCGAGGTTGTTGCCGGTGATGTCTTGTGAGGACCTGCCTTACAACAGGCCTACAAGCCCTCAGTTCAGCCTCTCTCAGCCTATTGCTGACAGTCTGAGCACTGATGGAGAGATTGTGCGTTCCTGGTGTAACTCAGGCAATTGTTGTTGCCATCCTGTACCTGTCCCGCAGGTGTGATGTTCGGATGTACCGATCCTGTGCAGGTGTTGTTACACGTGGTCTGCCACTGCGAGGATGATCAGCTGTCCGTCCTGTCTTAGGCGTCTCACATTACAGACATAGCAATTTATTGCCCTGGCCACATCTGCAGTCCTCATGCCTCCTTGCAGCATGCATAAGGCACGTTCACGCAGATGAGCAGGGACCCTGGGCATCTTTCTTTTGGTGTTTTTCAGAGTCAGTAGAAAGGCCTCTTAAGTTTTCATAACTGTGACCTTAATTGCCTACCGTCTGTAAGCTGTTAGTGTCTTAACGACCGTTCCACAGGTGCATGTTCATTAATTGTTTATGGTTCATTGAACAAGCATGGGAAACAGTGTTTAAACCCTTTACAATGAAGATCTGTGAAGTTATTTGGATTTTTACGAATTCTCTTTGAAAGACAGGGTCCTGAAAAAGGGACGTTTCTTTTTTTGCTGAGTTTTTATATATATATATATATATATATATATATACAGTGGGGGGAAAAAAGTATTTAGTCAGCCACCAATTGTGCAAGTTCTCCCACTTAAAAAGATGAGAGAGGCCTGTAATTTTCATCATAGGTACACGTCAACTATGACTGACAAAATGAGGAAAAAATATCCAGAAAATCACATTGTAGGATTTTTTATGAATTTATTTGCAAATTATGGTGGAAAATAAGTATTTGGTCAATAACAAAAGTTTCTCAATACTTTGTTATATACCCTTTGTTGGCAATGACACAGGTCAAACGTTTTCTGTAAGTCTTCACAAGGTTTTCACACACTGTTGCTGGTATTTTGGCCCATTCCTCCATGCAGATCTCCTCGAGAGCAGTGATGTTTTGGGGCTGTCACTGGGCAACATGGACTTTCAACTCCCTCCAAAGATTTTCTATGGGGTTGAGATCTGGAGACTGGCTAGGCCACTCCAGGACCTTGAAATGCTTCTTACGAAGCCACTCCTTCGTTGCCCGGGCGGTGTGTTTGGGATCATTGTCATGCTGAAAGACCCAGCCACGTTTCATCTTCAATGCCCTTGCTGATGGAAGGAGGTTTTCACTCAAAATCTCACAATACATGGCCCCATTCATTCTTTCCTTTACACGGATCAGTCGTCCTGGTCCCTTTGCAGAAAAATAGCCCCAAAGCATGATGTTTCCACCCCCATGCTTCACAGTAGGTATGGTGTTCTTTGGATGCAACTCAGCATTCTTTGTCCTCCAAACACGACGAGTTGAGTTTTTACCAAAAAGTTATATTTTGGTTTCATCTGACCATATGACATTCTCCCAATCCTCTTCTGGATCATCCAAATGCACTCTAGCAAACTTCAGACGGGCCTGGACATGTACTGGCTTAAGCAGGGGGACACGTCTGGCACTGCAGGATTTGAGTCCCTGGCGGCGTAGTGTGTTACTGATGGTAGGCTTTGTTACTTTGGTCCCAGCTCTCTGCAGGTCATTCACTAGGTCCCCCCGTGTGGTTCTGGGATTTTTGCTCACCGTTCTTGTGATCATTTTGACCCCACGGGGTGAGATCTTGCGTGGAGCCCCAGATCGAGGGAGATTATCAGTGGTCTTGTATGTCTTCCATTTCCTAATAATTGCTCCCACAGTTGATTTCTTCAAACCAAGCTGCTTACCTATTGCAGATTCAGTCTTCCCAGCCTGGTGCAGGTCTACAATTTTGTTTCTGGTGTCCTTTGACAGCTCTTTGGTCTTGGCCATAGTGGAGTTTGGAGTGTGACTGTTTGAGGTTGTGGACAGGTGTCTTTTATACTGATAACAAGTTCAAACAGGTGCCATTAATACAGGTAACGAGTGGAGGACAGAGGAGCCTCTTAAAGAAGAAGTTACAGGTCTGTGAGAGCCAGAAATCTTGCTTGTTTGTAGGTGACCAAATACTTATTTTCCACCATAATTTGCAAATAAATTCATTAAAAATCCTACAATGTGATTTTCAGGATTTTTTTTCTCAATTTGTCTGTCATAGTTGACGTGTACCTATGATGAAAATTACAGGCCTCTCTCATCTTTTTAAGTGGGAGAACTTGCACAATTGGTGGCTGACTAAATACTTTTTTCCCCCACTGTAACTCTGGCCAGGGACTTGAAAAGGGTGTCCCTATTTCTCCACCCCTTTCCCCTCCATAAGAGAACATTCTTGTGGAGGTGACGTTACTTTATTGGCAAAAAAATATATATCAGATGGTTATAAGACATTACAAAGGGGCTATGCATGCTCACAATAAGTCTTATAATGTATTATCTGCATTATCTGTAAGTCGCTCTGGATAAGAGCGTCTGCTAAATGACGTAAATGTAATTATAATTCTTTATATCTGCAGGCTTTCAGTAAATTGTTATCAATTGGTGTTATACTTACTCTTTTTGTTATTGTTGAGTAGAATTCTGTAATTATATCATTGCACTTTCAAATTCCCTCCAACTTTGGGAGGTGCTTTGGGAAGAAAATGTAACAATCGCAGCCCAAAATGATTATTCATTGTAGTGTATTGATCATACCTCTCAAAAGACCAGCAAGTCTATTCCAGGAAATAAAGCAATAAATGCAATGTTTGACATCAAGTCAATAGCCGGCTAAATGAAGTCAATAGAATCGACAAGTGGAGTATGTCACGTACGGCCATGATTGATTTAACTGGTCTAAGTGCCGAAGGACAAAATGCTGTCAATGAGTCTCCATTCACGTCAGAAAACTATACAGTAAGATGTCTATTTTGCACTTTGTGTTATGATTTATGTAACATCCCCAGAGTCCCCTGTTGCTGGCCTGTGCCTGAGAAACGCAGTGTTTATTTTAGCAAATAGATTCATAAAAAATTATACAATGTGATTTTCTGGATTTTGTTTCCTCAATTTGTCTGTCATAGTTGACATGTACCTATGATGAAAATTACAGGCCTCTCTCATCTTTTTAAGTGGGAGAACTTGCACAATTGGTGGCTGACTAAATGCATATATATACAGTGGGGAGAACAAGTATTTGATACACTGCCGATTTTGCAGGTTTTCCTACTTACAAAGCATGTAGAGGTCTGTCATTTTTATCATAGGTACACTTCAACTGTGAGAGACAGAATCTAAAAAAAAAAAATCCAGAAAATCACATTGTATGATTTTAAGTAATTATTTGCATTTTATTGCATGACATAAGTATTTGATACATCAGAAAAGCAGAACTTAATATTTGGTACAGAAACCTTTGTTTGCAATTACAGAGATCATACGTTTCCTGTGGGTCTTAACCAGGTTTGCACACACTGCAGCAGGGATTTTGGCCCACTCCTCCATACAGACCTTCTCCAGATCCTTCAGGTTTCAGGGCTGTCGCTGGGCAATACGGACTTTCAGCTCCCTCCAAAGATTTTCTATTGGGTTCAGGTCTGGAGACTGGCTAGGCCACTCCAGGACCTTGAGATGCTTCTTACGGAGCCACTCCTTAGTTGCCCTGGCTGTGTGTTTCGGGTCGTTGTCATGCTGGAAGACCCAGCCACGACCCATCTTCTTACTGAGGGAAGTAGGTTGTTGGCCAAGATCTCGCGATACATGGCCCCATCCATCCTCCCCTCAATACGGTGCAGTCGTCCTGTCCCCTTTGCAGAAAAGCATCCCCAAAGAATGATGTTTCCACCTCCATGCTTCACGGTTGGGATGGTGTTCTTGGGGTTGTACTCATCCTTCTTCTTCCTCCAAACACGGCGAGTGGAGTTTAGACCAAAAAGCTCTATTTTTTGTCTCATCAGACCACATGACCTTCTCCCATTCCTCCTCTGGATCATCCAGATGGTCATTGGCAAACTTCAGACGGGCCTGGACATGCGCTGGCTTGAGCAGGGGGACCTTGCGTGCGCTGCAGGATTTTAATCCATGACGGCGTAATGTGTTACTAATGGTTTTCTTTGAGACTGTGGTCCCAGCTCTCTTCAGGTCATTGACCAGGTCCTGCCGTGTAGTTCTGGGCTGATCCCTCACCTTCCTCATGATCATTGATGCCCCACGAGGTGAGATCTTGCATGGAGCACCATTGATCGTCATCTTGAACTTCTTCCATTTTCTAATAATTGCGCCAACAGTTGTTGCCTTCTCACCAAGCTGCTTGCCTATTGTCCTGTAGCCCATTCCAGCCTTGTGCAGGTCTACAATTTTATCCCTGATGTCCTTACACAGCTCTCTGGTCTTGGCCATTGTGGAGAGGTTGGAGTCTGTTTGATTGTGTGTGTGGACAGGTGTCTTTCATACAGGTAACGAGTTCAAACAGGTGCAGTTAATACAGGTAATGAGTGGAGAACAGGAGAGCTTCTTAAAGAAAAACTAACAGGTCTGTGAGAGCCGGAATTCTTACTGGTTGGTAGGTGATCAAATACTTATGTCATGCAATAAAATGTAAATTAATTACTTAAAAATCATACAATGTGATTTTCTGGATTTCACAGTTGAAGTGTACCTATGATAAAAATTACAGACCTCTACATGCTTTGTAAGTAGGAAAACCTGCAAAATCGGCAGTGTATCAAATACTTGTTCTCCCCACTGTATATACAGTACCAGTCAAAAGTTTGGACACACTTACTCATTCCAGGGTTTTTCTTTATTTTTACTATTTTCTACATTGTAGAATAATAGTGAAGACATACACAATATGGAATAACACATATGGAATCATGTAGTAACCAAAAAAGTGTTAAACGAATCAAAATATATTTAATACTTAAGATTCTTCAAATAGCCACCCTTTGCCTTGATGACAGCTTTGCACACTCTTGGCTTAATGTGTTTGAGACAATCAGTTGTGTTGTGACAAGTTAGGGGGGTATACAGAAAAGACCAAGTCCATATTATGTCAAGAACAGCTCAAATAAGCAAAGAGAAACGACAGTCCATCATTCATTAAAAAAAAAAAGTAAGACATGAAGGTCAGTCAATACGGAACATTTCAAGAACTTTGAAAGTTTCTTTAAGTGCAGTCGCAAAAACCATCAAGCGCTATGATGAAACTGGCTCTCATGAGGACTGCCACAGGAATGGAAGACCCAGATTTACCTCTGCTGCAGAGGATTAGTTCATTAGAGTTACCAGCCTCAGAAATTGCAGCCCAAATAAATGCTTCACAGAGTTCAAGTCACAGACACATCTCAACATCAACTGTTCAGAGGGGACCGTGTGAATCAGGCCTTCGTGGTCGTATTACTGCAAAGAAACCACTACTAAAGGACACCAATAAGAAGAAGAGACTTGCTTGGGCCAAGAAACACGAGCAATGGACATTAGACCGGTGGAAATGTGTATTTTGGTCTGGAGTCCAAATTGGAGATTTTAGGTTCCAACCGCCGTGGCTTTGCGAGACGTGGTGTGGGTGAACGGATGATCTCCGCAGGTTTTATGGGGTGGGAGTGCTTTGCTGGTGCCACTGTCTGTGATTTATTTAGAATTCAAAGCACACTTAATCAGCATGACTACCACAGCATTCTGCAGTGATACGCCATCCCATCTGGTTTGGGCTTAGTGGGACTATCATTTGTTTTTCAACAGGACAATGACCCAACACACTTCCAGGCTGTGTAAGGGCTATTTTACCAAGAAGGAGATTGACGGAGTACTGCATCAGATGACCTCCACAATCCCCCGACCTCAACCAAATTGAGATCGTTTGGGATGAGTCGGACCGCAGAGTGAAGGAAACGCAACCAACAAGTGCTCAGCATATGTGGGAACTCCTTCAAGACTGTTGGAAAAGCATTCCAGGTGAAGCTGGTTGAGAGAATGCCAAGAGTGTGCAAAGCTGTCATCAAGGCAAAGGGTGGCTATTTGAAGAATCTCAAATATAAAATATATTTTGATTTGTTTAACACTTTGTTGGTTACTACATGATTCCATATGTGTTATTTCATAGTTTTGATGTCTTCACTATTATTCTACAATGAGGAAAATAATAAAAATAAAGAAAAACCCTTGAATGAGTAGGTGTGTCCAAACTTTTGACTGGTACTGTGTGTGTGTGTGTGTGTGTGTGTGTGTGTGTGTGTGTGTGTGTGTGTGTGTGTGTGTGTGTGTGTGTGTGTGTGTGTGTGTGTGTGTGTGTGTGTGTGTACGTATATATACATACATATACAGTTGAAGTCGGAAGTTTACATCCACTTAGGTCAACCACTCCACACATTTCTTGTTAACAAACTATAGTTTTGGTAAGTCAGTTAGGACATCTACTTTGTGCATGACACAAGTAACTTTTCCAACAATTGTTTACAGACAGATTATTTCACTTATAATTCACTGTATCACAATTCCAGTGGGTCAGAAGTTTACATACACTAAGTTGACTGTGCCTTTAAACAGCTTGGAAAATTCCAGAAAATGATGTCATGGCTTTAGAAGCTTCTGACATCATTTGAGTCAATTGGAGGTGTACCTGTGGATGTATTTCAAGGCCTACCTTCAAACTCAGTGGCTCTTTGCTTGACATCATGGGAAAATGTAAAGAAATCAGCCAAGACCTCAGAAAAAAATGTGTAGACCTCCACAAGTCTAGTTCATCCTTGGGAGCAATTTCCAAATGGCTGAAGGTACCACGTTCATCTGTACAAACAATAGTATGCAAGTATAAACACCATGGGACCACGCAGCCGTCATACCGCTCAGGAAGGAGACGCGTTCTGTCTCCTAGAGATGAACGTACTTTTGTGCGAAAAGTGCAAATCAATCCCAGAACAACAGCAAAGGACCTTGAGAGGATTCTGGAGGAAACAGGTACAAAAGTATCTATATCCACAGTAAAACGAGTCCTATATCGACATAACCTGAAAGGCCGCTCAGCAAGGAAAAAGCCACTGCTCCAAAACCGCCACAAAAAACCCAGACTACGGTTTGCAACTGCACATGGGGACAAAGATCGTACGTTTTGGAGAAATGTACTCTGGTCTGATGAAACAAAAATAGAACTGTTTGGCCATAATGACCATCGTTATGTTTGGAGGAAAAAGGGGGACGCTTGCAAGCCGAAGAACACCATCCCAACCGTGAAGCACGGGGGTGGCAGCATCATGCTGTGGGGGTGCTTTGCTGCAGGAGGGACTGGTGCACTTCACAAAATAGATGGCATCATGAGGAAGGAAAATTGTGGATATATTGAAGCAACATCTCAAGACATCAGTCAGGAAGTTAAAGCTTGGTCACAAATGGGTCTTCCAAATGGACAATGACCCCAAGCATACTTCCATAATTGTGGCAAAATGGCTTAAGGACAACAAAGTGAAGATATTGGAGTGGCCATCACAAAGCTGACTTCAATCCTATAGAACATTTGTGGGCAGAACTGAAAAAGCATGTGTGAGCAAGGAGGCCTACAAACCTGACTCAGTTACAACAGCTCTGTCAGGAGGAATGGGCCAAAATTCACCCAACTTATTGTGGGAAGCTTGTGGAAGGCTACCCAAAACGTTTGACCCAAGTTAAACATTTTAAAGGCAATGCTACCAAATACTAATTGAGTGTATGTAAACTTCTGACCCACTGGGAATGTGATGAAAGAAATAAACCTGAAATAAATAATTCTGTACTATTATTCTGACATTTCACATTCTTAAAATAAAGTGGTGATCCTAACTGACCTAAGACAATGAATGTTTACTAGGATTAAATGTCAGGAATTGTGAAAAACTGAGTTGAAATGTATTTGGCTAAGGTGTATGTACATTTCCGACTTCAACTGTATGTGTGTGTGTGTAATAATATTTCATATAATAATATTTTTGCGCGCACCACGCTTTAGAAGAATTGTAAATCCATTGTGAATTATTCGGCTGAAATGTGTCCATAGATTTGGTCTTTTAGTGCCATCTATCAGTTGTAACTGTGGATGCTACTTTGGTCTATGGCTGAGCTGAGCAGTTATTTTTTGTCAGATTATATGAAATATGCCGCCATCAGAGGCTTTCGCTTGTGTATCTTGGCTACATTGGTATTTACATTTGGTGAGAATTGTTTGTCAATTTCAGTTAGTCACTCTGGTTGTTGGAGCTCTATCGGTTGTATGGTAAACTTGGGTTTCATTAAGTTTATTTGTGAGTAAATCTGGCTTTGATAATAGCCAGTGCTTACCCAGCCACCGACCTCACCTCACGTCACTGCATGAATCCATAGGGAGGGATTAGGGAAATTCATCTTTCACCGGACAGACAGATTGAGAAGAGGAGGAAAAGGAGTCGAAGACCTTGAGGAAGAGGGAGGTTGAGGGAAGGGCATCCACGGGGTGAGAAAGGGAGGAGAGTGTTTGTGAAACAGAGAACTGATATACTATAAGAGGGATAACAGGTCAAATGGTCAATTAAAAAAGAGAAACAGAAATGGAGAGAAAGAAAGAGAGAGAGGAAGCGAGAAAATTGGGAAGAGAGAGAGGGGGCTTTCTTCCCTATTTGAGACTTCTGAGTGAATTACCCGGGGTGTGTGAGTTCTAAAACACACATCAACATGGTATTTGTCACAAAGGATTAAGCAGAACCCTGAGACAGACAAAAGACAGACAGGCCATGGCTTACGGTGGTCTAGCGGACTAGCTGCCTCCGTTGAACATTTACCACTGCAGCATGGGTTCGAATCTGGCCCTCTGCTACACTACATTGCCAAAGTATGTGGATACCTGCTCGTCGAACATCTCATTCCAAAATCATGGGCATTAATATGGAGTTGGTCCTCTGTAGCTCAGCTGGTAGAGCACGGCGCTTGTAACGCCAAGGTAGTGGGTTCGATCCCCGGGACCACCCATACACAAAAAATGTATGCACGCACGACTGTAAGTCGCTTTGGATAAAAGCGTCTGCTAAATGGCATATTATTATTATTATTATTATTATTATTATTATTATAACAGCCACCACTCTTCTTGGAAGGCTTTCCACTAGATGTTGGAACATTGCTACCATTCAGCCACGAGCATTAGTGAGGTCGGACACTGATGTTGGGCGATTATGCCTGGCTCGCAAAGGTGTTCGATGGGGTTGAGGTCAGGGCTCTGTGCAGGCCAGTCAAGTTCTTCCACACCGATCTCCACAAACCATTTCTGAATGGACCCCGCTTTGTGCACGGGGGCATTGTCATGCTGAAACAGGAAAGGGCCTTCCACAAACTGTTGCCACAAAAACAGCCCCAAACCATTATTCCTCCTCCACCAAACTTTACAGTTGGTACATTGCATTCGGGCAGGTAGCATTCTCCTGGCATTCGCCAAACCTGCCAGATGGTGAAGCGTGATTCATCACTCCAGAGAACGCGTTTCCACTGCTCCAACGGCAGCGAGCTTGGCATTGCGCATGGTGATCTTAGGCTTGAGTGCGGCTGCTCGGCCATGGAAACCCATTTCATGAAGCTCCCGACAAACAGTTATTGTGCTGACGTTGCTTCCAGAGGCAGTTTGGAACTTGGTAGTGAGTGTTGCAACCGAGGACAGACGATTTTTACCCGTTATGCGCTTCAGCACTCGCCGGTCCCGTTCTATGAGCTTGTATGGCCTACCACTTCGCAGCTGAGCCGTGGTTGTCCTAGACTTTTTCACTTCACAATAACAGCACTTACAGTTGACCGGGGCAGCTCTAGCAGGGCAGACATTTGACCAACTGACTTGTTGGAAAGGTGGCATCCTATGACGTGCCACGGTGAAAGTCACTGAGCTCTTCAGTAAGGCCATTCTACTGCCAATGTTTGTCTATGGAGATTGCATGGCTCTGAGCTCAATTTTATACACCTGTCATCAATAAGTGTGGCTGAAATAGCCTAATCCACTAATTTGACAGGGTGTCCACATACCTTTGGCCATGTAGTGTATTTTATGACACTCCTATCTTTCATCTCCATCTCTCTCTATCCAATAAACATACAAAAATATATATCTTTCCACAATTCCTTGAATCATTTTTCCTCGCCTACTTCTCAAAACACATGAGAGAGAGAGAGAGAGAGCTGCCAGCACTACCACCTCCTCACTAGAGATAATGTAGTACAGAGCTCTGACTGATCTACTTACTGCATGAGAGATAATGTAGTACAGAGCTCTGACTGATCTACTTACTGCATGATGTGCTTTTAAGCCTCTGCTTTGGAACGGGCTAAGTCAGATCTGTCCCTCCCTCCACAGAGGGACAAATGGTGTGGATTTTAAACATTGTGGTATGTGCATGTGTGTATGTTTCAAGTTCTATTTGTCACATGCACAAGTACAGTGAAATGCTTTGTGTGTGTATTTGTATTTATTAGGGATCCCCATTAGCTGTTGCCAAGGCAGCAGCTACTCTTCCCGGGGTCCAAACACTTTAAGGCACTTACATTACATATAAAACAGTACATCATATAACATTATTATACCACTACATATCAACAATATGTATAATACCACCATACAACAATATTATAATGTATGGGTGTGTAGAGTGTGTGTGTTAGCGTGTGTGTGCGTATGCGTGTATGTGTGTCTTCACAGTCTGCGTTGTTCCATAAGGAGTAGTTGTATCTGGGTTTTTTTTATCTGATTTTACTGCTTGTATGAGTTACTTGATGTGGAATAGAGTTCCATGTAGTCATGGCTCTGTGTAGTACTGTGCGTTTCCCGGAGTCTGTTCTGGACTTGGGGACTGTGAAGAGACCCCTTCTGGCATGTCTTGTGGGGTATGCATGGGTGTCTGAGCTGTTTGCTAGTTGTTTGAATAGACAGCTCGGTGCCTTCAACATGTCAATACCTCTCACAAAGACAAGTAGTGATGCAGTCAATCTCTCCTCTACTTTGACCCAGGAGAGACTGACATGCATGTCATTGATGTTAGCCCGCCGTGTACATTTAAGGGCCAGACGTGCTGCTCTGTTCTGGGCCAACTGTAATGTCCCTCTTTGTGGCACTTGACTATATGACTGGGCAGTAGTCCAGGTGCGACAAAACTAGGGCCTGTAGGACTTGTATTGTTGATAGCGATGTCAAGAAAGCAGAGCAGCACTTTTTTACGGACAGACCTCACCCCATCTTAGCTACCATTGCATCAATATGTTTTGACCAAGACGGTTTACAATCCAGGGTTACACCAAGCAGTTTAGTCTCCACAACTTGCTACATTTCCACATTATTCATAACAAGATTTAGTTGAGGTTGAGGTTAAGGGTTTTAGTGAATTGTTTGTCCCAAATACAATGCTTTTTAGTTTGTGAAATATTTGGTACTATCTTATTACTTGCCACCCATTCTAAAACTGACTATAGCTCTTTGTTAAGTGTTGCAGTGATTTCACTTGCTGTGGTAAATTACATTTATGATGTTGAGTCATCAGCATACATAGACACACAGGCTTTTACTCAGTGCCAGTGGCAGGTCATTAGTAAAGATATAAAAAAAGTAAGGGGCCTAGACAACTGCCCTGGGGAATGCCCGACTATACCTGGATTATGTTGGAGAGGCTTCCATTAAAGAACACCCTCTATGTTCTGTTAGACAGGTAACTCTCAATACACGATATAGCAAGGGATGTAAAGCCATAACATATACGTTTTTCCAGCAGCAGATTTTGAGCGATGTCAAAAGCAGCACCGAAGACTAACAAAACAGCTCCCACAAGCTTCTTATTATCAATTACTGTGAAATAGCATTGTATCTGGTCAAACACAATTATTTCAAAAAGTTTATTAAGGGTTGGCTGATTGGTCGGCTGTTTGAGCCAGTAAAGGGTGTATTCTTGGGTAGCGGAATGACTGTGTGTGTTGTTGTGTGTGTGTGTGTATCAGTGAAAGTAATGTTTCGGGGTTATAATTAGAGAGTATCATCACCTCTTCGAGCCTCTCTCAGCTAATTTCTCTTTCACCAAAAAAAAGAGAGGGGAAAGAGAGACATTGTTGAAAGGTAAAAGGCCACTTGAAGAGTTTCATTCCAAAACGCTATATATCAATTTTCAGAAATGTTGGTAATTAGCTTTTATTGTTTAAAGAAATTATGAAAGAGATTGGTGTTTTTTCACTATCTAATCATGGCATGGGGTTTTTCAATTACAGAGTCAGAGAAATAAGTAGTACTGCTAGGTTTTCCACAGTCAAATGTAACAAATACAATTTTAAATAAAGAAATGTAGAATAGCAAAAATAATTATATATAGTATGAGATCTGTATATTAAACATTTACATTTAACATTTTAGTCATTTATCAGATGCTCTTATCCAGAGCGACAGAAAGTGCATACTTCTTAAGATACAGTGAGGGAATTAAGTATTTGATCCCCTGCTGATTTTGTACGTTTGCCCACTGACAAAGACATGATCAGTCTATAATTTTAATGTTAGGTTTATTTGAACAGTGAGAGACAGAATAACAACAACAAAAATCAAGAAAAACACATGTCAAAAATGTTATAAATTGATTTGCATTTTAATGAGGGAAATAAGTATTTGACCCCTCTGCAAAACATGACTTAGTACTTGGTGGCAAAACCCTTGTTGGCAATCACAGAGGTCAGACGTTTCTTGTAGTTGGCCACCAGGTTTGCACACATCTCAGGAGGGATTTTGTCCCACTCCTCTTTGCAGATCTTCTCCAAGTCATTAAGGTTTCGAGGCTGACGTTTGGCAACTCGAACCTTCAGCTCCCTCCACAGATTTTCTATGGGATTAAGGTCTGGAGACTGGCTAGGCTACTCCAGGACCTTAATGTGCTTCTTCTTGAGCCACTCCTTTGTTGCCTTGGCCGTGTGTTTTGGGTCATTGTCATGCTGGAATACCCATACACGACCCATTTTCAATGCCCTGGCTGAGGGAAGGAGGTTCTCACCCAAGATTTGACGGTACATGGCCCCGTCCATCGTCCCTTTGATGCGGTGAAGTTGTCCTGTCCACTTAGCAGAAAAACACCCTCAAAGCATAATGTTTCCACCTCCATGTTTGACGGTGGGGATGGTGTTCTTGGGGTCATAGGCAGCATTCCTCCTCCTCCAAACACGGCGAGTTGAGTTGATGCCAAAGAGCTCGATTTTGGTCTCATCTGACCACAACACTTTCACCCAGTTCTCCTCTGAATCATTCAGATGTTCATTGGCAAACTTCAGACGGGCCTGTATATGTGCCTTCTTGAGCAGGGGGACCTTGCGGGCGCTGCAGGATTTCAGTCCTTCACGGCGTAGGGTGTTACCAATTGTTTTCTTGGTGACTATGGTCCCAGCTGCCTTGAGATCATTGACAAGATCCTCCCGTGTAGTTCTGGGCTGATTCCTCACCGTTCTCATGATCATTGCAACTCCACGAGGTGAGATCTTGCATGGAGCCCCAGGCCGAGGGAGATTGAGTTATTTTGTGTTTCTTCCATTTGCGAATAATCGCACCAACTGTTGTCACCTTCTCACCAAGCTGCTTGGCGATGGTCTCGTAGCCCATTCCAGCCTTGTGTAGGTCTACAATCTTGTCCCTGACATCCTTGGAGAGCTCCTTGGTCTTGGCCATGGTGGAGAGTTTGGAATCTGATTGATTGATTGCTTCTGTGGACAGGTGTCTTTTATACAGGTAACAAGCTGAGATTAGGAGCACTCCCTTTAAGAGTGTGCTCCTAATCTCAGCTCGTTACCTGTATAAAAGACACCTGGGAGCCAGAAATCTTTCTGATTGAGAGGGGTCAAATACTTTTTTTCCCTCATTAAAATGCAAATCAATTTATAACATTATTGACATGCGTTTTTCTGGATTTTTTAGTTGTTATTCTGTCTCTCACTGTTCAAATAAACCTACCATAAAAAATATAGACTGATCATTTCTTTGTCAGTGTGCAAACGTACAAAATCAGCAGGGGATCAAATACTTTTTTCCCACACTGTAGCTAGGTGAGACAACCACATATCACAGTCAAATATACAGGATACAAACATTCCATTCCAGCTAAACAATGGTTATATAGCGTTTTGCAAACATCTCAAATCTATGAATGAACCATCTGAGAACATAAATATTTTACACATGAAGGTACCCATTATAATTTCTGTTGATAAATTACACAAATAAATATAAATTGTGGATATAGCATTTTGGAAATAAACTCTTCACTTTTTTTGTGCACAAATTTGTTTACATCCCTGTAAGTGAGCATTTCTCCTTTGCCAAGATAATCCATCCACCTGACAGGTGTGGCATATCAAGAAGCTGATTAAAGAGCATGATCATTACATAGCTGCACCTTGTGCTGGGGACAATAAAAGGCCACTAAAATGTGCAGGCTTGTCACACAACACAATGCCAAAGATGTCTCAAGTTGAGGGAGCGTGCAATGCTGACTGCAGGAATTTCCACCAGAGCTGTTGCCAGAGAATGTAATGTTAGTTTCTCTACCATAAGCCACCTCCAACGTCGTTTTAGAGATTTTGGCAGTAAGTCCAACCGGCCTCACAACCGCAGACCACTTGAATGGCGTAATGTGGGCGAGCGGTTTGCTGATGTCAACGTTGTGAACAGAGTCCGATGGTGGTGGGGTTATGGAATCGGCAGGCATAAGCTACGGACAACAAACACAATTGCATTTTATCGATGGCAATTTGAATGCACAGAGATACCGTGACGAGATCCTGAAACCCATTGGCGTGCCTTTTACCCACCTCCATCACCTCATGTTTCAGCATGACAACATTCCACAGGCCACAATCAACAGCCTGATCAACTCTATGCGAAGGAGATGTGTCATGCTGCATGAGGCAAATGGTGGTCACACCAGATACTGACTGGTTTTCTGATCCACGCCCCTACCTTATTTTTAAGCTATCTGTGACCAACAGATGCATATCTGTATTCCCAGTCATGTGAAATCCATAGATTAGGGCCTAATGAATTTATTTCATTTGACTGATTTCCTTATATGAACTGTAACTCTATAAACTCTGATATTTTTGCATGTTGTATTTATGTTTCTGTTCAGTATAATTATGTTTTGGAGTTCTCAAATCTCGAGTGGCACAGCAGCACACACACGCCAACTGAGTAACACCACCAGCTGCCAAGGTCTTCACTTCATCAATCCACCTCTTAATCTTTATTTCCCCAAAAATTTGAGAACCACTAACAAACCTACAGTGCCTTCAGAAAGTATTCACACCCCTTGACTTTTTCCACATTTTGTTGTGTTACAGCCTGAAATTAAATGGATTCAATTGAGATTTGGTGTCACTGGCCTACACACAATACCCCATAATGTCAAAATAGAATTAAGTTGCTATAGATTTTTACAAATTCATTAAAAATGAAAAGCTGAAATGTCTTGAGTCAGTAAGTATTCAACCCCTTTTTATGGCAAGCTTAAATAAGTTCAGGAGTAAAAATGTGCTTAATAAGTTGCATGTGCGCAAAAATAGTGTTTAACATGATTTTTGAATGACTACCCCACACATACAATTGTATGTAAGGTTTTCTAATGCCTCGCAAAGAAGGGCACCTATTGGTAGATACGTAAAAATAAAAAAGCAGACCTTGAGTATCCATTTGAGCATGGTGAAGTTATTAATTACCCTTTGGATGGTGTATCAATACACCCAGTCACTACAAATATACAGGCATATTTCCTAACTCAGTTGCCTGAGAGGGAGGAAAGCACTCAGGAATTTCACCATGAGGCCAATGGTGACTTCAGAACAGTTACAGAGTTTAATGGCTGTGATAAGAGAAAGCTGAGGATGGGATGGATCAAAAACATTGTAGTTACTCCACAATACTAACCTAAATGACAGAGTGAAAAGAAAGAAGGCTGTACAGAATTAAAATATTCCAAAACCTGCAAAACCTGTTTGCAATTACGCACTAAAGTAAAAATTCAAAAAATTAACTTTATATCCTGAATAGAAAGCATTATGTTTGGGGCAAATCCAACACAACATAGTATCACTCTTCATATTTTCAAGAATGGTTTCAAGTGGCTGCATCATGTTATGGGTATGCTTGTCATTGGCAAGGACTAAGGAATTCTTTAGGATACAAATAAACGGAATAGAGCTAAGCACAGGCAAAATCCTAGAGGAAAACCTGGTTCTGTCTGCTCTCCAACAGACACTGGGAGACAAATCCACCTTTCAGCAGGACAATAACCTAAAACGCAAGGCCAAATCTACACTGGAGTTGACAGTGAATGTTCCTGAGTGGCCGAGTTACAGTTTTGACTTAAAGTCGGCTTGAAAATGTATGGCAAGACTTGAAAATGGCTGTCTAGCGATGATCAACAACCAACTTGACAGAGCTTGAAGAATTTTGAAAAGAGTAATGTGCAAATATTGTACAATCCAGGTGTGCATTGGAGACTTAAAGGTGCTGTATGGTCAATCCGTTGTCTGCATTGGCCGTGCAGCATTTACGGTGATATGGCCTCTGCAGAAGTCATGACATTCATGCTTCTTGCGCTTCGCAGAGCAGCGCAGAGTTGTTATGAAGGAAGTGAGTTTGTGTTTATACAGGACCTCCCGCCCTCACCTACCGTCAACCAATCATGTCAATGCGGAGCTATACGGAGCCCTCCACATTGTTACAAAATTTGAGAGGCGCACAGCGATGCGGTATGGAGTCTCAATTTGGCCTCTGTGTGCCTCCGGAGGCTCCGCAATTGCGTCACAACATCCATACAGCGCCTCTGACCTCAGTTTTGGATCAAGCATAAAGAAAGACCCACAGCTATAAATCACTGCTAAAGGTGATTCTAACATGTATTGACTCAGGGGTGTGAATACTTGTAAATGAGAGAGTTCTATTTTTCATTTTCAATAAATTTGCAAAAACTAATAAAAACATGTTTTCACTTTGTCATTATGCAGTATTGTGTGTAGAAATAAAATCATTTTAATCCATTTTGAATTCAGGCTGTAACAACAAGGGGTATGAATAATTTCTGAAGGCACTGTAACCAAAGTATGGTTGGGTTGTTTGGCATTTATAGAGTAGGAGAGAGCGCTGACACATCAGATTCCTAGACATATGGAAATCTCCCCAGTAAAAGAGTGATTTAGTAGTCTTAGTCCATGTGGGTGTGTTATCTCCTGCCAGCTTCTGCTTTTTACACATGCAAGGACACCTGCTTGGCTTCTCTATGAGGTGTGTGTGTGTGTGTGTGTGTGTGTGTGTGTGTATGCACGTGCCTGTGTGATAGAAGTCCTCAGAACTATAATGATCCCCTAAGACCCTCACAAACTTCTACAGATGCACCATTGAGAGCATTCTGTCGGGCTGCATCACCGCCTGGTACGGCAACTGCACAGCCCACAACCGAATGGCCCTCCAGGGGGTGGTGCGGTCAGCCCAGCGCATCACTGGGGGCCCGCTGCCTGCCTTCCAGGACATTTACAGCACTCGGTGTCAAAGGGAGGCCAAGAAGATCCTCAAGGACCTCAGCCACCTGAGTCACGGTCTGTTCACTCTGCTACCATCTAGCAGACAGACAGTACAGGTGCATCAAAGCCAGGACCGAAAGACTGAAAACAGCCAACGCACCATCTCCTGTAGTGTGAGACAAAGATAGACTCACTCACACATCACACACAAGCTCACACATACACACACGTACTCCTGTACTCATATATACACTTACGCATACTCCCATACCACACACACACACACACACACACACAGCCAACCCCTCTGACATTAAACACCGGACTGTTTCTTTAATACTGTTTTCCACACTGTGTATTCATATACTGTATTCTTCACATACTGTAGCTCATTCTAATATATCTACTACTGTACATTGCATTTTGTTACACTGTTTATTTAAAAACTAGATTATTGACATAGCTCACTGTAATATATCTACAGCTGTACATATCATTCTTAGTATATATTTTTGGTGTATATACCCATAGATTGCATTTCGATTACGGATACAGTTTATTTGGGTTGTTAATTGGATTCGTTCTGACATTCGTGATTCCTTGTTTTTAGTTTGTGTATTTGTTTGACATTTTTGCTGCACTTTTAGGAGCTAGTAACACAAGCATTTCGCTGCACCCGCTACGACATTACATTTACATGTACATTTTAGTCATTTAGCAGACGCTCTTATCCAGAGCGACTTACAGTTAGTGAGTGCATACATTTTTTCATACTGGCCCCCATGGGAAACGAACCCACAACCCTGGCGTTGCAAGCGCCATGCTCTACCAACTGAGCTACACGGGGCCTACACGGACATCTACTAAACTGTGTATGTGACCAATAAACTTTGATTTGATGAGCTTCACTAGATAGTGCACTACGACCAAGGGCCGCACTTTACTTTATTAGGTTTATTTTTGCAGGGACAGTGCACACAGTAAATCAACATTTCAGTAAAAGTGCCAGTTTTAGCCAGCTGGCTAATTTGAGACACTATAGGGGCCGTTCCATAAAATAAGTGCATTTTGTGTCCCTTTGAAATTTTAAGTAGAAATTGTGCACCAATATTGAATTTTAAGCGCATTTTATATTCAATAAATCAGTTTTTTTTATAGGAATAAAGACTTGAATTCCCCCATTTTGACATGTCCCTCTGTGCACCCTCTGTGACTTCATGGAAGATTTTAACCCACTTAACCCCAACATTTAAAATTTCAACATCATTGTAAAGCCCTAGTTATTTTGTCATTTCTGAAGATTATTAGTTATTTCATGTGATTAAAAAAAAAAAAAACGGCCCTAATTTTAAGGTCAACCCTGTTACGTGAACTGAACTCTGGTTTTAATATGGTGAAACTATTGCTTTATAAATATTTTTTTCAAAAGAAACATTGAACATCTAATAGTCAAATAATAGTGTTTAAGCATGTGAGTTGGTTCTACTCTTTTTGGCAATTGTCTTGTGTTTTGTGGTGGAAAACTGAGTGGGTCGAGCATAACATGTCAACCCTGTTACCCATAGATATACAGGCTAGACATTTTAACATATATATTTTTTTACGCTTGCATTCAATTGCCCCTCCCTGATCACACAATAAGCTTCCATTCCCTCTGTCACAAGGGTATTTATGGCTGATTTAAGATAAAATCGTCAAACCTGTTACAGTCAACCCAACCCTGTTACTCTATTTGACACTTAATAGGCACTTACTATAGCAAAAATTCTATTTAACCTCTTGAGATGGGAAAACATGTTTTTTCATTAAGTTTAACATGTGCAGCTCTTTATGAAAGAATGTTAAAATGAGACACTAACCCCAAGACCACCCAAACCACAAAGCTACTGTATATCACACCTGTTGGTTTTAAGTCAAGTGTTTACTCTTGCTTCCTGGTGGTCACAAGGCATGTAAACTATAGTGGTAGAAAGAGGGCTCTAGATGGATATTAGCCGTTTTAGCATGGACATTACCATTGAGGGTTTCTCAACATTTTAAAGTAGTCCACTGGGTGGGGATTCCTATAGGTTGGGAGCGATCAGCCAATGATCATGGCTTTAAGCTATATCTCTGCCATCTTGTGGCCACAATAAATAAATGACAAACAAGATTTGGTTCAGGACTCCAGCACTAATCAACAATATTAGCTTTAGACTTTAAAAAATATGGATATTCTTTATTTTTTGCTTTCACGGTACCGAACCTGACACACAACACACACATCACAGGCTGGGAGCAGCACATGGCCTGCAACAGAGCATCACGCTGGAGCACTTAGGGGTAAAGTGCCTTGCTCATGGAAACAACGGCAGTAGGTAGTATACAGGGATACTGAAGCCGGTAACCCTCCGGCTGCCAGATCACTCCTTGCCGATTTTCCCACAGGCAGCTCGGGGGTTCGAACCTGCAACACTCCGGTTACCGGCCGCCTCTCAATTCACTACTTTAAGGCTGTTATGGCGCTGCCCATGGCATCACAGACACCATAATGGCACAGATACAAAGATGAGTCCTTTTTCTATCTCTATGATGTAAAAAAAAAAAATCCTGATAACTTTTTTGCTCATCCCCTTCCTCTGCTCCAAGGCTTTGTGGGTCATTTGCATTACATTTCATTACCAGGCCCCTGGCTAGGGCAATCTGGAGAGGACAGAGTTGGGCAGAAGGAACATCAAAAAATTTTGGCACATCTGTTCACCCCCTCAGGGTTTGTAGGAATGTTTTTAATACACCTATGGAATTATGCAGAGTTAATTGTGTATATTTTGAGAGATAACTGTATTTGTTTGTTGTTAAGGTCATGCTATGGTGTCACCCCTGACAATCTAATCCAAATACCTCAAGGCAGAGGAGAGGACTGTTGCCAGCACGTTGCTTTACATGTCGTCACGTTATCACATTAACTTTACATAAGATCTCAGGAAAATGTGTGTTTTTGGAACACTTCACATGTTTTCACATGTGAAATCAATGTGTTTTTTCCGTAAGACACCGATGGCCAATTGCAATGAAGAAGCTGAACTTCATACAGAGCACTTTGTTAGCACTTGATACCAGACAGCTGCAACTTTCCTTTCCCCAATTAAATAACGATCTATCGGAAAACATAAGGCTGATGAATGTAACATTCTTATTACAGTATAAGAATATAGTACAATTATGCCTATACAGTATATTCATTTAAATGTTTAATCTTAAATGGCTTAATATGTGCCATTTGAAAATACTTTATTAGACTACATTTTAATTTGATAAAAATTCGATTGGCTTGATTTAGTTACACATTTCAAATATGGACAGTGCAGGGATCTTTTCCCCCAGAATCTTGATAAGAAATTACCATACTTTTTAAGACAAGTTCTAACTAATGGATTACATTAATTGAAAACAAAAAATATATTAAGTGTAGGCTACACCAACATGAGTTTTCCATTCATAAAACGTTTAGGGTAAATTGCCACAGTAGATTCTGACAGCAAGCAGGACTAAAAGTTAACACTGACATCAGCTTTAAAGAGAGGTACTGCGGTGGCCACTAATGGTTGCAATTGACATCAGCTGTGCAGGTGATTTTAGCGCGTATTGATGGTTTAACGAGAGATTACCTTGTGGTAATATGGTGGCCCAATAATGTTTGCAATTGGCCCAGAGAGTGTGAGTGTTATAGGTTTGAATGTGTGTGCGTGCATTCGTGCGTTTCGGAGTGTGCGTGTGTATGGGTGCAATTTATAAACAGCTCAGCCTGCTTTGTGTGCATGGGGGTGTAATCTTAATAACTACTTAACTACTTATCACTACCTAACACATTAACAAACAGATGCTAGAAGGAGGAAGTGTACCAAGTATACAAGCAACCACAAGAGAATAATACACCGTTATACACAAAGTGCAAAGTCTTAAATAACAAAGCATCCATGTCTCTAAACATGTATCGTGATTATTCCAGTCACATCAGCTCTCTCCTTATCGTCCATAGCAGACACAGAGCAGTCTCAGAGTCTCACACTGTTATGGTAAAGCGGAGTCACTCAAGGAAACTTTCTGAGTAGTAGTTTACCACTTCAGTCACCGGCTTCATTAATAAGTGCATTGACGGCATCATCCCCACAGTGACTGTGCGTACATATCCCAACCAGAAGCCATGGATTACAGGCAACATCTGCACTGAGCTAAATGCTACAGCGGCCGCGTTCAAGGAGTGGGACACTAATCCGAAATCCCGCTACAACCTCCGACAAGCCATCAAAGAGGCAAAGCGTCAGTAAAGGACTAAGATTGAATCCTACTACGCCGGCTCTGACCCTAGTCGGATGTGGCAGGTCTTGCAAACTATCACTGATTACAAAGGAAAACCCAGCCGAGAGCTGCCTACCAGACGCGCTAAATGCCTTCAATGCTCGCTTCGAGGCAAGCAACACTGAACCATGCATGAGAGCACCAGCTGTTCCGGACGACTGTGTGATCACGCTCTCTCTCTGCATTGTTGGGAAGGGCCCGTAAGTAAGCATTTCACTGTTAGCCTACACCTGTTGTTTATGAAGCATGTGACAAATAAAATGTGATTTGATCTGTAGAACTTGTTGTCTGTGTCCCAAATGGCACAGTGTTCTTAATATAGTGTACTACTTTTGACCAGAGCCCTATGGGCCCTGGTCCAAAATAGTGCTACTATAAAGGGAATAGGGTGGCATTTGGGACGTAACCTAACTGTATAACTTTGTGTCTCACAATGTGTTGCTTAAATTTATTTCTGATGCATATTTTTCCCAAACACAATTTAATATGGAATGGATAAGAGAGTTAACAGTGGATTTACTCAGATATGTGAGAGACTGTCTGTGTGTGTGTGCATCTTAAAAAGAAATGAAAGAGAGAGACATTATTTATTGAGCATTTGAAGAGCGTTGAGAGTTGCTTTCTGAGGAAGCAGCTGACTAACAGAGAGTTCTAAATAGAGGCAAATGCTCCCTCTCTCTCCCCTCTGATTTTTTTGGAGGCACTAAAAGATGAGGTGTGTCTGTTACAGACAGATGGGCTGCACTCTGTGACTAAACGGCAGGCGCAACCACACACACACACAAACACATGCTAATCACAATGCAGGGTAAACAATAGCTATTTCTCTCCTCTCGTCTGCTCCATCCCCCTCTCCTCCACTCCTCCGATGGATCCAGAGGGAGGAGAGGAATCACCTCCGTTTATTCCTCCATCCCTGAGAGGAATAAATGGATCTTAGCCGCAGGGAGAGAGAAGGGATGTTAGCACAGAACAGAACAACAGAGAGAGAGTTAGAGAAAGAGAGAGAGATCAGGTTCTACTTCCAAAAGGCCACAGACCCGGTTTAGAGAGAATCTCTTTATCCACTTACACAGAGAGACCCAGAACAGACACGCAGAGAGAAGTAGGCCAATTAGAGCATAGGCTCGGTCAAGGATGCAGACAAAGCATGGATATAGTACGTAACTTACTGAATGATTGCAGCCATCTAATTCACAAACTATTATGGAGTCTTCAAGCTGAACGTGTGTCTGCATGTGCGTGCGTGAGTGCAACTAAATCAGGCTAAATCCAGTCCACCATATGTACAGGTCGAGTGGGCTCTTGTGAACACCTGTGTTGACATGCTGAGGTACTCAGACCCTGATTAACAATATACCGTGTTAGAGTATTTTGTTGGTAAGAGGACAGACAGCAGGCAGACAGACAGAGAGACATGTTGACTTAGCACCACGCTTTGTTTAGCAGATCTACAGCTGACCACTACTGCGAGCCCTTCACACACATACACACACACACACACACACACACACACACACAAACACATGGGAGCACAATAACAAACAAACACCTTGCGTGTAAAAAAATAGTTAAAGAGAGAGACACACACACACACTCATCCTCCCGTGTGACCTTATGGCTCAGCATAATAGCACGAAAACGACTACAAACTGAAAGCTTCTCCGTATTAAACCACTTCAGCTTAAAAGTGGAGCCTCTATACACACTCACACATGCACACAGCGTAATATTTTACGTGTTGTTCATATGGGCAGAACACTATATGTATACTACAAAGGTATGTGGACACCCCTTCAAATTAGTGGTTTCGGCTATTTCAGCCACACCCTTTGCTGACAGGTGTATAAAATCGAGCACACAGCCATGCAATCTCCATAGACAAATGTAAGTGCAGCTATTGTGAAGTGGAAACGTCTTGGAGCAATAACGGCTCAGCCGCGAAATGGTAGGCCACACAAGCTCACAGAACGGGACCGGCGAGTGCTGAAGCGCGTAAAACCATCTGTCCTCGGTTGCAACACTCACTACGGAGTTCCAAACTGCCACTGGAAGCAATGTCAGCACAAGAACTGTTCGTCGGGAGCTTCATGAAATGGGTTTCCATGGCCGAGCAGTCGCACGCAAGCCGAAGATCACTATGCGCAATGCCAAGCATCGGCTGGAGTGGTGTAAAGCTCGCCGTCATTGCCCTCTGGAGCAGTAGAAACGCGTTCCCTGGAGAGATTAATCACTCTTCACCATCTGGCAGTCCGACGGACAAATCTGAGTTTGGCAGATGCCAGGAGAACACTACCTGCCCGAATGCATAGTGCCAACTGTAACGTTTGGTGGAGGAGGAAAAATGGTCTAGGGCTGTTTTTCATGGTTCGGGCTAGGCCCCTTAGTTCCAGTGAAGGAAAATCTTAATGCTACAGCATAAAATGACATTCTAGACGATTCTGTGCTTCCAACTTTGTGGCAACAGTTTGGGGAAGGCCCTTTCCTGTTTCAGCATGATAATGCCCCCGTGCACAAAGCGAGGTCCATACAGAAATGGTTTGTTGAGATCGGTGTGGAAGAACTTGACTGGCCTGCACAGAGCCCTGACCTCAACCCCATCGAACACCTTTGGGATGAATTGGAATGCAGACTCTCCTTCAAGCCAATCAACACCTTTCAGAGCATTGTCTGGGATATGGTTGTGTTCTCCATATAACTTGAAATAACCCCATCAGTGAGGGTTATGCGGCCACAGCATTTGAAAGCATCATATTCGGTGCACTTCCAGAAGGACTTATTTGCGGTCTGTTGTTCCCATCTGTAGGTGTAGCCTTCATTCGCCAGGGTATTTTTTCCACGCACAGAGAGGATAAATTCGGGATCCATTGCTTGTTCTGACCTCCTCTAAGAATTATGAATGCTGAGGGTAGCAGTGCAATATCTTTTTAAGCAGAATATTTTGATTATTAGCATATTAACTATTTGCAATTCGATTGCTGGACTATTGAAGCCATCCATCCAACCCATTTATTCAGATCTGGCAGTTCAAAGAGGACAGTTTCAAAGGTAATGGATTGGACATAGTTATTGTTCATTAGCAGCATACATTTGCATTCATTCAGTTAAATATCTTAAAATAGCCTATACTGTTTTTGTGCACTGTATAGCCTACTGTACTGTTTGTCTGCCTGGACTGTCTGCCTGTCTGTCTTGGTGAGAATCTTAAGTTAATAAAATAGTCTTCTTTAGTTTGTGTGTATTATTTTACATATAAGTATGACCTAAAACTAGAACCGTCTTTTGGGCATCATGGGAATGTAACATTTTAATACATTCTAATAACATTTTACTTGTCCAAAATCGTGCTGAAATAAAACACTTTTCGATCCTTGTATTAAATGGCAGTGTTGTTTGCCTATCAATATAATAAGCATTTGTCTGTGAAATTAGACATAGAACTTGAACCCTGTTTCAACAAATCATCAGCTGATTCAGAAAATAATTTCCGGAATGACAGTAAAGTGAACAGCTGTTGTGATAGCACACAGGGTTTTTCTAGAATGTTTTGATGTCTCATACGTTACGAAAAGGATAATCCAAACTATACCAGGGTAAACATTTTGCCCTATAGCATTTTTAAAACAGGTTCAAAAGCAAAAAAGCTTTATTTCCTTGTAATTCATTTTATTCAATGGCTTCACCGGAGTGTCGTCAAGCCAGGGTTGGGCGGCACTTTACAACATTCCAATGTTATAGTCTTGTGAATCTCTCATGCATATTTTTTGATTGAAAATATGAACAAATTGGAGAGATGGACAAATATTGATTTCAAAACAAAATAAACTACATTTTCGTTCATATTATAAAGACATGAGCTGAGTATCAAAATAGCTTTAAAAGATGCGTTTGCCTTAAAGTTGAACCTCGGATAGATATTTTGTATAATGGCCTATACAGTCAACACAAAATATGGTATTCTGTTGTTTTGAAATAGGCCACGTTTTCCATATCATAATGAAACTCAATGAAACTACACAGGCCCAATGGATTTTGTAACGTTGTCCTATATTAAATTGACTTATTAGACTGTTAAATGTAGGGGAAAAGGCAGATATTTTATATAAACATTGGATTTCTGTGGTCCAAATTTCATAATAATTTTCGTTTTCAGTTGGTAGGCCTACCCATGTGTCTTTCTCCTGACTCGGAAAGCCTGCTCACTGATGTCAATACCAAAGCTGATAATTGTGACTTGATTGAATTGGAATGATGTGATAATGATAATGATGGTGAGAGCCCATTATAGCCTAACCCTTTAATCATAGGCTATTGTTACTTTTTGTCTCCAAAATCACAATGTTTCCATTCCTATAGTCATGTGACAGAGTATTTTTTAATTGAAAACTCCAAATGTCGGGCTTTTACCAGATCCATTTTTTCTGCATTAAATGTTTTATTTTCATTAAAATCCGGTATGATATAGCCTTTAGATAATATTCTGCCCATATGAACACATTTATTTTAGGTCATATAAAGAACAGCTATACCTGATATAATGAAAAGGAGCAAACAGACACAACATTGTTTCACATTCTTTAATAAAAGACCCATAAACAGAAACAGGCAATAGGCTATACAGCTGGCTTCACAGTTTTCCCGCCAAAAAGGCCTACAAGGAAACTCAATGTATCTCTACAAAGTTGTGTGTGCGAGGGTGTCTGTGCGCTGCATAGCACCTTCCACAAAAAGGCAAGCCACACACACACACCCTCCTGTGACCTTCCGACTCAGCATTGTAGCACAAAAACATCCACAAACTGAAAGTTTCTCCTTATTAAACCACTTCAGCTTAGCAGTGGAGACTTTACTGTGATGAACTGTGATGGGGCCTCAGTCAGACATAATTTAGTGGAGCTGTTCTCTACTCACACACATGCACAAGCATACACACCAATCTGTCTTTGTGGGGTTCCTGGAATCACAGCTACACCGAACCGGTATTAAAACATGACAAGGTGTGGGCCACAATGGATCTTGCCATTAGTCTGTTTAAGAAAGTGTGTCATACTGCCAAAAAGCATGTCATACCAAACGGTGTCCCCCTCCAAAACACCCCACCAGAAGATCATGATCTTTGACCCTACCTGTTTGTCCTTGGACTTTCCGCTGCCGCTGACCCGGGAGGAAGTGACATCACGGGGGATGACAGAGATCTGGTGCAATGGCATGTTCATCCCCGCGCAGCCCACCGGACTGGTCAGGCTCACACACACACTTCCTGTCTCGCTGCTGCTGCCACGGCAACAGGCATGACGGGTGAATCGCTACTCCCAGGCTGCACTGCCCTGGAGAGGAGAATGGGTAGAAAGAGGAGATACAGGGTTAGACATAAATAACACTTCTCACATTTATTTTCAAGATATATATATATATATATATATTTTTTTTTTTTTCACATGATGTAGCTATTTTCCTTTATTTCCTTCAACAGTATGACTGATCTGGTTCTGGAACAGTGGGTGGCTAATCAGAGTGATGATAACACATTGACAGAGAGAAGAGTCTGAACAACCCATGCTGTGAAGTCTATAAAAACTATAGTCTGAACATCGCATAATAGCACATCGACAGAGAGGGAGAGAATTAACCATGATCTGAATAGAACATGATAACACACTGACTGTCCACATTAACAAAGGTCTGAATTAGAGCTGGGTGATACGGACAAAAATCTATATCGTGAAAAATTGCCTAAAATGATGCAATAATGACAAATGGAACGATACGTTTATAACAATGTGCACCACAGAGGTCATTTCCATGTAAAAGCATCAACCAGAAAAAACATTAACCAGAAAAAGTCTTAAAAGGCATTGGAAATATATCAAAACACAATAATGTTGAAGTAAAGACCCCTGCCAACTAATATCAACACTTATAAGAAATAAGAATTTGTTCTTAACCGACTTGCCTAGTTAAATAAAGGGTAAATAAATATAAATAAATATTTTGTTTTGGATCAAATGTTCTGCCTTCTGTAAGTTTAAGAAACATTGCCTTGTGCTGTGAAGGCTGAATCACGGTCAATCAATCAAATGTATTTTATAAAGCCCTTTTTACAAAAGCAGTTGTCACAAAGTGCAGTACCATGATAACACAACAAGAGGGAGGGAGGGAAGAGGTGGAAGACAGGAAGACGGCGAGGAAGAGGGGTATTGATGCATCACTAATCCAGTGCTGTCTGGAAGTAGAGGTGGGCTCTCTCTCAGTAAAGGTTAGGGATATCTCAGGGGACTATAGGGGTTTCTGGTGGTCTCTCCTTCAGATCCCAAGGACATTATAGACCCTGAGGACAAGACACAGGGAGACTAGCAAGGGGACCTGATACCGTCACAGACAGATTAATTACATACCATGGTTCACCAGAAAGGCTTTCCATGATGTAATGAGAGAGAAGGAGAGCAGGAGAGAGGGAGACAGAGAAAGAGAGATGGAGAGGGATAGAGAGAAATAAAAAGATAGACAGTGAAAGAGAGACCTCCAACATCCAACTGCCTACGAGCTTATCTCCAGTGTGAGACAGTGAGTCCAGAGAAATGTCTGCACAAACTACTGTTTCCCCTACACACTAGTGCTACATGGACACGGGCCCAGCCTTCACCCTCCTACACACTCTACTACACTAACACACACACACACACACACACACGCACAAATGCACACACACAAACAAAGCCAGGCTTTATGCAGACCAGGGACAGGGTCATGTGTGTGTAGGCAGTACTGCCATTTTGTTTCATGTGGTGTTCTGTTTGGACCGCTGTAGACCCCAGCAGCATTATCACACACACACACACAAAAACACACACACAGGTGTTGACCCTTGCCCTACTTCACAAATCGCTTGCCCTACTTGAACAAAATCTGCTAGAAAGATAATGTACTCATACAATTTGAATTATCTGCAAACTAACAGGCCTTAACCAATATACTGTAGCTAGTACTTCACCAATATAGCCAACTGAACAAGCAGAAGACTGAAGCCTATACAGAAGTAAGCCTGGTTCTAAACTAATCTCTAGGCCTGTAGGTGGGGCCTAAAATAACTCCATGTGGGTTACTGTTACGTTCTGGCCAATCACTGTTACTGTATATGTCTGGCCAATCACTGTTACGGTAACCGTCTGGCCAATCAATAACTTCCTGAAAAGGTCTGATTGGTCAGAAAGTGACCTTGTTGCCATGGTACCAGCTACAGAGGTCATTATGACTGGAGGCTGGTTCGATTTTACAATAACATGCTGAAACACACAAATGAGAGCGAGAGCAGGCTCTGATTGCTGTCAGCACGCACACACACACACTGCTTGAGTCTAATGATTCATACACCATTCCCACTGGGCACAGACGTAATTTCAATGTCTAGTTTTGATTTACATTTGGTTGAGTTGTCACCATGTCATTGTACTTAGCTTTAAGGTTTGGTGAAAAAAATACAAAATTCCCTTACTTTGATGACTTTTTGCACATCAGTTTTCCACGTTGATTCAGTGTTATCACATAGAAATATTTTGTTGAAATTACATGGAAACAACATTGATTCAGTCAGTTTTTGCCCAGTGGGTTGTCTTGCTGTGAGTTTTTAATGAGTGATTGACATGTCTAAAAACACACGAGAACTTCCTGAATATCCACCCTGTTTTTGACATAACTAGGAGAAAGAAGAGCGGTTTGATACCTTAAAACTGGTTACAAGATATCATCAAATTTTACTACATTGTACTTACATTTTCTATGAGACACAGACACATGATACTATATAATCACATACTATCAGTTCTGTAGGCATAATGTAGGTTAATGTAACCATATGGGTTGTGGTGCAAGTGCTAGACTAGACGATGGCTCAATCATTTCAATCTTTTGCTTTGCCCATTCACCCTCTGAATGGCACAGACACACAATCCATGTCTCAATTGTCTCAAGGCTTAAAAATCATTCTTTAACCTGCCTCCTCCCCTTCATCTACACTGATTGAAGTAGATTTAACAAGTGACGTCAATAAGGGATCAAAGCTTTCACCTGGTCAGTCTATGTCATGGAAATTTGGCACAGAAAATCTTTCCCGTTTATTTCAAGTTATTGCATTTTCTCCCCGGTCCCTAAACGTCTTTGCTCTGCGAAAGAAGCACAGATGACAGAGAAAACTTTCCCTATGTCAACTAGATTAAAGCATTCATTCTATCGCTTTATGACATTATTCTGGTGAGCAAGGGTTTATTTAGTCTTCTATGGCAACATATAATGACAGAAGAGAAGCTGCATGCATGCATCCAACTATAGACAAGTTGACTAACAAATAGCCCTATCAAAATGTCGGAAATTATAAGCAGAAACATACACTATATATACAAAAGTATGTGGACACCCCTTTAAATGAGTGGATTCGGCTAGTTTAGCCACACCCGTTGCTGACAGGTGTATAAATCGCGCACACAGCCATGCAATCTCAATGGACAAACATTGGCAGTAGATCGTCTGTCCTCGGTTGCAACACTCACTACAGAGTTCCAAACTGCCTCTGGAAGCAACATCAGCACAACTGTTTGTCGGGAGCTTCATGAAATGAGTTTCCATGGCCGAGCAGCCGCACACAAGCCTGAGATCACCATGCACAATGCCAAGCGTCGGCTGGAGTGAATCATACGTCTTTCATTATAAGTTTCCAATGATAACACAGACTCGTACTGAACATGTGTGTCAGCCTGTAAACCTTATTGATGGTCAAACACAAGCTGGCAGGCTTCTGTGTGAAGGGAAACACGGTTCAGTCCAGAACATCTTCAGATAAACTTTCATCAAAGGCTGGTAGTGACAATTACTGTTCATACTGAATACCACCTCTGTTTACACTCCTCATAAAGTGACGTTGTGTGTGCATGTGTGCGTGTTATGCTTTCCGAACATCCCACATCTACTGTCTGTGTCTGTGTTACTCAAATAGTTTGTGGGGAAACAGTCAGGAAATTCTAACTGATTGTTCTGCTGAGGTGAAATGTTCTTACAAAATCATTGATAAACTGATAAGAGACATTGACGCAACCTTTCCATCTGTGAGATCTAAACCTGGCCTCGGTGTATACAACCCAGTTCTTTCTCTGCTGCAGGCCTTTGTACTTTCATCATAATAGGACTGTTTCTCCGTACAGGCCTGTAAGAATGGACCCTGTATAAAGCTTTATCTATGGTAGTTCCAGTCCACAGTGATTTCATTGCAGCCATGAGCAAGGTCTTGAATAAAGCTTTCTGTTATGGATTGAAATTCAAAGACACAGTGCTATGCTGTTTATCAAGTCTCCACATCCATTATGAAAAATGTATTACATCTATTTAAAATGTATTTTAAATGAGGCCAACCTGGATAAATTAAGGTTAAATCAAATGTACACCTACATGATAAATAAATTAAGCGTCCACCCATGAAATTATCTTTCAAAACACAAGTGCTGTAAATCAAATCTACACATCCATGACAAATGAAAAGGCCCCCAGTGTAAAGCGGAACTGCTATTTCAGGGCGACAAAACAGGCAGCCTGAGCCCTTGAAGGACCACAACGGCCGTAATGATATCATCAACTAGAGACTGGTAATGTATTACTACTCCCGATCCATTCCAACTGAGCCAGCACTTCTGCCTAGGTGATTTATGGGGGCTGTCAACTTTTCATTGCATACCAATACCATTCCTCTCAGCCACCATGTGTGGTGAGTGTTCTGGCACAAAATGTCAGCTGTGGAATGGGAATAGTTATCCCCCATATAGACCTAATGTGAAGTGTTTTGAGGCTTTGTCAAAAGCGCTATATAGAAATGCAACCCACTGCCTCCTGAGTGGCGTAGTGGTCTAAGGCACTGCATCACAGTGCTAGAGGTGTCACTACAGACCCAGGATCGATCCCAGGCTGTGTCGCAGCCGGCCGTGACTGGGAGACCCATGAGGCGGCGCACAATTGGCCCAGTGTCGTCCGGGTTAGGGTAGGGTTTGGCTGGCATGTCCTTGTCCCATCACGCTCTAGCGACTCGTGGTGGCCCGGGCGCATGCACGCTGACATCGGTCGCCATTTGTACGGTGTTTCCTCCGACACATTGGTGCGGCTGGCTTCCGGGTTAAGCGAGCAGTGTGTCAAGAAGCAGTGCGGCTTGGCGGGTTGTGATTCGGAGGACGCATGGCTCTCGACCTTCACCTCTCCGGAGTCCGTAAGGGTTGCAGCGATGGGACAAGACTGTAACTACCAATTGGATATCACGAAATTGGGGAGAAAAAGGGGTAAACAATTATTCCAACCCACTACCTAGTGCCATCAGCCACCGCCTAGCTCCTATCTCTATTGTGTGCTTCAGAGGGGCTTTGCAAACTCCCTACGAAAACATTATTAGGGGCAAAAACTGTTGTCCTACATTCCAACCACCGCAGAGTTCTTTCCACTGCAGGCACTCTACGGAGGCTGGGATAGCGAGGTCTGACATCATCCACAGAGAGAGAGAAGCTATTACAGAGGATCAATATTCATTCTGATAGACAGACATAGTGGAGCACAGAGCACAGCAGGAATAGATTGAGTTACTGTAGAGAACAGTAGGCAGGCAGACATAGTGGAGCACAGAGCAGGGCAGGGGTAGATTGAGTTAGAGCACAGAAGGTAAACCAGGGCAACACTAATACCTGATTGTATTATATCCATTGCATTACAGGCCTGAGTCATTCCACCTCAAGCACAATAAAGAAGAGTGACACCCACCATCTCATATTGTTCTGAAATTGTTAAACATTTAAGATAGGCATTCCTGAAACATTACTTTGTTGAAATATAATTTGATCTCTGAGAAATTAAGCTAAGCTGAATGAGTAAGACATGAGGAATCCAATAAAATGATCAATAGTCACCCAAAGACCCCCACCCCCCCACCCTCAACAACCAGTATACAGTATCATCTCTCTATGTTTAACAAGTAGTATGGAGCTGCTGCTTGGAGTATTGCTTCTTCATCCGTTGTAATGTATTCCCTGTGAATCTGGTGATGTTTTTTTCCCCTGTTCAGAGAAATAGCCATTGAAATCCCTTGCATTATTTAGCATAAATGAGTGTGAAAGTACCACATTTTGCCCACTAGATACTGCTCTTCCTGCTACTGCCACCACACCTTGTTATTCATTTTGTTGGTCTCTTGTGTTTATTAAAATGGTTCACAACATTTTCTTTGCAACTTTGGTAGAAAACCAATAATTTTTGCTCATGATGAAAATAAATGGTCCCTTATTGATGTCACTTGTTAAATCCACTTCAATCTGTGTAGATGAAGGGTAGGAGACAGGTTAAATAAATATATGTTTTATCCTTGAGACATGGATTGTGTATGTGTGCTATTCAGAGGGTGAATGGGCAAGACAAAATATTTAAGTGCCTTTAACGGGGTATGGTAGTAGGTGCCAGGCACACCGGTTTGAGTGTGTCAAGAACTGCAACGGTGCTGGGTTTTTCACGCTCAACAGTTTCATGTGTGTATCAAGAATGGTCCACCACCCAAAGGTCATCAAGCAAACATGACACAACTGTGGGAAGCATTGGAGTCAACATGGCCAGCATCCCTGTGGAACGCTTTCGACACCTTGTAGAGTCTATGCCCCGACGAATTGAGGCTGTCCTGAGGGCAAAAGGGAATGCAAATCAATATTAGAAGGTGTTTCTAATGTTTTGTACACTCAGTGTATGTCCACGGTATCGCATTGGGACAAATAAACTAAAGATCTCGTTTGTATTTTCCATATGAAGTCCATCAGGACTTGCCAGACAGTGACATTAAAGTGTGTGACTCGTCAGTAGCCTCCCGAATTGCATCGGCAAGAGAACTGTTCATTTGGCTCCCTAATTTGCATACTGTTATGCTTTTTGGCGATTATCTGCAGATAAATTATAAAAACATTTGATGAAGATGGTGAATACTCCTCACTGCAGGAACAATAGGTAAGCTAGTGGATCGATAGCCTCACTAGGGTCCAAAATGTGATAAAAGAAAACAAATTGAATTGTTTTAAAAGCTAATGATACTTATATGGTATTTTCAAAAATAGTGATATAGGTCTACTGATTTAATCAAAGTGTTGACAATGGCATAGTTAACTGCTGCTTTCTGTGTAGCAAAGCCCATGATTAACACCTGTTCATTCTTCAATCGTATTGCAGATAGCTGAGAAAATGCCTCTTAAAAGGAAGCTTAAAGTCTGTGGAAGTCAGCCAATCTGTGAAAAATCTGTGGGTCAGTTGTTAAACAAGTATTTTTTTTTTTATAAATGGCATACTGCAATTCACAAAGAAAGTTGCAAATGCTTGTTGAAATTCTTTCACTAATTAAACTGTCATTCTATCTCTTCGCTTAACACGTATGGACCCAGAACTTAATTAACCATCTGTTCTGTTTATTTTAGCGACCCATTTTTCCATTTGAAAAAGTGCCCATCACACAATTTGTTTGATTTTAAATGTATTCTTTAAAACATTTTTTTCAATATAATTTGGGCTATTTACTTCCTTTTTTTCTGTTTTAATAAAATACAGAATTTGAAGAAAACGATTGTGGCAATGAATATCTTGCAGTAAAATACTTTAGTCTCAAGAGAAAGCAGGTTAAATATATATTTTTAAAGGTTTAATGTTCTCTTACTTAGAAAATAGTCCCGATCATATAGGCCTAGACGATATCCAAAAAACAAGCAATACACTGAATTCATACATTCTCAGTAATTGAAATTGTAAACACAACACATTTTTCAAATCAGAGAGGTAAACTCAATAAAGTATTTAATAATATGGCTGCATATTTCAATGGAATCAAGGTATTAGAATGTAACAGAGGCCACCAAAATAGAACTTGTTTGGCAATAAATTCTTAACCCGGCGTGCACGGCCCAGGGATTCCTGGCTGGCTACTTTTTCTATTTGGCTGGCTACTCTATGTGCTTGTGGAAAACACTGACCAGATTCACACGGAATATATTAAAAAGGATGAAGAAGCAATACTCCAAGCAGCAGCTCCATACTACCTGTCAAACATAGAGAACTGATGATGTATACTGGTTGTTGGGTTGGGATTGGTGTGCGGTGTGGGGGGTCCGTGAGTGGCTTTTGATCATTTTATTGGATTACTCATTGTTAGGAAGAATTATGGTCCAAATCGGATGTTAGGTACTATATTTATTGAAGATTTTATGAACCCTATACATTTAAATGGCCAATTTGGGTGCAATCAATTAGTTTAATTTCTCATAGATCAAATTATATTTCAACAAAATAATGTACCAGGAATGCTAATCTTGTCAGTTTATAACTACAGAAATGATTTCAGAACAATCTGAGATGGTGGGTGTTATGGCTTGCTGAAATGACATTCACGCCTATCAGAAACAAAGAAGAGAGAGCGAGAGGGAGACTATTTGTGTGTGTGTGTGTGTGTGTGTGTGTGTGTGTGTGTGTGTGTGTGTGTGGGTGTGTGTGTGTGTGTGTGGGTATGTGTGTGTATTTCTGTTGGCTATCTTTGCTTCCTCACCGTCAGAGAGCAAAAGAACGAAAGAGTGAGAAAGAGACAGATCATATGTGATTATGACTCATCGTTGTTTCATCCACCGAAGGCTTTGTTTATATCTCGTGTTGTCTAACAACACAATTGTTCTTTCTTTGAATGTATATGAGATGCTGTTTTAGAGGAGATAAATACTCATAGTAAATGCTGCCACCTCAGTCTGATCATAGTGCAGTGACATCATGATTCGCATCACAGTGAAGACACAGGTTGCATCCCAATATTCTCTCCTTCCTCCTGAAGTGTGCACTCGTTCACTACTCCCCACAAATGTAAATGCATTAACATGCATATTTTCAATGCTGGCTCTCCGTGTACGTCTTTAAGGGCCAGCCATGCTACTCTGTTCAGGGCCAATTGTAATTTGCCTATGTCCCTCTTTTGTGGCACCAGGTGCGACAAACCTAGGGCCTGTAGGACTTGTTTTGTTGATAGCGATGTCAAGAAAGCAGAGTAGCGCTTTACTATGGACAGACCTCTCCCCATCTTAGCTACCGTTGGTTGTATTAATATGTTTTGACCATGACAGTTTACAATCCAGGGTTACACCAAGCAGTTTAGTCTACTCAACTTGCTAAATTTCCACATTTTTCATAACAAGATTTAGTTGAAGTGAATGATTTGTCCCAAATACAATGCTTTTATTTTGAAATATTTAGGACCAGCTTATTTATTGCCACCCAAGAAATAAGCTGGTGTGTGTGTGTGTTTCTAAATCAATTTCCTCATTTCAATCTACATCATGTTCTAGAACAATCAAAAAGGACTGGCTACAATGACTAACATAGTAGGAATTTGCCCCTGAGCACACCTTTGTGTCTGCTGGTCTTTGAAGGGATTCTATGAAATAAGACAAGCTTCTTTAGGCTGGTGATAGGGCAGCGAGACAGAAATGAAGAGAGCCCATAGAGAGAGCATGCCCACACATAAACCACCTTATTAACTCAGTTATAAAGAGTTAATGACTTCATCAGAGCCTTAGAAAAGCCACTGGAACGTTGTATAATGTACAATATCCTCCCCTGGCCATGAAATTATCTTCTATAGACACAAACTTCATCAGTGACTTTGAAACCTCACTGGAATGTTTAATAAACAATCCTCTCCTGACTACATTTTATACAGTCCTATCCTGAACATGAGTTCTCATAAGAGGAAACGCTGTTCTATAGACAAAAACGAATGTTAAAGATGACGATGAGGAGGAGGAGGAGATGAGTGAGGATGGGTCAGTATTTAGTGTGTATGTGTAGTGATTCCTTTTTCCTGAAATCTAAAAAAATAAAACAGTTTGAAGTTAATTAAATATGAATCACAATTAACTCCAAATTTCTCTCCTGGACTTGGTAAAATTAATTTGGTTTAAAAATATATTTATATTTAAGTTAACACAATAGGGAATGAGTGATAATTGACCAATCAATATTCTGCTACTCCAAACCGCTACTCCAAACTCACTTTTAACTACGAGGACATTCTTATGAATCACCACCACATTAAAGATGAATAGTTAATTGGAGGATAGCTCCTAAGAGCTTTCAGACATTCCGATCCCATTCTCTCTCCAAATTACTCTGAGAACAAATTATGAGTTGATTTGCTAGCAGACAATAGAACAGCATACTCGCTTGGCTCTCTTCTCCTCTGTCGGATTTTCACCACGTTCATTGACAGATTTGAAACGCCTCTCTCCAGATTTAGCTTCTTAATTGGGAAGCTTAAATATGATTTCTCCCTCTCTGTCTCTTTTCAGGTCTCTCTCTCTCTCTTAGGTTTGTAAGGAGGTCTAACAGCTTTAGCAAAGATAGATTCTATACATCTTGGTAATTGACTGTCTACCCATTGGAAACCCCTCTCTGATCACACAAGTGTCATGGCAGCTGGACTCTCTCCTATTGACATAAATACAACCAAATACAATACAACTCTACTGGTTTGTTGGCCAGTACTCCAGGCTTAAGCGGTCGCTTAAGACCCCCGGCCGCTAGGGGTCCAAGACCCCCCAAAAAAGAACTCAGTCAGGGTCTCAACTTACTGTTGAGATTTAGAAGAGTAGAATACACAAAGTGCAATTTCGAAATTTTGTTGTGCATCAGCAGTTTTTCCTCTTGTTATGTCAGGCACTGACAGTCACTCAATTAGCCATGTCAGCTAACAATTTTTTTATTGGTAAGTTAGTCTAGCCAGCTATCTAAACATGTAGTAATCATTGCCGAATACCAACCAGGTACACAGGGCATGTGCCCAGAGGCACTGACTTCCAGGGGGCCCACATTCATTTTGTTAGTCACTCTCACTCAGATATCATTAACATCGCATAAGTCTTGTCAAAATGTGTACAATTTCAGGAAATTCGCTTTAAAACTACAAAAAAAAAGTATCTCTAACCCATGGCAAATTGCAGGAAATTAGCTGTAAAACTGCAAAATTTTTCTCTCTACCCGATGGCAAAATGAGTAGAATTGCATGAAATATGTTATAAAATTGCTAAACTTCTCTCCACCCCATGGCCAAATGTGTAGAATTGTAGAAAGCTTCCATTAGAACTGCAACATGTTCTCTTCTCCCCATGGCAAAATGTGTACAATTGCCGGAAATTAACTAAAGAAATTAAAATGTTTCTCTCTGCCATCAAGAAGGGGGCCAGTAAAATGTCTTGCCCATGTGGTGTGGGGCCCCCCAACCAAATCTCTCTTAGGGCTCCCAAAAGGCTAGGGTCGGCCCTGCATCGCCTACAAACACAAACATGCAAACACACCTATCTAAGATAGGAGGAGTCTGAGAAGAAAATGGTATAAGAACAAGGTTCCAATTGAGGTTGATGATGTCCAAAGCACTGCAGAAAATGAATTGGTGACAGGGAAATTGAGTTTAGAGTGGCAGCAAATGAAGTAAAACGGATCCAACCGCCCATCATGATGAAGTGATAATGAAGTAAAGAGGAAACAAAACTTGAGAGAGAACATGAGTCCACAGCTGCCGTGGTGATTTAAGGACATACACACACAGAGAGAGAGAGACAGAGAGAGAGACACAGAGAGAGAGACAGACACACAGAGAGAGAGACACACACAGAGAGAGAGAGAGAGAGAGAGAGACACACAGAGAGAGAGAGAGAGACACACAGAGAGAGAGAGAGAGACACACAGAGAGAGAGAGACACACAGAGAGAGAGAGAGAGAGAGAGAGAGAGAGAGAGAGAGAGACAGAGAGAGAGAGAAAGAGAAAAAGAGATAAAGAGAGTGAGAGAGAGAGAGGAAATGCACAGCATAATGATGCCAGACTATGCACAAACCTAGGTAAGGATACAATGAAACAAACCTTGCTTTTGAAGGCTTGGCTATCGCGCAGCAGCGGCGCAGCATAGAGGTGTCTCGCGCAGTCTGAACATTTGGTTACGACAATGAAATATGTATATATCTAAATTCTCATCGATCACCGACCTATGGTTTATCTAATGAACTTCTCTTATTATTAATGCACACCAATATGTATGGAAGCACAATCCTGCCACCAATATATATTTTTTTATAATGATACTATTTAAAAATGTTCAGATGTGTAAGTAACTATTTAGATACTAACAAAAACAGAAAATGTGTACGTAAGTCACATTTTTGAGATAGTAGATCATACATATAAGTTATGTTTCTTCATTTCTTGCATTGTGTGGCAATTTCCATCTATCCACGTTGAAGAGATCAGCACAGCAGGGCTGCCAGCAAATGTGTGGCGAGCTGGCATTTCCCCCAGTACTTTGATTTGGTTTAATAAAAAACAAAAGCATTGGAAAAGAGGGACAAAGTACTGTTGTTTAGACTGATTTAAAATGTATGCGAAACAAAAACCATTGATTTCAAAGTTTAACAAACCAACTCTATGCACAAGGACTACGTTTAACAATTATGTGTCCACGTTTTCCAAAAACTCTTAAATATCTGCTCCGAATTAAGATTCAATGATGTCTGCAGAAATAATTTTGTGTCAGCTATGACTTGACACATTTTTGGTGATTGAACTACAGTAAGTGAAGTGGATTTACACCTGGTACTGGAATTGCTGTAACGGAATTTCCCTGATCTGTACTACACAGAAAAGCATAATTATGGATATGAATGCAATTCTCTTCATGGTGATGTATCTTAAATAGGTACACAAAGGTATAAATACAGTGTCTTGCAAAAGTATTCATCCCCCTTGGCGTTTTTTCCATTTTGTTGCATTACAACCTGTAATTTAAATGGATTTTTATTTGGATTTCATGTAATGGACATACACAAAATAGTCCAAATTGGTGAATTGAAATGAAAAAAATAACTTGTTTCAAGAAATTCGAAAAAATTTATAACGGAAAAGTGGTGCGTGCATATGTATTCACCCCCTTTGCTATGAAGCCCCTAAATAAGATCTGGTGCAACCAATTACCTTCAGAAGTCACATAATTAGTTAAATAAAGTCCACCTGTGTGCAATCTAAGTGTCACATGATCTCAGTATATATATATATACATCTGTTCTGAAAGGCCCCAGAGTCTGCAACACTACTAAGCAAGGGGCACCACCAAGCAAGCGGCACCATGAAGACCAAGGAGCTCCCCAAACAGGTCAGGGACAAAGTTGTGGAGAAGTACAGATTAGGGTTGGGTTATAAAAAAATAGCCCAAACTATGAACATCCCCGCAGCACCATTAAATCCATTATAAAAAAAATGGAAAGAATATGGCACCACAACAAACCTGCCAAGAGAGGGCCGGCCACCAAAACTCACGGACCAGGCAAGGAGGGCATTAATCAGAGAGGCAACAAAGAGACCAAAGATAACCCTGAAGGAGCTGCAAAGCGCCACAGCTGAGATTGGAGTATCTGTCCATAGGACCACTTTAAGCCATACACTCCACAGAGCTGGGCTTTACGGAAGAGTGGCCAGAAAAAAACCATTGCTTAAAGAATAAAATAAGCAAACACGTTTGGTGTTCACCAAAAACAATGTGGGAGACTCCCCAAACATCTGGAAGAAGGTACTCTGGTCAGATGAGACAAAAATTGAGCTTTTTGGCCATCAAGGAAAACGCAAATTCTGCCACAAACCCAACACCTCTCATCACCCCGAGAACACCATCCTCACAGTGAAGCATGGTGGTGGCAGCATCATGCTGTGGGGATGTTTTTCCATCAGCAGGGACTGGAAAACTGGTCAGAATTAAAGGAATGATGGATGGCGCTAAATACAGGGAAATTCTTGGGGGAAAACTGTTTTAGTCTTCCAGAGATTTGAGACTGGGATGGAGGTTCACCTTCCAGCAGGACAATGACCCTAAGCATACTGCTAAAGCAACACTTGAGTGGTTTAAGGGGAAACATTTAAATGTTTTGGAATGGCCTAGTCAAAGCCCAGACCTCAATCCAATTGAGAATCTGTAGTATGACTTAAAGATTGCTGTACACCAGCGGAACCCATCCAACTTGAAGGAGCTGGAGCAGTTTTGCCTTGAAGAATGGGCAAAAATCCCAGTGGCTAGATGTGCCAAGCTTATAGAGACATACCCCAAGAGACTTGCAGCTGTAATTGCTGCAAAAGGTGGCTCTACAAAGAATAGTTATGCACGCTCAAGTTCTGTTTTTTTTTGTCTTACCGGTATTTCTTGTTTGTTTCACAATAAAAAATATTTTGCATCTTCAAAGTGGTAGTCATGTTGTGTAAATCAAATGATAAACACCCCAAAAATCCATTTTAATTCCAGGTTGTAAAGCAACAAAATAGGAAAAATGCCAAGGGGGGTGAATACTTTCGCAAGCCACTGTATGCAATATACTCCTTTGCATATTTGGGTATTATTCTACACGCTGGCAATTATTTTAATAGCTCTGCCACCAAACAAGACCAAACCAATCATAGACGTCTATGTTTCACAAGTTTGGACATCAAAGTACAGCACGGTAGAGCTCAGTAGAGTACCGTAGAGCACAGAACAGTAGAGTATAATACAGTACAATACAGTAATATATCGTGTACTCAACTCTGCGTGCTCTACTGTGTACTGTACTCTACTGTTCTTTACTGTCTATACACTCTTCTTTACTGTACTATGCTGTTCAAACTTGTGAACCCAACTGTGGTGTGTGACTAATATGATTTCTCTTCGTAGCCAATTCAACTGCAGTTACTGTTTTATTTTTTCAAAAATTACCAATTTTTAATGGAATTTTGAGTTTTAATCACTTAATAATTCAAAAACAAAATTGATATCAGTAAAAGCACTAACTAATTGATAGGACTACCTTGTTACCTCCGTGAACTTTCATTATCCTCATGTATATCTTAAAGATATGTGGGTTTTTTGTAACGGAATTTCAAGTCACAAGTCAATGTTTCTTAAATTTACAGAAGGCAGAGAAATGTCTACAAAACTAAATATAAGTGTTGATATTATTATTTTTTTATTTTTTTTAGTCATTTAGCAGACGCTCTTATCCAGAGCGACTTACAGGAGCAATTAGGGTTAAGTGCCTTGCTCAAGGGCACAGACAGATTTTTCACCTAGTCGGCTCGGGGATTAGAACCAGCGACCTTTCGGTTACTGGCACAACGCTCTTAACCACTAAGCTACCTGCAGGGGTCTTTACTTCAACATTATTGTGTTATGTTGTATTTATAATAACTTTTAAGACTTGATCCAAATGCCCTTTTCCATCTGTTTGACCAGAAATCAAAGCCTTTGCTTATTCCCAATTTCTCAGCTGGAACATTTCTGAATTTTTTTTATACATACACACCTTAATTGCAAAAAAATTATCTAAACTCAGCTTTCATTTGACACCCAATTTGATATGCTCCAATGAACTTAACATGTTGGTGCTCATGGGTCCTTTTACATGGAAATGACCCTAGGCCTTTTTAATCCAAAATTATTGACTGGAATTAATCAATCAACACAATAGTGATGACATACTGTGCAAGTTCCATTTAAATTACAGATGCAAAGGCCTACACGATGAAACCCTGCTAATAAAGCAAGCTCAGCCCTGTTATTTCTATTGTCCAATCACAGTTGTTGTCTCTTTGTCTGTGTAAAGGACCCCCCTCCCCTCCCCTCGCCCTGTTAGTTCATTTTTTTAATATAATGAATATGAACAAGTACAAGGTTGCTGCAGTTTGACAGGGTTTTAATATTTTCATCGTCCTTAGGGCCAGGAGTTTTTACAGTTTTTAAAAAACCACTTGACCTGCTTAGAAAAAAAAGCTGGTCCCATCATAGCCCATATAAAACCGTTTTTTACATCTTTTATTTCTGTAATACCATACAGCTAGCATCCAGAATTTTACCTGGTTAAAATTGAGCATCCCTCACCACTCTGGGACCTGTGGTGCCACCAATGAAATCACCACACAATGTTGCAAACAAAAAAAACATATCCTATCTCAAAATATTGACTTACATCTACATTTTATTATTGTTTTGTTTTGGTGGCAGGAATGGGCTTCCATACAGTAAATATGTGATGGTACACTAAAGAACAGCGCAATATTATTTAGGGTAGCCAATCCGAAAATATTCCATCTGATTATCTCACATAATCACAAATGAAGCACCATTAATGCCAACACTGGAAGACGAATAGCCTAGTGGTGGCATTCCCAAAGAGGAGAGGAATGTGACAGAATTATTGTGCAAACAAAATAAAATAATAATAACAGCAAACCTACTCGCCAACCGGACAAAACAGCAATAATACCTAGGCTATGTAGCCTAGCCCTAGCTGACATGAATTATATACAGAATAAAGCAGCTGATTTGCTATGCGTCCATACGGCAAATATTATTTTTGAAGTAGGCTAATATCACACCCACCTTTTTTTATGCTGTAGAAATGCTGTCAGTTATGTATTTCTGTACGCTAAAGCGATCGTGAAATGAAGATATTCACACAATCCTTATAGTCCCAGCTAGTCCATCAAGACATGCGTCGTCTCCGGGATAATCTTTTATATAAGGCGCAGCAGCTACAATGTAGCCAGACATGAACATTTCCCGAAGTTCTCCGCGGCGATGAAATGCTCAAATCCCCCGTTCAAAATGCACGCACGGTGCAGAGCAAAACATGATCACCCACCAGCGCTTTCTCCCGGGCTAAATGGTGATGATGTTTCGTATATTTCAGAGCGCCCATCCGCATCAGTATGCTTCACTGACTTCCGCGTTACAATTTAGTGAGAAAAATAGGACGGGTAGAAGAAACGGCTTTAAAGGGCAGACACGTCAGAGAAGGGGGGGGCTCACTTTTCTCTGCTTTTGATCGATTTAAACACAATATTGGAATCACCATGGTCACAACCATAAACTGTCAACTCCATCTGCCTGATATATATAAATAGAATATTAACTTTGGTTCAAATATGTTACATTAAATTAATTTTTAGAGTCATAAAGCAACTGAGGAAATACTAAATTGCTACAGTGCATACCACTTGAATTAAGAAAAATTTAATTTTTGTCAACTCAGTAGGACATCAACTCACGCAGATTTTTGTCTAATGTGAACTCCATCAGAGTGCTGAAAGAGCTGATAGATTGTTTTAATTGGGGATTTTCAAATGAATAATTTTCCATATGTTTGTAATTAACTTTTATTTTTACAGGCAAAAATAATGTCTGTTTTGAGTATCTGTTGTCAACTCTGTCAGTGGCTTGTCAACTCAGTCACTGATGACTAAACCCTTAAGATCGATTTTTTTGGTAAATATTCTGAAAAAATATTGTAATCACTGTTCTGAAACATATGCTTAAACAATTGAAGTATTTACAGTGCTAGACCTAAGAGATAATGTTTGCTTTATAAAAAATTGTTATGAACTAAATTAGCCCTGGAGAATTGAATAGACCTATAAAACAAAACAAAAAGAAGTTTGGAGATTTGTATTACATAATTGAATAATCTAATGTTAGCATTAAACAAGCAAGGCCTTTAAACACTTGTTGGACAATAATTGTAAAAATGAAATGCCTTTTATGGTGTCTGACCGAATTGACATACAGTGGGTATAGAAAGTCACCACCCCCTTTCAAAATGTTCACCTTTTGTTGCCTTACAGCCTGAAATGAAAACACATCAAATCAGACTTTTTCCTGGCTTTATTTACACACAGTAACCCACAATATCCAAGTGAAACAAAAAATCTAAAACAAATCAGAAAATTAAAACAGTAAAATACCCTACCTGGATAAGTGAACACCCCCCTGAGTTAATAATTGGTGGATCCCCCTTTTGCTTGAATTACAGCCATGGGTCTCTTTGAATACGTCTCTACTAACTTTGCACACCTAGACTGTGCAAAGTTAGTAGAGACGTATCCTTGCAGAATTTTTCAAATTGCATGGTTCCACAGATTCTCGATAGGATTTAGGTCGGGGCTCTGACTAAGCCACTCAAGGACATTCACCTTCTTGTCCTTCAGCCACTGTACGGTTGCTTTGGTGATGTACTTTGGGTCATTGTCATGTTGAAATGTTGTCCCATTTTCAACTTCCTGGCAGAGGGCTGCAGGTTCTCCTCAAGAATCTGTCTGTATTTTGCACTGTCCATTTTCCCTTCTATCCTGACAAATGCTCCAGTCCCTGCTGAAGAGAACCACCCAAAAAAAACAGGATGCTGCCACCACCATGCTTTACTGTAGGCATGGTGTTCTTTGGGTGGAAAGATGTATTGGGTTTTTGCCAGACATATCGTTTTGCGTTCAGGCCAAAAAGTTCAATTTTGGTCTCATCTGACCACAGTACCTTTTGCCACTTGGCCTTGGAAACTACAATGTGCTTTTTGCCAAAGCTCAAACGAGACTTGATGTTGCCTTTTTTAAGGAGTGGTATTTTTCTTATTACCCTCCCATAGAGGCCATATTTGTGGAGGGCTTGTGATATTGTGGTCACATGCACACATTGACCAGTCTTTGCCATAAAGGCCTGAAGCTCCTTCAAAGTCGCCATTGGTTCTTGGGAGCCTCTCTGATCAGTCATCTAGTTTGGAGGGACGGCCTGATCTATGCAGGATCTGGGTGTTGCCATACGCCTTCCACTTCTTAATAATGGTCTTAACTGTGCTAGAGGGATAGACAAAGCCTTTGAAATATTTTTATATCCATCCCCTGACATGTGCCTTTCCACAACTTTATCTAAGTTGGTATCTAAGTACCTTTCCGCTCATAGTGGATTCTTTGCTTTGAATTGCACTACTAAGCAGTGGAGTCCTCTATGAACAACTGCTTTTATTCTGAACTAATCATCACTACAAGCTTCCTGCCATCCAGGACCTCTATACAAGGCAGTGTCAGAGGAAGGCCCTCAAAATTGTCAAAGACTCCAGCCACCCTTGTCATAGACTGTTCTGTCTGCTACCGCACGGCAAGCGGTACCGGAGTTCCCAAGCTTCTACCCCCAAGCCATAAGACTCCTGAACAGCTAATCATGGCTACCCGGACTATTTGCACTGCCCCCCCCACCCCCACCCCATCTTTTTACGCTGCTGCTACTCTGTTAATGATTTATGCATAGTCACTTTAACTCTACCCACATGTACATATTACTTCAACTACCTCAACTAGCCGGTGCCCCCGCACATTGACTCTGCACCGGTACCCCCCTGTATATAGCCTCCCTACTGTTATTTTATTTTACTTCTGCTCTTTTTTTCTCAACACTTTTTTGTTGTTGTTTTATTTTACTTTTTTATTAAAAATAAATGCACTGTTGGTTAAGGGCTGTAAGTAAGCATTTCACTGTAATGTCTGCACCTGTGCTATTCGGCGCATGTGGCCAATAAAATTTGATTTGATTTGATTTGGGAATTGATCACAGATGGAAGCCAATTAGCTTGATTTCTGATCTGGAAGGTGGTTGGTTATACCTCAGTAAGTTTGCAATTGCAATTCTAAGGGGGTGTTCACTTATCCAAATAGTTTTTTTTACTGTTTTAATTGTAAATCATTTTCTGATTTTTTTTTCACTTGGATATTGTGGGTTACTGTGTGTAAATAAACCTGGAAAAAGTCTGATTTTATGTGTTTTCATTTCAGGTTGTAAGGCAAAAAGTGAACATTTTGAAAGGGGGTGGTGACTTTTTATACCCACTGTAAATCCAGTTAGTTGCATTTGCTGAATTTTTTTTTAAATTGTCCTGTCTTTCAAGAATCCCGGAGCTCTAAAACAGCAAAAAAAAAACTCAGCCTCATGGCAAAAATGTTAAAATAACATGAGATTAGCTAGGGGATGTGGCATGAAACTGGGCTACACCACTGTTGATAGGTGCTAGTCATATTCATGTTGAGATATTTTCATGATGATGATAAAGATCATGAAGATTTATGATTTTAGTTGACTGTTAAAATGTAAATACATCTGACAGTTAGGGGAGACCGGGGTTGGTTGTTTTGTTGATGATATATTTTTTTGCCCACGCTATATTGTTCCGCTAATATAGGACTAGTAAAGGCCCAGTGCAATACTTTTGTGGAAAAATATGTTTAAAATAAACTATTTTGCTCCCTTCGTTGCCTCTCTCTCATACACTCTTTTCTGTCACACACTCACACATGCACACATGCATATGCAAACACACGCATACACACACACATTTACTGAAAATGTCATTGTGACAACCAACAGCATACTGTGTGACATCCAACCCCTGAGATGGGGCTGGTGGTCACAAGTGGACAGAGTGTTTTTGATGGCTTATAACCCCATGTTGGAATAATAAGATATGAGGTTAAAAAGGGTCCCCATTTCAACCCAAGACTTTGGTCTTTCTCCTAATATTGAAAAGAGTCTTGTAAGATATACACTGCTCAAAAAAATAAAGGGAACACTTAAACAACACAATGTAACTCCAAGTCAATCACACTTCTGTGAAATCAAACTGTCCACTTAGGAAGCAACACTGATTGACAATAAATGTCACATGCTGTTGTGCAAATGGAATAGACAACAGGTGGAAATTATAGGCAATTAGCAAGACACCCCCAATAAAGGACTGGTTTTGCAGGTGGTGACCACAGACCACTTCTCAGTTCCTATGCTTCCTGGCTGATGTTTTGGTCACTTTTGAATGCTGGCGGTGCTTTCACTCTAGTGGTAGCATGAGACAGAGTCTACAACCCACACAAGTGGCTCAGGTAGTGCAGCTCATCCAGGATGGCACATCAATGCGAGCTGTGGCAAGAAGGTTTGCTGTGTCTGTCAGCGTAGTGTCCAGAGCATGGAGGCGCTACCAGGAGACAGGCCAGTACATCAGGAGACGTGGAGGAGGCCGTAGGAGGGCAACAACCCAGCAGCAGGACTGCTACCTCCGCCTTTGTGCAAGGAGGAGCAGGAGGAGCACTGCCAGAGCCCTGCAAAATGACCTCCAGCAGGCCACAAATGTGCATGTGTCTGCTCAAACGGTCAGAAACAGACTCCATGAGGGTGGTATGAGGGCCCGACGTCGACAGGTGGGGGTTGTGCTTACAGCCCAACACCGTGCAGGATGTTTGGCATTTGCCAGAGAACACCAAGATTGGCAAATTCGCCACTGGCGCCCTGTGCTCTTCACAAAGCAGGTTCACACTGAGCACGTGACAGACGTGACAGAGTCTGGAGACGCCGTGGAGAACATTCTGCTGCCTGCAACATCCTCCAGCATGACCGGTTTGGCGGTGGGTCAGTCATGGTGTGGGGTGGCATTTCTTTGGGGGGCCGCACAGCCCTCCATGTGCTCGCCAGAGGTAGCCTGACTGCCATTAGGTACCGAGATGAGATCCTCAGACCCCTTGTGAGACCATATGCTGGTGCGGTTGGCCCTGGGTTCCTCCTAATGCAAGACAATGCTAGACCTCATGTGGCTGGAGTGTGTCAGCAGTTCCTGCAAGAGGAAGGCATTGATGCTATGGACTGGCCCGCCCGTTCCCCAGACCTGAATCCAATTGAGCACATCTGGGACATCATGTCTCGCTCCATCCACCAACGCCACGTTGCATCACAGACTGTCCAGGAGTTGGCGGATGCTTTAGTCCAGGTCTGGGAGGAGATCCCTCAGGAGACCATCCGCCATCTCATCAGGAGCATGCCCAGGCGTTGTAGGGAGGTCATACAGGCATGTGGAGGCCACACACACTACTGAGCCTCATTTTGACTTGTTTTAAGGACATTACATCAAAGTTGGATCAGCCTGTAGTGTGGTTTTCCACTTTAATTTTGAGGGTGACTCCAAATCCAGACCTCCATGGGTTGATAAATTTGATTTCCATTGATAATTTGTGTGTGATTTTGTTGTCAGCACATTCAACTATGTAAAGAAAAAAGTATTTAATAAGATTATTTAATTCATTCAGATCTAGGATGTGTTATTTTAGTGTTCCCTTAATTTTTTTGAGCAGTGTATACTGGTGCTGAGAAATACGCAAGAGTAAAAAGTGTGACAACCAACCCCGGTCTCCCTTAGCCATACTCTGACTAAGCAAGAGATTATGTATTCATTATCTTTCTTCTTCTAATACATATAATGAAAGATACAGTACAGTCGTGGTCAAAAGTTTTGAGAATGACACAAATACTAATTTTCACAAAGTCTGCTGCCTCAGTTTTGATGATATCAATTTGCATATACTCCAGAATGTCATGAAGAGTGATCAGATGAATTGCAATTAATTGCAAAGTCCCTCTTTGCCACAAAAATGAACTTAATACCCCCCAAAAAAATTCCACTGCATTTCAGCCCTGCCACAAAAGGACCAGCTGACATCATGTCAGTGATTCTCTCGTTAACACAGGTGAGAGTGTTTATCCACTGTTGACAGAGAGCTCCTGCTCCATCTCTGTGAGGCATGTCATTGTGTTTGGTGTGATTAATGATTCCCAGTCTGTCTCTGTGTGGCTGGGGTCTGGGGCAGGACAACAGGGCTTCTGTGTGTGTCTGGAGTGTGTGGGCACCTCACAGGGATGGGAGGATGCCAAAGGGATGCGTGTGTCTGGGCAGTTCAATCCATCTACATATTTCAACAAAGTATTTTTCCATTGAGGGCCTCTTACTTCTCTCCCCCCCCAATTGCCCTTCAGACCAAACGGATGACTGCTGTGGCATATCAAATTGTTGAGGTAAACAGTATGACTGTGGTATGCCAATGCCACATTCATTCATCAGGGAAGGACAGAGGACGACGTGCTCTGCTGTTGTGTGCTTATAAATCCAGTGCACTTTGAGATGGACTGAGGCATGCATTCTTTATAGGGTTAGACATTTCCCTCTTCTTCCCTGTTGAAAGAATGTGGCATTGGCCCCATTCAGAGTGAGAAGAGTATACAGTGCCTTTGGAAAGTATTCAGACACCTTTACTTTTCCCACATTTTGTTACGTTACAGCCTTATTCTAAAATGGATTACATTTTTTAGAATCCTCAGCATTCTACACACAGTACCCCATTATGACAAAGCGAAAACAGGTTGGTAGACATTTTATTAAAAATAAAAAACGGAAATACACTACCGTTCCAAAGTTTGGGGTCACTTAGAAATGTCCTTGTTTTCCATGAAAACATACATGAAATGAGTTTGAATAGGAAATGTAGCAAAATGCATAGGAAATGTAGTCATTGACAAGGTTAAAAATAATTATTTTTAATAGAAATAATAATTGTGTCCTTCAAACATTGCTTTCGTCAAATAATCCTCCATTTGCAGCAATTACAGCCTTGCAGACCTTTGGCAGTTGTCAATTTGTTGAGGTAATCTGAAGAGATTTCATCCCATGCTTCCTGAAGCACCTCCCACAATTTGGATTGGCTTGATGGGCACTTCTTACGTACAGTGGCTTGCGAAAGTATTCACCCCCTTGGCATTTTTCCTATTTTGTTGCCTTACAACCTGGAATTAAAATAGATTTTTGGGGGGTTTGTATCATTTGATTTACACAACATGCCTACCACTTTGAAGATGCAAAATATTGTTATTGTGAAACAAACAAGAAATAAGACAAAAAAAACGAAAACTTGAGTGTGCATAACTATTCACCCCCCCAAAGTCAATACTTTGTAGAGCCACCTTTTGCAGCAATTACAGCTGCAAGTCTCTTGGGGTATGTCTCTATAAGCTTGGCACATCTAGCCACTGGGATTTTTGCCCATTCTTCAAGGCAAAACTGCTCCAGCTCCTTCAAGTTGGATGGGTTCCGCTGGTGTACAGCAATCTTTAAGTCATACCACAGATTCTCAATTGGATTGAGGTCTGGGCTTTGACTAGGCCATTCCAAGACATTTAAATGTTTCCCCATTAGTTATTTTGCCCATCTTATTATTTTCTTTTTATTGTCTTTTTCTTTGCAACTCTGCCTAGAAGGTCAGCATCCCAGAGTTGCCTCTTCACTGTTGACGTTGAGACTGGTGTTTTGCGGGTACTATTTAATGAAGCTGCCAGTTGAGGACCTGTGAGGCGTCTGTTTCTCAAACTAGACACTGTCATGTATTTGTCCTCTTGCTCAGTTGTGCACTGGGGCCTCCCACTCCTCTTTCTATTCTGGTTAGAGCCAGTTTGCGCTGTTCTGTGAAGGGAGTAGGACACAGCATTGTACGAGATCTTCAGTTTCTTGGTAATTTCTCGCATGGAATAGCCTTCATTTCTCAGAACAAGAATAGACTGACGAGTTTCAGAAGAACGTTATTTGTTTCTGGCCATTTTGATCCTGTAATCGAACCCACAATTGTTGATGCTCCAGATACTCAACTAGTCTCAAGAAGGCCAGTTTTATTGCTTCTTTAATCAGCACAACAGTTTTCAGCTGTGCTAACATAATTGCAAAATGGTTTTCTAATGATCAATTACATTTACATTTTTACATTTTAGTCATTTAGCAGATGCTCTTATCCAGAGCGACTTACAGTTAGTGAGTGCATACATTATTTTCTTTATTTTTTTCATACTGGCCTCCCGTGGGAATCGAACCCACAACCCTGGCGTTGCAAACGCCATGCTCTACCAACTGAGCTACATCCCTGCCGGCCATTCCCTCCCCTACCCTGGACGACGCTGGGCCAATTGTGCACCGCCCCATGGGTCTCCCGGTCGCGGCCGGCTACGACGGCGCCTGGTTTCGAACCAGGATCTCTAGTGGCACGGCTAGCACTGCGATGCAGTGCCTTAGACCACTGCGCCATTTAGCCTTTTAAAATGATAAACTTGGATTAGCAAACACAACGTGCCATTGGAACACAGGACTGATGATTGCTGATAATAGGCCTCTGTACGCCTATGTAGATATTCCATTAAAGATCAGCCGTTTCCAGCTACAATAGCCATTTCCAACATTAACAATGTCTACACTGTATTTCTGATCAATTTGAAGTTATTTTAATGGAAAGAAAAATTGTTTTTCATTCAAAAACAAGGACATTTCTAAGTGATCCCAAACTTTTGAACGGTAGTGTACCTTATTTATATAAGTATTCAGACCCTTTGCTATGAGACACGAAATTGAGTGCAGGTGCATCCTGTTTCCTTGAGATGTTTCTACAACTTGATTGGAGTCCACCTGTGGTAAATGCAATTGATTGGACATGATTTGGAAAGGCACACACCTGTCTATATAAGGTCCCATAGTTGACAGTGTATGTCAGAGCAATAACCAAGCCATGAGGTCGAAGGAATTGTCCGTAGAGCTCCGAGACAGGATTGTGTCGAGACACAGATCTGGGGAAGGGTACCAAAAAATGTCTGCAGCATTGAAGGTCCCCAAGAACACAGTGGCCTCCATCATTCTTAAATGGAAGAAGTTTGGAACCACCAATACTCTTCCTAGAGCTGGTCGCCCGGCCAAACTGAGCAATCGGGGGAGAAGGGTCTTGGTCAGGTGGGTGACCAAGAACCCGATGGTCACTCTGACAGAGCTCTAGAGTTCCTCTGTGGAGATCGGAGAACCATCCAGAAGGACAACCATCTCTGCAGCACTCCACCAATCAAGCCTTTATGATAGAGTAGCCAGACAGAAGCCACTCCTCAGTAAAAGGCACATGACAGCCCGCTTGGAGTTTGCCAAAAGGCACCTAAAGACACTCAGACCACGAGAAACAAGATTCTCTGGTCTGATGAAACCAAGATAGAACTCTTTGGCCTGAATGCCAAGCGTAACGTCTGGAGGAAACCTGGCACCATCCCTACGGTGAAGCATGGTGGTGGCAGCATCATGCTGTGGGGATGTTTTTCAGTGGCAGGGACTGGGAGACTAGTCAGGATCGAGGCTAAGATGATCGGAGCAAAGTACAGAGAGATCTTTGATGAGAACCTGCTCCAGAGCGCACAGGACCTCAGACTGGGGCGAAGGTTTACCTTCCAACAGGACAACAACCCTAAGCACACAGCCAAGACAACGCAGGAGTAGCTTCAGGACAAGTCTCTGAATGTCCTTGAGTGGCCCAGCCAGAGCCCGGACTTGAACCTGATCAAACATCTCTGGAGAGACCTGAAAATAGCTGTGCCGCAACGCCCCCCATCCAACCTGACAGAGCTTGAGAGGCTCTGCAGAGAGGAATGGGAGAAACTCCCCAAATACAGGTGTGCCAAGCTTGTAGCGTCATACCCAAGAAGACTTGAGGCTGTAATCGCTGCCAAAGGTCCTTTAACAGTACTGAGTAAAGGGTCTGAATACTTGTAAATGTGATATTTCATTTTTTCATTTTTAATTAATTAGTTTTTGCTTTATCATTATGGGGTATTGTGTGTAGATTGATGAAGGGAAAAAACAATTTAATCAATTTTAGAAGAAGGCTGTAACCTAACAAAATGTGGAAAAAGTCAAGGGTTCTGAATACTTTCCGAAGGCACTGTATACACATCTGATAAGAGTATATACGCATCTCTTGTGAAAGATGTTGAACTGTCAAAACATGGAACTGCGTACACAAACATGGAAACCTGAACTTTGTCTTTGTGTATGTATTGTTGTGATGTGGTTCTTAATCCTCCTGCTAGGAGGAACCTGTCAGACGGGTTGTGCATGATCATCTTGTGCTTGACCCCCCTTCCTCAAAACCTTTACTTCCTCCCCACGTTAATATTTGACTCAGCAGAGCATACACACACCTAAATGCATTGCTGCTACATTATCCATGTGTCATTATTAATCTCAGACCCACCATTAAAGGAAGTGAACACAGCTTTTACAGCCTTGGCGTGTTCCGTCAGAGTCAGTTGAGTGGAACCATCAGAAGCAGGCTGAACAATTCAGAAACAGAAAGTAAAACCAAACAATTTCCTGTAAGTGTGTCAGTAAATAAACACTGCGTTTCTCAGGCACAGGCCAGCAACAGGGGACTCTGGGGATGTTACATAAATCATAACACAAAGTGCAAAATAGACATCTTACTGTATAGTTTTCTGACGTGAATGGAGACTCATTGACAGCATTTTGTCTTTCGGCACTTAGACCAGTTAAATCAATCATGGCCGTACGTGACATACTCCACTTGTCGATTCTATTGACTTCATTTAGCCGGCTATTGACTTGATGTCAAACATTGCATTTATTGCTTTATTTCCTGGAATAGACTTGCTGGTCTTTTGAGAGGTATGATCAATACACTACAATGAATAATCATTTTGGGCTGCGATTGTTACATTTTCTTCCCAAAGCACCTCCCAAAGTTGGAGGGAATTTGAAAGTGCAATGATATAATTACAGAATTCTACTCAACAATAACAAAAAGAGTAAGTATAACACCAATTGATAACAATTTACTGAAAGCCTGCAGATATAAAGAATTATAATTACATTTACGTCATTTAGCAGACGCTCTTATCCAGATCGACTTACAGATAATGCAGATAATACATTATAAGACTTATTGTGAGCATGCATAGCCCCTTTGTAATGTCTTATAACCATCTGATATATATTTTTTGCCAATAAAGTAACGTCACCTCCACAAGAATGTTCTCTTATGGAGGGGAAAGGGGTGGAGAAATAGGGACACCCTTTTCAAGTCCCTGGCCAGAGTTACAGTGGGGGAAAAAAGTATTTAGTCAGCCACCAATTGTGCAAGTTCTCCCACTTAAAAAGATGAGAGAGGCCTGTAATTTTCATCATAGGTACACGTCAACTATGACAGACAAATTGAGAAAAAAAATCCTGAAAATCACATTGTAGGATTTTTAATGAATTTATTTGCAAATTATGGTGGAAAATAAGTATTTGGTCACCTACAAACAAGCAAGATTTCTGGCTCTCACAGACCTGTAACTTCTTCTTTAAGAGGCTCCTCTGTCCTCCACTCGTTACCTGTATTAATGGCACCTGTTTGAACTTGTTATCAGTATAAAAGACACCTGTCCACAACCTCAAACAGTCACACTCCAAACTCCACTATGGCCAAGACCAAAGAGCTGTCAAAGGACACCAGAAACAAAATTGTAGACCTGCACCAGGCTGGGAAGACTGAATCTGCAATAGGTAAGCAGCTTGGTTTGAAGAAATCAACTGTGGGAGCAATTATTAGGAAATGGAAGACATACAAGACCACTGATAATCTCCCTCGATCTGGAGCTCCACGCAAGATCTCACCCCGTGGGGTCAAAATGATCACAAGAACGGTGAGCAAAAATCCCAGAACCACACGGGGGGACCTAGTGAATGACCTGCAGAGAGCTGGGACCAAAGTAACAAAGCCTACCATCAGTAACACACTACGCCGCCAGGGACTCAAATCCTGCAGTGCCAGACGTGTCCCCCTGCTTAAGCCAGTACATGTCCAGGCCCGTCTGAAGTTTGCTAGAGTGCATTTGGATGATCCAGAAGAGGATTGGGAGAATGTCATATGGTCAGATGAAACCAAAATAGAACTTTTTGGTAAAAACTCAACTCGTCGTGTTTGGAGGACAAAGAATGCTGAGTTGCATCCAAAGAACACCATACCTACTGTGAAGCATGGGGGTGGAAACATCATGCTTTGGGGCTGTTTTTCTGCAAAGGGACCAGGACGACTGATCCGTGTAAAGGAAAGAATGAATGGGGCCATGTATCGTGAGATTTTGAGTGAAAACCTCCTTCCATCAGCAAGGGCATTGAAGATGAAACGTGGCTGGGTCTTTCAGCATGACAATGATCCCAAACACACCGCCCGGGCAACGAAGGAGTGGCTTCGTAAGAAGCATTTCAAGGTCCTGGAGTGGCCTAGCCAGTCTCCAGATCTCAACCCCATAGAAAATCTTTGGAGGGAGTTGAAAGTCCGTGTTGCCCAGCGACAGCCCCAAAACATCACTGCTCTAGAGGAGATCTGCATGGAGGAATGGGCCAAAATACCAGCAACAGTGTGTGAAAACCTTGAAGACTTACAGAAAACGTTTGACCTGTGTCATTGCCAACAAAGGGTATATAACAAAGTATTGAGAAACTTTTGTTATTGACCAAATACTTATTTTCCACCATAATTTTCAAATAAATTCATTAAAAATCCTACAATGTGATTTTCTGGATTTTTTTCCCTCATTTTGTCAGTCATAGTTGACGTGTAACTATGATGAAAATTACAGGCCTCTCTCATCTTTTTAAGTGGGAGAACTTGCACAATTGGTGGCTGACTAAATACTTTTTTCCCCCACTGTAAGCTCTGCATACAGGAGAAGGAATATTAGGCAGGGAGATGAGATGTGTGTGTGTGTGTGTTTGTGTGCATGCATGCGTGTGTGTGTGAAGGAAGGATATGAGACTGTGGTCCACTGTCACTGCTGATGTCTTCTAAAGGCCACTGTGTCTGAGGTCCACTATAATGAGCACCTCACTTCCTTCTGCTCTAGAGGAGCTGGTTCTGTGAACTATGCTGGGATGGTGAGTAATCTTTGTCCCACATCTGAACATTGTGTTGCTTGTGTTAGCTCCCACTCAGAGATGACCCCTAGGCTTTAGCTCAGTGGGCTAGCGTGATTCCAAGCTATGCAGAACACCTGGGCCAAAATGGAGGCACAACAGAATTGTCCAGATCTTTCACATCAGTGTGGATGAAAGAGAGTAGACAAGAAGAGGAGACAAGAGAAGGAGACAAGCAGAGGAGACAAGAAGAGAAGATGAGGAGAGGAGCTAATGATAGAAAAGGACAAAAGGAGTCATTGCTTCTCGACAGCCAAGGCAGTTTGTTTCCAGTAAAGTGAATGCACTTGTGATCCACTTCTCCTTTCCTGGTATGTTCTAGAGAATGGTCTAGTTAAATCCATGACTCATCACAACACGGGCAAAACACCAGAGAATGGTCTAGTTTCCTAGACACCACATAACAATTCACTGTAGAAAAAAATCCTGTTGTTTTTACAGTAACTTACTGGCAGTATATTAATGTACCATATTTTACGGTATCCAATACTGTTACTGTAATTGATTTACAGTACCAATTATGCTACTTTAGTCATTTTATGGTAGCATACTTTTACTGTAAAGCATTTAGCATATTTCCCAGAGTGCTTTTCGAATTAATTGTGGAGTTACAACCCATGACTGTATATGTTAGTGACTGAGACATGTTTGATGCATTCATCCATGTTCAGTCCAGTGGACTTCACAAAGTGAGATCCTAAGTGAATATGTTATCATTACAATTACATTATTTAACTCAATACAATATGTATTTCATAAGGCCTTATTTTGAGGGCCTAGTTTTACCCTAATACAGTGGCTTGAAACTCATGGTTTACAGTCCAAATCAGGCCTGTAAGTTGGGTTTCACAGAAAACCTGGGAATTTTGGGAAAGTTATCAGAATTTTGCAACTCTACCTGCAAGTCACATTATGCTGGCTTGCAAAGTGATGTGTAATTCCTATTGGAATCCAGCCAGAGTTAGGATATCCAACAGTTGGAATTTCTTCACCCGCAACCTGCATTTAGAATGACTGTTAGGGTTAGGAACATTGCGAGGTGACTACTTACACATCAGTAAGCCACTGGAACAACCATTTCAGTAACGGGTGCAAAAAATCTAATTAACTGGATTAGTTTAGAAAACATTACATTTACATTTACATTTTAGTCATTTAGCAGACGCTCTTATCCAGAGCGACTTACAAATTGGTGCATTCAACTTATGATAGCCGTTCCCTCACAGCTCCGTAGGCAAGTACCATGGTCTTGTAGTAGATGCGAGCCTCAACTGGAAGCCAGTGGAGTGTGCGGAGGAGCGGGGTGACATGAGAGAACATGGGAAGGTCGAACACCAGATGGGCTGCAGCGTTCTGGATAAGTTGTAGGGTTTAATGGCACAGGCAGGGAGCCCAGCCAACAGCGAGTTGCAGTAATCCAGACGGGAGATGACAAGTGCCTGGATTAGGACCTGTGCCGCTTTCTGTATAAGATAGGGTCGTACTCTGCGAATGTTGTAGAGCATGAACCTGCAGGATCGGGTCACCGCTTTGATGTTAGCGGAGAACGACAGGGTGTTGTCCAGGGTCACGCCAAGGTTCTTTGCACTCTGGGAGGAGGACACAATGGAGTTGTCAACCGTGATGGCGAGATCATGGAGCGGGCAGTCCTTCCCCGGGAGGAAGAGCAGCTCCGTCTTGCCGAGGTTCAGCTTCAGCTGGTGATCCGACATCCACACTGATATGTCTGCCAGACATGTAGAGATGCGATTCGCCACCTGGTTATCAGAAGGGGGAAAGGAGAAAATTAATTGTGTGTCGTCTGCGTAGCAATGATAGGAGAGACCATGTGAGGATATGACAGAGCCAAGTGACTTGGTGTATAGAGAGAATAGGAGAGGGCCTATAACTGAGCCCTGGGGGACACCAGTGGTGAGAGCACGTGGTGCGGAGACAGATTCTCGCCACGCCACCTGGTAGGAGTGACCTGTCAGGTAGGACGCAATCCAAGAGTGAACAGCGCCGGAGATGCCCAACTTGGAGAGGGTGGAGAGGAGGATCTGATGGTTCACAGTATCAAAGGCAGCGGATAGGTCTAGAAGGATAAGAGCAGAGGAGAGAGAGTTAGCTTTAGCAGTGCGGAGAGCCTCCGTGACACAGAGAAGAGCAGTCTCAGTTGAATCACCAGTCTTGAAACCTGACTGGTTTGGATCAAGAAGGTCATTCTGAGAGAGATAGCAGGAGATTGGCTAGAGACGGCACGCTCAAGAGTTTTGGAGAGAAAAGAAAGAAGGGATACTGGTCTGTAGTTGTTGACATTGGAGGGATCGAGTGTAGGTTTTTTGAGGAGCAACTCTCGCTCTCTTGAAGACGGAAGGGACATGGCCAGCGGTCAAGGATGAGTTGATGAGTGAGGTGAGGTAAGGGAGAAGGTCTCCGGAAATGGTCTGGAGAAGAAAGGATGGGATAGGGTCAAGTGGGCAGGTTGTTGGGCGGCCGGCCGTCACAAGCCGCAAGATTTCATCTGGAGAGAGAGGGGAGAAAGAAGTCAAAGCATAGGGTAGAGCAGTGTGAGCAGGACCAGCGGTGTCATTTGACTTAATAAATGAGGATCGGATGTCGTCAACCTTCTTTTCAAAATGGTTGACGAAGTCATCCACAGAGAGGGAGGAGGGAGGGGGAGGAGGAGGAGGATTCAGAGGGGGGGGAAGGTGGCAAAGAGCTTCCTAGGGTTAGAGGCAGAGGCTTGAAATTTAGAGTGGTAGAAAGTGGCTTTAGCAGCGGAAACAGAGGAAGAGAATGTAGAGAATGTAGGACTGTTTTGCTAGCACAGACTGGAACATGTTCCGGGATTCTTCAGATAGCATTGAGGAGTACACCACATCAGTCACTGGCTTCATCAATAAGTGCATTGATGATGTCGTCCCCACAGTAACCGTACGTACATACCCCAACCAGAAGCCATGGATTACAGGAAACATCCGCACTGAGCTAAAGGGTAGAGCTGCCGCTTTCAAGGAGCGGGACTCAAACCCGGACACTTATAAGAAATCCCGCTATGCCCTCTGACGAACCATCAAACAGGCAAAGAGTCAATACAGGACTAAGATTGAATCGTACTACACCAGCTCTGACGCTCGTCGGATGTGGCAGGGCTTGCAAACTATTACAGACTACAAAGGGAAGCACAGCCATGAGCTGCCCAGTGACACAAGACTTCCAGACGAGCTAAACCACTTCTATGCTCGCTTCGAGGCAAGCAACACTGAAGCATGCATGAGAGCACCAGCTGTTCCGGATGACTATGTGATCACGCTCTCCGTAGCCGATGTGAGTAAGACTTTTAAACAGGTCAACATTCACAAGGCCGCAGGGCCAGACGGATTACCAGGACGTGTCCTCCGAGCATGTGCTGACCAACTGGCAAGTGTCTTCACTGACATTTTCAACATGTCCCTGACTGAGTCTGTAATACCAACATGTTTCAAGCAGACCACCATAGTCCCCGTGCCCAAGGACTCTAAGATAACCTGCCTAAATGACTACCGACCCGTAGCACTGACGTCTGTAGCCATGAAGTGCTTTGAAAGGCTGGCCATGGCTCACATCAACACCATTATCCCAGAAACTCTAGACCCACTCAAATTTGCATACCGCCCCAACAGATCCACAGATGATGCAATCTCTATTGCACTCCACACTGCCCTTTCCCACCTGGACAAGAGGAACACCTACGTGAGAATGCTATTCATTGACTACAGCTCAGCATTCAACACCATAGTGCCCTCAAAGCTCATCACTAAGCTAAGGATCCTGGGACTAAACACCTCCCTCTGCAACTGGATCCTGGACTTCCTGATGGGCCGCCCCCAGGTGGTAAGGGTAGGTAACAACACATCTGCCACACTGATCCTCAACACGGGGGCCCCTCAGGGGTGCGTGCTCAGTCCCCTCCTGTACTCCCTGTTCACCCATGACTGCATGGCCAGGCACAACTCCAACACCATCATTAAGTTTGCCGACGACACAACAGTGGTAGGCCTGATCACCGACAACGATGAGACAGCCTATAGGGAGGAGGTCAGAGACCTGGCCGTGTGGTGCCGGGATAACAACCTCTCCCTCAACGTGACCAAGACAAAAGGAGATGATTGTGGACTACAGGAAAAAAAAGAGGACTGAGCACGCCCCCATTCTCATCGACGGGGCTGTAGTGGAACAGGTTGAGAGCTTCAAGTTCCTTGGTGTCCACATCACCAACGAACTATCATGGTCCAAACACACCAAGACAGTCGTGAAGAGGGCACGACAAAGCCTATTCCCCCTCAGGAGACTGAAAAGATTTGGCATGGGTCCTCAGATCCTCCAAAAATTATACAGCTGCACCATCGAGAGCATCCTGACTGGTTGCATCACCGCCTGGTATGGCAACTGCCTGGCCTCCAACCGCAAGGCACTACAGAGGGTAGTGCGTACGGCCCAGTACATCATTGGGGCCAAGCTTCCTGCCATCCAGGACCTCTATACCAGGCGGTGTCAGAGGAAGGCCCTCAAAATTGTCAATGACTCCAGCCACCCTAGTCATAGACTGTTCTCTCTGCTACCGCACGGCAAGCGGTACCGGAGTGCCAAGTCTAGGTCCAAAAGACTTCTCAACAGCTTCTACCCCCAAGCCATAAGACTCCTGAACAGCTAATCATGGCTACCCGGACTATTTGCACTGCCCCCCCACCCCATCTTTTTATGCTGCTGCTACTCTGTTAATTATTTATGCATTGTCACTTTAACTCTACCCAACTACTTCAACTACCTCAACTAGCCGGTGCCCCCGCACATTGACTCTGCACCGGTACCCCCCTGTATATATAGCCTCCCTACTGTTATTTTATTTTACTTCTGCTCTTTTTTTCTCAACACTTTTTTGTTGTTTTATTCTACTTTTTTATTAAAAATAAATGCACTGTTGGTTAAGGGCTGTAAGTAAGCATTTCACTGTATTGTCTGCACCTGTTGTATTCGGCGCATGTGGCCAATAAAAATTGATTTGATTTGATTAGATTTTAGAGAGGAGGGAGTGAAAAGATGACAGGTCCGCAGGGAGTCTAGTTTTCCTCCATTTCCGCTCGGCTGCCCGGAGCCCTCTTCTGTGAGCTTGCAATGATTCGTCAAGCCACGGAGCAGGAGGGGAGGACCGTGCCGGCCGGGAGGATAGGGGACATAGAGAGTCAAAAGACGCAGAAAGGGAGGAGAGGAGGGTTGAGGAGGCAGAATCAGGAGATCGGAGGGAGAAGGATTTAGCAGAGGGAAGAGATGATAGGATGGAAGAGGAGAGAGTAGCGGGAGAGAGAGAGCGAAGGTTGCGACGGCACATTACCATCTGAGTAGGGGCAGAGTGAGTAGTGTTGGAGGAGAGCGAGAGAGAAAAGGATACAAAGTAGTGGTTGGAGACTTGGAGGGGAGTTGCAGTGAGATTAGTAGAAGAACAGCATCTAGTAAAGATGAGGTCAAGCGTATTGCCTGCCTTGTGAGTAGGGGGGGACGGTGAGAGGGTGAGGTCAAAAGAGGAAAGGAGTGGAAAGAAGGAACATGTCTGTTATTAATCTTTGGTTAGCATACGATTAATCAAAAACACAGATATTAAAAACAATTCCAAAAAATAAATAGTTGTTTTACAGTAACTTGGCGGCCAGTAAGTTACGGGAAAAAAATAAGTTGTATGGTATTTGCTGTTACTGTAATCCAGTGATGGTACCATTACTGGTACTGTAATCTATTGTAATAAAATATAAAATGTATAATAATTTTCAAAAACTTTTTTGTCTCTTGCTTCAGAGAATGTGCTTTGATTTTGTTGCCAGTGTGCTTTTTGTGTGGCATTCTAGTTTGAATATTCACAAATACAGTAAGTGAACTGCTACTGTGTTTTATGTAGTATTTTCTACCATGATATAAATTATATATAAATCAAATATTTCCCGGCCGTTAAATTTTTCTTCACAATGCAATGTAATTTACGGTAATCTACTGTATTCAGTTTATACAGTATGTTACTGTTGATTATACAGTCATTTACTTTGAACATAACAGGATGTACTTTTACAGTGTAGCTAACTGGCTGTTTGAATGTAAAAAATACGAGGACAGACAGTGCCCTGCTTTTCAAAATGAGTACTCACTCAAACCGATAACTCAACTTCAACTGGATTTCAATCGATAGAGAATGTTTCCTCCTTTATCTGACTGGTTGGAATAGCAGCCTCGTGAGCCCGTTTCACAGCAACTCTCCTGGCTTACTGATATGAATTGCCTTTGCAAGTGCACCCCGCAGCACACGTACACATACACAATACAGCATCTAAATACTGAACTCATGATAATAATCAATATGAAAACATTCATAACAAAGCTCACTTAAATTACATACATATTGTCTTCCTATCGATCTAACCTATCGTTACCACGAATATCACATTTCGGTCACAAACCATTGTGCTGGAGGTTGGACATATTTTAGAGGAGTATCAACCAGAGACCAAGGATGCGTCCCAAATGGCACCATATTCCCTTTATAGTGTACTACTTTTGACTAGGGCCCATAGGCTCTGGTCAAAAGTAATGCCCTAAATAGGGAAAAGGCTTTCAATTTGAAACGCAACCCAAGAGCCGAGGCTTTAGTCCAGACTGGGAGGATCAGCCCTGAGCAGTACCGTCCAACCATCTGGGCTGTTCTGACACTATTAGAAACAGACTGCCTGGCCCTGGTCTGCATCTGGGGAGTGTGTGTGTGTGTATGGATCAACCATGTGAATCCATTTATGGAGACATCAGATCTTTCCATTATTTTCTCACGAGTGAGATTTGGAGCAGTGTTCTACCTTTTCCATGGTAATGGAATACTGATTTTGTAACGATAGCACGTTATAAGATGTGAGTGGTTGACGGATCCTTTCCTTTTCCCTTGCCTAAAACCGGCTTGATTCTATTTCTTTCAGACACACACACTGCTATGACAAGTTGTTGAGGTCAAGAGTCTATAACGGTGTTCTTATATCCACAGATAAGATCTAGACCCTGTAATGAGATGGAGTCTGAGTGCAGAAACCGGTTTCCCAGCCACTGTATCTCTACTCAGAGACAACTCATTCAGGAAACTGTCTAAATCAGGTTCCTGAATGAGTTGTGGCTAATTACACTTTGGGTAAACGTTTCCCATAATCATAGATCTAGGATTAGCTAGCCTTACCAAATCCTAACCTCAATCATTAGGTGGTAAACGCATAACCAACCTTGGATGATGATGTCCTCCAATGGTGGATGCAGAACCAGGCCAGCCTAGTACAGCTCAGTTTGACACTATAGTGTGAATCAGGCACAACAGTACTTGGCCTGAGAATACAGCTCTAGCTGACATTGTTTAATTGACAGGTTGAACCCTTTAAGAAGCTCCATCTCCATATCAAGGGGTGCTGTAATATGCTCTCCTCCTGTCTGCTCTTTCCTCCTGTTCAAACTGCCATCGATAAAAATGCAATTGTGTTCATTGTTTGTAGCTTATGCCTGCCCACAACATAACCCCACCGCCACAACGGGGCACTCTGTTCACAATGTTGACATCAGCAAACCACTCGCCCACACGATGCCATACACATGGTCTGCAGTTGTGAGGCCGGTTGGACGTACTGCCAAATTCTCTAAAACGACATTGGAGGCGGCTTACGGTAGAAAATTTAACGTTAAATTCTCTGGCAACAGCATGACAACTGCAAACTCCGTCAAAACTTGAGACATCTGTGGCATTGTGTTGTGTGACAAAACTGCACATTTTAGTGGCCTTTTATTGTCCCCAGCACAAGGTGCACCTGCGTAATGATCATGCTGTTTAATCAGCTTCTTGATATGCCACATCTGTCAGGTTGATGGATTATCTTGGCAAAGGATACATGCTAATTAACAGGGATGTAAACACATTTCTGCACAAAATTTGAGAGAAATAAGCTTTTTGTGCAAATGGAAAATTGCTGGGAATTTTTATTTCAGCTCATGAAACACTTTACATGTTGCGTTTATATTTTTGTTCAGTGTAGGTTCTACTACTACTAGTATTGTGCACTACTTTTGACCAGAGCCCAAACCCCTGTTCCCTATCGTGGACATATTTTGACCAGAGTTTAGTAGCTAGTAAGTAAGCCTTAACTAAGTAAGCCTTGTCCGACCCAGAACATCTCATAGGGCATGAGCCTATCTCCTGTTTCTGTAGCATGAGGCAGATTGATGTACAAGTACACCCCCTGGACAGGCTGCTAGTCTGTCGCAGGGCCTTACTCCGAATTCATCTCCTGAATGCTGAGTGCCAAGCAAAGGCATCAGGTCCCATTTTTACAGTCTTTGGTGTGACTCGACCGGGGATCAAACCTCCAAACTTCCAATCTCAGAGTGGACACTAACCACAAGGTCACTGAGTTGGTCACCTAGTAGCTAGTGAACTAGGATAATACCCGAGAGTCAATTTCAGATGCAGTCATCCTCTCACTTCTCCAGAATGTTCCAAGGGACATTGCTAAAAGAGATGTGGCACGTGGAGGAGAGGTCCATTCAGTACTGTGGTGCTTGAGGAACAAAATTAGGCCATGGATTGTTGGAGGCGCTCAAACGGCAGACAGGGACAATTTTTTTTTTTTACAAGACAGGGTGATACGATTAGGCTTAGGGAATGAGGTATGAGAAGTAAAGTAGTGAAATGGAGGTATAGTAAGTAATATAATATGCCATTTAGCAGAGACTTTGGGTGGCCCTGGGAATTGAACCCACAATCCTGGCTTTGCAAGTGCCATGCTATACCAACTGAGTAAATACAGTAGATAAGGATGGATGTCGGAATTCACATGCTGTTGTTATCAAGTAAAATGATAGCTTTTTTAAAGGCCCAATGCAGTCAAAAACTAGGTTTTCCTGTGTTCAATTAAAACAATTATTTCCACAATATGAGGTTGGGATAATACTGTGAAAATTATTATAATTCCCTTTTAGTGTAAGAGCTGTTTGAAGAGACCGCATGACATTTCAGCCTGTTTTGGTGGGATGGCATTTTGGCCTGACGTCAGACGGTAAATTATATAATAGACCATTAAGAACGAGAGTTCCGAACCTCTATGCCAATAACAGCACATTTTCAGTTTTCCCCTCCCCACTCACACCCTTCACAGACAGTCATAGCAAAATTCTTGCTTGAGTAATTGCGCTTTGCTAAGAAGCTATTTTGGTTTCTTTTTGACCATTTTAATTTTAAACAATTACACTAAGGTATTTAATTGTTAGCCAGAGATGATTTGATATTGAGAAAAAACTGCTGCATTGGACCTTTAAGCTACATCCAAGTATAATGATAACTGCTGAACCCATAATGGCTGTGTCCACATTAGATATTTACATTCCAGTCATTTCACAGATGCTCTTTACACAGACACGACCAGTTCTTGTATCATTTTTATTTTTTTACTCTTCATTCAAACAAGTAAACACAACCATATGTTATTAGATTATTCCATCCCTCCATTATAGTAACTGAAAGTTTTTGCAACAGCTGTGCAATTTAAAAGTAATAATTAAAAAAAAAGTATGATAACCCCAAACCGAAATTCTATATGCCCTTCCCCCGATACCATACCGTATGTTTGACAGGCAATTTGCATACTTATGTCGAAGCTGATCTTGAATTAACATGAAAGTAATCTGTTTAATAGTTTCTCATCAATGGGGAGTGTGCAGTATTAGATCATTTAGTAAAAGATGTGTTGTAACAGTGATGCCAGTGTGCATGTGCACATAGGAGAGGTGGCGAGGAGAGATAGTGCCTTCAGAAAGTTCACACACCCCTGGACATTTTGTTGTGTTACAGCCTGAATTTAAAATTGATTAAATTGAGATTTTTTGGTCACTGGCCTACACACAGTACCCCATAATGTCAAAGTGGAATTACGTTTTTAGACATTTTTACAAATTAATAAAAAATGAAAATATGAAATGTCTTGAGTCAATAAGTATTCAACCCCTTTGTTATGGCAAGCCTAAATAAGTTCAGGAGTAAAAATATGCTTAACAAGTCACATAAGTTGCATGGATTCACTCCGTGTGCAATAATAGTGTTTAACATGATTTCTGAATGACTACCTAATCTCGGTACCCCACACATACAATTATCTGTAAGGTCCCTCAGTCGAGCAGTGAATTTCAAAGCAATTAACTTTGTCCTGAATACGAAGTGTTAGATTTGAGCAAATCCAATACAACACATTACTGAGTACCACTCTCCATATTTTCAAGCATAGTGGTGGCTGCATCATGTTATGGGTATGCTTGTAATTGCTAAGGACTGGGGAGTTTTTCAGGATAAAAAATAAACTAAATGGCGCTAAGGGTAGGCAAAATCCTAGAGGAAAACCTGGTTCAGTCTGTTTTCCAACAGATACTGGAAGATTAATTCACACTTCAGCAGGACAATAACCTAAAACAAGGCCAAATATACACTGGTTGCTTACCAAGAAAACAGTGAATGTTCCTGAGTGGCCAAGTTACAGTTTTGACTTCAATCTACTTGATAATCTGTGGCAAGACTTGAAAATGGCTGTCTAGCAATGATCAACAACCAATTTGACAGAGCTTGAAGAATTCTGAAAATAATAATGCGCAAATATTGTACAACCCAGGTGTGCAAAGCTCTTAAGAGACTTACCTAGGAAGGCTCACAGCTGTAATCGCTGCCAAAGGTGATTCTAACATGTATTGACTCAGGGGTGTGAATAATTATGTAAATGAGATATTTCTGTATTTCATTTTCAATAGATTGGCAAAAATGTCTAAAAACATGTTTTCACTTTGTCATTATGGGGTATTGTGTGTAGATGGCTGTAACAACAAAATGTGGAATAATTTGAGGGTTATTAATACTTTCTGAAGGCACTGTAGGTACTGGATATAAAAACATGATGATAGACAGTAAGACAACATAAAAACACTTAATTACAAAGACAAACACAGAACTGCAAGAGCCTTCCCTAGAAAAAAAAAGTCAAAGTCAAACATCAGTATATAAATATGATCATTCTAAAGTGCATCTCTCAAAGACTTGTCGCATGAAAACGTGAACTGCAGTCCTATTTTAAGAAACAAACAATCTGACAAACAAAAGAAAGAAACAAAAATGATACGTGTATAACGTTTACGCTTGGAGTCGTGCACTTCTGTTCCGTTAAAACATTAAATAAACAGACATCTGCTTTAAAAAACCACCTATGTACAGTACATGCAGTACTTTTTTGCTAAGGAAAAAGATGAAGGTTACAGTATACGAAGAAAGTGGATCAACAGTTTGTTCACATTGTCCAGAGTGGAGGCGATAGCTAGCTAATAGTTTGTGTGCTAATATTTTCTGTTCTCCGTTTTGTTCACACTTGGCATTGACGTAATTAGGTCAAACTTGGTGATTAAAAAGCACAGCGGTGATCAAGTTCCTTCCTTCTTTTTGTTTTTAATCATTCAGGTGAATCGGTTCTTTCTTTCTCTTCATCCCTCCATTCCCAAAAGAGAAAGGAGGAGTGCAGGGATAGAGGGGGGGACAGGGTGAGGGGCTCAGATCTTGGGCAGCTTGGGAGCGTTGACGATGGGGTTAGTTTCCTGGAGGAAGCGGCGTCCGGCGCTCTTGTAGTTGTACGTGCAGTCGTGGGTCTCTGCGTAGCGGTGTGTGGCGCAGAAGTTGTTACCACACCTGAGAAAACAAAGGAACATAACAGCCCTATTTATATATGCCACTCAGACAATATGAGTTTAACCAAAGTGACTTACAGTACAATGAGCGCATTTAGTTACAGTACAATGAGAGCATACCCCCAAAAATGTAAAGTGTGTTTAGGAGGTCCCTGCAGGAATTGAACCCACAACCATAGCCTTGCTCTTACCAACTGAGCCACACAATATGATTAGAAACCCATGTATTTTAGGGCCATATGGAATCTGGCTGGTAAAGGGTCCTTATAAACATCTTCATCAACACCTTGATGTGTTGTCTGCATTTTCAATCAATTACTAAATGGATTACATCTCAGGTGACACATTCAGTCAATTACAAGCCCAGTACTGAAACACCTTATTATCTAGAGATTATTGTGGACACTTATCTCAAACTTTTTTTTAAATAGCTCTAACCCTTCTCTATCCCAGAGGAACTGAAATAGAGATAACAATCCACTTGTGTAGAAAAACTGGACTAAGCATAACGCACACTCCACATTGCTTTAACTGTGACTCATACCCGTTTTCAGATAAGGGAGAGACTATACCCCAGGGATCATCAACCAGATTTAGCCGCGGGACGATTTTTTCTTGAGTGGATGGTCAGGGGGCCGGAACCTAATTAACAATAATTTGTAGAATGCAAATTGATCGCAAGAAGCCCAAAAATGTATACGATTTTACTAAAACATAATTTCAAACCTTGCTTACATTTGTATACGATCACATATATCTCTATTATGCGCAGGAATACTTGGGAACAGATTTCCCAAATTACAATCACTTGGAGCTGATTTCCTGGTGCTTTTACAGTCTTTTATGTCCAACAAGAAACCTGCTAAAGACGGACTACTGAGATGCACACACCAATGGAACACTTGTTAGTGCTGAGTAATCTAAACAATCACAATTTCAATCTTTTGAACCCAGCGTGACTCCAACATCAGACCGTTATAGTGTTATGATGAGAGATGACACAGTTCCAGTACACTCTGTTGCATCACCAGCACACACTGTGTCCCTTAAACAAGGACAGGGGAGCTTGTGATATTTGATACTGGGGTTGTGGTGGTGAGGGAGCATGCGATATCATGATGTTGATGACATGAACACTACTGGACAGGAAAAACTCCTGGCATACTCTAGGCATACCTAGTAGTAGTAAAGACACATACATAAAACAGACAAAACTGAATTAGAATGAGTAATGAGGGAGTGAGTAAGGCTGGTAGGGGGAGGGAGAAAGAGAGAGGGTGAGGAGAGGGAGAGAGCTGACAGACTAGTGTTTTTTTTCCTACCTTGAATTCTTAGCTGGTGGCGAGGGCAGGCTTCTTGACAAATAGGAAGGGAGGATGGAGTGAGAGAGAGTGATGGAGGGAGGGAGAGAATGATAGAGGGATTGAGAGATGTACCTGCACTCATAGCTGGTGGCGAGACCAGTCTTCTTGCCACAGAGAAGCAGTGTTTAGAGCTCTTCTTCCTACCCAGCGGGACCTTGACTGGAGGCAGATGATATGTCGGGGTGCCTGGAGGAGACCGGAATACAGGATAGTTGTGTTCTACTTTGAGGAAAAAAGCATAGTTCTGGTCTCCTCCTTACTTTGAGTAATCAAAATAATATAGTAAGCCAAGAACACTGTATAAAACACACCAGGAGCAGTCAGTCAGTCAGGCCTGGTGTATCAACATGAAATGATGTTTAGTTTCCTAACTATTACTAAGGCAACATGTAAAGGAAAAAATATTGATTGGGTCTAGTGAGGGAATTGTGATCACATATCTTAGACTCCTCACAGTGCATGGAAATTGTTATTTTCCTACTATTAGTAACTTGAATACTAAAACTTGTTTAGAAAAAAATATATGAAAATAATAACTGAAGGATATCCCTAGTTCCAGTGTGGGAATATTTAATTATATACATTGTTAAACTGTTTTTTTCCAAGCACATATTACATAAAACACTCCACATTGCTTTAACTGTTCTCACACCCGTGGATGCATGGAGATATGGTTAATGGACAAGGGTAACAGGACAAAGAGAGAGAAGGGGGGAGGGGGGAAGAGAGAGCAAGAAAGAAACAGCAGACAGAGAGAGAGAAACAAAGAGAGAAACAGAAAAAGAGAGAAACTGAAAGAGAAAGAGAAAAAGAGAGAGAAAGAGAGAAACAGAAAGTGAGAAAGAGAGAACAAAACAGACAGACAGAGACAGACACAGACAGACAGACAGACCGAGATAGAGATACAGACAGAGAGACAGACAGACAGACCCCACAGAGCCCCAGGACAGCAACACAATTAGACCCAATCAAATAATGAGAAAACAGAAAGATAATTACTTGACACATTGGAAAGAATTTACAAAAAAATAGAGCAAACTAGAATGCTATTTGGCCCTAAACAGAGAGTACACAGTGGCAGAATACCTGACCACTGTGACTGACCCAAAATTAAGGACATCTTTGACTATGTACAGACTCAGTGAGCATAGCCTTGCTATTGAGAAAAGCCACTGTAGGCAGACCTGACTCTCAAGAGAAGACAGGCTATGTGCACACTGCCCACAAAATGAGGTGGAAACTGAGCAGCACTTCCTAACTTCCTGCCATATTAGAGACACATACTTCCCTCAGATTACACAGACCCACAAAGAATTAGAAAACAAATCCAATTTGGATAAACTCCCATATCTATTGGGTGAAATACCACAGTGTGCCATCACAGCAGCAAGATTTGTGACCTGTTGCCACAAGAAAAGGGCAACCAGTGAAGAACAAACAGCCTTGTAAATACAACCTATATTTATGTTTATTTATTTTCCCTTTTGTACTTTAAATATTTGCACATCATTATAACACTGTATATAGACATATGACATTTGAAATGCCTTTATTATTTTTGAACTTTTGTGAGTGTAATGTTTACTGTAAATTTTTATTTCACTTTTGTTTATTATCCATTTCACTTGCTTTGGCAATGTAAACATGCGTTTACCATGCCAATAAAGCCCTTAAATTGAAATGTGAGAGAGAGAGAGAGACAGAGACAGAGACAGAGACAGAGACAGAGACAGAGACAGAGACAGAGAGAGAGAGAGAGAGAGAGAGAGAGAGAGAGAGAGAGAGAGAGAGAGAGAGAGAGAGAGAGAGAGAGAGACAGAGACAGAGACAGAGACAGAGACAGAGACAGAGACAGAGACAGAGAGAGAGAGAGAGAGAGAGAGAGAGAGAGAGAGAGAGAGAGAGAGAGACAGAGACACTGACTGACAGACGTGAAGATAATAGGGATGAAGGCCAGGCGTAACAGGACTGATATAAAAGGAGGTTAGTGTGACACAACAGACAGGAGAATCTCCCACCCAATGGGCCATGAGATTGGATGTTGAGTTGTGTCCTCCTCACTAACCTGCTCATATACTACTACAGAACATACTCAAAGGCCATCCACACTAAGATGAGCTGTTTGAAGGGAATCAGTTTGAGCAAGACGAGACACATAATCACTAATCTTGATTACATAATGAGTAGTTATTTGGGATGCAAGGTAATTTGTAGATTAGTGATCAGTGAAGTCCGACTGCAATGTAGCCGATCTCAAACGTACTGCTGTCCTTGGCTCATTGCGTGGTGTATATGGGTTATTGTGTCTATGCACAAACTTGTGTGTGTGTGTGTGTGTGTGTGTGTGAACGTGAATGTGTCTCCTCTCTCCTGTTGCTTGTGCTCATTCTGCAGCTGTATCGTATTAATATTGAATGCCATTTCCATGCCACGCTGCAATGCTCATACAACATGCATTGGTTGCTTTCACATAATACTCCCCTGTGTGTGTGTGTGTGTGTGTGTGTGTGTGTGTACTTGCTGTGTGTGTGGTGTGTGTGTGGCCTTACTGGCACTAACCCTAGGTCAGTGAGCTGTTTTGTTACTGTGTACATGCGTTCATGTGTGCGTGTGGTCTCAGTCTGCCACTACCCCTGGGTTGGTCAGAGAGCTGTTCCGTCTCTTTCTGACAGTGTGTGTGTGTGTGTGTCCTCGCTCCACGGCAGTGTGTGTTTGAGCCGCCCACCCTGCTTCACCAGGTCAGAGACACAAAGGCAACAATCTGCAGGGCAGCATTATGCTGCATACAACAGGCCCTGTGCTAGGCTACTAGGATAATCATCTTGCTTTCAACAAAGATTTGGGTTTTTAATAAACAGGATATAAATAGAACCATCACCCCAGGGTGATTCTGATTATATTTTGAATTTTCCGTTATGAAATGTAAAAAATATATTTTCCATCACATTTCCTCTTAGATTCAATGAGATGAGGATCTGAGAATGTCTCCTTATTATATTCTTATCTTCTTAATAGGATTAAAGTACAAATAAAACTTCTATTAAGACTGGGTCTGCTTTTGAAATGGCATGCTATTCCCTAGTGCAGTACATAGACTACTTTCGACCAGACCCAGGTCCATGGGTTTTTAGGGTTGTCCCACTCACCTAGTCTACTTATTGAACTGGAGCCTCCAGCTGATCCCAGGCTGTTGGACGACTGAAACGATGAGAGGAGGTTTCAGACAAGGTCAATAGAGTACCACAGTATGAGTCATAATACCCATAAAACCTAGCAGTCAAACGGGGAAATGGTTCCAATTGTTTTTCCACCATTCATTTTTCCCATAGGGGATTTTAGAAACACTTAAAATAAGGGCTGTGTTTCGTGTAGACTTATCCTGGCGTTCTGTTTTGATAACCGTGTAAATCTCTCTAGGACAAGGTGACTTTTAAATAAATAGATTTGCCTGTATTTACCCCCCCAAAATGAAATGCTAATTAGCTGCTAATGTGGCTATCATAAAGAACTACAAAACGCCATGATGATCTGGACGAGACTGCCGAATCGAGGCAAAGGTAAGAATCTCTGGATTAACTATCTAATGTTAGCTAAATGGAGTAAAGAATAAATAGGCTACATCTCTTTAAATGGACAATTCTGTGAATGGTCTCGTGCAAGTTTTAAATTTAAACAAAACCTGTTAGCAAAGATGTCAGCTAGAGATGACGTGCAGGAGCTTGCAGGGATTTGTAGTTTTGCATGTTGTCTACTTTGACACTAATTAGCATTTTCGAATCAGAGTAAATAGAGCCGAATATATTGATAAAAGTCATCATGTCCAAGAGAGATTTACATGGTTATCAAAACATCACACCAGGATAAGCCTACACAAAACACAGCCCTTATTTTAAGTGTTTCTAAAATCCACTATGGGAAAAATGAATGGTGGAAAAACAATTGGAACCATTTCCCAGTTTGACCGCTAGGTTTTATGACACCTCCACTTTGGGGCTCTATCAACACTGCACAAAATAGCCTGGGTACCAGTCTGTTTAGCGATCGTTACACTCATTAAAACTCCTTGTTATGCTAAACATTGTTTGGCAATGACACAGAGTACAAGGAGTGGAATGTTAGCAAAACAGGTTATGGATTTCAGGCTACGCAAAAACTATACAGTGTACAACAGTACAGTACCTCACAATACAACACAAATTCACTATCACTGTGCTTCTTTGAGTTGCTTATTCCTATTTGGCAGTTGATCATTGAGTCCTTATTTGTGGATAGTACCCATTTTTCATCTTAGCTGGGTTGTATCTCAATAGTCTGTCCTCACTACTTACCTTGTTGGAGGTGGCTGCTCTCAGCATCAGGTCCTCCTGGAGTAGCTGGATGTTGGCTGGAAGGGAGGTAGCCATGGAGACAAGCCTGCCAAGCCCGGAGGCCCCAACAGCGGGAGGCCCCAACCCAAGTCCCAGGCTCGATCCTAGGACTCCCCTGCTGCTGCTGCCTGGGGACCTGGAGGAGGACAGGGAGGCCAGGAGCTCTGTGTTGCTGAGGGACCCGAGAGGCTCCTTACAGGCCTGGTTGGCCAGCTTGGTGATTCCCCGCGCCTCGCTTTTACTGATCATCTCCGGCCACTTGCCTGGGGAGTCCACATTGATGCCTCGCAAATGAGAGCCGTGAGGGGGAGAGGAGGGGCTAGCAGGAGGAGGATGGGAGAGAAGAGTGCTGGGGTGGGAGGAGGAATGGAGATTGGGTCGTATGGGTGACGTTGCTGAGCCGGTGAACTCAAAGGGTTGTGGTAGTCTTGGTCTACTAGAGGGGGAGGATGATGAGGAAGGAGAGTTGGGTATATGATGAAGTGTGTTGCCTAGTAACGGTGTCCTCACACCTTTCCAGGCTAGCCTATCAGAACCACCCATTGCCCAGTTGTTTAAAGAGTTCATCCCCACAGCTTGGGAGAGCAGAGAGGGGGTGGAAGGGAGTTGGAGCTCTGCTCCAACCCCCAGGGCTCCTAGACCATCCAACCCTCCCAGATCCATCTCTGGCTGGGAAGAGATGTCCAGGCTGAGGGGATCTGAGAGCAGGTCTCCTCCGTACAAAGCTCCAGGCGGTGTGGGCTCCAGCAGGCCCGCCGCCTCCTCCAGCAACCCCAGGCCCAGTGCCTCTCTTCTGGGGTCAGGCAGCTCCATGGCCCCATCAACCTGCCCCCTGCTGGAGAGCACGGGGAGCTGCGGGTACACACAGTCCCTCATGAGCCTGGCGCTGCCGATCTCCAACCGGGACACTTTGGGAGGGGTTCGGATTGTCTTGGGGATGGACTTCCATGGCTCCTCCTCCTGGAGCATGTAACAGGACGAGGAAGAGAAATAGGGCGGAGCTCGGCCGCTGATTGACAGGTGGGTGGAGGTGGAGGCAGCAGCATTGGGAGGGGAGGGAGTTGTGGATCCCTGGTCCCTGATTGGAGGTAAGTGTGAGGCGGAATGATGGGATTGGTTGATCTCGGGCAGGACGCGGAAGAGGCGGTGGTGTCGGGGTCCGGTGGGGTCCAGAGAGCTGCCGCAGGGCCGGGGGCCGACGGGGGGCAGAGGTTTCAACTTGGCAGACTTCTTAGGCTGGGGGGTGGAGACAGAGAGAGTCATACAGTGTGTTTAAGGGCTTCAATTTGAGCAAGGCGAGGCAGAGAATCGCTCACTTTGATTAGATAATGAGTAGTTATTTAAGATGCAAGTTTATTGGTCAATCACTGTCACACATTGAGGCTGTCACAAGTGGGCTTGCATTTTGAAGTTTTAGGTTTAGGATGCTGTAAAGCACTTTGCCAATAAATTGCTTTGGGCAATAAAGATGTATTTTCTCTTCCTTCCTAACCGTGTTAATGGGTTGAAATTAATGACATCCTATGGAATGAATTAGGAAGTAAAACCTGTCTACCTTCTTGCTGATGTTCATGTCATCCATCTTGGCTTTGAGCAGCTTCATCTTGTTCATGGTGATAGAGTTCTCTAGGGTCGGCTGGCCCAAAGCCAAGCCCTCACCGTCGTTGTCCTCCTCCTCCGTGAACATGTTGTACACCGAGCCACCACTGGAACACACACACACAGACATGTTAACAAAGATCACACATGGACAGGCCTTTTACGAGGGAGACATCAACAGCTCGACAGTCAGAATCAGTGTAACAGATATCCTGTTCTAAACTGTTCTGTTCTAAACTACTTCAGTTCCGAATTTTTACATCATTTAGCAGACGCTCTTATCCAGAGCGACTTACAAATTGGTGCATTCAACTTATGATAGCCAGTGGGATAACCACTATTTTTTTTAATGGGGGGGTGGGGGAGGGGGGGGGGGGTAGGATTACTTTATACTATTCCAGGTATTCCTTAATGATGACACACGTTCAACCATCCTGACCTTACATTTTAGTCATTTAGCAGACGCTCTTATCCAGAACGACTTACAGTAAGTGAGTGCATACATTTTCATACTGGCCCCCCGTGGGAAACGAACCCACAACCCTGGCGTTGCAAGCGCCATGCTCTACCAACTGAGCTATAGGGGACCTTGACCAGAGATCTATTGAGGAAGAATATAAACCTGGTCTATTTTTACACGGTCTCTGTGAATGGGAACCACTACATGACCAAAGGTATGTGGACACCTGCTCATCGAACATCTCATTCCAAAATCATGGGCATAATATGGAGATGGTCCCCCCTTTGCTGTTATAACAGACTCTTCTGGGAAGGCCTTCCACTGGATGTTGGAACATTGCTGCGGGGACTTGATTCCATTCAGCCACAAGAGCATTAGTGAGGTCGGGCACAGATATTGGGCAGATTAGGCCTGGCTCGCAGTCGGCGTTCCAATTCATCCCAAAGGTGTTCGATGGGGTTGAGGTCAGGGATCTGTGCAGGCCAGTCAAGTTCTTCCACACCGATCTCAACAAACCATTTCTGTATGGACCTCACTTTGTGGACGGGGGCATTATCATAAAGAAACAGGAAAGGGCCTTCCCCAAACTGTTGCCACAAAGTTGGAAGCACAGAATCGTCTATAATGTAATCTTATGCTGTAGCATTAAGATTTCCCTTCATTGGAACTAAGGGGCCTAGCCCGAACCATGAAAAACAGCCCTAGACCATTAATCCTCCTCCACCAAACTTTACAGTTGCCACTATGCATTCAGGCAGGTAGCGTTCTCCTGGCATCTGCCAAACCCAGATTCGTCCATCGGACTGCCAGATGGTGAAGCATTTCATCAATCCAGAGTACGCGTTTCCACTGCTCCAGAGCTTTACACCACTTCAGCCGATACTTGGCATTGCGCATGGTGATCTTAGGCTTGTGTGCTGCTGCTCGGCCATGGAAACCCATTTCATGAAGCTCCTGACGAAGAGTTATTGTGCTAATGTTTCTTCCAGAGGCAGTTTGGAACTCGGTAGTGAGTGTTGAAACCGAGGACAGATAATTTTTACGTGCTACCCGCTTCAGCACTCTACGGTCCCGTTCTGTGAGCTTGTGAGGCCTACCACTTCGCGGTTGAGCCGTTGTTGCTCCTAGACGTTTTCACTTCACAATAACAGCACTTACAGTTGAGCGGGGCAGTTCTAGCAGGGCAGAAATTTGACAAACTGACTTGTTGGAAAGGTGGCATCCTATGACGGTGCCACGTTGAATGTCAATGAGCTCTTCAGGAGGGGCCATTCTACTGCCAATGTTTGTCTATGGAGATTGCATGGCTGTGTGCTCGATTTTATACAACCGTCAGCAATGGGTGTGGCTGAAATAGCATAATACACTAATTTGAAGGGGTGCCACATACTTTTGTATACAGTGCTGCTTTAAAGTATGTGAACCACTTGTGCAATTACAGATTTAATCAGAACCAGTCTTTATGATCTGACATAACAGGTTTATATTTACCAATACCATATGTTGGTGTAGAGGAAATCATGCGTGTAGTAGAAAAATAAAAATTTAAAAGGAATTAGTGCAGGTGCAAAAATAAGTGAACCCCAAGTTGCATTGGTTAAATCAAGTAGGTAAGTAGAATCCGGTGGGTAATTAATTAGCTACCAAATGAACGAATGAAAGGAGAGATCGTTAGGAAAGAGTTTGGGCAGGACTCTGATAAATAGAGATAAGAAATCTGGTCAGTTCGGTGTTACCCATCCAGGTGAATGCAATGCATACGATGCCGAGAGGAAAGGAGATCTCAGAGGACATCAGGATGAGGGTAGTGAGAGCACATTAGTCTGGGGAAGGCTATAAAATCATCTCAAAAAGATTTGAGCTCCATCAGTCCACTGTGAGGCAAAACATTTACAAATGGAGAGCATTTAACATGACAGCAACTTGGCCTAGAAGTGGACACCCTTCCAAAATATCCCCAAGAGTCATAAGAACAATAATAAATCAGGTAAAAGCCAACCCAAACTTATCATCCAGAGATTTGCAGACCTCCCTTGCTGCATCTCAGGTAACTGTGCATGCTTCAACAATAAGAACACTGAATTGAAATGCCATTCATGGTAGGGTTGCTAGGAAGAAGCCTCTGCTGTCAAAAAAGAACCAAACTGCCTGTCTTAACTTTGCCAGAGACCACCTGGACAAACCTGAAGGTTTCTGGAAGTCCATTCCATGGACCGATGAGTCCAAAATTGACCTTTTTGGTCACAATCAACACCGCTATGTTTGGCGAAAACCCAACACTGCCTACCACCAAAATAACCTTATCCCAACAGTCAAGCATGGTGGTGGGAATGTCAAGATCTGGGGCTGCTTTTCCTCCTCTGGACCTGGACGACTCCACATCATTAAGGGAACCATGAATTCTGAGGTATACCAGGAGATTCTTGAACAGAACGTCAGGCCATCAATCAAGGAGCTAAAGCTGGGCCGAAAATGGGTCTTCCAACAAGACAACGACCCAAAGCATTCAAGCAAATCTCCCAAAGAATGGCTCAGGAGAAAGAAGATTTGTGTTTTGAATTGGCCAAGTCAAAGTCCTGACCTAAATCCAGTCGCGATGCTGTGGCAGGACCTGAAGCAGGCCGTTCATGCCAGATACCCCTCAAACCTCACTCAATTGGCTGAGTTCTGTAAGGGGGAGTGGGCAAAAATCCCTCAAAACAGATGTCAGAGACAGATTACTGGCCATTGGAGACATTTTGTCCAAGTTATCGCTGCTAATGGAGGTGCCACAAGCTATTGACTGAAGGGGTTCACATTTTTGCACACATCAAATCTGAGTTTGTTAAATACACCACTTTTGTTAAATAAACAATGAAAATATATAATATTTTTTTGTTTCTGTCATTTACTTGGAATGTCTTTATTACTAATTGGGGTTTAGATAAGGATTTTATATGTTTATTTTAATATTTTATAGCAAAATAATGACCAGCCCTGTAGGGTTAACATACACTATATATACAGTGCTGCTTGAAAGTATGTCATTTTGCAGCCTACACTTCCTCAAATAAAGCACACTGATCTAAGATATGTACAATGTTTGAGAGTGGAACGTGCTTTAAAAACAATGTAGTTGAATTGGGACTGGAAAATTTTTATTGCACTGCGAAGAGCACTTATCTGGAGTGGACTGTATTCACCTGAATGATTCTGAGACAGGGGTCAGAGTTCCGTCCCCTCGGTCGACGACCCGGAAGAAGTTGAGCTGGTCTCCCTCTCGGTACACCAGGAAGGTGACCTGCTTGTTGCTAGGCAGACTCTTCTCCCAGCCCTCCTGCCTGCCTCCCTCCATCAGCTCTGCCATCTCCTTCACTGGGTCCTCCACAGACACTGAGGGAGAGAGAAACAGGTCAGTCAATCAATCAAACAAACAATCAACAACCATGTACACTGTACAATCAATCATGTACACTGTACAAGAGAGAGAATCAACCAATCACTGAGTCCTTAATGGACCTGAGGGTGAGACTGCTTGGACAGTGTTCATCAACTCAACATGTTGCTACAGAGGCTACAGGACTAAAACACCCACAAATAGGAGCATTTACTCTGTGTGAATACTTATGGGTTTACAGCAGTGAAGGCTGAGAAATCCCAACCTACCTCTCCTGGTGTTGATGGGTCCTCCTCTCATGGCCAGGACCAGCTTCAGTGTACAGCCCTCAGCAATGCTGCAGACACACAGACAAACAGAAAACAAGATAAATGTCAGCAATTATGGTTGGTAGAAGCTGTCCTAAGTCCTTTGGCTCGGTTAAGCTATCATCGTATTGCTTTGCCCTACAGCTAGCTGGATCGTTCAGGCATGGGTCATGTTCATTACAGTACGCAGCGGAAAACTTAGGTCACTCCCTGTTTGTCCGTTTTCTTCCGGTGCCTAATGAACATGACCCTGGAAACACAGACCAGGCAAACGATAATTATTGCGGAACAAACATCGTTCATCGTTCCTCCGTCAGTCTGTGCTCCAGATTAATTTGGGAATTCCGCCGGAATTCTAACAGAACGTCAGTTCTATGCAAATCCACCTCCTCGCTCCCTCCATTTCTAAGACTTCAAAAGGATGTTTTGTTGCTACTCAGACCTAACTAAATCTCACCGGGGACTGATCATTAAGTGACAAACATTCATGACGCAACCACCCTCTGCAATCTGTGGAGTGGGTCTGTATCTAATAAAACTGACGACTCATTACTGGGATAGGCTAGCTCTCCAAACACATTCTATATGTGACTGTCTTAGCCAATTCTACATCTTTGGTTGATTGATATAAGGGTTTGGCGAAATAATTTATTCACTACAAGGGGAATTAATTTATAAGCAAATAGCCAGGTCCTCTAAAAGTTACCCACTTCCCTCATTTCAATTAACCATAAATTAAAAGATCAAAGTTGATGGTTCATTTACAGGGCATTGCTGTATATGAAAATGGGTTCGCAGTCAACTGAACAGAGTAAAAATAAAATAAAGGAGTTGTGAACAGGGTCGTGTTCATTACGGCAAGCAACAGAAAACAAAAGTGCCAAATCAACACAACCCTGATAAACTCACCTGTAGTCATGCAGACAGTACTCATCCTCCAGCTCCAAGTTGTTCCAGATCAGGTGTTGCTGGGCAACAGGGATACCTGAAGAGAGATTTAAAAACATTTACATACACAGCCCTGATTGGCAAATATGATCGTCTAGACCAGGGCTATTCAACTGGCGGCCCGCGGGCCAGATCCGTCCCGTTTATCAATTTAGAATGGCGCTTTCGTCAATCTGAACATAAATAAAAAATAAAAATAATCTGCAAAGAAATCCCTGAAAAAAATCAGATGTTTAGTGCCAACAGGAGCTAACTTTCAATATTCTCCAATGGAAGAATCTGTTTTCCTGTAGTCCCGACCATTAAGTGCTGTCAATCAATATCACCCAACATACCAGTTTCAGACAATCAGAGCTGCTAACTATACCGGCTCTTTTACAGCAGATGAGATCACTACACTGCCTGATACACAGAACGTGCTTTGCGCTTAACTCAGAGGATAGTTTTTTTTTAAAGAGTTAAAAAACACCATGGACTCAGTTATGGCTATCATAAACTTCTAGCCTACAACATTCCTTGTTTCGTAGTCTGCTGAGCATCATGATCTACTTTTCCATAATGATGTTCAGTGGCTAAGCAAGGGTAATTATGCTGTCAAGAGAGCAGCCTGTGAGAGTTTAGGGAGGAGACAGTTGCTTTTCTCCACAATTGCAGCCACAAGACAGCTTACACATAACTAGCGAAAATGGTTGAGATCGTATCAGATGTTTGTTTTTTAGTGACATCTTCAAATCAATTGAATGGACTTAATTTGGGACTACAGGGGAGCGATAATACAGTGACATTATTGAAAAACAGACTTATTTTCAAAATAAATGTTATTTTCTCCACAGATTTGAGCCCAAGCGAAACCCTAAATTTCCCTACACTGCACAACAAGTCATCATCAGTACAGATCACTCACTCCCATGATGTCGGAGTTTTTACATAAACTGAAAGTTAACTTTGCAACGAGATTTGATGAGTTTAAGTCCCCACAGAGGTGATGCAGTTTATAATAGGGATCCGTTCTCTACTGATGCGGGGGGGGGACTTCTCCGCAAAAGCTAGTCAACTGAGATATGCCATGCATAAAAGGTTTCTATGTGTAAAAAAATTTAACAAAGAAAAATAACAAAATAATAAAGAACCAGAAAATAGAAACAGAATGTGATGCTGGTCCACTGAGATGCATAAAGACATGGAACACTAGTCACTTTAATAATGTTTACATACTGCTTTACTCATCTCATATGCATATACTGTATTCTATTCTACTGTATTTTAGTCAATGCCACTCCGACATTGCTCGTCCTAATAGTTATATATTTCTTTATTCCATTATTTTACTTTTAGATTTGTGTATTGTTGTGAATTTCTAGATACTACTGCACTGTTGGAGCTAGGAACACAAGCATTTCGCTACACCCGCAATAACATCTGCTAAATATGTGTATGTGACCAATAAAATTTGATTTGATTTAAAAGGTGTCTTATTTGTAAATAAAAACAAAAGATGAAGCTATGCATGTCAAACGGACAGGAAAGTACAGTGAACAAAAATATAAATGCAACAATTTCAAAGATTTTACTGCGTTTCAGTTCATTTAAGGAAATCAGTCAATTGAAATAAATAAATTAGACCCTAATCTATGGATTTCATATGACTAGGAATACAAATATGCATCTGTTGGTCACAGATACTTACCGTAAAGATGGAGGAGCGGTGGTTTCAACACAGTGCCCCCTATCAGTCATCTAGTGTATATATAAAATCATTGGTTCCAATCCCCGAGCCGACTAAGTGAAAAATCTGTCGATGTGCCCTTGAACAAGGCACTTAACCCTAATTACTCCTGTAAGTCGCTCTGGATAAGAGCGTCTGCTAATTGACTAAAATTTAATTCACAAAGCGTCTTACAGTAGGAGTGCTAATCTAGGATCAGGTCCCCCCTGTCTATATAATATTATTCATTATATCCTAAAAGCCAGAACTGACATCAGATCAGCACTCCTACTCTGAGACACTTTATGAATACGGGCCCAGATGTGTTGTTTGCAGGGGAAACACATTTTCTGCTTATTTGTTGAGAGGTTAGTTTCAGACAGACAGTCGATGTTCCGCTCTAGCAGACAGCCAGGCTAGGTGAAACTCTGCCCAGCAGAAACACAATCACCACTATTACAGACCAGGGAGATGACTCATGCCCCCTACAGGACATAGCATGCTACAACACACCGACGCAGGCCACAATGCAAACTCCACTCTGAAGACCATTTGAGACAAGCACTTGACTTAAGTGTAAAAATGCTCACACATTGGAATCTATCAACAGATCAAACTGGGTATAACAAGAGAGCATGATGACTGCATAAACAGGTAAGAGTACTTGAGGATTGTTTTTCCACTACCATGGTATGGTACTTGAAGGGTAGATGTGTCGGTCCTCTGCCCTCTCTCTACAACCATGCTAGGGTACTTGAGGACAGAGGACTCCCTCTCCGACTGCATCCCAAATGACATCCTATTCCCTATAAAGTGAACTACTTTTGACCAGGGCTCTGGTCAAAAGTAATGCACTAAATAGGGAATAGGATGTCATTTGGGACATAGCCTACCTCTCTCTTTCCAGCTCCTTTCCCCACACTGAATGCACTCGTTGGCCCAGTGAGTGCTGGAGAGAGGCCAGTGTTTGTGAGTGGGGCCAGAGTAGTGCCATGCTACTCTATTGTAGAGAGGCCTGCCTGCCCCAAGCTTCACTATTGTTAAAGGTGCTACACAGAATTTCTCCCCTATGTGGAAGCTAGGTGAATTGATACAGCACTAGGCTGCATTCAAAACAAATCTCCCCCTTCCCCGCATCCCACTGCCCCGTAACATGAGCTTTTACTTTTGGTCCACCAGCTTCCAACTGCTGTAAAAACAATATTTTTAGTTATTTAAAGATATTTCACAGCCATTTAGATGGTACAATGATTCCCTAAACTATCCAGTGCTTGTTTTCTCACATAAACTGAAATTGAACTAACAGTGTAGAATTTTTGCAACCAGGAAATGACAAAGCAATTTCTATAACACAGCCACAAAGTCAAAACAACAGATGCCAGCCAACCCTGTGAGAGAAATCAATAGGTGAATATCACAACACTGGCGGCAGGGTTTCAGTTAGCTGGCAATTGTTATTTTTTTTTAGCCAAAATGACAGGGAGAAAAAAAATCTGGTCTGTAGGTTAATTTGCATATTTAAATAAAATTAAAATTGGCCTGTGTGTATTTGTTAGTTGTTTTGGATAAATAAGATACATGATGACTGTCACACATGCACAGCATACAGAGCCTATTTTGAGCGGGATTTCTCTTGCAGCTCCTCAGCTGGTTTCTGTTGGAGTAAAACAAGTGCTTTTATAAGCCCATTCATTGTGCAACAATTCTAAATGCAATTGCATGTAAAAAAAAATATATATATATATTGAAAAAAAAATTGCGCCTCCCATTCACCATTCAAGTGCAGGCAACAGGCTATAAACGCGTCACCCACCACTTTACAATGTGCGCTGGAGGCAGTATGCAATTTTTAAACATACTTAATTGTTTGAAACCGGAATGTTTTATTTAATATTATGAGGCATCTTAACTTCCTTCAAAGTAGGCAAAATCCGACCATGGAAACGTGAAAGCACGTGAGTTTCAAGTTTGGGGAAGCTTACAATTCATCCAACCATTTCTACTGTTCTGCGGACCTGTTATGATTTTCATATGCACATTTCCGTGGAACAGTTTCATTTCAATAATGTTTTAATTTCTCAAAATCATTGTCACCTGGTTAATCATAAAAATCTGAATTAAAATGATACAAATCTAAAAGTTAAAAGTAAACTAATGTGAGATCACTAGCCTCTGCCATATGGACACACTGATACACCGTGAAATGAGCGCATGGAACTCATAGCCTATAGGCCAATGCAGCAGTAGGCCTATAACTTCCATTTTATTTATTTTTTATTTATTTAACCTTTATTTAACCAGATAAGCCAGTTGAGAACAAGTTCTCATTTACAACTGCGACCTGGCCAAGATAAAGCAAAGCAGTGCGATAAAAACAACACAGAGATACATATGGGGTAAACAAAACATAAAGTCAAAAATACAACAGAAAATATATATACAGTGTGTGCGAATGTAGTAAGTTATGGAGGTAAGGCAATAAATAGGCCATAATGCAAAATAGTTACAATTTTGTAATAACACTGGAATGATAGATGTGCAAAAGATGATGTTCAAATAGAGATACTGGGGTGCAAATTAGCTAAATAAATAACAATATGGGGATGAGGTAGTTGGGTGGGCTAATTTCAGAATGGCTGTGTACAGGTGCAGTGATCGGTAAGCTGCTCTGACAACTGACGCTTAAAGTTAGTGAGGGAGATAAGAGTCTCCAGCTTCAGAGATTTTTGCAGTTTGTTCCAGTCATTGGCAGCAGAGAACTGGAAGGAATGGCAGCCAAAGGAGGTGTTGGCTTTGGGGATGACCAGAGAGATATACCTGCTGGAGCACAGACTACGGGTGGGTGTTGCTATGGTGACCAGTGAGCTAAGATAAGACGGGGATTTGCCTAGCAGTGATTTATAGATGACCTGGAGCCAGTGGGTTTGGCGACGAATATGTAGTGAGGGCCAGCCAACAAGAGCGTACAGGTCACAATGGTGGGTAGTATATGGGGCTTTGGTGACGGATGGCACTGTGATAGACTACATCCAATTTGCTGAGTAGAGTGTTGGAGGCTATTTTGTAAATGACATCGCCGAAGTCAAGGATCGGTAGGATAGTCAGTTTTACGAGGGCATGTTTGGCAGCATGAGTGAAGGAGGCTTTGTTGCGAAATAGGAAGCCGATTCTAGATCTAACTTTTGATTGGAGATGCTTAATGTGAGTCTGGAAGGAGAGTTTACAGTCTAACCAGACACCTAGGTATTTGTAGTTGTCCACATACTCTAGGTCAGACCCGCCGAGAGTAGTGATTCTAGTCGGGTGGGCGGGTGCAAGCAGCGTTCGGTTGAAGAGCATGCATTTAGTTTTACTAGTGTTTAAGAGCAGTTGGAGGCTACGGAAGGAGTGTTGTATGGTGTTGAAGCTCGTTTGGAGGTTTGTTAACACAGTGTCCAATGAAGGGCCAGATGTATACAAAATGGTGTCGTCCGCATAGAGGTGGATCCGAGCGTCACCAGCAGCAAGAGCGACATCATTGATATACACAGAGAATAGAGTCGGCCCGAGAATTGAACCCTGTGGCACCCCCATAGTGAATGCCAGAGGTCCAGACAACAGGCCCTCCGATTTGACACATTGAACTCTATCTGAGAAGTAGTTGGTGAACCAGGCAAGGCAGTCATTTGAGAGACCAAGGCTATTTAGTCTGCCAATAAGAATGCGGTGGTTGACAGAGTCGAAAGCCTTGGCCAGGTCGATGAAGACGGCTGCGCAGACCTGCCTTTTATCTACCGCGGTTATAATATCGTTTAGGACCTTGAGCGTGGCTGAGTTGCACCCATGACCAGCTCGGAAACCGGATTGCATAGCGGAGAAGGTACGGTGGGATTCGAAATGGTCGGTGATCTGTTTGTTAACTTGGCTTTCAAATACTTTCGAAAGGCAGGGCAGGATGGATATAGGTCTGTAACAGTTTGGATCTAGAGTGTCACCCCCTTTGAAGAGGGGGATGACCGCGGCAGCTTTCCAATCTCTGGGGATCTCAGACGTTACGAAAGAGAGATTGAACAGGCTAGGAATAGGGGTTGCGACAATTTCGGCGGCTAATTTTAGAAAGAAAGGGTCCAGATTGTCTAGCCCAGCTGATTTGTAGGGGTCCAGATTTTTCAGCTCTTTCAGAACATCAGCGGTCTGAATTTCTGTGAAGGAGAAGCGGGGGGGGCATGGGCAAGTTGCAGCGGAGGGTGCAGAGCTGGTGGCCGGGGTAGAGGTAGCCAGGTGGAAAGCATGGCCAGCCGTAGCAAAATGCTTGTTGAAATTCTCGATTATTGTAGATTTATCGGTGGTGACAGTGTTTCCTAGCCTCAGTGCAGTGGGCAGTTGGGAGGAGGTGCTCTTATTTTCCATGTACTTTACAGTGTCCCAAAACTTTTTGGAGTTAGTGCTACAGGATGCAAATTTCTGTTTGAAAAAGCTAGCCTTTGCTTTCCTAACTGATTGTGTATATTGGTTCCTGACTTCCCTGAAAAGTTGCGTATCGCGGGGGCTGTTCGATGCAAATGCAGTACGCCACAGGATGTTTTTGTGCTGGTCAAGGGCAGTCAAGTCTGAGGAGAACCAGGGGCTATATCTGTTCTTAGTTCTGAATTTTTTGAATGGGGCATGCTTATTTAAGATTGAGAGGAAAGCACTTTTAAAGAACAACCAGGTATCCTCTACTGACGGAATGAGGTCAATATCCATCCAGGATACCCGGGCCAGGTCAATTAGAAAGGCCTGCTCGCTAAAGTGTTTTAGGGAGCGTTTGACCGCGGACCCATTACGGACGCAGGCAATAAGGCAGTGATCGCTGAGATCCTGGTTGAAGACAGCAGAGGTGTATTTAGAGGGTAGATTTGTCAGGATGATATCTATGAGGGTGCCCATGTTTACAGATTTAGGGTTGTACCTGGTAGGTTTGTTGATAATTTGTGTGAGACTGAGGGCATCTAGTTTAGATTGTAGGTTGGCCGGGGTGTTAAGCATATCCCAGTTTAGGTCACCAAGCAGTACGAACTCTGAGGATAGATGGGGGGCAATCAGTTCACATATGGTGTCCAGGGCACAGCTCGGGGCTGAGGGGGGTCTGTAGCAAGAGCCTTATTTCTGGAAAGGTGGATTTTTAGAAGTAGAAGCTCAAACTGTTTGGGCACAGACCTGGATAGTACGATAGAGCTCTGCAGGCTCTCTACACAGTAGATTGCAACCCCACCCCCTTTGGAGGGTTCTATCAAGATGGAAAATGTTGTAGTTGGGGATGGAAATTTCTGAATTTTTGATGGCCTTCCTAAGCCAGGATTCAGACACTGCTAGAACATCAGGGTTGGCGGAGTGTGCTAACGCAGTGAATAACTCAAACTTAGGGAGGAGGCTTCTGATGTTAACGTGCAAGAAACCAATGCTTTTACGGTTACAGAAGTCAACAAATGATAACACAGAGGATTGGTGATTATCGAGGGGGAGATTGTTGGAAAGATCTTTCAAATAGCTTACTGTGAGGAACTACAGTATTAATAGATTATCATTCGCAATGCATGTAAAAAAAAACAACACTTTCCTACATTTCTGCGCAGCAGGCCAAGTACTTATGAGTCCTCAGGCGTGCGCGCGCGCGCGCGCGCGCCCTACACATTTTCAGGACAGAGAAACCAGACATGTTTATTCCTCACATGGAGCACTCCAAAGAAAAGACAATGAAAAAATTCACAAATCTCGTAAATGATGGTTATGAAATAAACCAAAACTTGTTTCTCACAAGTGTAGCAGGTTGTGAACTCTGCAAACAACGTTTCCATTCTGAGAATGGTAAAATACTAAATTGCATTAAAGCTGCACTATGCAGAAATCGCTCTGTCATTTCCTGGTTGCTAAAATTCCAATAGTTCGCCAAATTTCAGTTTATGTGACCACTGTGAAGGATCTTTTCCATAACCAAAAATATTGTATTTTCAGCTGGTATACAAAACTGAAAGTAAAAGATGCAAAAACAAAACTTAATGGGAAGCATAGAAATAGCTGACAGAATAGATCTACCACTTCTTACACTTGCTTTTAATAAAAATGACAGATCTATAACTAACATTTCTATGTGAATTTGGTTTGGTCATATATTGCAGCTTTAACAGAAATGTATGAAACCAAATGACTGGGATTAATGGTACATTTACTACTGGTGACATATTTAATTGGGAATTTATGTTAAAAAAAAAAAGTGAAAGGGCAAACAATTCACACAATGAAAAGTGCTAGAAACGGCAGGAGACAGCTGAGCCTTTCTGGAGAGACTCGCCTATATCTTTGCCACACACCCCTCCCGGTATCAACATTATAAATTATACTCAAGACATTTTCACACATATTTTAGACGCTTTTCACTGACAGCCGTAACTCAATCAGCTATGCCGATTGCCACGGGCGCTGTCCAAATTAGGCATAGGCCTACGAGCTTGTGATTTGAAACAATCCACAGCTATTTTTTAAAAGAAGCTAATGATCCTTGATTCCTCTGTGGCTAAGTCATGCTTTCTGGTGAAGTATTTTGAATGATTTTATATATTTCTGTGTAGACAGGCATAATTATATAATTTTGGCAAATGTATTTTCATTCACTTCCTTATTGGACCCACCGCTATGCCATTTCTCTCCTGTTCTATTGATTTTCATATCAACTTTCTTAAGTTGTCCAGAAGCCAAAAGGCACAATCCTAGTCATATTAGCAACCAATCCTAGTTGTTGCATCTTTAGATTCCCCCTTTCTAAGTTTCTAACTGAAATGTTCACCTCTGTCACATATGGAACTGCTATCAGGTGTGCTGTTTAGAATGGTGTTTTCCCAGGTGCACTGTTTAGAATGGTGTTTTCCTGCAAATTGCATTTTGGCAAATGTTTGAAAATGACGTTTTATCTGCTGCTTAATTACATGAGTTTCATGTTCTGTTAAGATGCATTACCATAATCTAAATGTGATTTGTCATTCTGAGCACCGTGGGTTGACGCCCTAATGGGTTTTGCACCCAATACATATGGGCCCGGTAGATTTCTCAAATGGCTGGTAAATTAAACTATTCTCGGTCACGTTGTCCGGCGCCACATTTTTCTAATGGAAACCCTGACTGGCGGGTAAGTAATACTGTGAAACACTATCATTACACGATTACTGCAGATATATTATGGACATACAACGCACTTTTGCAAAATGCAAATATTCCTATGTGTACCACCTTAAAGAGGCAAACCCAGTCACGTAGCCCTGACTAACATACTGACCAAACCTACTTCGCGCACATATTGCTTTTGTCTATCCCCACCAGACGCGTTCATCAGAGACACAGCTTAAAATACCAAATCCAACTGTGAACCAACTATACTGAACAAAAATAAACGCAACATGCAATAATTTAAAATATTTTACTGAGGTACAGTTCCTATAACGAAATCAGTCAATTTAAATAAATTCATTAGTTCCTAATCTATGTATTTCATGACTGGGAATACAGATAAGCATCTGTTGGTCACAGATACCTTACAAAAAAGGTAGGGGCTTGGATCAGAAAACAAGTCAGTATTTGGTGTGACCACCATTTGACTCAAGCAGCGCGACATCTCCTTCGTTTAGAGTTGATCAGGCTGTTGATTGTCCCACTCCTCTTCAATGGTTGTGCGAAGTTGCTGGATATTGGCGGGAACACACTGTCGTACACGTCGACCCAGAGCATCCCAAACATGCTCAATGGGTGACATGCCTGATGAGTATGCAGGCCATGGAAGAACTGGGACATTTTCAGTTTCCAGGAATTGTGTACAGATCCTTGCGACATGTGGCCGTGCATTATCTTGCTGAAACATGAGGTGATGGCAGCGGATGAATGGCATGATAACGGGCCTCAGGATCTCGTCACGGTATCTCTGTGCATTCAAATTGCACTCGATAAAATGAAATTGTGTTTGTTGTCCGTATCCTGCCCATACCATAACCCCACCATGGGGCACTCTGTTCACAACATTGACTTGAAAATTGTTTGTGTTATTACATACAGCCGGGAAGAACAATTGGATATCAGAGCAGCGGTCACTCACCAGCATTACGACCAGGAATACGACTTTCCCGCAGCGGATCCTTTGTTCACACCCCCCAGGGCAATTGAACTGATTCCAGAGGCCGACCCAAAACAACGCCGGAGGAGAGGTACTCGGAGCGGCCTTATAGTCCAACTTAGGAGGCGTGCACACCACCCACCACTTCTGAGTATATAACTCGCTAATGTTCAGTCTCTGGATAATAAAGTTGACGAGCTCAGGGCGATGGTTTCTTTCCAGAGAGACAGGGACATACAGTGAGGGAAAAAAGTATTTGATCCCCTGCTGATTTTGTACATTTGCCCACTGACAAAGACATGATCAGTCTATAATTTTAATGGTAGGTTTATTTGAACAGTGAGAGACAGAATAACAACAAAAAAATCCAGAAAAACGCATGTCAAAAATGTTATAAATTGATTTGCATTTTAATGAGGGAAATAAGTATTTGACCCCTATGCAAAACATGACTTAGTACTTGGTGGCAAAACCCTTGTTGGCAATCACAGAGGTCAGACGTTTCTTGTAGTTGGCCACCAGGTTTGCACACATCTCAGGAGGGATTTTGTCCCACTCCTCTTTGCAGATCTTCTCCAAGTCATTAAGGTTTCAAGGCTGACGTTTGGCAACTCGAACTTTCAGCTCCCTCCACAGATTTTCTATGGGATTAAGGTCTGGAGACTGGCTAGGCCACTCCAGGACCTTAATGTGCTTATTCTTGAGCAACTCCTTTGTTGCCTTGGCCGTGTGTTTTGGGTCATTGTCATGCTGGAATACACATCCACGACCCATATTCAATGCCCTGGCTGAGGGAAGGAGGTTCTCACCCAAGATTTGACGGTACATGGCCCCGTCCATCGTCCCTTTGATGCAGTGAAGTTGTCCTGTCCCCCAAAGCATAATGTTTCCACCTCCATGTTTGACGATGGGGGATGGTGTTCTTGGGGTCATAGGCAGCATTCCTCCTCCTCCAAACACGGCGAGTTGAGTTGATGCCAAAGAGCTCGATTTTGGTCTCATCTGACCACAACACTTTCACCCAGTTTTCCTCTGAATCATTCAGATGTTCATTGGCAAACTTCAGACGGCCCTGTATATGTGCTTTATTGAGCAGGGGGACCTTGCGGGCGCTGCAGGATTTCAGTCCTTCACGGCGTAGTGTGTTACCAATTGTTTTCTTGGTGACTATGGTCCCAGCTGCCTTGAGATCATTGAAAAGATCCTCCCGTGTAGTTCTGGGCTGATTCCTCACCGTTCTCATGATCATTGCAACTCCACGAGGTGAGATCTTGCATGGAGCCCCAAGCCGAGGGAGATTGACAGTTCTTTTGTGTTTCTTCCATTTGCGAATAATCGCACCAACTGTTGTCACCTACTCACCAAGCTGCTTGGCGATGGTCTTGTAGCCCATTCCATCCTTGTGTAGGTCTACAATCTTGTCCTTGACATCCTTGGAGAGCTCTTTGGTCTTGGCCATGGTGGCGAGTTTGGAATCTGATTGATTGATTGCTTCTGTGGACAGGTGTCTTTTATACAGGTAACAAACTGAGATTAGGAGCACTCCCTTTAAGAGTGTGCTCCTAATCTCAGCTCGTTACCTGTATAAAAGACACCTGGGAGCCAGAAATCTTTCTGATTGAGAGGGGGTCAAATACTTATTTACCTCATTAAAATGCAAATCAATTTATAACATTTTTGACATGCGTTGTTCTGGATTTTTGTTGTTGTTATTCTGTCTCTCACTGTTCAAATAAACCTACCATTAAAATTATAGACTGATCATTTCTTTGTCAGTGGGCAAACTTACAAAATCAGCAGGGGATCAAATACTTTTTTCCCTCACTGTACTGTCCGAGTCGGTCCAGCCAGTTGGGTTCTCAGTTCATCACACAGACAGGAATAAACATCTTTCCGGGAAGCAGAAGGGCGGAGGTGTATGTTTTATGATTAACAACTCATGGTGTAATTGTGATAACATACAGGAACTCAACTCCTTTTGTTCACCCGACCTAGAATACCTCACAATCAAATGCTGACCGTATTATCTCCCAAGATAATTTTATTTGGTTATAGTCACGGCCGTGTACAGTTGAAGTCGGAAGTTTACATACACCTTAGCCAAATACATTTAAACTCAGTTTTTCACAATTCCTGACATTTAATCCTAGAAAAAATTCCCTGTTTAGGTCAGTTTGGATCACCACTTTATTTTAAGAATGTGAAATGTCAGAATAATAGATTTATTTCAGCTATTATTTCTTTCATCACATTTCCAGTGGGTCAGACGTTTACATACACTCAATTAGTATTTGTAGCATTGCCTTTAAATTGTTTAACTTGGGTCAAAACGTGTCGGATAGCCTTCCACAAGCTTCCCACAATAAGTTGGGTGAATTTTGGCCCATTCCTCCTGACAGAACTGGTGTAACTGAGTCAGGTTTGTAGGCCTCCTTGCTCGCACACACTTTTTCAGTTCTGCCCACACATTTTCTGTAGGATTGAGGTCAGGGCTTTGTGATGGCCACTCCAATACCTTGACTTTGTTGTCCTTAAGCCATTTTGCCACAACTTTGGAAGTATGCTTGGGGTCATTGTCCATTTGGAAGACCCATTTGCGACCAAGCTTTAACTTCCTGGCTGATGTCTGAGATGTTGCTTCAATATATCCACAATTTTCCTTCCTCATGATGCCATCTGTTTTGTGAAGTGCACCAGTCCCTCCTGAAGCAAAGCACCCCCACAGCATGATGCTGCCACCCCCGTGCTTCACGGTTGGGATGGTGTTCTTCGGCTTGCAAGCGTTCCCCTTTTTCCTCCAAACATAACGATGGTCATTATGGCCAAACAGTTCTGTTTTGGTTTCATCAGACCAGAGGACATTTCTCAAAAAAGTACGATCTTTGTCCTCATGTGCAGTTGCAAACCGTAGTCTGGCTTTTTTATGGCGGTTTTGGAGCAGTGGCTTCTTCCCTGCTGAGCGGCCTTTCAGCTTATGCCGATATAGGACTTGTTTTACTGTGGATATAGATACTTTTGTACCTGTTTCCTCCAGCATCTACACAAGGTCCTTTGCTGTTGTTCAGGGATTGATTTGCACTTTTCACATCAAAGTACGTTCATCTCTAGGACAGAACGCGTCTCCTTCCTGAGCGGTATGACGGCTGCGTGGTCCCATGGTGTTTATAATTGCGTACTATTGTTTGTACAGATGAACGTGGTACCTTCAGGCATTTGGAAATTGCTCCCAAGAATGAACCAGACTTGTTGAGGTCCACAATTTGTTTTATGAGGTCTTGGCTGATTTATTTTGATTTTCCCATGATGTCAAGCAAAGAGGCACTGAGGTTGAAGGTAGGCCTTGAAATACATCCACAGGTACACCTCCAATTGACTCAAATGATGTCAATTAGCCTATCAGAAGCTTCTAAAGCCATGACATCATTTTCTGGCATTTTCCAAGCTGTTTAAAGGCACAGTCAACTTAGTGTATGTAAACTTCTGACCCACTGGAATTGTGATACAGTGAATTAATCTCTGTAAACAATTGTTGGAAAAATTACTTGTGTCATGCACAAAGTAGATGTCCTAACCGACTTGCCAAAACTATAGTTTGTTAACAAGAAATTTGTGGAGTGGTTGAAAAATGAGTTTTAATGACTCCAACCTAAGTGTATGTAAACTTCCGACTTCAACTGTATATCCCCCCTCAAGCCGATACCACGACGGCCCTCAAAGAACTTTAAACAGGAAGTACCCGTGCTAAGGACTATTCAACACTGGTCTGACCAATCGGAATCCACGCTTCAAGATTGTTTTGATCACGCGGACTGGGATATGTTCTGGGTAGCTTCAGAGAATAATATCAATGTATATACTGATACGGTGACTGAGTTTATCAGGAAGTGTATAGTAGATGTTGTACCCACTGTGACTATTAAAACCTACCCTAACCAGAAACCGTGGATAGATGGCAGCATTCGCGCAAAACTGAAAGCGTGAACCACTGCATTTAACCATGGCAAGGTGACTGGGAATATCGCAAAATACAAAGTTATTCCCTCCGCAAGGCAATCAAACAGGCAAAACGTCAGTATAGGGACAAAGTGGAGTCGCAATTCAACGGCTCAGACACGAGACGTATGTGGCATGGTCTACAGACAATCATGGACTACAAAAGGAATGATGTGAGGATATTTCTTTTTCCAGCACTACTAAAACAGAAAAGCCATCATTTGCAATGGAATACATTTGTATGAGTCTGAGCTTCTGATTACTCATAGATAGATCATCACTCATAGATTATTTTAAATGTTGAAGTGGCACCTGTCCTGCTTAAGTAATGGTAGGGGAAGCTGTATAGACAGCTACATGTAGCCTACATGCTGGGTCAGTAAGAGTGACTACTGCACTGTTATGTACCATACCTTCCAGCCTCTGGATCTTGGCCTTGACAGAGATGACTGTCTCAAAGGGCGAGACGCGCAGCTCGAAGCAGGTCCCCGTCAATGTTTCGATGAACAGCTCCATGGTCTCGTAGAACGGCAACTTGTACTGGAAGGCCCCCACGCTGTCATCATTATAGATTGGTGGCTCCTTTCTGTCTGCCATCTTGGTGAGGTTTGGACTGCTTTAGGGGGAGGGGGGTGTGGGAGGGGCAGCGGCCCAGGGGAAGGGAGAGAGGGATGGGTGTGGGTGCTCTCTGTTGTCACCACGGTTACACATCATGCAGGAACAGGAAGCCCAAAGCTCTGAGAGAGAGAGAGAGAGAGAGAGAGAGAGAGAGAGATGGCTCAGTACCTTGCCCTTTCTTCCAAGTCTAAGGTAATCTATGTTTGATCCTCATACAGACACCATGAGGCATAACAGTTGACAAAAAAAAAAACTGGGGGAGTTGAGTTGACATGCCTGCATGCACCTGGTAGGTAAGGAGACCATTACTTCCCTGACAAAACAAACAACGATCAACATCTATGGCCTACAATGTGCAAGGAGGCCTAACCCCCTCTGCTAATACTAGTGAGCAGAATGCAAAGCATTCCATTATGTAATTTGGAAGAAGTGTGTATTAAAATATTCACACACAGACACACTGAAATGTCACCTACTCACAGTCACCTTTGGCCTGGCCTATACAATTAGAGAGCAATAGTTTCAGATAAAAAAAAAAACTTCAGTAGAATTGAAGAGACAAGTGTATGAGTTAATAAGTGCCTTCATAAAACATTCAGCAGAGCACAAGGCCCAGGCCACAGCTCTTGGCTGCAGTATAGTCTAGGTAGCTAAAGCTGATCAGCTGTTAGCCTATGTAAAGACATCAGGAGGAATGTATGGTATCAAACACATAGAACTCCATGCAGGCATAGGGGACAGGAGGACTCTTGACAGTTAACCTGCATGTTATGTGACTGCATTAATATTTCAATTTAAAAGCATGCAAATGTAAAATTGTGGGCTGATTGATACTCGGAACGACTTGAGATTGGGAATCTGTGAAGTGAACTACTAGAGAGATGGGATTTATGTATTTGTGGTGTGTTCAAGCTGATTAGATTCCTTTCACACGAACACTGTAAAGACCAAGTCTACTGTATCCCTAGCCGAATTTCTCAACTACACAAATGAGGAACTCGGCTACTGTATTCCCAATGTTTAGGCCTACACCATCACCATGAAGCGTTGATGTCTGGCAAGAAAGAAAACCTGGAAAGCTCAACATGACAGGTGGTGTCCAATGTGAAGTAAGTTATCAACCCAGTGCTACATTATACCATTTGTGTCGATCGTGAAAAACAAAAGGTTCTTGATCTTTCCTATCAGTGCTTACTAGACAAAAGATGCAGCTAGATAACTAATACATGACCAGACAGGAATGTTTTCTCGCTGTCTCACCAGACCCCCCCCCTTTTTTTTTTTACTCACCGTAAGAGCATCCCAAGAGAGGGTCCCTATAGCCGGCAAGAGTACACCACCGATGAACAACTGGCGTCCCAAGACTAGAAACACTCCGTCTTTAACTAGCTGGACATAAAACAATAGCACAAATATAGATAGTAACGTTATTAACAAAGCAAATGCATTTATTATCTAGCTAGCTAGTTCGTATACCTAAATAAATAGGTTGTGACTAGCTAGCCAGAACCAGTTAGCGCGCTAGCTAGCACCACTTTAGCAACCCAAACAATGGCTACCTTGCTTGGGTCGATGGCTGCTGCAAGCTGCTACGCGTACACTCCTTTTCAGATTCGGCATTCTACATTATAATGAAACGGTTCCGTGTATCTTCATGTTTGAAAATAAAAAGGACAGCCGAAAGCTATCCTTATTGCCCATGAACTAAGCTAGATCGGTAACCCTTGGGGTTTTCCTGAACTGAACTCATCTCACCTGTCAAAAAACATAGGCTCCTGACCAGCCTATTGTGACTTCTCTTGATTGACAACAAAGGCACCATGACGTAACGTGTTCGCTCGAGAAAAATGTAGGTCAACCAATGAAGAGTACACAGAGGCGGGACAAATATTGTTCGGTCACAAAGATTTACGTTTCTCCTATAAAAAGAACACTGGCTTCGGAGCGACTTATTAAAGATACTGATAGCCTAACAAACTAACATTTCATCTGTGGAATAATGGTTGTTTTTGTGCTACACTTCAATAAGTTGATTTAAAAGTGTACAAGTTATCTTTAAGCAATCATAAAATACCATCAACGATGAATGGATAAAAATATAGCTTTTCCTTATAAAATGTAGGCTCCTATATCAATGATGCAGAATCCTCTTTAAATGTATCAGTGCAGTTACTCAACATTTAAAGTCGACTAGCAGTCAAGGCATGGCAGTGAAGGCCATCCTTTAAGCACAGAAGTAGAATATTAATTAAAAGGGAAGGAACAGTGTAAATCTAGAATCACACAGAGGTGCTAAGAACAGCCCTGTTCCTCTTTCATGCCATCTTCCTTATTTCTGCTGCATTCATAATTCCACTATTCATGATCTCAACAAAAGGCTAGAAAGTAGTGCTGCATATCTTTGAAACAAACTTACAACACACATTTCACATTTCATAAAATATCATTTTAGTTTTTAAAAAAAGAAGAAGAAATGTCATTCATCACAGGCAAAGTTACCAAATTTAACAATTTCATATTAATTGAAAAACAAAAACATTTGCTTGTTGTTGCTAGGACAGTCAGTCAGTTAACAAGGACTTCATAACTATGATATGGCACAGCCCAAAACTTAAACACAGAGAGCTCTCCAACTATATTTATAAATCATTTACTATTTATTTATTTTCAGCTGGCCTAATGATGGCTAAGAATATGCTTATAAAGTGCTGCTATCATGGAAATTAAATAAAGACAAAATAGCATTTCATAACTGTTACTTTGTCTGTTATCAATCAGAGATGAGTATGTGAAGGGTATATCAGAATCATCCCCTTCATAATTTCTTCCTGTTTAAATTTCCGTCCGAGGTTACGTCGATCAACCTATTGTTTTTATATAAATAGTCTATATGAACAGTGTTAATATCGCCAACCCTTTTTTCAGTCCTCCAAAACAACAAGAAGTTATTAGGCACCAAATGGCATATTATACCCCACATAGGGCACTGAGCTAATTAACTATCTAGGGAATAGGGTGCCATTTGGGATGCAGCCAATGTTTTAGCTCCTCAGGAACGGTCCACGGTTCAGTTCCCGCCCAGAGCGTTGAGAGGGTCGTCAAAGATGTTGCCCGAGTCGTCCGCTGCACTGGTGTCCTGGGAGGGAGGGCTCTTCTTGGACTTGGATGGAGGCTGCTTGGCCACTGGCTTCACAGTGCTGGGAGAGAAGATGTCATCTGCAGAGAGAGAAGTATGGACAGTACTGTAAATGTTTCAGTTCAACCTGGTGGCAATGGCATTGTAAGACTATGTGTGTGAGTTTGTTTTTGTGTGTGTGTACCACAGGAGCCTGCGGAGGGGAGGACGGCTCATAATAATGTCCGGAAAGGTGTGAATGGGATGGCATCAAACACCTGGAAACCATGTGTTTGATATATTTGATACCATTCCACTGATTCCGCTCCAGTCATTACCACAAGCCCGTTCTCCCCAATTAAGGTGCCACCAACCTCCTGTGGTGTGCAGGTATACCTGTATTTGTCTGTGTGTGTGGTGAATTTCAACATACATGTTGAAACAGTTATTGAGGAACAATAAACAAGCAAGTTATAGATATTCTGAAATCTGTGCACTGCAAACACTCACCCATATCATCATCAAATATTGATTTAGTCTCCACCTTCTTGGACTTCTTCTCTTTTGGTTTTGAAGTGGCCGTCATATCAGCAAAGATGTCAACGTTGTCGTCAAAGAGGCTGGCATCCAGGGATTTCTCTTTGTGCTTTATGTGGGTTTTGGGTGGCGTCTCTGCTTCATCCTGTGAAAACAGAAACAGACATATTCAGACCAGAAGCACACACAGACACGACACACACACACTTTCCAAGGAATATATTGATTTGTTTCCTCCTCCTGTTGCAGAGATCGTGACTGTTGGATAAACAGATGTGCTGACCCAGCATGCGCTGTGACAGACCAACTGCATTTAGACTGTTACAATGAAAAGTTATTGTAAATTCCGGCCTGCACAATATATTTTAAAACTGAAATCATAAACAGACTGACTGATAGTTCAATTGACTGACAATATTGATCATCATGACCAATACCTGGAAGATGTCCTGCTTGGGAGTAGAGTTGCTCCCAGCCTTAGTGTCTTTACCACCAGCAGCAGTAGTGGGAGTGGAACTCTTTCCCAGCCCAAAGATATCCTCTTCATCCTTCTCCTCATCCTCCAGGAAGGAAGATGCCTTGGCCTTCTTAGCCGACCTCGGCTTCACCTTCTTGAACAGGTCACCCATGGGGTCGTCAAAGAGGGACTGAGGGGTCGTCTCCTTCTCCTTCTCACTCTCATTCTTCGACGTCACTTCGCCCTCTGTAGTCTTTGTTGTGTATTTGGGGGATGGAGTAGTGAGTATGGGTGAGGGGGTGGTGAGTTTGGGGCCTGGGGCAGGGGCAGACCCGAAGAGGCTGTCGGACCCAAACAGGTCATCCTCGTCAGGAGAGGGCAGCACCTTCACCTTGCTACCCTTAGAAGTGTCTTTCTTTAGAGGGGTGTTGGACACTGCTAGTGTTAGCACTGACGGTCTAACAGAGACATCGGTGAGCAGGGGTTGGGAGGGTAAGGAAGCAGGTAAGATGGAGGGTAAGGCAGTGGTTGGGGCTTGGTTAGGTAGACTAGGCCTGGGAGGAGTTAGGTTAGGTAGTGCTGGGCTAGGCTGGGTTGGGCTGGGTCCGGCCTGGTCCTCTCTCTGGTTCTCGTCTCTCTGCTCCACAGAGCTCTGAGCTGCCGTCTGCCGTGCTGCCCTGGTCTGGGGCCTGCGGCGGATGGAGCCTTTAGCTCGACCCTACAGGAAGAGAAGACACATGGAGTCATCACGGGCTTATTTTGGAAGGAACAAGGTTAGAGCTTTATACATTTTATTTATATGATTTAAGGATCAAAAGTAGGTGTTCCATGTTTCCCCCACCCTGTTCCATTATGTCCACCCCAGTGCCTGACCTCTGACCCTTGACCCACCTTGTTCGCACTCTGTAGCGTGGACACCTGGACTGGGTTGTCGAAGCTAACCCCTCTGTTGCTGGGGGGCTTGGTCCCGGCAGGACTAGGGGTGAGGCTGGCACTGGGGCCTGAGGAGCTGGGGCTGGGGGAGGTGGGGCTGGAGCTCAAGCCTGGGAGTACACTGACCCCCCCTGAGATCTGAGAGACCGCGTCAGGCAGGAGGGCAGCAGGGTTGATCACCAGGTTGGCCTGAGAGTGAGGAGGAGGAACAGATTTGTTCACGAGTGTTGGCCCAATTTCATACCAACTAAAGGCCTTAATAAGAGAGGGTTTGTAATCAGAGCACAGTACAGTGAAGACATTTGGATTTGTCCTCAATTGGATTTACAAGTCATTTTGTTCATGCAGTCCCTCATGATCATCAGAACCAAGCGGTAGACAAAACAGAGGAAAGTGAGAGCCCAAGAATAAAGATAAAGAAAAAGTCCAAATGTAGACGTAGGAATAACATCTATTCATGTGGTTTCAGTAAGAATAAAGGCTGACCAATCGCTTTCAATTTGACTGTAAAAACCGAAACCTTGTGAGAATCAATCTGACAGTCACAGGGTCTCAGTTTAGCTTTTAAGCCAGCAGTGGAAAAGACGACTTGTTTCACGTCAAAGGCGGAGGTTCAAAGATAACTGGCAGAAAACATGTTGGGAGAATGAAAGCTCATTCAGAAATAGTAAAGAAAGAGTAAAATGTTGAATAATAAGAAAACTGATTTAACATTTTTGAAGTTTACTTGGAGTATTCCAGTCCGTGAAGGCTCTTTAGATTTTACAGGGCTTGGTGTCGGCTTCTGTGCAGTTGAACGACATAGATCATGTTAAGTAATCTGGCCAGGAGTATCTCCAAAAGCAATGTAACAGTATAATAACTATCAACTGAGAGGAGAAAGCATTACTGTCTACAGATATCCTTCAAATTCTGAAAAAATGTAAGACATACATATGTACACCAGAGGCGGCTGGTGGGAGGAGTTATTTTGGACAGGCTCATTGTAGCGGTTGGAATGGAATCAATGGAACGGAGTCAAACGTGGTTTCCATATGTTTGATACGTTCCTTTTATTCCATTCAAGCCATTACAATGAGCCCATCCTTCTATAGCTCCTCCCACCAGCCTCCTCTGACGTACACCCTTTAAATCATAAGCACATGGGCAATCACATATTCTGCAGAGACTAGGACTCTTAGTTTCATCAGCCTTACCGCACTCTCTGTGACAGCAGGTTTTGAGGATGGCTCGTCTTTCCTGGGTTTACGGGGCTTCTCTGATACTTTCTGAGAATGCAGGTCAAAGAAAGGACTGAGGATGTACAGTCATCGGTAAATTAATCAAGTTGTATTCATATTGTATTGACTGATTGAGGTGATTTAGAATAGGGTACCGGAGGAGGAGCTTTGGGCTTGACAGAGCTGAAGAGGTCATCTTCATCTTCATCACCAAACAGTGTTGGAGCTGCTGACCTCACGGAGCTGGGCCTGGAGCTCTGAGACAGGAACACACTTTATCATCACTACTATCATTAGTAGAATGAATTCATCACTCAAAGGGGTAGCAAGTAGTACGCATCAATGTGCTGATGCAATGCAAGACATCCACCCTGGTCCTGGTGAGTCAAGGCGTTTTGCTCTAGCCCAATACTAACACTTATACCCTCTCACTAAGCCTACTGTCCCTAGAACTCACCACAGACTTGTCAGGCGTGGCAAAGATGTCAACGTCAGGGTCGTTGTCTCTCTGCTGAGTCTGACTGAAGAGCAGTTCCTCATCCTGGAACACCCCGGTACTACTCTTGGTACGAGGACGCTCCTCCGCAGGCTAACACACGGACACAGGATTTACACAGACACAGGATTTACACAGACACAGGATTTACACAGACACAGGATTTACACAGACACAGGATTTACACAGACACAGGATTTACACAGACACAGGATTTACACACACGATTTACACACACACACACACACACACACACGATTTACACACACACGATTTACACACACACACACACACACACACACACACACACACGATTTACACACACACACACACGATTTACACACACACACACGATTTACACACACACACACACACACACACGATTTACACACACACAATTTACACACACACACACACACACACACGATTTACACACACACGATTTACACACACACACACGATTTACACACACACACACACACACACAATTTACACACACACACACACAATTTACACACACACACACGATTTACACACACAAACACACACGAATTATCAGTAGTATGAATAAAATAACTCAGACAAACCTTTAGTGTGTTTTTGGCAACTGGTTTGGTCGGTATGGAGATGGGGGCAGTCCAGTCAGCACCATCCTCTTCCTCCACATCATCAAACAGACTAAGGGCGTTTTTCTTCGTTTTGTCCTCCTTCTCCATGGGGGGCGGGCCCTCAGACAGGAAGTCATCACCGTCCGGCTCGTCCAATGGGCTCTTAGTCTGCTTGTTAAGGGACAGGAAGATAGAAAGGCGTCAAAGTGAATACAGCATCTCACACTCACAGGTATAGGAGCAGGGCTCCATCTTAATTCACCTTCCTCTTTCCTTGCCTCCTTCTCAGCTATATCGGAGGAAAAGGTCAAAGGTCCCTCCCATCCAATGCGTTTTGAGAAGGAGACGAGGAGAGGGAATGTGAGGAATAACGGAAATATTAATTGAAAAAAGGTCCCAAATGGCCAAAACGAAGTTATGGTTAGGATTTGGGTTGGATGAGTTTAGCTGGCCCTAGATCTGAGCTTAGGGGGAACTTCTACCCTAAGCCTTATGTAGCATCTCACCTTGGCTGCTCCCAGTCTGTCTCCCAGCACGTTGATCCCTCCAAACAGACTGACGGCCCCTACTGGCTTCTTCTTACTCCCACTGCCCTCTAGTGGAGAGGACAGGGACGGCACCTCAGGACTCTTGTCCTTCGCTACGCTCTCCTCCTCTGCAGGTTTCTCCTCCACTGGGGGAGGAGGTGGTGCCGTCACCTCAGGTTTGTCAGTGTGGAGCAGCGAGGGGGCTGGGGAGACTACAACAGGAGCCTAGAGAACAGGACAAGGGCACAGGAGAAAAGGGTATGAGCTAGGGGGTAACGGACTGAAGTAGCATTGATTACAGTCATCGCTATCACTGCAGGGATGTTACCACACACAGTATTTCTATAAACAGTACATCAAAACAGTGCTTTCTTACAATAACGATCATAAATAAAAACAATATTCATTCAATATTTGTATTGTTTTAAAATAATAGACAAGAGCCTAGACATTACTGAAGTATTAGCTTTTTAACAATTACATTGTTGTCTTGAAGGCGTTTCACCTATAGGTTATTCGTACATGACAGAGGCTGCATCTCAAATGGCACCCTATTCACTATATAGTGCACTACATAGGGAATAGGCTGTGGACAGACAGAATCTGTAACCCAGGCTTACTTTAGGGTCAGCTGTAGTAGAGCGGTTGTTGACGCTTGTTTTGAAGCCGAAGAGGGATCCCTTATCTTCATCATCCTCAGTCTCATCTTCAAACAGGAGAGACACTCTCTGGTGCTTCTTCTGACTGCACAAACACACAGACATGTACACCCATCAACACCACACCAAGGCGTCATACTACAGATTAAGTATTTTTGTCTACTATTGATATGACGTTTACCTCGACTCCTTGGTAGCTGCAAAGAGATCGTCATCATCCTCATCGAACAGGCTGTCTTTAGGAGCTGCTATGACACTGGGTAGACTAGATGGGGCACTAGTACTGGACTTCATCCCTCCAGTCTTACCCTCTGTCTTACCAGCACTAGGCTTGGAGCTCATCCACTGGTCCTAATACAGAAAGAATACAAAAGGGTTAAATAGATACCATCTCTTGAAGTAATAGAAACAACCTTCACCCCTTGCCCCCTACCTTCTGGTGTTTGCAGATTTATAGGAATAAAATTGGTGTAAGCTATATCTGAAGCTGTCCTAAGCCCATTGGATGGCAGAGCCATCACCATATTGCTTACACCTCTCCAGGCATTTCAGATCTGTGAATACCAAAGGGGTAGTGGCTAAAGGAGGGGGCTAAGGGTTATTTTCTGACAGGCTGAAGTTGAACTGAAGTTTATGTAGCAAGGTTCCCTTCCCTCCCATTACCTCGTCATCACTGAAGAGGGAGCTAGAGACAGGTTTCTTGACTTGTGGTGTGGCGGCTTTAGCTTGGCTTGGTTTGGACTTCTTCGCAGACGCAAACAGATCCTGCATGATGAAAGAAAGTGGTTAGATATGAAGATGCAGGTACAAATTATAATATTTTATGGACCGATATCGGTCAGGCTCATCTTCTCACTTCTTCCTCCTCGTCATCGAAGATGGACAGAGGAGCTTTGCTGGCTTTGCTCTGAGGTGTGGGTTCAGGCTTAGACTGACTCTTAGGGATGGTTTGAAATATCTAGAAAGACAGAGACAGAGAAAGGTGAGGTTACATCTGTAAAACAACACCATGCTTCATGATCAACCTAACGTTCTAAGCATTAATTGTACGGCTCATGTAGATATTGATGTAATTGATAAGCATGCGAAGTACCTCCATCAACAACATTCAGGTAATGGATGCATACTTGAGAATGAGTGTTAAAAAGAAGAAGCACACCTGTGAGTCTTCATCGTCAGAGAACAGACTCTTCGCCTGGGGTTTCTCTGTCTGCTTAGCAGGGGTTTTCACCACGTCTGGAGGAGGGCCGTTCTGTAATGAACAACATGGAGAGGGTGATGAGTAGAGTTCTACAGCTCTACAATGAGAGAAAGAGGGAGAGAGAGAGATGAAAAGGAGAGCAAGAGAAACAAAGAGAGAGTTAGGAAGAGAGAGTGAGGGAGAGAGAGAAAGAGATTGTAGATAGATAAATATAGATAAAGTGATGGAAGAGAGATGATGGGTAGATGAAAGAGGAGTCCCACCTGCTCTGACTCTTCGCTGGTGGAGGGCTGTCGTTTCTTCAGTGCCTCAGTCAGTAGGCTCTTGGTACCAGGACCAAACATGGAGACACCTCCCGCTGGCATCTAAACACAACCAACAACCATCATTAGCACAACTCATCACTATAACCAACAAACATCATCAGCATAATTCATCACAACAACCAACAAACATCATCAGCATAATTCATCACTACAACCATCAGCATAATTCATCACAACAACCAACAAACATCATCAGCATAATTCATCACTACAACCATCAGCATAATTCATCACTACAACCATCAGCATAATTCATCACTAAAACCAACAATCATCATCAGCATAACTCATGAACACTACTGTAAGTAAGCAACTTATAATCATGATAACCAAGTGCCCTAAATCCATTATCATGATCACTCTAAAATCATGATAGTCAATCAACATTTGTTAATATGGAAACACAATGTACACGTGTGTATGTTCACCTTTTTCTGAGGAGCCTGTTTCACCTGTTCTTCCTCCTCCACCACCTCCTTCCTGCTCTGTAGAGGGGGCGGGGCGACAGCGCTCTCACTAAAGATGTCACCATCCTCATCATCTCCTCCAAACAGATCCACTGTCTTCTTCTGCTTGGGTTTCTCCTGTCCAGCTGAACACAGGTGACAACACATTATTAGTGCTTGCGCTAAATACAGTTTTAGTGTTTCAATCTATAGCTAGAGGACTCCTGATATCTCCAGGAGTGATAAGTATAATTTTTGTCTTCATCTGTGGTCTAGTACTGTCTTTTTGCTAGCTAGGGCCATCTGCTTTAAGTGCTGTCTGTCTTCTCAGTAGCCTACTTGGTTTGTGAACTGCTGACTGCTCATAACTTGCAGCTGATTGTTGACACATCAACCACTATTAAAAAGGGATATTTCAGTTTATATTTCCACTTACTTTTAGTGTTGAAGCATCATCCAGACAGTTGTTTTGGTCAGAGTTCCATTCCTGAGATTTCTTTGGCTGGCTTAGTTGCTTGCATGAGCCATATAGTGGTAGTGGCCAGACTCACCATAAAAAACGTGCTTCAGAACGTCCCCACAAGAAACTCTTACAGCCATCTCACGTCTTTGTGGGGTATACACCCATGTCAATATCAAAACACTTGGCTATTTTCACTATTACGAGCATGAATGTGTTTAACTCGAACTGTGCTTACTTCCTGTTTTCGAGTAGTCACGCCTACAAATGACGGTTCTCGAGGCTAGAGCAGTGCAGACACGGCTTTCAAGTTCTACACCGCCCAAAATCATTCAATCAAAACATGTCTGAGTCGGACAGCTACGAGCCTGAAGAGGATGCATACTTTGCAGAACCATATTTATACTGAACTAAAATATAAAACGCAACAATTTAAAAGATTTTACTGAGTTACAGTTCATATAAGGAAATCAGTCAATTGAAATAAATTCATTAGGCCCAAATCTATGTGTTTCACATGACTGGGAATAAAGATAAGCATCTGTTGGTCAGACACCTTTAAAAAATAAAAAAGTAGGAGCATGGATCAGAAAACTAGTCAGTATCTGCTGTGACCACCATTTGCCACATGCAGCGTGACATCTACGCATAGAGTTGATCAGGCTGTTGATTGTGGCCTGTGGAATGTTGTCCCAGTCTTATTCAATGGCTGTGTGAAGTTGCTGGATATTGGCGGGAACCGGAACACACTGTCATACACGTCGATCCAGAGCATCCCAAACATGCTTAATGGTGACATTAGTATGCAGGCCATGGAAGAACTGGGACATTTTCAGCTTCCAGGAATTGTGTTCAGATCCTTGCGACATGGGGCCTGCATTATCATGCTGAAACATAAGGTGAAGGCGGCGGATGAATGGCATGACAATGGGCCTCAGGATCTCGTCACGGTATCTCTGTGCATTCAAATTGCCATTGATAAAATGCTATTGTGTTCATTGTCCATAGCTTATGCCTGCCCATACCATAACCCCACCATGGGGCACTCTGTTCACAACGTTGACATCAGCAAACCGCTTGCACACACAACGCCATACACGCGGTCTGCCATCTACCCGGTACAGTTGAAACTGGGATTCATCTGTGAAGAGCACACTTCTCCAGCGTGCCAGTGGCCATCAAAGGTGAGCATTTGCCCACTGAAGTCGGTTACGACGCCAAACTGCAATCAGGTCAAGACCCTGGTGAGGACGACGACGATCACGCAGTTGAGCTTCCCTGAGACGGTTTCTGACAGTTTGTGCAGAAATTCTTCAGTTGTGCAAACCCACAGTTTCATCAGTTGTCCGGGTGGCTGGTCTCAGACAATCCCACAGGTGAAGAAGCCGGATGTGCAGGTCCTGGGCTTGCGTGGTTACACGTGGTCTGCGGTTGTGGGGCCGGTTGGACGTACTGCCAAATTCTCTAAAATGACGGAGGCAGCTTATGGTAGAGAAATGAACATTAAATTCTCTGGCAACAGCTCAGGTGGACATTCCTGCAGTCAGCATGCCAATTGCATGCTCTCTCAAAACTTGACACATCTGTGGCATTGTGTTGTGTGACAAAACTGCACATTTTAGAGAGGCCTTTTATTGTCCCCAGCACAAGGTGCACATGTGTAATGATCATGGTGTTTAAATCAGCTTCTTGATATGCCACACCTGTCAGGTGGATGGATTATCTTGGCAAAGGAGAAATGCTCATTAACAGGGATGTAAACCAATTTGTAAACCAAACATTTTAGAGAAATACAGTAAGATTTTTGTGCGTATGGAACATTTCTGGGATCTTTTATTTCAGTTCATGAAACATGGGATCAAGACTTTACATGTTGTGTTTATATTTTTGTTCAGTATATTTACAGATCATCTAATTTTGCTCTTTTGTAGCTTTTTCAACTATGTGCGTGTTTTCTATACTTGTTCGCTCCTCTCCCTGTAGGCTTTTTACAGATGCAACCTTTCTAATTTAGTGTACCCTGCTTGCACAACCCATGTGTAATTATTGGTCTCTGCGTTTGGAACTGCCGATCTGTGGTCAAGAACGCCAAGTTAATCTTAGCCTATGCTGCCATTCAGTCCTTAGACTTTTTGTCCCTGACGGAGACATGGATCACCCCAGAGAACACTGCTACTCCAGCTCCTCTCTCTTCATCTGCCTACGCGTTCTCTCATAGTCCGAGAGCATCTCATCGTCGCGGTGTGGCACAGGGCTACTCATTTGTGGAGATTCTCTTTTCTCCCTGACTCACCTGTCCAGCTCCTCATTTGAATTCCATGCTGTCACTGTCACTTGTGCACTCAAGCTTAACATTGAGAGTTCCTCAATAAGTTTGACACCATGATAAGCTCATTTCCTGACGATGGTTTACCGCTTTTCGTACTAGGCGACCTCAACCTCCCGGTGTCTGCCTTCGATTAATTTATTTCTACCTCTTTCTTACCCCTACTTGGCTCTTTTGACCTCACCATTTCCCAGTCCCCTCCCACTCACAAGGCAGGCAATACACTTGACCTCATCTTTACTAGAGGCTGTTCGCCTACTAATCTCACTGCAAACCCCCTCCAGGTCTCTGATCACTACTTCGTTTCCTTTTTTGTCTCCCTCTCCTCCAACCCTACCCACTCAGCCCCTACCTAGATGGTCATGCGCCAACGCAATATTCTCTCTCTCTCCCACTAGTCTGTCCTATCCCTTCTGCTAAATCCTTCTCCCTCCGTTCTCCTGATTCTGCCTCTTCGACCCTACTCTATGACTCGCACTGTCCCCTTTCCTTCCGGCCGGCTCGGCCCTCCCCTCCTGTTCCGTGGCTCATTGCAAGCTTACAGAACAGGGCTGCGGGTAGCTGAACAAAAATGGAGGAAAACGAAACTTCCGGACCCATCATCCTTTCACTCCCTCCTCTCTACTTTGTCTTCCTCTGTATCTGCTGCTAAAGCCACTTTCTATCACTAAATGTCAAGCTTCTGCCTCTAACCCTAGGAAACTATTTTCCACCTTCTCCTCCCTCCTTAATCCTCATCCTCCACACCCTCCTCGCGGATGACTTTGTCGACACTATGAAAAGAAGGTTGACGACATCCGCTCCTCATTCACTCAGCCTATTGAGTCCACTGGTCCCACTCACACAGACCTACCCTAGGCCTTGACCTCTTTCTCACAACTCTCCTCTTCTCTCTATACACCAAGTCACTCGGCGCAGTCATATCCTCACATGGTCTCTCCGATCATTGCTATGCGGATGACACTCAACTACTTTTCTCCTTCCCCCCTTCTGACACCCAGGTGACGACACGCATTTCTGTATGCCTGGCAGATATCTCATCTTGGATGTCGGCCCACCACCTCAAGCTCAACAAGACGGAGCTGCTCTTCCTCCCAGGGAAGGCCTGCCCGCTCCAAGACCTCTCCATCACGGTTGACAACGCCACGGTGTCCCCCTCCCAGAGTGCAAAGACCCTTGGTGTAACCCTGGATAACACCCTGCCGTTCTCTGCAAACATCAAAGCAGTGACTCACTCCTGCAGGTTCATGCTCTACAACATCCGTAGAGTACGACCCTACCTCACACAGAAAGCGGCGCAGGTCCTAATCCAGGCACGTCATCTCCTGTCTGGACTACTGCAACTTGCTGTTGGCTGGGCTCCCTGCTTGTGCCATCAAACCCCTACAACTCATCCAGAGTGCCGCAGCCCTCCTAGTGTTCAACCTTCCCGTTCTCCCATGTCACCCCACTCCTCCGCACACTCCACTGGCTTCCAGTCAAAGCTTGCATCCACTACAAGACCATGGTATTTGCCTACGGAGCAGCAAGAGGAACTGCCCCTCCCTACCGTCAGGCTATGCTCAAACCCTACACCCCAACCCGAGTACTCCGTTCTGCCACCTCTGGTCCCTCCCAAAAGCCTTTTGTGAACTAACATTCCTCCTTACTAGCTCTGACTTTGCTGATAGCTACTACATTGAGGAAAAATGTACTTACTATGACTGAGATATGTGGTTGTCCCACCTAGCTATCTTAAGATGAATGCACTAACTGTTAGTCGCTCTGGATAAGAGCGTCTGCTAAATGACAAAAATGTAAATGTAGTGAGACAAAATGTTAGATCTGAAACTCACTGCATGAATGAAAATACGGTGAAAATGGGCTGACTCCTAACTTGAGATTCACATACATAAGGAGTAAATTATGTACTTGCGTGATGTCAATGCAAGATTTACACTGATATTTTACAATTGTTGATTTCAAGTTTGGATCTCACCCAACGTGCTAGAGAAAGAGAGAGCGGTTACTGTTTGACTGACTTACCTGAGCTGGACTTTTTAAGGCTTTTGCCAGTGAAGAAGTCATCCTCTTCATCGTCATCGAACAGCCCCCCTCCTCCTCCCCCTAAAGAGGTATTTCTAGGGGCTGATGTCTGGGTCTTGTTGGGTTTGGCTGAACTGCCATTCTCTCTGCCCTCCACTGAGTCAGAGTCATTGGGAATGCCAAACAGGCTGTTCTCTAAGGGAAAAGAAGAGGACAGGACTCAGAGGATGATCTTGTCAATACCATCACAGTATTGTCAACATGTAGTCAACTGTGTGTAGTAGTGTTTTGTAGTAGTGTTTAGCTTGAATTGAATAAATTAAATTTCCACTGAATAAATTCAAATTCCATTTCAGAAGGGCAAGACAATCTGTAGAGGCATTACGTCCTCAAGCCCCCCAAAACTGTCCAACTGTTATTACTATGTAATAATCTGTCATCTTTGAAAGGCCTTTGCTGTCCTTGGGGCATGTCTCTGTTACCTGGGAATATTGACACAGCCCCTGAAGGAATCTTCTTAGCAGGCTTGACGGGTTCTGGCAGAAACACAATAGAGAAATACAGGTCAAAGTCTCTATACTGTCCAGGAAAATGCACGTAATAATTAAGACGATAACCCACGACAACTAAATTAGAAACCGTGACCAGAGCCATTATACAAAATTAACAACATTCCCAATTCACTTATAAGAAAACATGACCAAACTGAAAGAAACTGGAAGCTACTATTTGAACTTGCCCAACAAGAAATGTTTCATTTACAATTGAAAAACATTTTTGCTACGATGTGCCCTAATGAAAACAGCCTTGGTATTTCAACAGATAGTTGTAGGGCCATTATTACCTGTGGCGTGAGCTGTGTTCCTGGTCTTCTCCTCTGTTACAGGCTGTTTAGGTGCATCAGAGAACAGATCCCCCTGGACAACAAACATCATATCATTAGGTTTGCTATGGTTTCAGACAAAACTAATTGAATGTACTATTTGGGAGCAATTAACAAGCCAGATAGATTTTGTTCTATCCATCATATTATTTGAAATTACAATTGGTAAGTAACATTTAAAAAGTAAGATATGGAAGCTACAAAATGGCATTCAGGTGAGCATACTTCATCATCATCATCAAACAGTCCTCTTCCTCCGCTGAAGAGGCCTCCTTTCCCTCCGAACGGAGAGAAGTCCTCGTCCTCCATCTTGGGCGGCCCAAACAACTCCTCGCTGTCATCTTCAATAGCTACAACACAAACAAACAGGTCAGGTGTCAACAAGAAACATATAAATATATACATTCTGTAATGTCATTTTATTACAAATTACTTATGACAAATTATATCTAATTCAGTTACTTTCTTCTGACTGAAGTGTTATGAAGTAACAGTTACTGTATATTGTCCCTGCTAAGCTGAGTGTGCAAACATTTAGAACACCTGCTCTTTCCATGACATAGACTGAACAGGTGTATCCAGGTGAAAGCTATGATCCCTTATTAATGTCACCTGTTAAATCCACTTCAAATCAGTGTAGATGAAAGGGAGGAGACAGGTTAAAGAAGGACTTTTAAACCTTGAAACAGTTGAGACATGGATTGTGTATGTGTGCCATTCAGAGGGTGAATGGGCAAGACATGATTTAAGTGCCTTTGAACAGGGTATGCTAGTTGATGCCAGCCGCACCAGTTTGTGTCAAGAACTGCAACGCTGCTGGGTTTTTCACGCTCAACAGTTTCCCGTGTGTATCAAGAATGGTCCACCACCCAAAGGACATCCAGCCAACTGGACACAACTGTGGGAAGCATTGGAGTCAACATGGGCCAGCATCCCTGTGGAACGCTTTCGACACCTTGTAGAGTCTATGTCCCGATGAATTGAAGCTGTTCTGAGGTCAAAAGGGGGGGGGATGCAACTCAATATTAGGAAAGTGTTCCTAATGTTTGGTATACTCAGTGTAATTGGATGCATAGAGTGTGAGATTAGGTGCTTGTTCACGACGCATAGTAAAGAAAACCCTCTTTTACATAAGTGAGTGAATGAATGTCCTACCCTGTGGCCTCTCAGGCTTGGGCTTTTTCTTTGTTTGACTCTTCTTCTTAGAGGCAGACGACAACGCTTCAGAGGTGACATGGGAAAGGAAACATGAGCATGCACATGCAGAACAATAATATGTAGTGAAACATGTTTGTACTGTTGTAATTCTCAAAGACAGATATTTTCTGCTGTATGACATCACATTTGATGTATGGCCTACATAAACTGAAAACACATCTTGAAACTTGAAGACTATATGGAGCAAACAGTGATGATACGATTCAAAAATAGGGAGGAAAGATGAATGAATTTTCTTTGAGTGCATTGTATCGTAAGTGCCAAACGGTTTCTGTATAAAATGTAGGGCCCGGTGTTTTGCGCAATCACATGACATAGCAAGATTTTATCCTGAATTGAGAATTACACAAAAAATGTAAGCAATTGTCTGAGGATGGTGCTGGACCATCTGACATAAAAGTGTGTGCAGGGCGGCCGCCAAGGTGGCAGATTGAAAAGGGCAGCATTTTCCCAGCTAAACTGACCAAGACGCACCTCCAACAACAAATAATGATGCCATCCCATTATAAGTAGTGCCCACTCTGATAAAGACGGTTGCAAAATATCTATCTTGTCCATGCCCAGCGCACCTCTCCATCGTGCTGTTGGAGAGATGCAGCATTGCGGTGCTCCACCAACGCTCCGTCAAATCATGTAGCCTTTACACTAGAAAGAGTCTATAGCCTCTGTGGCCTTTTCTGTAGCCTACATGGCGACCAAATTCATGACAATATCATGAGACAGACACTTTTTACATCATGCGTGTTTCCGATCAAATAGCCTAAATGACGCCCTATCAAAAAACAATGTGCTTCGATGTGAATATGAATTAACATGTTAACAAACACACCATATCCTAAAAACAGGACAGGTCAAAATAAAATGGACAGTAGCCTAGGGAATGAAATTAGGCTACTCACGACCTCTGTCTGGGAGTTTCACTCAGTGGGCTAAATTGTCATGATAATTAGACCCATTTGTCAATTTCTGATCTGATCATGGCGAAGAAGAAAATAGGCTATGAACTGCATTTTCCAAGATAATACACCGCCTGATAAACTTGGGTAGCTGACATAGGCAGCGCGAGTTTCACGTTTGGGGAAGCTAAGAATTTATCCTACCAATCTGCGCGGCAGTTATATTTTCATATTGGCATTTTCGTGGAACAGTGTCATTCTCAAAATCATTGTCACATGGTTACAAAAATGACTGAGAAGCTCAGCTTATTATTATTATTAGTGGTGGTCATAAATCAGGTATCCCCAAATGGGCACTTTCCTACATTTGCGTGAGCATGCCAATTAGCCTACTTTATGCGTGCATAGGTGCCCGATCTACATCTACATTAACAGGACAGAGAAAGAAACCAAACACATGCTCATTGCTCTCCAAACAAAAAACAATTACATCTTTTTTTACAAAACTCGTAAATGGTATGAAATAAACCAAAACTTGTTTCTTACAAGTGTAGCAGTTTGTGAACTCTGCAAACAACGTTTCCACTCCGAGAAAGAATGAGAACGGTAAATGACTGCAATTAATACATGCATTAACAGAAATTAATGTAACCAAATGACGCCGATTAATGGTAAATTTACTACTGGTGACATATGTAATGGGGAATTGATAAAAATAAACAATTCACACAATGAAAAAATGTATGCACAAGAATTGGCGAGACAGCTAAGCACATTCCGGAGAGCTGAGTGCATTCTGGAGAGCTGAGTGCATTCTGGAGAGCTGAGTGCATTCTGGAGAGCTGAGTGCATTCTGGAGAGCGATGCGCCTATATCCTCTCCACCCACCCATCTACTTTGTCTTGTCTTAATATTTAAAATGATACTCAAGACACATTGTCTTCACACATATTTTTTATGCTTTTCACTGATAGCCGCAACTCAATAATCAGCTAGGCCTATTGCCATGCGTGCTGCCCAAATTGCTGACTTCCCAACTAAGCATACTCACTTCTGATTTGAAACAATCCACAGCAAAAAAAATGTTAGAAGCTAATGATCCTCTGTGGCTAAGTCATGCTCTCTGGTGAAGTATTTTGAATGAATGCATTTATCTAATTTTGGCAAATATATTTCAATTTACTTTAGGACGTGCCGCCTATGGTAGCTGATATTCAGAGCTTGAATAGCCTAAATGATTAGTCGTAAGTCTTTGTCAAGTATCAGGACTATAAAGCCAATGCAACGTCCTGTTTTACAAACAATAGGCTACCACATGGATAGGCATTCATTAAAGTGCATTGTGGGCCGATACTGTATAGCCTAGGCCAGAGCTCAAAGTTTCTGGCAGCACCGACGGCCATACATTTATGGTTAAATAGTTTCAAGGTGGGTGATGTTGCAGTGCGCAACAGGCACTGCCCTTTCTCTCCTATCTGAACTAACATGTCGACAGAGTCAAGCCTTTAGATATTAATAACAGTCCTACATTATATGTCAAACATGAGTGGCATTTAGCCTATATATATATTAAAAGTAATTAAAAGTCAAATAAAAGTTTGGCTACATTTTCAGGCGCCTCCCTCATGTCAGCATCGGTCTAGACATTATAGGCTGTAGCCAATACGCATAGGATTTCACCTACACTTCGACATGTAGCCTAATTATTTATGTACATTTACATAGTTGTTTTTTCTTAACAGAAGAGCCACTGTTTTTTGTTTTTTAAATCTATTTAAATTGGCTATTTTAGTTAATGGCCTTGGTGCCCTAGCAGATGGCCTTGGTGCCCTGGCAGATGGCCTTGGTGCCCTGGAAGATTGGGCACCTCTTGAAGGCCAAATGGCCTTGCCCCTAAAATCATGAAATTCCAGGCCTGGCCTAGGCTTTTATTCTACTTTGCGGGGATAGGAGGAGGGCGGCAATTTTTTTGTCTAGCCTAGGGCGGCATATACGCCACTGCTTCTATCTATAAGAAAGTAGAACTATAAGAAATCTAAGATGTGTCAAATAAATAATATCTAGCTCAGGGCTCCAGCTATGCATTTGGTTTGCTAGCTTGCTATCCAAGTGGCTAGATGTCAAGAGGAAGCTTATTGGTTACAGCAGAGACTTTCAATCCCTTCCTGTTGCCTAAATTGTTTTGTGCGTAAAAATACAAAAATAAATTAAGATATATTACATTCGGTAATATCGTATGCCCCGCTATAGTACAGAAACGGTGTGACAATCTGGATACCGCCCAACTTTAGTGTTGAACAGTTTGCAATACAGGTCATCATAGCTGCGGGGAGTAGGGGTGCTGCAACAACCCCCTGATAAATCAGAATAATAAATACACAACAAAGTGTGCACTGGGCCTTTTTTACTCCTGTATGAGTGGACAAAAATAGTAGTCAGCAGCACAGGGAGAAAAACATTTCTCAGCAGCCCCACCCCTAAACATATTCCTGCAGCCATGCAGGTTATATCAAGTCAACTTACATGTGCGATCTCCCTCCGGCTTGCTGATAGGTTCCCCTTTGATTCTGGCAGCCAGCTCATCAGCAAAGGATGATGGTCCTGTGTTCTGAATGTGACACAAAGACTTACGTAAAAGAGAGGTGGAATAGAACATTAATATTCATGCAAGGGGACACGTAAACATGCAATTAACTCTTAACATGTTATATTCGCTATATTCACTTAAGTCATACATATAACGTATTAGCAATGTTGACTTACCTGGATAAATAAATGTTTGGTAATATTTAATAAATTACCTGTTTGTAATAATGTTAGTATCATTATCCAGCAGCAAACTATAATTACAAACATACCGTTCTGCTATCTTCATCATCATCTTTGTCTGATTCTCCGAATATGTCTGATTCTTCCCCCTCGTCCTCATCACTCAACATGGACGACTTCTGCAGAGGAAATCATTCAACGTCATCCATGCTGTTGCAAATTGCATTACATTCCTCACTAAGATAAGAGCGTCTTCCAAATGACTTAAATGTTAAACGTAATCATTACCATCGTCACCATAAACAACAGCATTCTTATGGCCAGTGTCCAGAGTAGGTAGGACTCAAGCAATTGCACACTTTTCTGTTGCCTTCCGTCTTTGATTAAATTGGCAAATACCCTAATCATCCCTTGTCAGAATTGTTCACACAGAGATACAATCCTGTACATTTGTTATTGTTATCGCAAAGATATCCACAAACTCTGGGTTTGAACGTTGACCCTGACAGTCAAGAGTAAAATTGACCTCACCTTCTTAATGCTGCTTGGCCCCTCCTCATCCTGGTCAAAGTCTTCGTCTGACTGCTGTTCATAAACACCACAGGGATAATAAAATGATCTGAATCAAATATAATTTTCTGTATTTTCACCTTATTTGGATCAAGATGTAAAATTATGCCAACTTCACTCTCTAAAAAACATCTGATTCTTTCTGGGTGAGTAAAGAAAAAAAGTCTTACATCAGCATCTTTGCCATCTTCACTGTCGATGACACTGTCTCGATCGCTGTCGATGGATATTTCTGTATAGTAAAAAACCACACCGGTTTCACAAAAAACACATGACAGAGGTTCTTCGACAGAGGTTACTCTTCCCAGCAGGGGTTGGAACCGGTTCAGGGAACAGAACCGAAAATTGGAAAAGAACAACATTTTTCAGGGAACAGAATCAGAACAGGGAACGAAAGTGATCTACACTGTCCCGGAACAGAACAGTTATTTTTAAAAGCATGTGAATAGGTTAAAGTTATTTTACGTTCCGGGCATTTCTACTTCAGTCCCACAAAAAAATGCAACAAAGCGCCTATGCAAAGCCCTCCCTTCTTCCAGTGTCTGCCTGCCAGCTGAGAAACGTTGGTGGTGTGTGTGTAGGCTACCTGCCCCTGCCCCTCCGAAGCAGAGCTGTAGCCTACGGACATTACAAGCATGATTCAAAAGACAGAGGGCTTTTTAATTAGAGAAGAATGGATTAACTTTTTCAATGCTAGTTAGGGATGCTATAGTTATCACATTCCACATTGGATTTATTAACTACAAAAAGTTAAAAGGTGTTATTAATTCAGGTGCCGCTCTTCACACACAAGATTGTTAGCTAGTTAGCTTCTCTGGTCCAACGTTAAGCCAACTCTGAAGCTCAGACATTCAAAGTTCTTCCATAGAATAATTATATGGGCCTAATTCAGATAATGCATGTCATCACAAGATGCCCAGCACTTCAATCTAAGCCTCCACTCCTCCTCCACCCTCTCTCCCCACCCGCAAAATTGCACCCTACGCTTGTCTTTCCATCACGCATGTAAACAACTCACTGAGCTATAGCTTGCCTGCTCCATAGCAAGCTGCTCTATCTGCACTGCATGATTGGTGAAGTAATTTAATGTTGAGCTAAATGTAAAAAAGTATGCTTTCAGAGGTTTAAAAAGGAACAGAAAGGAACAATATAAACCAGTACTTTTTTTGGGCTGGGAAACCCAGCCGCGAGCTGCCCAGTTACGCAAGTCTACCGGATGAGCTAAATGCTTTCTATGCTCGCTTCGAGGCAAGCAACACTGAACCATGCATGAGAGCAGCAGCTGTTCCGGACGACTTTGTGATCAAGCCAATGTGAGTAAGACCTTTAAACAGGTTAACAATCACAAGGCCGCAGGGCCACACGGATTACCAGGACTCGTACTCAGAGCATTCGCTGACCTGCTGGCAAGTGTCTTCACTGACATTTCCACCCTCTCCCTGACCCAGTCTAACACCTACATGTTTCAAGCAGACTACTATAGTCCCTGTACTCAAGAACGCAAAGGTAGCCTGCCTAAATGACTATTGTCCCGTAGCACTCACATGTGTAGCCATGAAATGCTTTGAAAGGCTGGCCATGGTTCAAATCAATACCATCATCCTAGACACACTCCAATTCGCATACCGCCCCAAAAGATCCACAGATGACGCAATCTCTATTGTACTACACACTGCCCTCTCCCACTTGGACAAGAGGAACACCTATGTGAAAAGCTGTTCATTGACTACAGCTCAGCATTCAACACCAAAGTGCCCTCCAAGCTCATCAATTAACTAAGGACCCTGGGACTGAACACCTCCCTCTGCAACTGGATCTTGACTTCCTCACGGCCGCCCCCAGGTGGTGGGTAGGCAACAACACATCCGCCAATCTGAACCCCAACACGGGGGCCCCTAAGGGGTGCGTGCTTAGTCCCCTCCTGTACGCCCTGTTCACCCACGACTGATTGGCCGCACGACTCCAACACCATCATTAAGTTTGTCGACAACCCGACGGTGGTAGGCCTGATCACCGACGACGATGAGACAGCCTATAGGGAGGAGGTCAGAGATCTGGCAGTGTGGTGCTAGAACAACAACCTCTCCCTCAATGTCAGCAAGTCAAAGGAGCTGATCGTGAACTACAGGAAACGGAGGGCGGAACACGCCCCCATTCACATCTACGAGGCTGTAGTGGAGCGGGTCGAGAGCTTCAAGTTCCTCGGTGCGCACATAACAAAGGGTCTATCATGGTCGACACACACCAACACAGTCGTGAAGAGGGCATGACAACGCCTCTTCCCCCTCAGGAGGCTGAAAAGATTTGGCAGGGGCACTCAGATCCTCAAAAGGTTCTACAGCTGTACAATTGAGAGCATCTTGACTGGCTGCATCACCGCTTGCTATGGCAACTGCTTGGCATTCGACCAAAAGGTGCTACAGGGTTGGGCGGTATACCGTATCCCGGGGTATTTCGAAATACCCTCGGTATGATTTTTCAATACCGTCAAGTAAATACAATTTAATATTTGTACTTTCTAAATAAATACCTGTAGTCAACTTGTGCACTAGGTTAAAGATAAAGCAGATTGCATGCATCATCTAACAGGCAAAATTATTCTTCATTATGAAGCTTACCGTTTCCCAAAGCTCACTAGTTTGCCAAAACAGCAATTTGAGCCATCTGTTTGAGCCAGTCGTGTGTTTGTTTACATAGAAACACAACCAGAAAAACGGGAACTTTGTAAAGTGAGTCACTCCTGCAGCGAAACCTAAGTGAGGTGATCAAGTTACACTTGCATGAAATTCACTACTAATGTTTGCCAGCTATATATCTTATAATTATTAAGTTAACTAAGATGTGCCAAATAAATTTGCTCCAGCTGGGTTTTGCCAACTGGCTAACATTAGCTTGCAAGATCAAGCTTCTTGGATTTGATTTGTGCGTGCTGCAAACTGCGTTTTGAGATACTTGCATAACTTTATTAGCTGGGTTGTCTGTCTTAGTAGTAAATGCATGCCCTCGTTAGCATTTACCTAGCATCTGCATTAGGGATTCCGTAGTAAGGGAAAGGGGGATACCTAGTCAGTTGTACAACTGAATGCATTCAACTGAAATGTGTCTTCCGCATTTAACCCAACCCCTCTGAATCAGAGAGGTGCGGAGGGCTGCCTTAATTGACATCCACGTCATCAGTGCCCGGGGAACAGTGGGTTGACTGCCTTGCTCAGGGGCAGAGCGACAGATTTTTACCTTGTCAGCTCGGGGATTCGATCCACCAACCTTTCGGTTACTGGCCCAACGCTCCTACCCGCCATTACTTATTAGCATTTTGTTAGCATTCTGGTAAGTGACGTTTTTGGGGCGTATTTTTTTTGTTAAAGTATTTATGAATTATGTAAAAATGTATTTTAAGAAATTACAATTACGTCAAAAATATACTGAAACAAAATAATATAAACTGCCTCTGTCAAGTCACACTTTTTCTGAGATAACTGATTACTGAAGTGCCTCCTGGCGTTTGTGTTGTACACAGGTTTTGCTCATCATGTCTGATTGCATTGACACATGTTGCCTATATGTGGCCTCTGTCATGTGTTTTTGTCTGCTCTGATGAAGGTCTGACGACCAAAAGCCCAGCCTAAATAAATAGAAAATTGTGCATCGATCCGGAGTGTGCAGAGATTTATTTTCATTACAAAAAATACATGAGAAACATTACTAATGTTACACAAGAAACACTATGCTTGGAAGAGAGTATTGAACACTAACAATATAAACACATGCTAAGAATATACACACTTTCTTTCAGTAGAAATTGTATATTAAGAACAGAGGTGAGGTGACCTACCTTCACTGGAGAGGTCTCCAAGTCCTACGTCGTCTTGCTCCATAAAGAGCTGAGAGCCAATCAGATACGGTAAAGGCCTGTCCACATACAGGTCCTACAGACACAGCGAGAGGTGGGTTGGAGAAAGAAAGAGGGGGGAGGAAGAGGACAGAGATCACATCATTGGTCAACACGGGCAGAATCATTCAAATCAAATGTTACTCAAAAACACCCTTTTTACATCAACAGTTGTCACAAAGTACTTATTATTACGGCCTAGACCCAAAAGAGAAAATCAGAAGCACAGTGGCAAGGAAAGATTAGCCAGGGAAGAAAACTTGAGAGGAACCAGACTCAGAGGGGTGCCCATCCTCCCTTAGATGTACTGGATATGTATTAATTATGGGTGTAACAGTTAACCAAACCCACGGTCGGTACGTATTGCAGTTTTGGGGCCATGGTTTGGTTTGGTTTCATAACAGTGGGAAAATGAAATGCCAACAGTTACTGTAGTTAACTTTTGTTTACTTAAGAAAATACAAAGTGTTGGTATTCCTGATTCCATATACACTACATGGCCAAGAACATCTCATTCCAAAATCATGGCCATTGATATGGAGTGTGTCCCCCCTTTGCTGCTATAACAGCCTCCACTCTTCTGGGAAGACTTTCCACTAGATGTTGGAACATTGCTGCGGGGACTTGCTTCCATTCAGCCACAAGAGCATTAGTGAGGTCGGGCACTGATGTTGGCCGATTAGGCCTGGCACGCAGTCAGTGTTCCAATTCATCCCAAAGGTGTTCGATGGGGTTGAGGTCATGGCTCTGTGCAGGCCAGTCAAGTTCTTCCACACCGATCTCGACAAACCATTTCTGTATGGACCTTTGTGCACAGGGGCATTGTCATGCTGAAACAGGAAAAGGCCTTCCCCAAACTGTTGCCACAAATTTGGAAGGACAGAATCATCTAGAATGTCATTGCATGCTGTAGCATTAAGATTTCCCTTCACTGGAACTAAGGGGCCTAGCCCAAACCATGAAAAACAGCCCCAGACCATTATTCCTCCTCCACCAAACTTTACAGTTGGCACTACGCATTGGGGCAGATAGCGTTGTCCTGGCATCCGCCAAACCCAGATTCGTCCGTCGGAATGCCAGATGGTGAAGAGTGATTAATCACTCCAGAGAACACGTTTCCACTGCTCCAAAGTCCAATGGCGGCGAGCTTTACACCACTCCAGCCCACGCTTAGCATTGCGCATGGTGCTCCTAGATGTTTCCACTTCACAATAGCTGCACTTACAGTTGAGCAAGGCAGCTCTAGCAGGGCTGACTTGTTGGAAAGGTGGCATCCTATGACGGTGCCACGTTGAAAGTCACTGAGCTCTTCAGTATGGGCCATTCTACTGCCAATGTTTGTTTATGGAGATTGCATGGCTGTGTGCTCGATTTTATACACCTGTCAGCAACGGGTGTGACTGAAATAGCAGAATCCACTCATTTGAAGGGGTGTCCACATACTTTTGGTAATGTAGTGTATGATCATGAGTCATATAATTAAGCAATTAGGCACCAAGGGGTGTGGTATCTGGCCAATATACCACGGCTAAGGGCTGTTCTAAAGCACGACGCAACGCGGATTGGTCATATACCACAAACCCCCAAGGTGCCTTATTGCTATTATAAACTGGTTACCAACGTAATTAGAGCAGTAACAACAAAGTTGTCATACTCGTTGTATATGGTCTGATATACCACAGCTGTCAGCCAATCAGCATTCAGGGCTCGAACCACCCAGTTTATAATGTCTGATAAAAGCACAATCAGGAATACCACACGTTGTATTTTCTTAAAATGAAAACACACGATCGCTCATCAACAACACTAAAATAAAATGCAATAGGCGTGTGAAATCAATATGTAAACATGACATTGGATGGCCTATGCTATAATGTTTTCTTACGAAGAGAAAAATATGCGCACTTCTTAGGCTCTCATAAAGAGGGTGTGTAGCACGGTACTTCTCATTTCCCACTCTAGGGTAATGTGATGGGCTGTCACTGTTAATGTAGCTCTCTGTAGCCCTGAAGGTCCATCCATCTGTAGTAAGTGCAATTCATTGACAACTTCGGCTTTAGCTTTCTTATATAGAGCAGGTACTACCTGTTTGATTAAATGGGTGTGAGAGGGCGAAATTCGTAATGTGGCTAGAGCACTTTCACGAGGTGCTGAAACCCCCTATTCTTCTCAACCACCGAGAATGGGCGCATATCCACGGCTATAAACATACCTATCACCCTTGTAATTTCTTCGGCCCGGTCAGAATCAGCTGCGAAGAGCTGCTTGAATGCAGTGGGAAGACGAAGTTGTGTTGTTTTTTTGCTCCGGTGGTAGGAATACTTGGGTGATGTCGCCGTAAATGTGTCAACATGTTTGAGGTGATGGCAGCTGCATAGGCTATTCTCATTGAGCAGTAGTGACATACTCTCAATTCAAGGCATGGGAAACGTATGTTAACATTGCCAAAGCAAGTGAAGTAGATGGTAAATAAAAGTACTCTCTCTGTCCATCGCCGTTGTTATCTACTGGAAAGCCAAAATGTTCCCAAACTGGAGACTTAAAAGATTATGGAGAATCCTCCTGGTTTGTCGACCCCACCAATTAGCCATCAAACAGAACTAGTTCCCGGCTGCACCTCACAAAAAGACAGTTTGAAATGCGGCAATTAAGATTTAAATATTGATTACAACGTGCACATAGGCTCTAGTTGTTTTAACGGAATAGCCAGAAATTGGGGGTTTTCAGCTCAGATTTACTCAAGAGGCAACGTAGCGTAGGCATAGCCTATAGGCCTAGGTTATTATATACTACTTTTTTAATGTATTAATTCGGGTTCACAGTGAGGACTGAACCAAGGTCCCCGTACCGAACGGTTGGGTACGAATACGTGTATTACACCCCTAGTATTAATCCTAACATGATATCTGCAGGCATAAGTAACTTGAATGATGATTGAATTCCACCCTCACCTTGGGCTCTAGTATGGGCTCCACTCTGTCTGTGGCCTCCTCGTCTTCCGAGTCAGAGTTTCCTGCTTTGATGTCCAGTTGCTCGAAGGCAGAGTCTAGCACCCTCAGACCGAAGTTCACTGCTTCCTGGACCTTAGGGATTAGCTCGGCTTCCTTCTGCTCACGAGTCTTCTCCTGGGGAAGAAATTGAATTGAACTTTAACCCCAGGGAGGAAATTAAGATGTCACAGGCCTACACATAACATCACAAAAAAACTACATATATGGGAAGGAATAGGTCGATTATTTACCAGTTCAGGTTGTCTCTCCATGGCCTCAGCCTTTGGCACTGGCTCCTCCACCTCCTCATCATACACTCTCTGATGAGGTCAACAAACAAAGATCAGTAACATCACACAATCAATACAGAAGAATGAGTTAGAATCTATCAAACATAACACCCTCTGTGATATAGTCAGCAAACAGAGGAGCCACCATCAGTAACCACATGATTAAACACAAGAGGACTCAGTTCCTAATAGTCCCAGTGGGGATGACTTCCACATTTTCCTGACCATGTAACGATTAATATTTTCTTAATTTGGTTAAAAGCTTGTGAAATTTCAAAAGGTCTAAAGAAGAGGGGCACCTAGCTCAACAGAGGAACAAAACATAGGTTGTGTTAATTTGCACACACCGTTGTACAATTAAATAAATACAAATCTGTTACAAAGCATCTTAGAGTAGGAGTGCTGATCTAGGGTCTGTCCATATACTCTTATTTATTATGAACTAAAAAGCAAAACTGATCCTAGATCAGTACTCCTACTTAGATGCTTTGTGGAAACGGTGCCAGGACTTTCTGTTTCAGACCATTATCTTCCATTAAAATTCTCTAATGAACGCAACCATGGTATTTCCTGTTCACACCACAACATACGTTTTCGATGAATTGTGTGTTGGAGAGCATGAGGAAGTCGTTGAAGACGGTATGCAGGCAGCAGTCTGTGGCCTTGGTGTCCCTGATCAGTCCATCCAGCTGCTTCTCTATCTCATGAGTTTTTGACAGCATCCTCTGGGAGAAGTCTTGCAGGAACAGGAAGAGCTGTGGAGGAGGGGATACTAACATCGGTTTCATCTTCATCTATTCAATAGTGTATCCGATTTTCCACAAGCGGCCATTGTGTTTGGCACTGAGAGAAATAGTTAATCTCTTGCATGCGAATGCATTGCTATGTTTACAATCCTAAGTGATTGCTCTACCCATAATATGTAGATTAGGAGACTATTACACATTGCTGAATGCAGACGAAACAGTCAGGTACTCAGAGACTGAATAATAACTCAGAGATACTAGCCTAAATGAAGGCCATAAACAAATGCCACTTAGCCTACCCCTGAGTCTGCAGCCAGGGACCAGTTGGCGCTGGTCTGTCGCATCTCTTCCAGGGTCCAGGGTCTCTCCCACACCTGGCCATCCTTCCCTGCATGGTTGCTCTGGCTGGGGCCATTCACCACGCCATCTGGCAACCCGCTCATCTGAAACAATATTGGGGGCTTGTTCAGTGGTAATAAAAATGGGGAAAACATTTCAAACGGGCGTTCAGCGTGGCAAGAACCGTTTTAAAAACGTTCCCTCCTGTTTCGTACAAACTGAAGCGATCCAGTAGCTGGGGTGTTTTCATTATACCGATTAATTTGCAAAAAGTTTCAACTGTTGGAAACCGTTTACCCCAAACGGAAAACGAACGTTTCTATTGGATAAATTCAGTTAGGTCCTTCCCGTTTCGTTCCGTTTGCTTCCGTTTGGTTATTAAACGATAAACGGATTCCGTTGCAAGACGTAATGAATACATCCCTGAATTGTAGAAAAGAAGGCCAAATTATAACTTGATAGCGACAGGCATGCATTGGCAAATGCGAGCTAAATGAGCTGCCACCACCGGCTGCTTTCTTGCATGTAAACCAAATTAGCTAGTTACCTTAGCTAGCTAGCAAACTACGAACACTGCAGTGCAAGGTTTCATAGGGAAGTCACAAGCTTTCGCAAAATTTTCTTTGGAATGATAGCTAGCTAGTTAGTTAGTTGAGGGAATGTTTATGCACTGCCTGAGACTGGCTTGTTATAGCTAAAGATTTGTACAAACCCTTCAATCTGTGTTATAGCCAGTTAGCTATCACACGAGCTAACCGTTAGCTAGCTAGGCAGTGATTCATTGAGAGCCTACTCTCGCACTTTCAGGGATCTTCTTATTAAACTCACCTTAGTTACTGTTGGCAAATGTTGTCCACGATAGTGAAATATGAGCCCAAACGACGTGAAAAGGGTATCGATTATGCTAAACTCGGCCGTTTCCTCATTGGGCTTCTGACAGGTCGGCCATGTTATGTCTGTCTGGAGGCAATCAGCTGACCGCAGTCACCTGACTAATGTGGCGAGGCAAGACATTTACATTTTAGTCATTTAGCAGACGCTCTTATCCAAAGCGACTTACAGGAGCAATTAGGGTTAAGTGCCTTGCTTAAGGGCACATCGACACATTTTTCACCTAGTAGGGTCGGGGATTAGAACCAGCGACCTTTCGGTGACTGGCACAACGCTCTTACCCACTAAGCTACCTGCCGCCCAATGCAATACCGCAAAACATTATCCAACGTGATCAATACATTATGGTGGATGTCAATAATACAATTATACACAACAGCCACACACACCCAGGCCCGTTTGGAACACTGACAAGTAGAGAGCTTTTTTTGTTCAATCTGATTGGGTGGGCCTGAATCACCAGGCCCACCCACTGGGGAGCCAAGCCCACCCAATCAGATTTAAAAAAAAAAAAAAAAAAAAAAGCTCTCTACCTGTCAGTGTTCCAAATGGTACATTATTTGTCTTTTTACCTAAACATGTTAACACCATCAGATATAATTCATAGCTAGCAGCACACTGTAATAACATTCAGATGAACTGGAATTACATTCACTCTCATGAGATGGGTGGCCAAAAATAACTAACTGAAAGTCACACCCCCAATAAGCCATGAACATGACTGCATAGAGTACCACAGTGTGAGTCATAATCAGTGGCGACCCATCATTCAGGGCAGGTGGGGCTCTGCTTTTTTGTTGTTGCCTGTTTGCATGTTATCTTGGCATTAATACGTGTCACAGATCAGTTTGCAAACAATGTAAAAAAATATATATCATCCAAGAAGGCTCAAGGTCATTGGCCACAGATAAAATGACGTCAAATCACGTTATATCTACCGTAGCTTTGATTGGACTGATCATGTCAATATCATACTTTCAAAATCTTAGCTAGCAAGTTAGCAGTCATCATCATGAATAAAGTTGAGAATCTACTGGCAAATCCTTTTCAATGCTTGTCATATGAAGATAAATTATAGATAACGTATTGGTGCTCATCGGCCATTGGACATAAACATTACACAAGTTGGAAATCGCAAATTCAACAATGAGTGGTTTAGAAGGAATCAGTGGCCTGCTATTCAGTGGAGTGCGTGTGTGGTCCAAGTCTGGGTTTAAGGGTCTCTTTTCCAAGCTTAAAAGGATAAACATTCAACATTGGCCATGCTGTCAATCCTGCATGACTTATTCCGTGTTCAAAACAACTGGAAACTCGGAATTGGGAAATCTCAGACTTCAGTGAGTTCAAGACAACTGGGAACTCCGACTGGAAAACTAAATTTTGAACGGTCATCCAACTCGGATTTCCAAGTCGGGAACTCGGGCCTCTTTCTAGAGCTCCGACATGAAGATCACTGCCGTCATGATTCGACCTTGTTTGTTTCTGAGTTCCCAGTTGTCTTGAAAGCACTATAAATCCAGAGAATGCAAGACTTTGATGATAGTTTGATTACAACATTTGCAGACGAAGGATCACCCGCCACCTTCCTGTTCAAGTGAGCACAGCACAACAAGTTGAGTCCAAAAATGTATTGTATGCTGCTGCATAAATGATGTAATATGCCAGGGAGATAGTATTTATTTATTCTATGGTTCTGACTTGGTGTACAGGGAGAACACTGTAAGAATTCTGTCACTGTACATTTCAAAAGTGCTGAACAAATAGTTATATTGACTACGTCCGTCCTAGCTCACTCATTATTGTCTTAATCAAAATTACGGATTGCCTCTTATCTGCTCGTCGTCCCCTTATACAATATCTCAATTGACAGTAGAAACCACATTTGTTTAAGCAAGTCAGCCATATCAGCTATGTTTTTTTAAAAGGCAATAAATGAGGCTGAATTAACTGTTTCGCTGCCAAACAAGACTCTGCTGATAGCCAGGTGTAGCAGTGGTAAGGTGTTGGGTCTGCTGTTGGGACTCTGCTGTTGGGACAGCTTTATGTAGGCCCTAACAGTTTGTAGGCACCGTTTGTCACCATTATAGTGCAATGAATGTATTGTGTTGTGTTGTGTAGTGGCTTTGCTGGCATGCATCCCCAAAAAATTGGGGGAGTTTGCCCCACCAAGATGTACATGCTAAAATGTTCCGTGTAGGCTTACCCTTGCGTGACGTTTTGATAACCATGTAAATCTCTCTAGGACAAGGTGACTTATATCAATATATTGGCCTGTATTTAACCCCCAAAACATTTTTTTAATGCTAATTGGCTGCTAATGTGGCTATCATAAAGAACTACAAATGTCATGATGATCTGGACGAGACTGCCGAATCGAGGCAAAGGTAAGAATCTCTGGATTAACTATCTAATGTTAGCTAAATGGAGTAATGAATAAATTTGCTCCATTTCTTTAAATTGACTGTCTTGTTCAAGTTTTAAATTGACACAATACCTGTTAGCAAAGATGTCAGCTAGAGATGACGTGCAGGAGCTTGCAGGGATTTGTAGTTTTGCATGATGTCTACTTTTACTCTTATTAGCATTTTCAAATCTGAGAGTAAATAGAGCCGAATATAATGATTAAAGTCACCTTGTCCGAGAGAGATTTACATGGTTATCAAATGTCACGCCAGGGTAAGCCTACACGAAACACAGCCCTTATTTGAAACGTGCCCCCAGGTGGTAAGGGTAGACAATAACACATCTGCCACGCTGATCCTCAACACGGGGGCCCCTCAGGGGTGCGTGCTTAGTCCCCTCCTGTACTCCCCTGTTCACCCACGACTGCGTAGCCAAGCACGACTCCAACACAATCTTTAAGTTTGCCGACGACACAACGGTGGTAGGCCTGATCACCGACAACGATGAGACAGCCTATAGGGAGGATGTCAGAGACCTGGCAGTGTGGTTCCATGACAACAACCTCTCCCTCTACTTGATCAAGATAAAGGAGATGATCGTGGACTACAGGAAAAGGAGGGCCGAGCACGCCCCCATTCTCATCGATGGGGCTGTAGTGGAGCAGGTTGAGAGCTTCAAGTTCCTTGGTGTCCATATCACCAACAAACTATCATGGTCCAACACACTAAGACAGTCATGTAGAGGGCACGACAATGCCTATTCCCCATAAGGAGAAAAGATTTGGCATGGGTCCTCAGATCCTGAAAAAGTTATACAGCTGCACCATTGAGAGCATCCTGACTGGTTGCATCACCGCCTGGTATGGCAACTGCTCGGCCTCTGACCGCAAGGCGCTACAGAGGGTGGTGCGTACGGCCAAGTACATCACTGGGGCCAAGCTCCCTGCCATCCAGGACCTCTATACCAGGCAGTGTCAGAGGAAGGCCCTATAAATTGCCAAAGACTTCAGCCACACTAACCATAGACTGTTCTCTCTGCTATCGCACGGCAAGCGGTACCGGAGTGCCAAGTCTAGGTCCTAAAGGCTCCTTAACAGCTTCTACCCCCAAGCCATAAGACTGCTGAACAGTTAATCAAATGGCTACCCGGACTATTTGCATTCAAATTGCCATTGATAAAATGCAATTGTGTTCATTGTCCGTAGCTTATGCCTGCTCTTTTCATAACGATGACATCAGCAAACTGCTCGCCCACACAACGCCATACACGCTATCTGCCATCTGCCCGGTACAGTTGAAACCAGGATTAATCAGTGAAGAGCACACTTCTCCAGTGTGCCAGTGGCCATCAAAGGTGAGCATTTTCCCACTGAAGTCGGTCAAGACCCTGGTGAGGACGACGAGCACACAAATGAGCTTCCCTGAGACGGTTTCTGACGGTTTGTGCAGAAATTCTCCGGTTGTCACATCTTCCTGCTAGGCTGCCTAGTTCGGGCAGGCTTCGGCGTTCGTCGTCACCGGCCTTCTAGCCACTGCCGCTCCTCATCTCTTCATTCCATTTGTTTTGTCTTGTTTATTACACACACCTGGTTCATATCCCCTCATCAGTACCTGTATAAGTGTTCCCTCTGCCCCCTTGTCTTTGTGTGTGATTGTCTATTGTGAGGAGAGAGAAGCTCGGTGGAGCTCCTTGTATTTTGTATCGGCAGGTTATTTTCCCAGTGTTACCTTGTTGGTTCCAGTGCGCCTGTCTTGCGCACTGGACTGTTTTTACGCTTTACTGCATACTCTGTATTCCGGAATAAATCTTGTTATTCTGTGATCTACCCTCCTGCGCCTGACTCCTTCAAATCACCCATCACATAATCACACACCAACCATGGAGTCAGCAGGAGAGGAGCACATACCTGGAGTCGTGGCACGGGTCCGGGAGCATTTGACGATGCTAGCCAGTTTGGGAGAAGCAATGGATCGGGTTCTCCAGGTCGTCCAACGCCTGGAGAGGAGAGCACCCAGAGGGATCCATATATCCCGACCACGGGAGTTCGACGGGACAGCTGCTCTCTGCCAGGGATTCCTCCTACAACTGGAGCTATATTTTTCGAACATCAGCCCAGCCCCATCAGAGCGGGAGAAGGTTCCGCCCTCGTCTCCTGCCTCTCGGGGAAAGCCATGGAGTGGGCCAACGCGGTCTGGAGTGAAGGAGGAGCCACGTTGGACAACTACGGGGAGTTCGCTAGCCTCTTTCAGGCAGTCTTCGATCACCCGCCCGAAGGTAGAGAGGCAGGCGAGCGGCTGGTCCACCTGAGGCAGGGGACGAGGAACGCGCAGGACTTCGCCCTGGAGTTTCGGACTCTAGCGGCTGGGTCCGGTTGGAACGAGCGGGCCCTCATCGACCACTTCCGGTGCCATCTACGAGAGGACGTCCGAAGGGAGCTAGCCTGCCGTGACACTATGTTGTCCTTCAATCAACTGGTGGACATGGCCATCCGGTTGGACAACCTGCTGGCTGCTAGAGGACGTCCTGGAAGGGGCCTGCCCGGGAGAGCAGAGTACGACAGCGCTAGTGTCACTCTCGTGGTGCAAGAGGACATTCTCCTGCACGCTGTCTACAGTGATCGTTTGGGTCTGGAGGCGGCAGGCAGGGCACTCTCGCGTCACCCCAGGTATCGAACACCCACACTCGTTCAGAGCCCTCTGCTGCGCACTGTACCCTACCCATTCACTTTCCTGATTACACAGTAGTTCCCCAGTGTAAGGCGCTGGTCGATTCAGGCACAGCTGGGAACTTTATGGACAGGTCATTTGCTCGCAGTCTAGGCATTACATTGGATCCCCTTTCCATTCCACTCCCCATCAGAGAACTTGACAGTCGACCATTAGAGTCTAGGTTTGTTAGGGAAGTTACAGCACCAGTCACTATGATTACGCACGAGACTCATCGAGAGCAAGTCACTTTTTTATTTATTATTGAGTCTCCTGATTTCCCTGTTGTGTTAGGTCTTCCCTGGTTAGCACTACACTTCCCCACCTTTTCATGGCCGCAGAGGGTTCTCACAGGGTGGTCGCGAGAGTGTCAGGGTAGGTGTCATGTCTCCTACCGTTGCTCCCCTCCGGCGCTCTGATTCGCCGGTCTACTGAACCACCGGTCTGAGCGCACCACCTCGGCAACACCGGAATGTAAACCCAACGCACCCTAATCACCTCCAGCACACCTGCACCTCATCATCTCATCACCACCCCTATTTAGCCCTGGACTGTTCTGTATGATGTTGTGTGTGATTGTTAAGCTTCGTGTCGTTTACTCTATCGTTGTTATATAGGGATGTAGCTCAGTTGGTAGAGCATGGCGTTTGCAGCGCCAAGGTTGTGGGTTCAATTCCCATGGGGGGCCAGTATGAAAAATTAAAAAAGAATGTATGCACTCACTAACTGTAAGTCGCTCTGGATAAGAGCGTCTGCTAAATGACTAAAATGTAATGTAAATGTTATTTCTCTTGATCATTGTTAAGTAAACCTTGACCTTGTTCATTCCTGCGTCAGCGTCCTGCCTCTTCGTATACTCAGTACTCGTCACAGAATCACACACCAAATGAAAATGGATGCAGCAGGAGTTTCCCAGTGCCTCGACCAGCAGCAGCTTGCCTAGTTGAACGTTGCCATGCAGGAAGTGCTCCAAACTCTGCAAAATCTGCCCAGCGCTCCGGTTCCACCTCAGGGAGCGGCGAGTGCCCCCAATCCACTTGTTTCTGTGCTATAACCCACTTCTGCGGGAATCCTCGCCCTACCGGAGCGCTATGACTGTAAAACTACTAAATGTAGCGGCTTACTGCTACAGGTTTCACTTTATCTGGCGCGTCAGCCTGGGGCATATCCATCTGACCAAGCCAGGATAGCGCTGGTGATTTCGCTTCTTAAAGGAAAGGCACTGGATTGGGCCATGGCAGTCTGGTAAGGAGAGGAGGCAGTGGTGCTTCCCTACCCCACCTTCCTCGCTCGGTTCAGGGCGGTGTTTGATCATCCCATGGAGGGAAAGGACGGGGGTGAGCGTCTCCTCCATCTACAACAGAGAGAGTGGCCTGCGTCCGAGTACGCTCTGAGCTTTTGCACGGTGGCGGCATCTTCCGGCTGGAATGAGCGTGCTCTGCGCACAGCCTTCAGGAGATGCTTACGGGAGGACATCAAGACGGAACTCGCATGTCGGGACGATGAGATGGACCTTGATACCCTCATCACCACGTCCATCCATCTTGACGACATGTTGAGAGAGAGACGGCATTCCCAACACCTCCCGGAGCCTCGACGCTCACCCCATCTGAGCTATGGAAGCCGCCCTGCTTCCGAGTCCTCACCAATGGAGGTGGGCAGCACCCCCTACACCACCACGGACCACAGATCTCCTGGTGGCTCCCTATCTAGGCGGTATGACTCCCATCGCCGCTCCGTGAGTGTTACGTCAGCTCCTATCACAAAAACATTGTTTTTAGTTCCCATAACGGTGACTGGTTGTTCCTTCTCTTCCATCTCTACTGCAATGATAGATTCCAGATCAGTGGGGAACCTTATAGATAGGGAGCTGGTCTCTGAATGGGAGTTGCCCACCGTGCCACTGCTATCTCCGCTACACGTCACCTCACTGGACAATAAACCCCTTGGATCAGGCACCATTACACACGTCACTCTCCCCATCACCATCACCATTCCCACACTACCGGAGCACCACGAGGAGCTGTCATTCCACATCGTCACGTCACCCCTTCACCGGATCGTTTTGGGATTGCCCTGGCTCAGACTACACAACCCCACCATCAATTGGATCACCAAGAGGATCACAGCCTGGTCCACCTCATGCCGGAAGACCTGCCTGTCGGTGGTTTGTTGTTCCACGTCAGTGGAGAGTCCGGAGACTGCCCTCTAGCCCAACATTCCAAGTGAGTATGCAGATCTCTCCAATGTCTTCTCTTCATTAAAGGCTATGTGTCTCCCTCCTCACAGGCCCTGGGACTGTGCCATTGACCTGCTGGAGGGACAACACCCCCCAAAGAGTCGCATTTACCCCCTTTCCATGGCGGAGACTGAGGCCATGGAGAAGTATGTGGCGGAGACCCTGAAACAGGGGTTCATCAGACGCTCTACCTCTCCTGCCTCCGCCAGCTTCTTCTTCGTGGCCAAAAAAAGATGGAGGACTGAGACCATGAATTGACTACAGGGGGCTGAACGCAGTCACCACCAAGTACCGGAACCCTCTCCCTCTGGTTCCGTTGGCCATCGAGCAGCAACGAGGGGCCCGGTACTTTACCAAGTTGGACCTGAGGAGTGCCTACAACCTGATCCGAATCCGGGAAGGAGATGAGTGGAAGACGGCATTCAGCACTACCTCAGGCCACTATGAATACTGCGTCATGCCCTACGGCCTCGCCAACGCACCTTCTGTGTTCCAGTCCTTCGTCAATGATGTGTTCCGGGACATGCTGAGTAGACAGGTGGTGGTATACATCGACGATATCCTGATCTACTCGGCTACGTTCGAGGAGCACGTCAGGGACGTCCGAGCTGTCCTACTCCGCCTCCGGGAACACAGCCTGTTGATGAAGGGGGAGAAATATGAATTCCACCAACAGGCCATCTCCTTCCTGGGATACCGGATCAGTCCTCAGGGGGTGTTCATGGAAGGAGTGAAGACGGACGCCGTCAGGTCATGGCCAGTTCCCACCACCATCAAGGGCCAACAGAGCTTCCTGGGCTTCGCTAATTTCTACCGGCATTTCATCAGGTCCTTCAGCTCCATAGCCGCCCCGCTCACCACTCTCCTTAAGGGTGGGCCTCAGAAGCTGGCCTGGAACCCTGAGGCTGACGCTGCCTTCAAGAGGCTGAAGTAGAGGTTCACCTCAGCGCCCATCCTAAAACACCCAGATTCTTCTCGTCCTTTCATCCTGGAGGTGGACACATCGGTGGAGGGTGTGGGTGCGGTCCTCTCCCAGCGGCACGGTAAGCCAAAGAAAATGTATCCCTGTGCCTTTTTCTCTAAAAAGCTTACCCTAATCACCTCCAGCACACCTGCACCTCATCATCTCATCACCACCCCTATTTAGCCCTGGACTGTTCTGGGTGATGTTGTGTGTAATTGTTAAGCTTCGTGTCGTTTACTCTATCGTTGTTATTTCTCTTGATCATTGTTAAGTAAACCTTGACCTTGTTAATTCCTGTGTCTTTGTCCTGCCTCTTCGTATACTCAGTACTCGTCAAGGTAGGTGTCTTGGTGTTTCCGCTGGTGCAACCACGGTGGAAATTCCAGACACTACCTCCACCGTGCGCATTCCCCCCTAATACCTTGATTTGGCGCACACGTTTTCCAAAAATGCAGGCGACCAAATTACCACCTCATCAGGCGTGGGATTGCGCGATAAACCTCCGGGTAGACACTGTGCCTCCTAGGAGTCAATGTGTATCCCCTGTCGCAGGCTGAAATGGAGGCTATGGAGACATATGTCTCCGAATCCCTGCGCCAGGGGTTCATACGTCCCTCCACTTCGCCCGCCTCCTCGAGTGTCTTTTTTGTGAAGAAGAAGGAAGAGGTCTGCGCCCTTGCATTGATTACCGAGCATCGAACAAGGGGACAATACGTTATAGTTATCCTCTACCCCTCATTCCATCTGTGATCGAGTCAATGCATGGGGCGCGCTTCTTCACAAAATTAGATCTCCGGAGTGCGTACAACCTGGTGAGTGTCCGAGAGGGGGACGAGTGGAAGACAGCATTCAGCACAACCACAGGGCATTACGAATATCTGGTGATGCATTACGGTTTGATTAATGCTCCATCCGTCTTCCAGTCGTTTGTGAACGAGGTGTTTCGGGACATGCTTAGTCGCGGTGTAGTGGTCTACATCGATGACATTCTGGTGTATTCAGCTACACGCGCCGAGCATGTGTCCCTGGTTCGCAAAGTGTTGGCCCGACTGTTGGAACATGACCTTTATGCCAAGGCAGAGAAGTGTCTGTTTTTCCAACAGTCTGTCTCCTTCCTCGGATACCGCATTACCACCTCAGGTGTGGAGATGGAGGGAGATCACATTTCAGCCGTGCGTAATTGTCAGACTGCATTTTGGCGCCGGTAGTATGGGCGATGGACGCAGACATAGAGCGGGCGTTACGCACAGAGCCATCTCCACCTCAGTGTCCAGCTGGGCTGCAGTAAGTGCCGTCTCTTGTGCGGTCCTCTGTAGCTCAGCTGGTAGAGCACGGCGCTTGTAACGCCAGGGTAGTGGGTTCAATCCCCGGGACCACCCATACACAAAAATGTATGCACGCATGACTGTAAGTCGCTTTGGATAAAAGCGTCTGCTAAATGGCATATTATTATTATTTTTCATGTCCGTGACAGTCTGATCTATTGGGCACACACGTCCCCCTCCTCTGGTCACCCAGGTATCGGTCGTACAGTGCGCTGCCTGACCGAAAGTACTGGTGGCCTACCTTGGTAAGGTAAGGGAGGAGTAAGGCACCGAGGCAACTCCCAGTGGGTAAGTTACAGCCCTAACCAGTTCCACAACGGCCATGGTCCCACTTGAGTATTGACTTCCTTACTGATCTTCCCCTCTCTCAAGGTAACACCACCATTCTGGTCGTTGTGGACCGCCTCCTTCCTCTGCCCGGTCTCCCCACGGCTCTGCAGATCGCAGAGGCCCTGTTTACACACGTCTTCCGGCACTACGGGGTGCCAGAGGACATAGTGTCTTACTGAGGTCCCCAGTTCACATCCAGGGTCTGGAATGCATTCATGGAACGTCTGGGGGTCTCGGTCAGCCTGACCTCTGGTTTTCACCCCGAGTCTAATGGGCAGGTGGAACGGGTAAATCAGGATGTGGGTAGGTTCCTGCGGTCCTACTGCCAGGACGGGCCAGGGGAAGTGGTCGGTGTTCTTGCCATGGGCCGAATATGCCCAGAACTCTCTCCGCCACTCCTCCACTAACCTAACGCCATTTCAATGTGTTTTAGGTTATCAGCCGGTTTTGGCACCGTGGCATCAGAGTCAGACCGAGGCTCCTGCGGTGGATGACTGGTTACGCGGAGGAGACATGGAATGCTGCTCACGTCCACCTCCAACGCGCTGTGCGTCGCCAGAAGGCCAACGCTGACCGCCACCGCAGTGAAGCCCCGGTCTTTGTACCAGGTGATCGGGTCTGGCTCTCGACCCGGAATCTGCCCCTCCGCCTGCCCTGCCGGAAGCTGAGCCCGCGGTTTGTGGGGCCGTTCAAAGTCCTGAGGAGAATAAACGAGGTTACCTATAGGTTATTACTCCCACCGGATTATCGTATTAACCCCTCGTTCCATGTGTCTCTCCTCAGGACGGTGGTGGTTGGTCCTGTCCAGGAGTCTGAGGTGCGGGAGGTCCCTCCGCCCCCTCTGGACATCGAGGGGGCCCCGGCGTACTCCGTCCGTTCCATCCTGGATTCGAGGCGTCGGGTGGGGGGCCTTCAGTACCTCGTGGAGTGGGAGGGGTACGGTCCGGAGGAGCTGTGCTGGGTCCCAGTGTGAGATATCCTCGATCCCTCCCTGTTGCGGGATTTCCACCGTCGCCATCCGGCTCGCCCTGCTCCACGTCCTCCTGGTCATCCCCGAGGCCTGTGTCGGCGCACTGCTGGAGCTGTGCGTCAAGGGGGGGGGGGGGGGGTACTGTCACGACTTCCTCAGAGGCTGCTTCCTCTCCTTGTTCGGGCAGGCTTCGGCGTTCGTCGTCACCGGCCTTCTAGCCACTGCCGCTCCTCATCTCTTCATTCCATTTGTTTTGTCTTGTTTATTACACACACCTGGTTCATATCCCCTCATCAGTACCTGTATAAGTGTTCCCTCTGCCCCCTTGTCTTTGTGTGTGATTGTTTATTGTGAGGAGAGAGAAGCTCGGTGGAGCTCCTTGTATCGCCAGGTTATTTTCCCTGTGTTGCCTTGTTGGTTCCAGTGCGCCTGTCTTGCGCACTGGACTGTTTTGACGCTTTACTGCATACTCTGTATTCCAGAATAAATCCTGTTATTCTGTGATCTACCCTCCTGCGCCTGACTCCTTCAAATCACCCATCACACTTTTATTGTCCCCAGCACATTGTGCACCTGTGTAATGAGCACAAAATACATTTTGATTTCTATACAGGCTATTGTTAAAAAAGAGCATAGTCTTAGTTTGGAACAGTGCTAATGTTGTCTATCAACTGTAAAAATTGAGTGCAACAGAACCATTTACAACTGAAGTATCTGATCATCAATGAATTCGAGAAGCCATTCATTTCTTAACACAGCAGCTGCATTTCATCAGGTAGGCCTATATGCATTTGTAACTTTTTTTTCATTTGGGAAACTATCATTTTCTAATTTATTATATTTTATTCCATGATATTGTTGTTACAAAATAGATTTGTGTTGACTGATTAGGGCATGGGAATATAATTTTTATTTATTTTATTTCACCTTTATTTAACCAGGTAAGCCAGTTGAGAACAAGTTCTCATTTACAACTGTGACCTGGCCAAGATAAAGCAAAGCAGTGCGATAAAAACAACAACACAGAGTTACATATGGGGTAAACAAAACAAAGTCAAAAATACAAACAGAAAATATATATACAGTGTGTGCGAATGTAGTAAGTTATGGAGGTAAGGCAATAAATAAGATCATCTGCTAGGCTAAATTAACAAACTAGGCAGGCATAGCTCACCGCATGATCCTCAAAACAAAGACTGGCCAAACTTGTGTTTCTAAAAGTGATTTCAAAGGCATTTTAAAATGACTGTATAGCCTAATAAGGCGATCACTGCACCTGTACACAGCCCATCTGAAATTAGCCCACCCAACTACCTCATCCCTATATTGTTATTTATTTTGCTCTTTTGCACCCCAGTATCTCTATTTGCACATAATCTCTTGCACATCTAGCATTCCAGTGTTAATACTATTGTAATTATTCTGCACTATAGCCTATTTATTGCCTTACCTCCATAACTTGCTACATTTGCACACACTGTATATATATTTTCTGTTGTATTTCTGACTTTATGTATTTTTTTTTACCCCATATGTAACTCTGTGTTGTTTTTATTGCACTACTTTGCTTTATCTTGGCCAGGTCGCAGTTGTAAATGAGAACCTGTTCTCAACTGGCTTACCTGGTTAAATAAAGGTGAAATAAAAAAATAAATAAAATAAAAATTTCAATGCATTATTATTTAATAAACAGATTTTTTTTTTTTTACATTTCATTTTATACAGCCTAAAGGCGAAATGTATAGGCATGTTGTTGAAGTGCTGTTGTGTTGTTGAAATGCTGAGCACTCCTGCCAGCCTGTAGCGTGACACAAAGGCTTAACAATGTATTTCTTAAATGGCAGGCTATAGCCTTGAAATAATAATATAGCCTAAATAATTCATTTTTGTTCCTTTTTAGACTACCTGGCTTGTTCCTGACTAATTTAGAGTTAGTATGTTATTTAGTAGCCTGTTGAAATGTCGAACGTCAATTGATAGTGACTAGGGGTGGGCGATATGAACAAAAATTCATATCACGATATTTTCCACTGTCCGGACGATAACGATATAATATCACGATATACTGTAAAACAATGTTTTAACATTTTATGAGCCCTTCAAAGTTAATAAATGACTAAATATTGCTTTTAACCTTATAGAAACAGAAAGGGGACATTGCAAATGTTTTAAATTATTCTTTGTTTTACTTCTGTGGTAAACCTGTGCAAACATGAAACATAAACAAAGGTATATGAGTTAAATAAATATGCAGTAACATTTTATAAAAAAAGATTTAAAGTAGTCAGGATGTAAACTTTTTCCTGCCATATAAGAAGTGCAGTCTTTTTTCAGCGTAACACCGGTCATTATGAATTCAAGTTGTAAACCTTTTCAAATTAACTTCAAGCATTAACCAGACAGTCTGTATGTTTCTCAGTTCAGCATGTAACAATTCACTGCCTCCCTCATCACAAGTTCTGTGCCAGGAACACCCGCCTATTGACAGTTTCTGGCTTCAAAGTTGCCCTGTGGCATGTGCCAACATTGCCCCCAGTGCTAAATGCTCTCTCAGAGGGCGAACTTGTGGCAGGGATGCATAAGTATTTCTTTGTCAGACAACTCAATTGGGGGAAGTTGGATGCGTGAACTCGCCACCACTCCAAAGGATCAGCCTGCTGTGATCATCAGAGTGTAGCTCTTGCTCGATGACCAGTCTCTAGGTTCTTAAGGCAGGTGCACTATTGGTTTTCTTAAAGAAGCTCCCAAGGCTCTTCTTGGACTTCTTTGCTGATTGTGGAGCAGTGGCAGCTTCTTTCTCTCTCTCACTCTGGTCCTTCAAAAGAGAAGTCTCCCATGGCTGTGTTCCCTACCAGGAGGGCTTCTGTCTCGGAGGCAGCTCTCACCTTCACCTCCACCAGCTTCTCAGTGGTCATGTAGGTGGTCTTGAACCTTGGGTCCAGAAAGGTAGCCATGGTGAGCAGCTCATCTGTTTCAGGGTAAGTGTATTTGTCATTCAGGTAATTGAGGATCCTCATCTTAATCTCTCCGGTCAGTTTGGCATCGCCCTCATTTGATTTCAGAACTTCCATCTTGAACAAATGGAGGACCGGATTCAGATAGGACACACACACGTATGTCTCTCCTGACAGGGCATCTGTGAAATCGTGGAGGAGCTTAAGTGCTGCCGTGATAGATTCAAAGACCTCAATGTCTTGCCGGGAGGGTGCAAGGTGACATGTTGTTTTGCCTGCTGCCAGGACTTGTGTGATGGCCTTTTCCTCTTTCCATCATCTGCAGTCGAGATCCCCACCTTGTCTGGGATTCCGTGATGAGCTTGTGGAGGAGCAGGCTCAGTTTATCCTGTGCACTTGTCAGGGCCTTCTGCTTCTTCCAACTATAGGAAAATTGGCTGACCACTTTCTTGCACACTCCTGTGGCCCGGGAAACCCGAGGTTCGTTTTGGACACTCCTCTCTGCAAAATAAAAAGGTGAAAAATAATTACATATTAGTCACAATTATTCAATAGAAATAACATAGCATCTGCTGTAATTACAACAATTTACAGCATGGACACTGGATATGATTACAAATTTAATCCATCTATAGATTTACAAACAACTGTTGTGATTAAGAGAGCTATGTTGCTTTAGAAAACGGGATCATTTATTGGGTAGGCTATTATTGAAAGAGAGAGGATACATTCATATATTGAAGCCATAGGCTAATGTATCAATTATAAATAAAAGCAATGTAATCCATGTAATGTTTGGATATTGTACACATTTACAAATTACAGATATTCTAGATTTGCATAGCTGTATATATCCGGCTTAACGTATAAGAAGGATCAGGCAGTGTAGTCAGCTCTAACTTTAAACAGAGGAGATAAGGAATACAACAGTTATTCTGCATTTTATGTTGTTGTTTTTAAGTGACGTTATATTTCTACCTAGCTCTATGTGTTTTGGATGTTGAAACTTACCAATAGCAATGTGTAGACTGTGTCCGAAACACCCTAGTCTTGTCCATTTGTTCAGCGCCAATGCTTTGACCATGTTCGATCCGCTGTCGGTAGTCATACATGACGCGACTCTTTCAAGCCACAGGATGAAAGTGCCTCCCTCGGCCCAGCTGCAATTATTTCTCCGGTGTGGTCGTCTGGGAAATAACAGGTCTGAAGGCATTTGCTTTGCAGCTTCCAGTTGTCGTCAATGTAATGAATCGTGAGGCTAATGTATGGCTCTGTGTCCGGCTTGACCTTAAGTCGGCAGTGGTAGAGAAGAATGCACCGTTACGGATTTCGTTGGCAACTCTGTCCGGACATTCTGTGTAGAGTTCTGGCAGACATATTTTGCTTAAGTATTTACGGCTCGGCGTCTCGTATCTTGGGTCTAGAGTTCGAATCAACTTTCTGAAACCGTCTTTCTCCACAGTTTGAATAGGTTCCATGTCTTTTACTATGTGATACGTAATTGCACTCGTTAACTCACTAACGAATGATGCCTTGAGTGACAGCTGAGTGCGGGTCTGGCTTGATGATGTCTTGGGACTTGCTTCGCTGCTCTGGGGATTTGTTACATTTTACATTTTAGTCATTTAGCAGACGCGCTTATCCAGAGCGACTTACAGTTAGTGAGTGCATACATTTTCATACTGTTGCACGTATTCTGGTAGATTCTTCATATTCGCGCACATGCAGGGTTTTCAGGTGGAAAACGATTGCTGGTGTTTCCACCTTTGGCTAGCACAATACGTCGACACAACTTTCACAGTACTGTTTGTTGGTCGGATATCTTAAAGCCAAACCAGTTTGAAACGACAGAGGAGGCCCCCTTTTTTCGAACCAATTCTTCCTCGTCCTGCAAATCAACCTCATTTTCCTTGTCTTCAGTCATCCTCAATGCTTGATTTTCTGACACTTTTGCAAACGAAAGGAGTTTACTTCACTAAATGTTTGCTTACTCTGCAGTTGCGCATGCTTGTTTGTTGACTTTGATTGGCAGGCAGATTGCGTGTAACGTCCATGCTTCTAGTTTTTAGCATAAATCATTGCGGACTAAAGCGTCGTTATAGATCGCTTTATATAATCAGGTCCATTTAATTTTTTTCAACTCTTAAGCTCTCTCCCTCTCAAACTGAACATGACATCCGATATTGAATTATTTTACAAATAATAAAATATTTCCGGAAGAAGCCTTTAACTCACTTCCTGAAATGCCACCTTACACAGCACAGCCATTGGTTAGGCAGCACAAAAGGCTTTAGGCCTACATCAGTAAGAGCAGGGCAGGTCAGGGCTCATGATTGGGATAGCCTATCCATTGCAGTGTATAATGCAGTATAGCCTAGTTTTACACCATCCCAGCAGTGCAAAAACTTGTGAAAAAATGTCATTTTCTTAGAAATATAACTTTGCCCTGTGCTTCTCTGAGCATGCTCTTCATATAGCCTAGGCCTATAGTATAGGCTATGGATCATTTGATTGAGACCACACTAGGCACACTTGATATTGCGCGCCCAGCAGAGAATCAGGGATGAGGGGCAGCATCGGGCACACATCGAGATATAATAAGCAACTGTTAGAAATTGCGTAATTCAAATCTGGTATTGGAATAAGAATCAAGAGATCTTCAATCCAAGCTTAATTTATTATATGCAAAATGTATGTATGATAACATTTACATTTTTACATTTTAGTCATTTAGCAGACGCTCTTATCCAGAGCGACTTACAGGAGCAATTAGGGTTAAGTGCCTTGCTCAAGGGCACATTTACGTCATTTAGCAGACGCTCTTATCCAGAGCGACTTACAAATTGGTGCATTCACCCTATAGCCAGTGGGATAACCACTTTACACATATTTTATTTTTTTATTTTTTATTTTTTGGGGGGGTGGGGGGGGGGGTAGAAGGATTACTTTATCCTATCCCAGGTATTCCTTAAAGAGGTGGGGTTTCAAATGTCTCCGGAAGGTGGTGAGTGACTCCGCTGTCCTGGCGTCGTGAGGGAGCTTGTTCCACCATTGGGGTGCCAGAGCAGCGAACAGTTTTAACTGGGCTGAGCGGGAACTATGCTTCCGCAGAGGAAGGGGAGCCAGCAGGCCAGAGGTGGATGAACGCAATGCCCTCGTTTGGGTGTAGGGACTGATCAGAGCCCGAAGGTACGGAGGTGCCGTTCCCCTCACTGCTCCATAGGCAAGCACCATGGTCTTGTAACGGATGCGAGCTTCAACTGGAAGCCAGTGGAGTGTGCGGAGGAGGGGGGTGACGTGAGAGAACTTGGGAAGGTTGAACACCAGACGGGCTGCGGCATTCTGGATGAGTTGTAGGGGTTTAATGGCACAGGCAGGGAGGCCAGCCAACAGCGAGTTGCAGTAATCCAGACGGGAGATGACAAGTGCCTGGATTAGGACCTGTGCCGCTTCCTGTGTAAGGCAGGGTCGTACTCTCCGAATGTTGTAGAGCATGAACCTGCAGGATCGGGTCACCGCCTTGATGTTAGCGGAGAACGACAGGGTGTTGTCCAGGGTCACGCCAAGGCTCTTCGCACTCTGGGAGGAGGACACAACGGAGTTGTCAACCGTGATGGCGAGATCATGGAACGGGCAGTCCTTCCCCGGGAGGAAGAGCAGCTCCGTCTTGCCAGGGTTCAGCTTGAGGTGGTGATCCGTCATCCATACTGATATGTCTGCCAGACATGCAGAGATGCGATTCGCCACCTGGTTATCAGAAGGGGGAAAGGAGAAGATTAGTTGTGTATCGTCAGCGTAGCAATGATAGGAGAGGCCATGTGAGGATATGACAGAGCCAAGTGACTTGGTGTATAGGGAGAATAGGAGAGGGCCTAGAACTGAGCCCTGGGGGACACCAGTGGTGAGAGCACGTGGTGCGGAGACAGCTTCTCGCCACGCCACTTGGTAGGAGCGACCGGTCAGGTAGGACGCAATCCAGGAGTGAGCCGCGCCGGAGATGCCCAGCTCGGAGAGGGTGGAGAGGAGGATCTGATGGTTCACAGTATCAAAGGCAGCAGACAGGTCTAGAAGGACAAGAGCAGAGGAGAGAGAGTTAGCTTTAGCAGTGCGGAGAGCCTCCGTGACACAGAGAAGAGCAGTCTCAGTTGAATGACCAGTCCTGAAACCTGACTGGTTTGGATCAAGAAGGTCATTCTGAGAGAGATAGCAAGAGAGTTGGCTAAAGACGGCACGCTCAATAGTTTTGGAAAGAAAAGAAAGAAGGGATACTGGTCTGTAGTTGTTGACATCAGTGGGATCGAGTGTTGGTTTTTTGAGAAGGGGTGCAACTCTCGCTCTCTTGAAGACGGAAGGGACATGGCCAGCGGTCAAGGATGAGTTGATCAGCGAGGTGAGGTAGGGGAGAAGGTCACCGGAGATGGTCTGGAGAAGAGAGGAGGGGATGGGGTCAAGCGGGCAGGTTGTTGGGCGGCCTGCAGTCACAAGTCGCAGGATTTTATCTGGAGAGAGAGGGGAGAAAGAAGTCAAAGCATAGGGTAGGGCAGTGTGAGTAGGACCAGCAGTGTCATTAGACTTAACAAACGAGGATCGGATGTCGTCAACCTTCTTTTCAAAGTGGTTGACGAAGTCATCCACAGAGAGAGGTGGGGGGGGGGGGTGGGGGGGGGGAGGATTCAGCAGGGAGGAAAATGTGGCAAAGAGCTTCCTAGGGTTAGAGGCAGATGCTTGGAATTTAGAGTGGTAGAAAGTGGCCTTAGCAGCAGAAACAGATGAAGAAAATGTAGAGAGGAGGGAGTGAAAAGATGCCAGGTCGGCAGGGAGTTTAGTTTTCTTCCATTTCCGCTCCGCTGCCCGGAGCTCTGTTCTGTGAGCTCGCAATGAGTCATCAAGCCACGGAGCTGGAGGGGAGGACCGAGCCGGCCGGGAGGATAGGGGACACAGAGAGTCAAAGGATGCAGAAAGGGAGGAGAGGAGGGTTGAGGAGGCAGAATCAGGAGATTGGAGGGAGAAGGATTGAGCAGAGGGAAGAGATGATAGGATGGAAGAGGAGAGAGTAGTGGGAGAGAGAGAGCGAAGGTTGCGGCGGCGCATTACCATCTGTGTAGGGGCAGAGTGAGTAGTGTTGGAGGAGAGCGAGAGAGAAAAGGAAACAAAGTAGTGGTCGGAGACATGGAGGGGAGTTGCAGTGAGATTAGTAGAAGAGCAGCATCTAGTAAAGATGAGGTCAAGCATATTGCCTGCCTTGTGAGTAGGGGGGGACGGTGAGAGGGTGAGGTCAAAAGAGGAGAGGAGTGGAAAGAAGGAGGCAGAGAGAAATTAGTCAAATGTGGACGTAGGGAGGTTGAAATCCCCCAAAACTGTGAGGGGTGAGCCATCCTCAGGAAAGGAACTTATCAAGGCGTCAAGCTCATTGATGAACTCTCCAAGGGAACCTGGAGGGCGATAGATGACAAGGATATTAAGCTTAAATGGGCTAGTGACTGTGACAGCATGGAATTCAAATGAGGAGATAGACAGATGGGTTAGGGGAAAAATTGAGAATGTCCACTTGGGAGAGATGAGGATTCCTGTGCCACCACCCCTCTGACCAGATGCTCTCGGGGTATGCGAGAACACATGGTCAGACGAGGAGAGAGCAGTAGGAGTAGCAGTGTTTTCAGTGGTAATCCATGTTTCCGTCAGCGCCAGGAAGTCGAGGGACTGGAGGTTAGCATAGGCTGGGATGAAGTCAGCTTTGTTGGCAGCAGAACGGCAGTTCCAGAGGCTGCCTGAGACCTGGAACTCCAGGTGTGGGGTGCGTGCAGGGACCACCAGGTTAGAGAGGCAGCAGCCACGCGGTGTGAGGCGTTTGTGTAGCCTGTGCAGAGAGGAGAGAACAGGGATAGGCAGAGGCATAGTTGACAGGCTGTAGCAAATGGCTACAATAATGCAGAGGAGATCAGAATGAAGTGAACTAAACATCTGGGAGAGGAGAGAGCAGGGCCTCCCTCACCAAAACTTCCACCTCAGAAACTATAATTGTTTCACTGAACCACCCGAACAAAAACTCTCCCAACTTCCACCTTTAGAAATCAGAATTGTTGTGAACCACAGCGGTTCAATGTTTCAAGGAATAGACTCAACCCACTTTATTCAGCTAGCTAACTATGACACCATAGCTAACTAACATGCTAGCATCCAATAACACACAGTTTAGCACCAACACTTGGTCACAACAAACCACCAATAGTGTGTTAACACACTAAACAGATAATTCGTGTCCGTGTCTAGTTCCTTTCATAACGCAGCAATAATTAAACGTTGGCTAGCTAGCACAAATATATTGTATTTAGCTGCCACAGTACAGCACACAATGGCTACTGTGTTGACTCTGTTCGAAAAACGGCTAGCTAGCTAGCTTCGTGCTACACCCGGCACCGCCGAAAACAATGCTAACCTACAATAACTACCCACAACAGCCCACGATGCCTAACTATGACACCATAGCTAACTAGCATGCTAGCATCCAATAACACACAGTTTAGCACCAATACTTGGTTACAACAAACTACCAATAGTGTGTTAACACACTAAACAGATAATTCGTGTCCGTGTCTAGTTCCTTTCATAACGCAGCAATAATTAAACGTTGGCTAGCAAGCACAAGTATATTGTATTTAGCTACTACAGTACAGTTAGCTGATAAGTATGAAGGTTCGTATATACGGGTCCACTGAAATACCACGCAGGGCACTCAGTTAACTAGAATTATTGTTTACAGATTCTTTCTCAAATACTCTGACAGAAAGCCTCCACCTCTTCTGTTGGCCAACCAGAGCAAAGGACTGAGTGTGGTCCAGACTCCATTCAGCCAATCCGTTGGCGCAGGGGTTGGTCCCAACTCCTCGGCACTCCATTTGTTGCCAGGCATAGTTGCTATGATAATAACCTGCGGAGTCAGCACCGAAAAGACACCATTCCACTGTACTCCATGTTCAAGGACAGTTTCACAGACTACAAAGAGAGAGTGTTCGCATCTGCAAGAAACACAAGTCTTATCTGTCCTACCCCCAACGTTCCCCACATGAATAACAGCCTGTTATGTGAAACAATCTATATCAGTACAGTTCATTAATGCATTCCTTCCAAGCTATCCATCACATACAGATCCAATTATGAGAAAAATAGAACCCAACAATTCCCCCTTTTGACGCCCTCTAGGGTGTCACTCATTAAAATACAATACAAACAAAAATAAACACTTTTATTAATAGACAATTTGATAATAAAAGTCCTTCAGTCCTTCCATCTACACCCAACTTGCAAACTGTTACCAGTCATCAAAGAAGTTCAAACCATCACATAAGGAAAGACAAACATTCACAATGGTTAACTTGATTAATAAAGCATAAAACACAGGATTAATAGAACACAAAACATAAGATTATTAAAACATAAAACACCAACAGGGAAGTAAATTTTGGCCCCCTTTAGACACCCTCTAGAGTGCCACTCCACCAAGCCTGGTAGGTCATATCCTTCATTCCTTAGGTCGGAGTCCGGGATTGGGCCGTATCTCACCATCTGTTTGGAAACCACCTTCTCCATCTCCTTTTCTCACCAACCCTCAGACACAGGAAATAAAACAACATCCACAAAGAACAAGTATACCCATAGAAGCTATAACTTCACCCAGAATAGTCACAACAATAGTTTTCCATTTACCAAATATGTTATCAAACCAACCGTTTATGGAGCTATCAATACCAGAGTTCTCAACCAGTTCGTTCGCCAGCGTGGTGATGGTCACTCAAGCGCTTTGGTCACGGGCCCGTCCGGTGCTATGTTGTTGGAGATGAAAGTACAGCACATATATCCAAACAGAACACAAACCCCGTCCCGCTCAGCCAAAAGCATATCTAAAGCTATTCTATTCTGCCATGCCATTAAGCTAGTTGCCGCTGTCTGCTCAGCTAATCCCTTTATTGCATCACGAGTGTGGTTTATAAATCTTTTGCTGGTTATATTAAATATAATTTATCCAATCTACATTTTTATTAATTGTTGACCACCAGAAAATACTTGATTCAAACCCAGCTGCGATCTGATTCCTAGCTTTGAATTGTTCTGGAACCCCTCGGGGTACTGCTATCCCATCAATATATATCCTTTCATCAAAGGATCCCAGGAAGAGGTCCTACTTTCTATGTGACAACTCACCAGTCTCTGACACGTTTGATTGTTTGCGTATGTAGGTGAGTTCACAATCAGTTATCACCACACAACCATCAGATGTCAGCTCGGGCCTGGTATTGGTTCCTAAAATCCTCTGGCTGCAACAAAGAGGAGAGATTAGTCATGGTCTCTTTTAGTTGTGATATTCTCTGTGTGGGAGCAGGAGCTAAGAGGCCCTACCCTGTATCCTATCTTACTAGTCCTAGAAAAACAATTAGAATCCCCTGTGATTTCAAACTGAGGCAACCCAGGTCGGGATGACTTTGTTATCGGGGGATACAGATAGTGCAAGTTACCATAAGACTCTTTCACCACATCCCCAGGTGGCTTGCATGGAGGATAAACCTGACAGAGAGTCAAAGCCTGTCAAGGGGAACGGAGTAGTTGTTAACCTTGGTTTGGCTGTCCTACAGGCATAACAGTCCTCTTTAGACCGTATACTGAATCCATTCCAACCACAGGTTAAAATCTATTTACTCCGTCTCCATCTGTACTACTTCCTTCAGGTCTATAGTTTGCACTGTCTCACTACCTCCCTCAGAGAGGTTTACTCTATAGGGTGCCCCAGTTGAAGAAGATATCTCACCTGTCAGGTCTGTAATCTGTTTTAGCATAATTCAGACTTTCAGACAGTACCTACCCTTATATGGGTCGCACTGCCATTTCTGATAATTCCCTACTTTCACAACCCTAAACTGTGTATGGAGATTGGTGATGTCCTTCCCTAAAGTCCCTAGTATTTCCCCTTTTCCCTACGTCTAGCTGTCTCCTATGCCTTTTCAACTTGTGTTAGGTTAACTACCACTTCTGGCTGAAACAGGAGGGTCCGTGTGTGTTAGGAATATGGCCCCCACAATCAGACAGCTACCTACCGTCGGGAGACCTGTGAATCCCCACCCTCGCCCTGAGAACATGTCAGACGCCAGAGGCCAACCCATTGCTTCACCTTCTATCGAACTCACACAGGGCTGATCAGACAGGGTAAGGGAATCTTCGTTAAGGAGCCAACCCCCGAACCCTAGTGGTGATCGGTTCTTTCTCCTAACTCTGTGTTTGTTCGTCAGGTGTAGCTGGGTTTACCTTTTTGCAGTGAGTGACATGCACCCAGATGGATCTCTCAGCTATTCTGCTGGCAAAGGCAATAATTGGTAGGGCCCTTCCCGCCAGGCCTGATTCAGTCTCCTGGTTAGATAGAGTGGGTCACCTTCTCCTTTAGTTCACCTGTGGGGCACAAAACCTCTGACATACAGGTGTGGTTAATAAACTATCATACATGTTTTTTTGTTTTGTTTTTTTAAAGTATTTTGTCCTCTCCTTCGTATATATTTAATATTTAATCCAACCATCCCCCTTTTTGACACATGATTTGGCCATGTGTCAATATTACCACCTACCTAAACAATCACTTTAGTTAATATTGGTAATTCATTATCCAATTGCCATTCCTCCACTCTCTCTTCTGTTATTTTATGGTTCAAATTAAATATATTATTACCAAATTATAATCTTCTTCACAATTTGCACAGTATTACAAATTACCCTCAACTTAGTAAAATAAAATATCTTAAAGTCCTCCTCTCATGCCTTTAGAATTTACTAGTGTTCAGAGGCAATTGAAATCATTTAACGAACTGTTTAATCCCATAGTATACTAAACATTACCATTATTCTAAATACTTCATAAATGTTAGTTATCCCAAGTGTTCATTAAGTCCTCATGACATTCATTCTCATAAGAAATCATATATACCCCAAACTCAGCCAAAAGCTAAAAAACTCCATAAAATTCACTGTGTGCTCCTCTAAGACCTATCACCCTTGACCTGCTGAAACCCCCCCAAAATTGAAACAACAAGGCTTTATAAACATCATACTAGGTGTGTTGTTTTTTGTTTGAAAAACCCAATTTGAAAAACAACCACAAATAGCCAGGCCTTAATTTGGTAGCTCACTTTTATGACCTAAATACTGCCTAACTTCACTACTGCTCCCCTAGCCCTTGGCAACATTCCAACGAGATGAGCTAATCTCTTTCTCCTGGTTATCCCCAGTCTTAACCCATCAATAATTGTTTGCATCAATCTAATTCCTCATAATTAATCTATAAAACCACTCAAAATTCCTCGAGTATACAATGATTATTTAATTGATTACCCTAACTCTGCTACATGTGATCTCATCTCAAATGATCCATTATCAATTATCTGTTCAACCCCCTAGGAAAATCTTTCTCCCCTTCTATTGTTCCTGTCCCCCCTGTAAATGTCATATTTGAGTTTTTAGCCAATACAATCACGGTTACATCAAATGTTCCCTCATTTAATGGTATTTTCTTCCTAATATAACTTCCCTAAATGATATTAAATCCCCTGCCTTCCTCTACTATCCTTATATCATTACTGGATCAATGATAATAACTGTAATAACTATCAATAATAATTGTAATAACTATTTCACATTAAATTGTGTCTTTTTTTCTGATAATGTTATCACTTTAGTTTTAAAATATAAGTTTATGTAACAAATCCATAACCCACCACAGGCTGGCGCTATTCCCCCACCACAACAGCCAATGTCACTTGCATCCACTTAACCAGAATACATTATCGTTCTTAATTGTACCAAAAAAAAATATTTTCCAGCTAAACCATTTCAGTTCGCTATTCAATATATTTAACTGTTCTCTCTGATTATGCCCTAATTAATAAAACAAATACTTGCTATCGTTGATTAGCATACATTTAATGATGTTTCTACCATCTGAACTGTACTGTCTCTCACCCTCCCCTTGCTCCTTCGGGGAGAGCGCATGGTAACCTTATAACATATTTTCATAGACTTTTCTAGAATACTTATATTTAAGCTATCTAATTCAACCTTTCACATTTCTCAATCCACATAGTAATCTAGGTATATAGCCCCACTGCGAAAGCTTTGTCTACTGTCCCTACCTGTGTTCGAACCAGGGACATCGCCAGTCACTCCACACCATCTACGATTCTCTCAAAGTAAATACTTTCACGTCGCACATCCAGCCACGTCATCACCCCCGTCTAGCCAGCCCTTCCGTCTCAAACACCCTATTAGCAAAAATAAAACACACTCTAACAGCGTTCTGCATTTTCCTCTATCATCGGGTTTAAGAACTAACATAACAACATTAACTATTCTCTATTGCTGTAGTAACGTCTTGTTTGGTTCAGTTTATTTATTACGGAGTGTCCATAATACTATAATAATACATAATCGAATTCCCCTCATGCATACAGATTTCACCTTATGCCATTGAAATGCCAAATAAACCATAATAGTTCAATGGAGCCCCCTATTGGCTCTCCCCTACCTATACATTACTTCTATAACCACATTAGTTATGGTCCGATTAGCAATTAAACCTTATCACATGATCAAACAACGCCACAACCTTAAACTCATATGGGGCGGCAGGCAGCTTAGTGATCAGTAGCGCCGTGCCAACAACCGAGAGGTCGCCGGTTCCAATCCCTGAGCCGACCAGGCGAAAAATCTGCCGATGTGCCCTCGAGCAAGGCACTCAACCCCAATCGCTCCTGCAAGTCGCTCTGGACAAGAGCGTCTGCCAAATCACCAAAAATGCAAATGTAAATATTCTCTACTTTCTCACCCATCTCACCCCTCGTCAGAAACCCACATGCACCTCTCAAATAATCACCCCGTGGTGTTCCCAGCCAACTCCAGTCTTTCCTCGCTCCAAAAGCCACACTTTCGCTCTCTCCAGCCCCTCCCCTCGCAACTCTCTCTTCAGCTTTTGAGGAGCTGTGTTTCCAATATTCTGTTGTTATTTAAGGTACTTTAATCTAGTTATTTAAATCAAATTATTCCCACCTAATTAGTTAAAGTTGGTGCATGTTTATATTTAAACGATAAACCGAATTATTTCAGTCTAATTGTTTAACCAGTATTTTGCAGGGTCAAACATCAAACGTTAAATCAAATAATAAACCGAATTGCTTCAACACAACTATTCAAAACCAGTATTATGCTATGTCAAACATCAATAACAGGTTATACGGTTTTAAGCAACCACAAACCCAACAGTTTGGACAGGCACAGACGTCTTTGATTCCCAATTAGTTTTCTATCAAGGTATACAGGTTTATCATTCACACTCTCATGCATACGACAACACCCGCACTGTCTAACTTTTAAAGTACCAACAATAGGTACGTTGCCACGCCCTTACCCCTTTCGTTTAACCTACTCTATTTCTTATGTTCCCATTTACACCCTATTGGTGCAAAGACAATAAGTTTATACTCTACTAATTTGCAGTATCTCACTTATGTTCCCATTTGTACCCTATTGGTGCAAAGACAATAAGTTTATACTCTCTCCTAATTTGCAGTATCTCACTTATGTTCCCATTTGCACCCTATTGGTGCAAAGACAATAAGTTTATACTCTCTACTAATTTGCAGTATCTCACTTATGTTCCCATTTGTACCCTATTGGTGCAAAGACAATAAGTTTATACTCTCTCCTAATTTGCAGTATCTCACTTATGTTCCCATTTGCACCCTATTGGTGCAAAGACAATAAGTTTATACTCTCTACTAATTTGCAGTATCTACCCATGTTCCCAGTTGCCCCGGCCAATACCTAAGTACAACGACAAATGGCGATTTATACTGTCTTCTAAGTTTTTAGGAGTGCTGTCCTATGATCCCAACTATATTCAAACTATGTTCCCAATTATATCCATCCCAGACCGATACAATGACAATAGATTTTTATAGAATATAGTGACAAATAGCGTACACACTCGAGTGCTGTCCTATGATCCTAACTATATCCAGACTATGTTCCCAATTATATCCAGCCCAGACTGATACAATGACAATAGATTCATTAGTCTATGTTCCCAATTATATTCAGCCTAGACTGATACAATGACAATAGCTTTTTATGGAATATAGTGACAAATAGCGTACACACTTTTATCCAATAATTCCCTATATCCCCAGCCCACCCCTGGTGGTACCTAGTCTGGGGATTTCAGTATTTTCCCAGAACCGCTCTTCTGTGGAACAATACTCAATATACCATGGCTTTTAACCCTCACATTTATCAAACATTTGCATAGTATATTATGAAATTGAAATAGTATACTGTAATCGTTATTTATAGTACAATAGGGTTCACTTACATCAAACAGGTGTTTCACAAAATTAATTTGGATAAAGCCAATGTGCAAAACTTTAGTTATATTACAATAGGTGTTTTGCTTACCTTTTTAGAAGCCCGGGCAATTTGTGAAACACAGTTCGATGACAGTGATGTCCAATAGGCTGGGTGAATTCCAGCGAAGTTCCGCCACCAGATCACGTCGGGGTCACCAATTGTTAGAAATTGCGTAATTCAAATCTGGTATTGGAATAAGAATCAAGAGATCTTCAATCCAAGCTTAATTTATTATATGCAAAATGTATGTATGATAAGTATGAAGGTTCGTATATATACGGGTCCACTGAAATACCACGCAGGGCACTCAGTTAACTAGAATTATTGTTTACAGATTCTTTCTCAAATACTCTGACAGAAAGCCTCCACCTCTTCTGTTGGCCAACCAGAGCAAAGGACTGAGTGTGGTCCAGACTCCATTCAGCCAATCCGTTGGCGCAGGGGTTGGTCCCAACTCCTCGGCACTCCATTTGTTGCCAGGCATAGTTGCTATGATAATAACCTGCGGAGTCAGCACCGAAAAGACACCATTCCACTGTACTCCATGTTCAAGGACAGTTTCACAGACTACAAAGAGAGAGTGTTCGCATCTGCAAGAAACACAAGTCTTATCTGTCCTACCCCCAACGTTCCCCACATGAATAACAGCCTGTTATGTGAAACAATCTATATCAGTACAGTTCATTAATGCATTCCTTCCAAGCTATCCATCACATACAGATCCAATTATGAGAAAAATAGAACCCAACACAACTAATTCTCAAACACTGAGCAATATGACATTTCCTCAATTACATGATCCTCCCCTGGACTAAATAAATAAAAGATATACCCTACCCCTGACTGAAATTGAAAAAGCATGACCCTCCCCCATTTTCCTCCAGGTAACAATTGTGTACATTTTGACCGCTCCCTTAGCTATAAAACAGCTATAAAATAGAGCTCTTTGACCACGCACACCAGTGGTGTGTTTGGTGTCGAAATGAGAATGCAAGAGCAGAAAATAACCCCATAACTACTGTAAAATATGGTGGTGGATCTTTGATGTTATGGGGCTATTTTCTTCCACTGGTCCTGGGGCCCTTGTTAAGGTCAACGGCATCATGAACTTTACCCAGTACCAGCACATTTTTGCCAAAAACCTGGTTGCCTCTGCCAGGAGGCTGAAACTTGGCTGCAAGTGGATCTTCCAGCAAGACAATAACCCCAAGCTCACATCAAAATCCACAAATAAATATTTAATTGAGCACAAAATCAACATTTCGCAATGCCATCTCAGTCTCTGGACTTGAACCCCATTGAAAACCTGTGGTTTGAATCTAGGAGGGCATTCCTTAAGTGCAGACAAAGGATATCAAGGATCTGGATTCTGTATGGTGGAATGGTCTAAGATCCCTCCCAATGTGTTCACCAATGTCTTTAAATGTTTTAGAAAAAGGCTTTAGAATACAGTCTTTTTTTTTTGTCATCTTTATCAAGGCTGCCAATAATTTTGGTCTTGACTGTAATTTCATGGAATACATCTACCTGAAACCTGCAGCCTTGTGGTACAGTAGCTTCCTAAGTTAACTTTAACACTTTAGCTTTGACGACATCTGTGGTTTTGAGCTGCGTCTATGACCAGGGTTTGCTTCCTGTTTGGATACAGATAACGATAGTTGTTTCTCTTTCTATCGTTTCAAGATCTGTGTGTTTTATTTTGAGGCAGAAGGAGTTCATATCTTGATGTCAGAAAACATATTATTAGGGGGCGGAGCTAGCATGTTGGAGTGAACGGCTGTGTGTGAGAGGCTCCCGCAACTTTTTTGCGAAATAATCTAACCTAACTTACTTTATTGCACTTGTTACAACAAACTTTTCTTTCTAATACAATATTGTAACTTTCTATGTGAAAATGCCTAGTAATAAGCGACCAAAGGACAATAAATCCACATCAGAGGCCTACTCCCCACCAAACAACGAGACAAACATGGTGGAAGGCACAGGTAACAACGTGACACTTACAGAACTTACCCGGGCTTTGGGAGAACTACGTGTTGCTATAGCGGAGGATCTTAAGGCTACTATTGCTGAACTGGACACTAAAATCGAGAGCACCATTCGAACGGTCGCTTCGCAGGGCCAGAGTATTGTGGACCTTGAGAAAGCTTCTGAATTCAACGCTGGTAGGATCGACGAGTTAGAGAAGCTATGCACGTCATTGCAGGATAATGTGCAGAGGCTTTCTGTGAAAGTGGTCGACCTGGAGGGCAGATCCAGGCGTCATAACCTTCGCGTGGTGGGTCTGGCAGAAGGGGTGGAGGCGGGCTCTCGCCCCACCGACTTCTTCGCCAAGCTACTGAAGGATGCAATGGGACCGGATGTTTTGGCGTCGGATCCCCTACTGGACCGTGCACATCGCGCCCTTGTCCCAGTGCCTGGATCGGGCCAGCGTCCTCGCCCAGTAATCATCTGTTGTCACAGTTTCAAGACCAAGGATCTTATCCTGCGCGAGGCTCGAATGAGGGGCAACCTGTTACATAAAGGGCACCCCTTTCGTGTCTATGAGGACTATGCGCCCGATGTGGCAAAGCACCGCGCTGGCTACAGAGATGTCATGACCAAACTCTACAAACTCCATCTTCGCCCAGCCTTGCTCTTCCCTGCAAGACTAAGAATTACCCCGCCTTCCGGGGAGAAGATCTGGCTCTCCTCGGTTCTGGACGCAGAGAAGTTTGTCCGGGAATATACTCCAATCCCCCGTACAGAGCGATGCCTGTTTGGGAGGCCTTCCAGGTCGGATCATTGACACTTTCGGATGGATATACTTATATTCCCCCATTTTTGTTTTGTTTCGTTATTTATTTTTCAATTCTTACATTATTCCTGTGCGTACATATAATAATAATTATTTGTACTTTATTATTATTTTCTCTTAGCATTTTAGTATTATGTATGTGTATATTTTAAATTTGTATAGATTATTATTCTGGGGTATGCATGTTTGTGTATGTAGATGTGTGTGTATGGATGTATGTGTGTATGCGTGTGTATGTATCTGTATATATTTAAGAATATTTATTTTATATGTATATTTTTTTTGGGTGTGTGTATGTATGTGTGCGTGTATACGTGTGTATATGTGTGTGTGTGTGCGTATATATATACGTGTGTGTGTGTGTGTATGTATGTAGGTATACACATGTATGTATGTATGTATGTATGTATGTATGTATGTATGTATGTATGTATGTATGTATGTATGTATGTATGTATGTATGTGTGTGTGTGGATGTGTATGTGTGCACATATGTATTTTTAATTTTTTTACATTTTTATTTACTTTGTTATTTTTTTGATTGGGGGGTACGTTCAATTTATCAAAATCCTTGTTCCCTTCTCCTAACCCACAATATGTAACTGTACTGCTGTCTATGTCGGTTACTGATGGTTTATGTTTAGACCGGTATTGCTTAGCAATAGAATCTTGTGATGATACATCTTGCTTATCTCAGGGATTGACCCAAGATGAACCTTAAGTGCGCAATATGTTTAAGTTGCAACTTATTCTGTTTAGGTTTATTAGATGCTAATTGAACACTTTAAGTGCGGGAGCCTCCTCAGTTCATATGTTAGTAGAAGTTCTAGGATAGTGAGAGGTGAGCGCATAGTTGGGATTTTATTTGTGTTTTACCTCTTGTTCGAGGTCGCGCCGTGCTTTTTTGGCATCGGCCAGACAATGTGTTTGTTATTTTTATTTTCATATTTTTTTCTGTCCTATGTGTGTATGCCTGTTAAATGTGGGTTGATGGGGGGGGTAAAGGTTGGGGAAAGTAGGGGAACAGGGTGGAGAGTAAAGGTGCTTGCGGGGGGGGAGGGGTGGGTTGGATACTGCTCGGGTGTAGGTGCTACATATGCTGATCGTGATGGTTTGGTGCGCTTTCTTACCTTTTTAGTGAGTTACATGTTATGCAGGCCACCATAGGAACTACAAATGAGAGGAGGGCGGGACTTACATTCACTTCCTGGAATGTCAAGGGTTTAAACGAACCAATTAAGAGAGGCAGGGTCCTAGCCCACTTGAAAGCACTTTCGTCTGATATTATATTTTTGCAAGAAACCCATCTGAAAAACAAATCTCATAACAGACTTAAATGTAAGTGGGTGGGGCAAGTGTATCACTCTAACTTCTCTGCCAAAACGAGAGGCACAGCGATTCTGGTACGGAAAGGAATTCCCTTTCTACATAAAACCACTATTGTGGATAAAGAGGGTCGTTATGTGATCGTAATAGGAGAGATCCATTCTACTTCTGTAACTCTACTAAATATCTATGGGCCAAACATTGATAACCCCTCTTTTTTCAAAAGAGTCCTTGCCCTGATTCCAGATATCTCCCATACTAATCTGGTCATTGGAGGGGACCTTAACTGTGTACTAGACCAATATTTGGATAGATCCTCTACCCGGCGAACCCCTACCTCCCATTCAAGCGAATTCTTGAATACCTACATAAAAAATTATAACTTATTTGATATATGGAGGATCTCTAATCCTACGGGTAGGGAATACTCCTTTTACTCTCATGTTCACAATGTATATACTCGAATTGACTACTTTTTGGTTGATGCTAAACTACTCCCCTATACCTGTAATGTGAGATATCATGATATTATAATCTCTGACCACAGTCCACTCACCTTCTCCCTGAGATTGGGTGACATCGTACCAAACGAGAGGGTCTGGAGGTTGAATCCTCAGCTCCTCACAGAACCAACATTCTGTGAACATCTTAAAGACCAAATTACATTTTTCTTTGATACCAACGACAACACAGAGACTTCCCCAGCATTATTGTGGGAAACGCTGAAGGCTTATTTGAGAGGCTGTATCATCTCCTTTCAGACTGCCAGGAGTAGGCAAAACAGAAAACAATTGGTAGAACTGGAGGGACAAATTCACTTACTGGATAGGGAGAATGCTAGACATCCATCTATGGAGAAACATAAACAAATTATGTCTTTAAAATTTAAATACAATCAGATCCTCTCGGCTAAAATTGCTAAATCTTTTCTCTATGCCAAGCAAAAATATTTTGAGTTTGGTGACAAACCACACAAATTACTCGCCAGACAACTTCGAAAAAACGTGAGTGACCGAATGATTCACAAAGTTAAATCTGCATCTGGGGAATTACTCTCCTCCCCCAAAGACATCAATGACAGATTCCGTCAGTTTTATGAGACTCTATATACATCTAAAGCGGATCCTAACCCCTTAATTATGCAAAACTTTTTGGAGGACTGTAATCTTCCTGCCCTGAACCAGGAAGACTCTAACTTCCTGAATAAGGAAATATCTCTTGAAGAAATTAGAGAAACAATTAAATCTCTAAAGAGTGGCAAGACCCCGGGCCCAGATGGATACCCTGGTGAATTCTATAAAACATTCAGCAACATGCTATCTCCCTACCTGCACAAAATGTTGGTTCGGGCCAATGAGGATGGAGCTCTCCCATCTACTTTGGATGAGGCGTTTATTACAGTTATACATAAGAAGGGTAAAGATCCGGAAGAGGTAGGGTCATACAGACCAATATCCCTCCTTAATACAGACCAAAAGATTTTAGCAAAAACTCTGGCTAACAGGCTTAGCACTTTAATTGGCAAATTGGTCCATTCGGACCAGACCGGCTTTATCCCTAATAGAAACTCATTCTTCAATCTCAGGCGCCTCTTCAACATTATGTATTCTCAGAGGTTACCTAACGTGGACCTTGCCGTTATATCTCTTGACGCCGAAAAGGCCTTTGACCAAGTTGAGTGGCCCTATCTATTCAAGGTCCTACAGAAATTTAATATTGGAGATGGGTTCATAAATTGGATCCAGCTTTTATATAGGAACCCCTGTGCGAGAATACTCACTAACCAATCAATGTCGCCCCGATTTAACCTTTACAGAGGGACAAGGCAGGGTTGTGCGCTGTCGCCTATGCTCTTCGCCCTAATTATTGAACCTCTCGCTCAAGCGATCAGATCTCATTCAGCAATACACGGCTATAATACTAAAGATACTCTAAATAAGATTTCCCTATACGCAGATGATATTCTCCTCTATGTAACAGAACCCCAAGCTAGTATTCCAGCTATTCTTGAGGTGATTAATTTGTTTGGTACCTTCTCGGGATACAGAATAAATTGGAACAAGAGTGAATTAATGCCCATACGGTTGCAAAACACCTCCTGGCTAGAACATCTTCCAGTTAAGTTATCTTCAGAAAAATGTATCTACCTTGGAATTGTAGTTACCAAACAATACTCCTTACTATTTAAAGAGAATTTCCCTTCTCTGATGCAAAATCTCAAGGCAAACATACAGTTTTGGAGAACTCTCCCAATTTCTCTGCTCGGAAGAATTAATGCCATTAAAATGGTCTTCCTCCCACAACTGCTCTACCTATACCAGAACATCCCAGTATTCATACCTAAATAATTTCATAAACAACTGGACTCTATTATCAATCCTTTCATCTGGGATTATAAAACACACAGGATAGGTAAAAAACACCTATGTAAATCCAAGATGGAAGGAGGATTGTCTCTCCCAGATTTTATATTTTACTATTGGGCCGCTAACCTCCGCGCTGTTACGTTTTTGCTGGATGACGCAACCCCGCCACCCAGCTGGCTTAGCATGGAGCGGGAGGAGTGTCACCCCTTCTCTATTGGTGCCGTGATTTTGTCACCTGTTAATCTGGAGATGTCACTTTACCATAACAATCCTATTATACATAGCACAGTCCGAATCTGGAAGCAAATTAAAGCCCACTTTGAGCTTAGACCAATATCATTCATGCTCCCTGTTGCCAGGAATCCCTCCTTTGCCCCCTCTAACCTTGATAACACCTTTGAGCGATGGGGAGAGTTGGGGATAAGTACCATAGGGGATTTATATATAGGAGGGACCTTTGCTTCCTTTGAAGCGCTGAGGGAAACTTATAACCTTCCCAGAAGTAACTTTTTCAGATACCTACAAATTAGAGACTATGTTAGAAAACACCTCCCAACATTTGAGAATGCTAAACCTTCCATGTTTGACGGATGCATAAAAATATGCCCCACCTCAGACAAACTGATATCTCGTCTATATGACGCTTTTCAATCTGTTAGCGCACCCTCTACTGATGCCATTAAGGCAAAATGGGAGGAAGAACTAGGGACTGATATTTCGGTGGCAGACTGGGAGGATAGCTTGGAGTATATCCACACCTGCTCCATTAACTCCAGACATCGTCTCATACAATTTAAGGTATTACACAGATTACACTATTCCAAAACTAAACTGCATAGGATATTTCCTGATACATCCCCTATGTGTGATAAATGTCAGGCTGAGCAGGGTACACTACTCCACTGCTTTGCCCTATGCTCTAGTCTGTATGGTTATTGGTGTGGAATATTTGGGGTCCTCTCTGAAGTTCTGGAGACTTCAATAGACCCAGACCCGCTTCTGATAATCCTGGGAGTGTCCGACTCCCTAAACGGATTAACCAACTCCCAAAAACAACTAATCTCTTACAGTCTCATCTCGGCAAAAAAAAAAATATTGTTGTTTTGGAAAAGGAGGGAAGCGCCCTCTACCAAATTATGGCTCAGCGAAGTGGCAAAATCTGTACACTTAGAAAGAATTAGATATATTCTGAACAATAAATTATCAACATTTGATCAAATCTGGCAGCCTTTCCTCTCTTACCTGGACCAGTCGGTGCTGTGAATTTGTACTTTTTAACGCACACTCAATTGTCATATTTATATATACCTTTGGGCAGCGTGTGCTGGCCCGACACTCGAGCAGTCGGGAGGGGAATAGGGTGGAATAGGGGGGGGGGGGGGGGGGGGGGGATAAATGGGGGTATAAGTGGGGGGGTTACATCTACCCTTTTTCTTTCTACCTGTCCCTGTTCTGTATGTCGTGTTTTGTAATATTTGTTTTGTGTCCAGAACTCTGGGTCTTGTTGTTCATGTCTGTTCTCTTATGTTTAGATAAGAACTGTACACATGTCTTTCATACCTATACACCATTCTTGTGTGTGTTCAATAAAAAATATTTGAACAGAAAACATATTATTAAAAAAAACATACTAGGTTGTCGTAGGCCTAATTGTGGGTCTGGAACAAAATGTATTGGGGAAAATAAAATAAATAACTCTACTCTAATTTTGTCTACAAATAATTAACATTTATTAAATAAAGCCACATTTATTTGTAAATGAATTGTAGTGACTGAGAGCCTTGGGTTAAACTCTTATAAAATGTAGGCATATTATTATATGCAACTGAGGGGGCATGTGCACAGAAAACAGAAGCAGGAAGAGAGTAACAGGCCGCTGTGCATACAGTATCTCTGGTCTTTATTGAGGCAGAGAGAGTTTCTATCTTGACTTTGTCGAAACATCTCAAAACCTGTGTTGTGGTCGGAACACAGCGGGTGAAGTTTCTCCTAGGTACAGGTAGACCTAGGATCAGATCTCCCCCAATCCTAACCGTAACCATTTGTGGAGGAAATGACCCAGGATCAGCATCTAGGGGCAACTTCACCCTACTCTGGTCTGAACCATGAACAATTAACCTGTTTTTGATCCGACAGTGTGTGGAAGTTTTGATCTAGTACCCATCACACCATCTCTGCAGTGTGAGCTGGGTATCTGAGGTTCCTACTCTGTCTCTCTCTTTTCCATCACTCAGGGCCCAAAACCTGAAAGCCACGGTAACATGATGTTCAGCAGCACTGTGATTCCTCAGCAAATTAGGACAGCTCAGAGGCTAATCATTAAACCAAAGACCACAAACTGTAGGCCTTCGTGTAACAGATGGGGATAGTTAAGCACATGTCCATATATAGTTCAGGGATACAAATGTATGGCTGCATTTACACAGGCAGCCCAATTCTGACCTTTTTTTCACTAATTGGTCTTTTGACCAATCAGATCAGCTCTGATGTGAAAAGACCTGATGTGATTGGTCAAAAGACTAATTAGTGGAAAAAAGATCCGAATTGGGCTGCCTGTCTAAACGCAGCCTAAGATATAAGATATGCAGAGGGCAGCAGCACAGCAGTGACTGAGAGTCTTAGGTTCAAACTAGTCCATATAATGGAATAGTCACTGTCTGCCACTGAGGGAAGCATGTGTACACCAACAGCAAGACAGTTAAAAACAGAGATATATATTTTATTGTATTTTATAGAAAGCAGATAATGGCCAGAATTTCCATCCACAGTCAACCTCCTACAACAGCAGCAGCACCTCCTCACACTCCCTCTTGTGGAGTCACAGGGGAATGGTTATAAGGATAGGTGGTATAGGCCTGACGGTATGCCTCAAATGTATAACCTATGTAATACTTTTGTAATAAACACAAAGCTTTCTTTTCATAAAATAAAAGCTGACCTGGCCTATTCTAAATAACCAGCTGAGAATAACCTGAATAACCAGCATAATAACCTACAAATAAAATAAAATTGTATTTGTCACATACACGTGTTTAGCAGATGTTATTGCGGGTGTAGCGAAATGCTTGTGCTTCTAGCTCCGACAGTGCCGTAATATCTAACAAATAATATCTAACAATTTCACAACATATACCGTATACACACAAATCTAGTAAGGAATGGAATTTAAGAATATATACATATATGGACGAGCAATTTACTGAACAAATTCTTCATTGTGTTTTGTTTGTCATCATTAAAGGTAGACTCAATGATATGACGTAGGGGCACAAAGTAAACAGCATAGTGGGTCAATTTCCGCAAAAACTAAGAGCGTTGAAGAGCGAGGCTAAACTCCCTAAGCGAACCCATGCACATGTGCAGATACTGTGTGTGACTGTGTGGCAGCGATGTCTTGCATCTCGCTCATCGCAACATCTGCGGTGCTGCTCATAGCAAAATAATTTAGCTGAGTCTACTTTTAATTACATTTACATTTACATTTTAGTCATTTAGCAGACACTCTTATCCAGAGCGACTTACAGTTAGTGCATACATGTTTATTTTTTTTATACTGGAATCGAACCCACAACCCTGGCGTTGCAAACACCATGCTCTACCAACTGAGCTACATCCCTGCCGGCCATTCCCTCCCCTACCCTGGACAACGCTGGGCCAATTGTGCGCCGTCCCATGGGTCTCCCGGTCGCGGCCGGCTACGACAGAGCCTGGATTCGAACCAGGATCTCTAGTGGCACAGCTAGCACTGCGATGTAGTGCCTTAGACCACTGCGCCACTTGTCCTGTAGCCTATAGTAGATCTTCAATTCCACTGTGAATGAAATAGGCCTATTCCAGCTTAAACAAAATAATTCACAATGCTGTTGTACAAATTCCCTGCCAGTTATCAGCACCTCACAACCCTGAGCTGCACACTCCACTCCCATCCCCCACAACCGGAGTCTGAGAGTCTAGGGGGTACCATAAATCTGCCTCTCAAACTCTCCCTGACCTGTGTGACCTGTGCCCTGATAGGTTGCTAAGGATGTTACTAGGGGGCCGGACATCTGCCCATCCTTTTGACTATACAGGTCAAACAATACTTGCAGTCTCCCTCAAGCAGTGGCAGAGCGCAACATCTCTGTCTCTGCCCTTCAACAACTGGACTCACTCACATCTCTGGACTTGTGGGATGGTGTGTGTGCCCAAAGTGAGTTGTGTGACATGTATATATTGTTCTTAATAGTTAGTTGTTACTATTGTTGTAAGCTACAGTACCAGTCAAAAGTTTGGACACACCTACTCATTCAAGGGTTTTTCTTTATTTTTACTATTTTCCACATTGTAGAATAATAGTGAAGACATCAAAACTATGAAATAACACATATGAAATCATGTAGTAACCAAAACAAGTGTTAAACAAATCAAAATACATGTTATATTTGAGATTCTCAAAGTAGCCACATTTTGCCTTGATGACAGCTTTGCACACTCTTGGCATTCTCTCAACCAGCTTCATGAGGTTGTCACCTGGAATGCATGTCAATTAACAGGTGTGCCTTGTTAAAAGTTAATTTGTGGAATTTATTTCCTTAATGCGTTTGTGCCAATCAGTTGTGTTGTGACAAGGTAGGGTTAGTATACAGAAGTTAGCCCTATTTGGTAAAAGACCAAGTCCATATTATGGCAAGAACAGCTCAAATAAGCAAAGAGAAACGACAGTCCATCATTACTTTAACATGAAGGTCAGTCAATACGGAACATTTCAAGAACTTTGAAAGTTTCTTCAAGTGCAGTCACAAAAACCATTAAGCGCTATGATGAAACTGGCTCTCGTGAGGACCGCCACAGGAATGGAAGACCCATAGTCACCTCTGCTGCAGATGCTAAGTTCATTAGAGTTACCAGCCTCAGAAATTGCAGCCCAAATAAATGTTTCACAGATTTCAAGTAACAGGCACATCTCAATATCAACTGTTCAGAGGAGACTGCGTGAATCAGGCCTTCATGGTCGAATTGCTGCAAAGAAACCACTACTAAAGGACACCAATAAGAAGAAGAGACTTGCTTAGGCCAAGAAACACGAGCAATGGACATTAGACCGGTGGAAATCTGTCCTTTGGTCTGATGAGTCCAAATTTGAGATTTTTGGTTCCAACCGCCGTGTCTTTGTGAGACGCAGAGTAGGTGAACGGATAATCTCTGCATGTTTGGTTCCCACCGTGAAGCATGGAGGAGGAGGTGTGATGGTGTGGGGGTGCTTTGCTGGTGACACTGTCAGTGATCTATTTAGAATTCAAAGGCACACTTAACCAGCATGGCTACCACAGCATTCTGCAGAGATACGCCATCCCATCTGGTTTGCGCTTAGTGGGACTATCATTTGTTTTTCAACAGGACAATGACCCAAAACACACCTCCAGGCTGTGTAAGGGCTATTTGACCAAGAAGGAGAGTGATGGAGTGCTGCATCAGATGATCTGGCATCCACAATCACCCGACCTCAACCCAATTGAGATGGTTTGGGATGAGTTGGATCGCAGAGCGAAGGAAAAGCAGCCAAAAAGTGCTCAGCAAATGTGGAAACTCATGTTGGAAAAGCATTCCAGGTGAAGCTGGTTGAGAGAATGCCAAGAGTGTGCAAAGCTGTCATCAAGGCAAAGGTTGGCTACTTTGAATAATCTAAAATCTATTTTATTTGTTGAACACTTTTTTTTACTACATGATTCCATATGTGTTATTTCATAGTTTGATGTCTTCACTATTATTCTACAATGTAGAAAATAGTAAAAATAAAGAAAAACCCTTGAATGAGTAGGTGTGTCCAAACTTTTGCCTGGTACTGTACTTTCGTGTACAGCTAGCTGTATTGTAATATGTGCAGGTAGCATATACATTTTCATACAGTCCTTCCCTTGTTAATAGCCTTGTTGCTCTATATTTGTGCTATCAGTTATAGTATTGTGTACAATGGATTAATTATCTCTGTCTATCCAGTTTCAGAACCACTACCATTCTACTACCTTTCCCACATTCATCCCCATATGCATCTTCATATTCATCTTCCTCTGTGTGTTTAAATATATTTATTGTGTGATAATTCATGAGCTGCTTTATTCCCTTCTAACCGCGGGCAGTGTCAGTGAGTCAACAGTAAAATAGTTAGAGCTGGGTCGCTCTTTTTCAGCTGTGAATGCTGTGATGAAAGATAGCCTCATCGTTATAGGCATAGTCATGTGGTCATCGGATAATGGTGCTTTCATGACAATTGGGAATCCGAAAAAACAAGGTAAAATCATGGCGTCAGGGATTTTCAGTACGGAAAGTCGGAGCTCAAGAAATATGCGGTGTTCAAAACAACTGGGAACTCGAACTGGGAAGTCGGAAATCTCTGACTTTCGAGCGTTCAAGACAACTGGAACTCGGAAAAAAACGAGCTCCGACTGAGAAAATTCGTTTTCCCGAGTTCCCAGTTGTCTTGAACGCACGAAAGTCGGAAGTCGGTAAATTCCCAGTTGTTTTGAACCCGGCATTCAGCACATAATGACGCAAGTCTGTCCTTTCAATTGTGAAAAGAACACTAACGGTCACACCTTCCACAAACGTCCAATAGCAGATAAGCTAAACTAAATAAAATATAGACTCTCGTTACTGTCAATGACCCAAAGACTTCTGTAGCTAGAGGGCACACAATTCTGTCTCCATCTGGACTATTGAACAACAGGGTTGAATTAATTGGTGCACATCATAGCAAAACGTTTTGCACCGGGAAACGCAAACTCGTTTATTATTTGACAAATTCAGGTATGTCCCTCCCCGTTTCGGCCCGTTTGCTTTAGTTTGTTTCCAAGTGAATACAACCCAGCTATCTGCCCAGCTTGGCTGTCAAGTTATTATGGCCATAGACACACCCATCAAAAATAATATGTTATTACGTGGCTGGGTGGTTTAAAAATACCAACTTAACAACAATTATTTAAGACAAATGAACAGTTGCAAGTTGAATAGATGTCAGAAAAAAACAGTACACCTAAGGCTATCATTGTGCCAGCATAGATAACCATGGGCTATGCTCACGGAGGCCCGATCATTAGGCAGGATTATTGACGACGGCACTTTCTGAGCTAAACTGACCAAGATACACCTCCAACAACAACACATAAAACCTCACATAATTCTGCCCAAAAACAATGACCATTTCTCTCAACCAGTGGCATATGGGCTTTTTAGGTGAGCGCTGATTCCGGCCTTTGATAAGCAGTGCTCACTTTGTCAAAGGCAGGGGCGCAAAAATATTTTGCTTGTCCATTCCCAGCGCGCCTCTCCAGGCTGCCATTCGAAGAAACGCATCTCTGCAGCGCTCACCAACGTTCCGTAAAAAAAAAAACTAACATAAATCATATAGCAGATATAGGATATGGTAGAAAGAGTATGTGGCCTTTTCTGAAGCCTACAGGCTGGAGATAAAATGTATGACAATGTAATGAGACGGACACTTCTTACATCATGCAGGTTTCTCCGATCAAATAGCCTAACCTAAATGTCGCCAAATCAAATAAAAAATGTGCTGTCATGTTAACAAACAACATATCCTAAAAACAGGACAGGTCAAAGTAAAATGGACAATATGGAATGGACAATCACAACTGTTTTCCAGGAGTTTCAGCCCATTGTCAGTGGTTTCAATTTTTTGATAAACTGACCATAGTGAAAAATAAAATATTTCTGCATTCCCCGCTGTGTAAACACATTGCAAATAGGCTCGCGATAACTCCTGATAAAATTGGGTAGCTGATATGCAGAGCTTTTAAATAGCCAAATTGATTAATCACAGGAATCAGAACTAATAAAGCCAATGCAATGGCCTGTTTTACAAATGGGCATTCATAAAATTCCATTGCTGACCGACATGGTAGGCTATACCCCAGTAAGCAAGAGCCGACGTCTTTTGGACGTCTTTTTTTTGGTCTTGTCAGGTTATCTTTTTTGGTGTTTTACAAACGGTAGGCTGACCACATAAATGGGTATTCATAAAATCACATTTCAGGCAACACTGTAGGCTACATCTCAGTAAGCACAGACCGATGCCTAAGCCTTTTGGAAGTCTTTTTTTGCCTTGACTTCCACATCCACAGACATTGGTTTTTGGTCCAGTCCGGACCAAATCTGAACCAATTATAGACGTCTATGTTTGGTTCAGATTTTGTCCGGTCTGGACCAGCCTTGATTTGGTACAAACATAGACGTCTATAAATTACTTATTTTCAACTTTCATTCAGAACCAAAAATGAGCATGATTTTAGCATCAGCAAAATACATATTTTCAACATCCGGAAAATACATATTTCAACATTAATTCAGAACCAACAATTAACCTGATTTCAACGTCCGGAAAATACAGATTTTTTTACGTCCGGAAAATATACCTTTTCAACATCCTGGAAAATATGTATTTTAAACAGAAAATACCTTTTAACCTTTCATTCAGAATCTAATTTGAACCTAACTTCAACGTCTGGAAAATATGTATTTTTAACGTCTTTTCAACGTCATTTTGTTTACTGGGACTATTCTAGTTTTAGAGGCATTTTTTGGTTTCGCCTATTGTGGCAAAACTGCCAGGACCGGCCTGGCTATGCTCAATCCATTGCACCTTATGCATATGACTGAGCGAATTCGTCACTTTTTCCCTATCTCGATGAGTCACCTAACATGTCACTGTCATGAGTTCAATAGTGCGCCAGTGTTCCCACTGTGCGGTGTAACATTGGGTGTTTCTCAAAGGAAAGTATGAGGAGTCCCACCCACCTTCGTTAAATACATACAGGGGCTGAGCTTGAAAAATAGCCCAGCGCCGCCAGGAAGAGACGTCTATATTATAGCAAACCAAAGGTAAGTGTCAAACGAAATGCATTTTTCGCTTAAATCTAAGCTGAACTAGCTAGAATATATCAATCGTTTCCAGTAGCGATAGTGCATAATTAGTTAATTTTTCGAGTTTTTGACACATCGCATGGATACATTGATTTCTCTACTAGCGAGCCTTTTTGCGCGAAGGCTATACACAATATAACAAAATGTCTCATTGCACTGAGAACATGATAAAGTAGGCTAGGCCTATGGTTAGTTATGGGTCTACAGTAGGCTATTTGAAATGTATGTTTGAGTAATTTGCCTGACAACGACAGGCGGCTTCCAGGTCTTCTGTAAATTTGCTTTTGTTCTTCCGATTAGACTAGTGTGGAACCTTTACAACGTAGCAAAATTACAACTAAATACCTAATGTAAATTAAAGTTTTGCTGGCTACTTTACCACTAAAAAGTCGACCAAAAGTTTAGTGTTGTAATTGTATTTTTGCATGGTTTCGGTATTGACTGATAAAATATGAACGATCTTTTGCTTCTGTCTATCTTGAGTTGCTGTTCTGTCATTCGGTCACGGTACAGTGTAGGCTATTCCCAAAAGCCCACGACATACAGTAAAAGAGTTGGCTGAACTTTTGGTATAGGTATTCCTATACATTGGAGTCACTGAGGTTATTTTCAAACTATCTATTTTTGTACCAGTTCAAGGCCTCAACAGTAACACCCATAATTTGTATTGTATTGAACATGGGGAATATGCCCACACACTTCAGCACAATACCCACTCCCATTTGCCCAGCAAACATGGGTGTGCTTTACAGGGCCTTACACATATGGAGCCCATATGGCTACTTATATTTATACACAGATCTGTATAAATGTGTAACGTTCCTTACATTTGATCAATCAAAAGGTGCCACATTTCATTCTAATATATCAGAGCGATTGTGCCGGCTGGTAGCCTGTTTCTTCATTTAGGCTGTATTTGCCATTGATTTGTGGTTTGATTATTATGCAGGAGGCTAATAGCCTATGGGCTTTGGTGAGTATGCTGAGCTTGTGGCCTCTTGCATTGATGTCTTTGTGTCACAATTTCACTCCTGTATTACAATGTTGCTTGTTTACTTGAAATCTGTAGGCCTCAGGCCACTGATAGGAGAAAGGGAAATACATTTGTGTTGAAATTAGTATTAGTTGTAGATGGGTTAGATAGATGAGAAGCATGGTTGATTGCTTTAGCCTCTGCTGTTTGGACTTTGGCGTACTCTTTTAGTTTAATTTTAGGCTGTGGTCTAAGACTTGTGTGCATACGGTACACTCTTAGAAAAAAGGGTTCCAAAAGGGTTCTGTGACTGTCCCCATAGGATAACCCTTTTTGGTTCCAAGTTGAACTCTTTTGGGTTTCATGTAGAACCCTCTGTGGAAAGGGTTCTACATGGAACCCAAAAGGGGTTCATCAAAAGGTTCACCTATGGGAACAGCCGAATAACCCTTTTTTGTTATAGATAGCACCTTTTTTTTCTAAGATTAAATAGGTGATGTGTGACGGTGTGATAAGTTATGTAGTCCTTAAATCCATAAATATTATACTGTATCATCTACAGAAGGGGTGTCAAACATAGGACCCGCGAGGGGGTCCAATCCAGCCCGCGGGAGGTTTGAGAAAAAAAATATCTCCAAAAATGATTGATAGAGGACTATTTTTGGCACATTTTGACAGTGAGGAAATATAACACATTTTCAGTGCGGCCCTCCGGAACTCGTTGAATACCGAATGTGCTCCTTATGGTGGCACACCTTGGGTTTAGTCAGTGATATGAAATGTTCTGAAATAGAATGAATAGAGCTGACATGATTAGATCCCTGAAGATCCCTGAAGTACTGTAAGCCTCTGGTGGATGCTCTACAACTGGGACTGAAGATGCGCTTCAGCCACATGTTTCATGTAGTCCCGTGTAGCTCAGTTGGTAGTGCAAGGCGCTTGTGGGTTCCATTCCCACGAGGGGCCAGTATGAAAAATGTATGCACTCACTAACTGTAAGTCGTCTCTGGATAAGAGCATCTGCTAAATGACTAAAATGTAAATTATTCCCTATTCTTTCTGACAGACAGAAATGTATGGTGTAGAACAGATTTGACTATCTGAACATTCTATAACCTTACATCCTGCTGAACAGGCCCTTGACCTAGAACTGTGTTCCTATTCAAATACAACAACAGTCTGTCATTCTTTCCACTGTCACTAAAATGCAAATTATCAGAAGGAATACTTCCATGGAAACATAGGTGTCTGAGCAATGCAGCAAACACCCCACTTTCAAAGTAGGGGTGCACTTTTTTACCAGAAAATTATCATGATCCATTGGGTAATTTGGCATTTTCAGTTATTAGCAATGTTTTGAGCTAGTCTGTATTAAAATAGATATGCCAATTTTATATATTATATAATAATTAACAGATTGTATTTTGCACCTGCTCCCCAGTCACCTCAAGATGAATGGTTTTGACCACTTGAAAGTTTTGCTTTGCTCCAGTGCACCACTGATTTGTTTCAGTGCAGTTAGAAAGCACTAGATGCACCACTGGTGTTTAAAATGAAAAGGCACCTGCAAAATACAAGTATCTATTTTGTTGTGCTGTTGTTAAATTTGTATCATTGTTTCATGTCCGATGGCGTTGGTCCAATGGTGTTACATATCATTTGAACTGTGCGCACCACGAGCAAATTCATGGCCTGTTCACACTTTACCTTAGCCCAGGGCTTAGAGCCTCCTTAGCCTAAGGGAGATTTTAGCCCGGGGCTAAGCAAGTGTTCACACTTGTACATTCTAAAGTGGGCTAGCACCAACCCAGGGCTAGCTGGCCATGCTCAAGAGCAGGGTTAGCACCGATTTATAGCCTCAGAAAAAATAACCTGTTTGAATCAGTGTCAAGAACAACGCCTAGAATGCTTACTGTCCAATCACAAAAGCTGCACTGTCACTTAATTTACATAGCTATGGTTGTGATGCCTAATGCGTTCTGCACGTTATTTGGTTAAGCAAATCTATACTATTTCATCCTTCCATCTGAGGACAAAAAACAAAATACTTTCATCTGTACAAAACATTGGTTGCTATGCAGCAGGCTGGCTAACGTCTTCTCACTTAGCCAAATAAAGTTACAAACTCTACATCTGGAAGAGCAGTAAACGCTCAATGTTCGTCTGTTTTTATTTACATTTAATTGGATATATCCATGATGATAATAATAGTGTTGCATGATTTTGCCTGGATCAGAAAAGTTGATATCTCGTTCTTGCACAGTCAAAGCATTCTCTGTACAGGGGCGAGATCGAATTTCAAAAGTTTAATATCGTTTCCGAGGTCAGACAGGCAGAGAGCAAGGTTTATACAAACCATCACTGTTGGAAATCAAATGCTAGGCTAGAAGCAATATGAAATCTAAAGGATAAACGCCGACGTTCTGAACATTACCATGGAAATAATGGACGACGCCTGTTGCTGAAAACAGCTGGTCAAACTAGAAACATGTGGGAGGATTTGACAACATAGAGCCACTTGAGGGACCAGAGAAATTCATGTTCATCACTCACCACGTTAGGTCATCATCAGATGCTCTCTGCAAAAACAAATCAATGCTAGCTACGTTTTTTTCCTCACTGGACCAGCCTTTACAATGTATCCAATTTCAGTTTGTGTAGTTGCTGGTTTAGCTTTCTGTATCTTTGTAGCAAGTAAGGTCTGCATGCATGTGTAGGCGCATATTGCGTCATGATTGCAAGATATCTTTTCCAATTTATCTGGTTTTAATGTCCATTATTGAATGCCCTTCTAGCCAATCAGAAACGAGTATTCGACAACTCTGTGGTATAATTCTAAAGTATACAAGTGTAATTTTCCTCCACAAGCTGTCTACAGGCATTTAACACCATTCTGCATTTTTTTGGGCATATATTTTCCAATTTCAATCGGTTAAATCACATTGGTAAAACGTTTTCATGCAGTTACAAAAGTAATAGTCCTGGCTGAGCCCCATATGCGAGCTCAGCAGTGCACCATGGCCGAAATCGCGGTTACAAATCAAATTGTATTCGTGCTTTGTAAACAACAGGTGTGAACTAAAAGTGAAATGCTTACTTTGCCAAGATAATCCATCCACCTGACAGGTGTGGCATATCAAGAAACTGATTAAACAATATCATTACACAGGTGCACCTTGTGCTGGGGACAATAAAAGGCCACTCTAAAATTAGCATGTTTTGTCACACAACACAATGCCACTGATGTCTCAAGTTGAGGGAGCATGCAATGGGCATGCTGACTGCAGGAATGTCCGCCAGAGCAGTTGCCAGAGAATTGAATGTTCATTTATCCACCATAAGCCACCATAAATCAAAGTTCACATTTGTAATTGTACTACATTATTGTGATCACATTATTTGTGACAGAAAGAAGATGAAAACTTAATGTGCAATTTAACAATGCTTTTTCTTAACTTACCAGGTACAAAATTAAAATCCTTATTGGGTAAAACAATATTATTCCTCCCATTTCCGATTTCATTTCCTCATAATCATGCGATATCCTGGTCACATTCTTAACAGTTTGGCCTGTCAATCAATCACTGTTGGTGGGACTGTCAGGGGAGGGGCAGGATATTTGTGAGAGTCACAGAGTTGGTAGGGTTTCAGACATCGATCACTATGGGAGGGATTTTCAGGGAACGGGGCGGTATGTTTGAGTCACAGGGTAGGTAGGGTTTCAGACCTGTCAATTCTCAAATCAAATCACATTTTATTTGTCACATGTGCCGAATACAACAGGTGTAGATCTTACAGTGAAATGCTTACTTACAAGCCCTTAACCAACAATGCAGTTTTAAGAAAAATAAGTGTCAAGTAAAAAATAGATGAATAAAAAATAATTAAAGAGCAGCAGTAAAATAACAGTAGCGAGACTATATATACAGTGGGTACCGGTACCGAGTCAATGTGCGGGGGCACAGGTTAGTCGAGGTAATTGAGGTAAGATGTACATGTAGGTAGAGTTAGTGACGATGCATAGATAATAAACAGAGAGTAGCAGCAGCGTAAAAGAGGGGAAGGGGGGCGGGGGGGACAATGCAAATAGTCTGGGTAGCCATTTTATTAGCTGTTCAGGAGTCTTATGGCTTGGGGGTAGAAGCTGTTAAGAAGCCTTTTGGACCTATACTTGGCGCTCGGGTACCACTTGCCGTGCGGTAGCAGAGAGAACAGTCTATGACTAGGGTGGCTGGAGTCTTTGACAATTTTTAGGGCCTTCCTCTGACACCGCCTGGTATAGAGGTCCTGGATGACAGGAAGCTTGGCCCCAGTGATGTACTGGGCCGTACGCACTACCCTCTGTAGTGCCTTGCGGTCGGAGGCCGAACAGTTGCCATACCAGGCAGTGATGCAACCAGTCAGGATGCTCTCGATGGTGCAGCTGTATAACTTTTTGAGGATCTGAGGACATGTACCAAATCTTTTCAGTCTCCTTATGGGGAATAGGTTTTGTCGTGACCTCTTCACGACTGTCTTGGTGTGTTTGGACCATGATAGTTTGTTGGTGATGGGGACACCAAGGAATTTGAAGCTCTCAACCTGCTCCACTACAGCCCTGTCGACGAGAATGGGGGCGTGCTCGGTCCTCTTTTTCCTGTAGTCCACAATCATCTCCTTTTGTCTTGATCACGTTGAGGGAGAGGTTGTTATTCTGGCACCACATGGCCAGGTCTCTGACCTCCTCCCTATAGGCTGTCTCATCGTTGTCGGTGATCAGGCCTACCACTGTTGTATCGTCAGCAAACTTAATGATGGTGTTGGAGTAGGGCCGTGCAGTCATGGGTGAACAGGGAGTACAGGAGGGGATTGAGCACGCACCCCTGTGGGGCCTCCGTGTTGAGGAAAAGCGTGGCAGATGTGTTGTTACCTACCCTTACCACCTGGGGGCGGCCCGTCAGGAAGTCCAGGATCCAGTTGCAGAGGGAGGTGTTTAGTCCCAGGGTCCTTAGCTTAATGATGAGCTTTGAGGGCACTATGGTGTTGAACGCTGAGCTGTAGTCAATGAATAGCATACTCACGTATGTGTGCCTTTTGTCCAGGTGGGAAAGGGCAGTGTGGAGTGCAATAGAGATTGCATCATCTGTAGATCTTTTGGGGCGGTATGCAAATTGGAGTGGGCATAGAAGTAATTTAGCTCGTCTGGTAGGCTTGTGTCACTGGGCAGCTCTTATTATTGGGGGTGGGACTTGCTTCCATTCAGGTCCGGACTCTGTGCAGGCCAGTCAAGTTCTTCTACACTGATCTCAACAAATAATTTCTTTATGGACCTAGCTTTGTGCATGGGGGCATTTTCATGCTGAAACGGGAAAAGGCCTTCCCCAAAGTTGGAAGCACAGAATCATCTAGAATGTCATTGTATGCTGTAGCGTTAAGATTTTCCTTCATTAGAATTAAGGGGCCTAGCCCGAACCATGAAAACAGCCCCAGACCATTATTCCTCCTCCACCAAACTTTACAGTTGGCACTATGCATTGGGGCAGGTAGCGTTCTCCTGGCATCCGCCAAACACAGATTTGTCCGTTGGACTGCCAAATGGTGAAGCGTGATTCATCACTCCAGAGAACGCGTTTCCACTGCTCCAGAGTCCAATGGCGGCAAGCTTTACACCCCACCAGCCGACTCTTGGCATTGCGCATGGTGATCTTGTGTGTGTGGCCGCTCGGCCATGAAACTCATTTCATGAAGCTCCCGACGAACAGTTATTGTGCTGACTTTGCTTCCAGAGTCTGTTTGGAACTCGGTAGTGAGTGTTGCAACCGAGGACAACGTACTACGCGCTTCAGCACTCAGCGGTCCCGTTCTGTGAGCTTGTGGGGCCTGGAGGCGAAAGAAACGCATACCGGTTTAGGTGAGGTGCTGGCTAGCGGAGTAGAACACTTGAAAAAGAAAAGGAGAGCCGCACACTCTAGGAACTCTAATGCAATAATTTTATAACCAGCGCTTCAACAGCCAAGCTTGTGTGGCCTACCACTTTGCGGCTGAGCCGTTGTTGCTCCTAGACGTTTCCACTTCACAATAACAGCACTTACAGTTGACTGGGGTAGATCTAGCAGGACAGAAATCTGACGAACTGACTTGTTGGAAAGGTGGCATCCTATGACAGTGCCACGGTGAAAGTCACTGAGCTTTTCAGTAAGGCCATTCTACTGCCAATGTTTGTCTATGGCGATTGCATGGCGTTGTGCTCAATTTTATACACCTGTCAGCAACGGGGGTGGCTGAAATAGCCAATTCTACTAATTTGAAGGGTGTCCACATGCTTTTGTGTATATATAGTGTAATTATTATGGCAAAACCTACGAAATTGTTGTGTTCTGGTCATAAATATGGATTCCCCCTGTTAAACAGTGTAGAATTGTAGGAAAAATTTATAAAAAAATTCAAAAATATTCGGAAGTCCCCCAGATCCCCCACCCCCCACCGCCCTCTCAAGCTTTTGCACCCACACTTTCAGTCAAACTCAAGCACCCAGGCATGGAACCATGGATGGAACAAGTTGGCATGTTATGAAATAGGAGTATGGGTTTTTCACACACAGCAGCATAATCTTGGTGTCAAATAACAAGCAGTTCTGCTGCCACCACCAAAAGTAACAAAAGCAAACGAGTGTCAAGGTTGCAACTAGGTCTTTAAAATATTATGAAAAACAATTCAACAACATCAAAAAGGGCTTCAAAATTTCATAAAAAGGCATTCTTCCATTATAATACATTATTTCTCAATTACTATTCCAGATACTTACAGTGCCTTCAGAAAGTTCACACCCCTTGTCTTTTTCAAAATGTTGTTGTGTTACAGTCTGAATTTACAATTGATTAAATTGAGATGTTGTGTCACTGGCCTACACACAATACCCCATAATGTCAAAGTGGAATTATGTTTTTAGACATTTTTACAAATTAATTCAAAATGAAAAGCTGAAATGTCTTGAGTCAATAAGTATTTAACCACTTTTTGTTATGGCAAGCCTAAATAAGTTCAGGAGCAAAAATGTGCTTAATAAGTTGGGTGGACTCACTCTGTGTGCAATAATAGTGTTTAACATTAGTTTTGAATGACTACCTCATCTCTGTACCCCACACATACAGATAATTGTAAGTTCCCTCAGTCGAGCTGTGAATTTCAAACACAGATTTAACCACAAAGACGAGGGAGGTTTTCCAATGCCTCACAATGAAGGTCACCTATTGGTAGATGGGTAAAAAAAAAGCAGACATTGAATATACCGTTGAGCATGGTGAAGTTATTAATTACACTTTGGATGGTGTATCAATACACCCAGTCACTATAAAGATACAGGCGTCCTTGCTAACTCAGTTGCTGGAGATGAAGGAAACCGCTCAGGGATTTCACCCTGAGGCCAATGGTGACTTTAAAACAGTTGCAGAGTTCAATGGCTGTGATAGGAGAAAACTGAGGACGGATTAACAACATTGTAGTTACTCAACAATTCTAACCTAAATGACATAGTGAAAAGAAGGAACCCTGTACAGAAAACAAATATTCCAAAACATCCTGTTTGCAATAAGGAATGTGGCAAAAAAATTAACTTCATGTCCTGAATACAAAGCATTATGTTTGGGGCAAATCCAACACAACACATCACTGAGTACCACTCTTCATATTTTCAAGCATGGTGGTGGCTGCATCATGTTATGGGTATGCTTGTCATCGGCAAGGACTACAGAGTTTGTTTTTTTTAGGATAAAAATAAACGGAATAGAGCTAAGCACAGGCCAAATCCTAGAGGAAAACCTTGTTTAGTCTGCTTTCCACCAGACACTGGGAGATGAATTCACCTATCAGCAGGACAATTACCTAAAACACAAGGCCAAATATTCACTGGAGTTGCTTACCAAGACGACATTGAATGTTCCTGAGTGGCCTAGTTACAGTTTTGACTTAAATCGGCTTGAAAATCTATGCCATGACTTGAAAATGGCTGTCTAGCAATGATCAACAACCAACTTGACAGAGCTTGAAGAATTTAAAAAAGAATAATGTGCAAATATTGTACAATCCAGGTGTGCAAAGCTCTTAGAGACTCAGAAAGACTCACAGCAGTAATTGCTGCCAAAGGTGATTCTAACATGTATTGACTCAGGGGTGTGAATACTTATGTAAATTAGATATTTCTCTATTTCATTTTCAATAAATGTGCAGAAATGTCAAAAGTGTTTTCACTTTGTCATTATGGGGTATTGTCTGTAGATGGTAGATGAAAAACATATATTTAATCCATTTGAATTCTGGCTGTAACACAACAACATTTTGAATAAGTTAAGGGGTATGAATACTTTCTGAAGGCACTGTATGTGTCTCAAAAAGATAATTTCTGAGTTTCTTTGTGGTAAAGTTCAGGAAAATACTCAATTTCATGAATGTAGTTGTTCCATTTTCATACAGTGGCCCAACCCATAAATTGATATTGTTAACAATTAAACCATCAGCCCAGGAAATCACGATTCCTTCCTGCTTAATAGGTCATCCTGGGGAATTTAGCCGTGTTTCTTCTCCCCAGCTAAACTCCATTGAGAGGGGAGTGGCCCACTGTGTATTTTCCTGTCATCATAACCTAACCCGGAACAGAAAAACTCCTAACAAAATGCATTTACACATAAAAAAATAGGCCTTACATTTGGATATTTTTCCTTATTTCAGACCATAAACCATGAGCTATCCAGGATACCCCACTCAAGCTGGTGGCTACCCCCCACAAGCTGGTGGCTATCCCCCTCAGCCGGGCGCCTACCCACCCCAGGCAGGAGGTTACCCACCCCAGGCAGGAGGTTACCCACCCCAGGCAGGAGGTTACCCACCCCAGGCAGGCGGCTATCCCCCTCAAGCAGGTGGTTACCCCCCACAGGCTGGTGGTTACCTCCCTCAGCCTGGAGCTGGAGGGTACCCAGCCATGCCCCCAGCAGGTAAGGCCTCAGGACAACAGATCATTATATGTCTAATATATGCACATACAGCATGTTTTATAGGTGTTATACATGATATGTAATATAATCTTAAGGCAGACAGACAGACAGAGACACGTATACAGAGACAGATAGATGGAGGGACTGAAACATTAAGAGATGGTCAGGTAAAGAGGATAGGCTACTGATGGACAGACTCAGAGACTGTGTCCTCTTGTCTCAGGCCCAGAGATCATCATGAGGTTTAGATTTAATGTTGTGCTGCAAGCGTTGTGTTCTCTAAACAACCTCCGCTGTGCTGAGAGACAACACTCACAGACTAACTAGTGACTGACACAGGCCTCCCATTATGTGTGCCCTGAGTATCACTCTGCTGACTAGAATTGGCAAGTGTAAACAGTTCATTGCTAGTCCTGGTGTCTCATTCCAAAGCCAATTTAATACTGACCAATTTCCTTACCTCTCTGCCCTAGCAGAATCACCAGATATTTGTTAAAACTTCTCTAGTATGAAGTTTAAGCACTTTCTATGTTCTATTGAAAACTGAACAATTATCCTCTGGTTTCTGGTAACAGCTGATTGAAGGATTTATTGATTTATTAATCAATTGTTTGATTGGTTGACTCCAATCATATACAACCACAACATCAAAGCAAAACAGTACATACTGTTGTAAAACAGTAGTAATAGTACATAGCAATTTGTCAGTGATTTGCCATAAACAGTTTAGTGACATGCCCATTTATGTCATCTGTTGCAGGTAGTTGGGCAGGTGGTGCTGGTTTCCCCACCATAGATAATCTGTCCATCCCTGGATTCAACACAGGCAATCTCCCAGCCATGGTAAATCTGGCATGAAAATACACATGGAGAATATTCACAACATATGCCTTGAATTCATCCCTATCAGATGCTTGCATTACATATTTCAGTTAACATGAATTGCACGGCCAATATTGGAAATCCCAACCCAATTATTGACCGGTAAGAGTTTTTACCCAGGTCATCATCTTTTTCTCATATCTATCTATGTTGCAGCTTTCTTGTTAACCTTCCTTACAAGTCTCTGTTGCATGACGAAAAGAATGTAGCTCATGTTTATTAGCTCAGATAGTGCTTCAAAAACATAGTCATTTGCTTCAACCTTCTCTTTCACTGTCGTAATCCTTCAAAACTCCATGTTTTGTATCATTTCTTTGTTGCATTGTCTTTTATTGTCTCTATAATCAAAAAACAAAAGCAGATGATTAATCGACATCTATAAAACATAATTGATCATCTACAAAACAGCTTTGCTTGCATATTAATTGAAACCAATCAGCTTCCTGCCTGTGCACATTTTATTGGATGCCCATTTCTCCTGCTCCAATCACATGCCAACCAGATCTCAGCAGCCATGTTCACCCCTGGTGGATACCGCCACCCTGCCCCCCAGCCCCCTAACCAACAGCCTTGTGGCCTGTACCCCCAGCCAGGAGGGCAGATGCCCCAGCCTCAAGGCCCAGGCATGGGCTACCCAGGCCAGCCCATGCCTGGCTACCCACAGGCACCCTCACCCAACCCCTCCATGCCTGGTTACGGAGGAGGACCAGCGCCTAACCAGCCCATGCCAGGGTACCCTCAAGCCCCATCACCCAACCCGTCCATGCCAGGATATGGAGGTGGAGCCATGCCCGTCTCTCCTGCCATTAATGTAAGAGACACTGGGAAGATTTAACCCTATTGTGACAATAGTCCTTCAAAATACAATTTAGGACAGGTAGACATCTGGTTAAGTGTCCATACTTTATCCATGGGTTTAAACTTGAAAACCTGAGTGTTCTGCACTAATATTGATCGTGCTTCTATAGTTTTCTTACTCTTCTTGAGATGTCAATGATTAGAGATTTTGCCAGGAGTTTTACTGGCAAATATCACTGACAGGGTAAAGCAATCTGGTAACATTTCGGAAAAATTCCCTTTTCTTTCAGAGAGGATTCCGGGGAACCATCAAGGATTATCCAGGAGCAGACCCACTGAGAGATGTGGAGGTTCTGAGGAAAGCCATGAAGGGCTTTGGTGAGTTGGTTACATAGGCCCAGTCCAGAAACAGCCCCTAGCCCCTTATACTGGTGTCTAGTGAGTGACTTAGACCCTGTCCAGAAACAACCCCTAGCCCCTTATACTGGTGTCTAGTGAGTGACTTAGACCCTGTCCAGAAACAACCCCTAGCCCCTTATACTGGAGTCTAGTGAGTGACTTAGACCCTGTCCAGAAACAACCCCTAGCCCCTTATACTGGTGTCTAGTGAGTGACTTAGACCCTGTCCAGAAACAACCCCTAGCCCCTTATACTGGTGTCTGATGAGTGACTTAGACCCTGTCCAGAAACAACCCCTAGCCCCTTATACTGTAGTCTAGTGAGTGACTTAGACCCTGTCCAGAAACAACCCCTAGCCCCTTATACTGTAGTCTGGTGAGTGACTTAGACCCTGTCCAGAAACAACCCCTAGCCCCTTATACTGGAGTCTAGTGAGTGACTTAGACCCTGTCCAGAAACAGCCCCTAGACTTTTATACATGGGTCCAGTGATTGAATTAGTGTAGTGGGCAGCAATATTTGACAGTGTATATGATATTATAAGTACCTCACATGTGACTTGTAATAAGACTAAGCAATTAGCCTATTAAAATGGTTATCTGACTCATAAAGATAATTAGCAATATGCAAAAGACTACAGTTGAACCATGTGCAATCGAGTATTATGTGTTTACCTGACTAAGATCAAGGAATGGTCATGAGAAGCGAATATCAAAGCAAGTATTATTTCATAACTTTGTAAAATGAATGGGTTGACATACAAGGCATAAAGCTTAAGTTACAAGGCAATACTGACATTAACAAAGCATTATTCTAGGCATATAGATTCTAAGGTTAACTTACAACGCCAAGCATGGACAAAGAGATGCTTACTAGCCAGAGGCCTAGAAGCCTATGAAATTAGAATTGATCATACAACCTTCCTCCATGGACTGGATACAGGATAAGAGACTGAACAAAGGCATTTAATTCCATTTATAACAGGTGTAACCTTTCAACCCAAATCCAACCACCTTTGACCAATCAAATGATACCAAGTTTACAGTGTAACCTGACCACCAAGGCCCGATCTCCACAGGGTGTCACAGCATTGAAATGCTTCTGTGGGGGATGAGACCAGTGTAAATATGACAGAATTCCTGAGAGGACCATAAAACCTTTTTGCATATAGTAATTCAGAATTCACCCTATACAGATACACGTAACCACAGAGATCATACATGCATATAGTTAGCATCAGAGTTATCCTCAGTGATCAAGTTTCAGATAAATACCAGACATGGATACTATAGTATTATTCTATCACATTCAATAGTCAGTCTTCTGAATACTGTAACAGAGAGAAACATTTTGGCCCTTCAGAGGTGGAAGGGCTGACTAGTCCTTTGGCATTGTCTTCTGTCTTCCAACTCCAGGTGTCAGAGAGCACATAAATTAGGGCCTAGCCTACATTAGGCCCTATCTAATCTTGGAACCAGAAACAAATATTACATGTGTAATGGCCAGATGTCATGAGAGAATAGGTCCTGTCCAGAAACAACCCATTGCCAGTCCCTTATGCAATACACACTTGTGTAGATCTGAAAGGATTGGATAGGTATAATCAACACTAGCAATTACGTTGTCTTCTATCATTGATCCTTCGATCTTTGAATGACTTAATTATGTATGAAGACCTGGTAATGTTATTTGCTGAGCTATGCTAGTAAAAATAAATTATAAACCCACCAAGGGAAATGGGCTATTTTGAATGTGTGTTCTGACAGTCAACTTGTCCTACAGGTACTGATGAACAGGCCATCATAGACCTGCTAGGGAGTCGCTCCAACATACAGCGTGTTCCCCTGCTCATGGCCTTCAAAACCTCCTACGGAAAGGTAATACAGTCATAATGACATTATACTACATTGGTACAATATTCTGAACATTTTCTTATAGCTTATTTCTTATCATAGAAAGACAATAGTGACCATGACTATAAATGTTTCAAATCATTTAATTTCTTATTATGGGAAAGTATTTGGAAGGAGTAGGCTCGACTCTTGGTTACTTAAAAAAAACGTGGTACTTTATTTATCTAAGTTGAGTTATTATGGAACAATTAAAATAATGAGTGTTACAGCATCATAAAATGGTCTGAATATGTGCCCTGAAGTGAGGGTCAGACTGCATTCTCTAGTGTGTGCCAGTAATCTCTAAACAGCAGCTGTTGGTTCTGCTAGTAAACGACGTAGCTGGGGGATTTGATTCCATCAGACCCCATTATAGCAGTACCCGGAACACATATGGCACAGCAGTTGAACACAGATAGCATTAGTGCTTGAAGTGGACTGAAGTATGTACCACCACTCATTTTGGGTGCCGGTACTCTTTGTGTACATTTGCCGCTACTCGTCATATTTCAGAGCCAATATTCTAAAAGAGGTGCCAGTACTCAAGCAGTACAGAAAATGACGGTGTCGATATTCAAGTCATAGAACAGTGAAGGTGTTTCTTCTCTGTACTGCTGAGCTCCGGCCCACCTCAAGAACTGCTTGGATAGCATTGAATCATACCAAGCTTGTATCCCCCTACCTTCCTAGGATCTGGTTAAGGATCTGAAGTCAGAGCTGTCAGGGAACTTTGAGAAGCTGGTTCTGGCCATGTTGAAGACCCCAGCCCAGCTTGATGCATACGAACTCAGAGGCCATTAAGGTTTGTGAAAGGGTTTTCATAATCACTGACATGGATATTCCCTCTTAGCGTGTGTGTGTTTGCGTTCGTGCATGCATGCAACAAGTGGAATGTTTTAGTTTTGTGGTTGACACAACTAGCTAAACTAGTTTAAGGAACAGAGAAAAACAAACCAAATCATATTTGGTAAATAATATTAATGTTGTAAACCTACCAACTGTTCTCGACTGTATGTTCTGACAGGGTGCAGGGACAGATGAGGCTTGTCTGATAGAGATCCTGTCCTCTCGCTCCAACGCAGAGATCAGAGAGATCAACATGGTCTTCAGGACAGGTAAGTTCCTCAGGCAGACAGGCAGACAGGCAGACAGGCAGACAGGCAGACAGGCAGACAGGCACTACATGGAGAATAGGACTAGTGTACTGCACTGTACTGTGTAAGAAAGCTGTGTGTGTTATTTCAGAGAATAAGAAGTCACTGGAAGATGCCATCAGTGGGGACACCTCAGGACACTTCCGTAGACTCCTCATCTCTTTGGCCCAGGTACAGCCTATGGCCCATAGATATAGAATAATGTATACATTAGAAATACATACTGTATATACATAGGAATACATACAGTACATATAGATGTATGATTAATTATGTGCAGGGCCAGCTCTAGCCTTTTGGGGGCCCAAAGCGAGATTTAGTTGCCCCCCCCCCCCCCTGAAATTCTACTCATTTTGCCATGGGGCAGAGATACTTTGTGCAGTTTTATAACAAATGTTATACAATTCTACTCATTTTGTCATGGGGCAGAGAGACATTTTTGAAGTTTTAAAGCTAATTCCCTGCAATTCTACACATTTTGCCATGACTTAGGCCATGTTGATGATATCTGAGTGAGAGTGACTAACAAAATCAATGGGGGCCCCCTGGAGGCCAGGGCCCTGCGCGCCCGGTCGGTATTCGGCCATGATTACTACAAGGTTTACATAACTGGCTAGACTAATTTACTAATCTAAGAATTGTTAGCTGACATGGTTCATTGAGTGACTGTCAGTGACTGACAAAACAATAGAAAAACTGCTGATGCACAACCAAATTTCTAACTTGCACGTTGTGTATTCTACTATTCTAACCCTCAACAGTAAGTTGAGACCCCGAGTTCCAGTCGGGATCCCTAAGCGATCGCTTATGTCACTTATGCCTGGAGCCAGCCCTGTTTATGTGTTGTGTTTGTGCTCTCAGGGTAATCGAGATGAAAGAGAGACTGTGGACATTTCTGTAGCCAAACAAGATGCCCAGGTAAATGACCATTTATCTATAATGAACCTTGTGACGTCTAATCCACATACTGTATTGTGTCTTCAACATACTTAGGGACAGGTGTTTTTCATGACCATTTGAGCAGGAAAAAATCTGGACACGACACAGCATACTTTAAATCTCTACCATCTCATTGAAAGACGCCTGTGTGTATTGTGTGCCCTCTGTCCAGGCCCTGTATGCTGCTGGGGAGAACAAGGTGGGAACAGATGAGTCCAAGTTCAATGCCATCCTGTGTGCCAGGAGCAAACCCCACCTCAGAGCAGGTAACTACAGGGGAGAGGAATGGTACTGTGACAACAGAAGTAAAATATCAATTAAATGTACACTCAGTGGCCAGTTTATTAGGTACCCGTTCATGAAAATGGTTTGTTCCTACAGACATTGAGTAACGTGGCCGTGGCTTGCTATATAAAGCAGGCAGACAGGCATCAAAGCATTCAGTTACTGTTTGATTGAACGTTAGAATGGGCAAAACAAGTGACCTAAGCGACTTTGAGCGTAGTATGTTCGTCGGTGCAAGGCGCACCAGTTCCAGTACCTCAGAAACGGCCGGCCTCCTGGGCTTTTCACGCACGACAGTGTCTAGGGTTTACAGAGAATGGTGGGACAAACAAAAACATCCAGTCAGCGGTAGTTCTGTGGGCGAAAACAGCTTGTTGATGAGAGAGGTTGAAGGAGAATGGCAAGAATTGTGCAAGCTAACAGACGGGCCACAAACAGCCAAATAACGGCACAGTACAACAGTGGTGTGCAGAACGGCATCTCAGAACGCACTCGTCAATCCTTGTCACGGATGGGCTATTGCAGCGACCACACCGGGTTCCTATCAACTAAAAACAAGAAGAAGCGGCTCCAGTGGGCACGCGATCATCAACACTGGACAATTGAGGAATGAAAAAATATTGCCTGGTCTGACAAATCCTGGTTCCTGTTGCGTCATGCTGATGGCAGAGTCAGGATTTGGCGTAAGCAGCATGAGTCCATGGACCCATCTTGCCTGGTGTCAACGGTACAGGCTGGTGGTGTAACGGTGTGGGGAATTTTTTCCTGGCACACGTTAGGTCCCTTGAAACCAATTGAGCAACGTTTGAACGCCACACCTTGTAGAATCCATTCCCCCTTCAGAATTCAGGCTGTTCTGGAGGCAAAGGGGGGGTCTGACCCGGTACTAGATGGCCACTGTGTATATGAAATATCAGTCCTCTGGTGCGCTCCGCTCATCTTGATTTGTAGCTTTTGCCGCTACCTTATCCGTGTATGTGTGTGCGTGTGTGCGTGTGCGTGCATACATGTAGTGTTCCATGAGTACCAGCAGATGTGTGGCAGAGACCTAGAGAAGAGCATCGACAGAGAAATGTCTGGAGACCTGGAGAGTGGAATGGTGGCTGTGGGTAAGAGGACACCTTTCGGTTAACACACACACATGCACTCTCACACCCATGCAGGTCTATCCAGAGTCACACCTACACGTCTCTATGCAGACACATACTAACACTCTGTCACACCCATAACAACACACACACGCAGAGAGCGACATACCCAGATGTATGTATAAGGGATTACCCAAAAAAAACTTGTACAATGGTTCCACCCAATTACTGAATGGGGTTTCACCGTTTTGACGTAACAGTAGTGGGGAATTTCTTTCTAAGCCAAATGTGTTGAATGTCTTAACACCCATAGCTTACTCATTCTTATTGTTAAAAGGTGTTATAGAAGATGCTATAACAATATGTGAGTTGTCACACTCTGTTGCTGTCTGAATGAGTCATTGTTGTTGTGTTTTCCTTCACTTGGCTATCATTGCTCAGGTTAATGGTACAGTAACTTGCTTTTAGATTCATTTGACTGAATGACATCATTGTTGTTATCTGACTATGTATCAAGAGATACTCACTCTCCATACACACTTCATAGTGATGATGTGTTGTTTGCTTGTTCCATTATGCATGATGTTTGTCCGTACAGAAGTCATGTTGATGTGATGTTTGAAAATGAATTTCACCCCTCTGACTGTATTTATCAAACTACATTCATATATTTTCATATATGCTGAGTATACAAAACATTATGAACTCTTTCCATGATATAGACTGACCAGGTGAAAGCTGTGATATCTTATTGATGTCACCTGTTAAATCCACCTCAATCAATGTTGATGAAGGGGAGGATACAGGTTAAAGAAGGATTTTTAAGCCTTGAGACAATTGAGACATGGATTGTGTATGTGTGCCATTCAGAGGGTGAATACCCAAGACAAAATATTTTAGTGCCTTTGAACGGGGTATGGTAGTAGGTGCCAGGCACACAGGTTTGTGTCAAGAACTGCAACACTGCTGGGTTTTTCACACTCAACAGTTTCTGGTGTGTATCAAGAATGATCCACCACCCAAAGGACATCCAACCAACTTGACACAACTGTTGGAAGCATTGGAGTCAACATGTGGAACGCTTTCGACACCTTGTAGAGTCCATGCCCCGAAGAAATTGAGGCTGTTCTGAGGGCAAAAGGGTTTTGTACACTCAGAGTATTTTCAAGGTCCGGTTTCAGATATGACTTTATGTACAATATTTTCAGTTTATCCCTTCATGTCATTTTAAACTGTTAGTTTTGTTTGTTTTTGAGAGTTTCCTTCAACACACGATATCAGTCACCTTGTCTCAAGTCTGTTTGTGCTCTTGCCAACTCCATTACTTAAATTTCCAAGCTAAACATTTGGCATGACAATGACTGACTAGGAGTTGGCATTGTAGCACAAACAGACTGGGCCATGTTATCAGTCCCTCCCTCTGAAGTAGGCGGGTGCTAGTCTAAGGTTCAGTAGGGTGATTAGTACATGCTGGGCATTCTAACCTTCTGCTCTCTCCATGTTCCAGTCAAGTGTATTAAGAACACACCCGCCTACTTCGCTGAGAGACTTTACAAGGCCATGAAGGTAAGACGCCCCGTTTATGTCTGTCTGTCTGGACTGATTACAAAATACTGTACATACAGAACAGAACAACAAAACTGTCCACGACTGATAAGTGCACACTGATAAGTGTTATTACAGTAATTGCTTCTGATAACTGTACTCTTCAAATCAGTGCTAAGGTCCAGCCTGACCTGTGTGTGTGTGTGTCTGTGTGTGTGTGTGTGTGTGTGTGTTTTTTCTCAGGGGGCCGGGACCAAGGACAAAACCCTGATTCGGATCATGGTGACCCGTTCTGAGGTGGACATGCTGGATATCCGTCAGGAATACGTCAAGACATACGGCAAGTCGCTCTACACAGACATCTCTGTAAGTATCTCTCCTCATCACTACACACATACACACACACCTACACACACCAATACATCAATAATGCTACTGCTATAGAGAAGGTTGGGCATTCTAGTATGATGTTCTGGACTAGTTTGTTGATGTGTTTGTGTTGTTGTTGTTGTCTATGACAGGGAGACACCTCAGGGGACTATAAGAAACTGCTGTTAAAGCTGTGTGGAGGGAGCGACTAGAGGACCCATGTCAGCTCTCTTTACAGGATCTCCCCCACGCCATCTATCTATCTATTAAGCTAATCTATGCATGCACCACAATCAGCAATAATGCATGCCAGGCTATCCATTTTCTTCAAAGCAACTTTTATCACATGTTATGATATGAGAACCTATCATAAAAGCTGCTCCTTTTCTATATTTTTTATGAGCAAGAAAGTATATATTTTTCCATAAGTGTAACATCTGTGCTGGATATTATAACTTAGTCTGGCTAAAAATGCCCTTAAATGTGCAACTTTGATTAGATTAGAATTGGAATTTAAATCAATATGTATTTTATAAAACGTTTTTATTTAACAAACCTGTGCCAATATTATACATATCTAATTGTACAAGTTAACTCCGTAGTAATTGGTTTAGTTGAGCAATGTTAAATAAATTACTCTGAAGTCTCTGAAGTCAGAATACTTAGCAGCTAAAATACCAAAGTGGTCCTTTTTATATTTGTGTTTATATGGTGTGTGTGTGTACACTATCATTGTTTGTTTTTTTACTCTTTTTTTTTCACTACACTCACTCATGCTGTCTGCTTTTTGCTACAATCTCTTTGAGCATATCTGTCAATCTAACTTTTAACTTAAATCTCATTGCATCACATTTCAGTAACGGTGCTCTGATGAATATTACATCTGAAAATAAATGTTGAGAAACACGGCTGTTGTTTCCCCTAATGATGATTTCATCCATGCTAATGTTGGGTTGCATCATACTGTGTTTTAGTCTTGAGGCAAGGAAGAGCACTATTTCCTGTTTCTGCTACTATCATGACCCCTGACATTTTCAAACAATGGCTGATGTTCTTGGCCTGTTATTCGTGGAGTCAGTGAGCAAAGGAGAAACCATGCCAGTTGCAATAACCTTTATTTGAAAGCAGTCATAGCAATATGATTTTGTAGACAGGTCGTATGGGTGTCAGTGTGCTCGTGTGAGACAGAGAGAGATAGAGAGAGACAAAGGCATACTCAGTCAGCCATCACATAATTCATCCATAGGCTGTACCTGAGTATTTTGTTAATGAGGGTTCTATCCACTGGGCTGGGGTCTGGTCCTGTAGACTTTACCTCTGACTATCTTCCACATGATAAATTATTCTCCTGTCCAGGGATGACTCACCCCACACATTTGAAGGGACATTACAACATTTTTTAAATTCATGATCTCCAGCAGCACCCCAACATCAACATATTTGAAAAAGGCATGTTCCTCTCTTTTTGTAGTCAAAAAGATCGACAAGGAGATGTGTTTACGATTCCTTCATCTGGTGTACGTCACGTGATTTTATTAACCAACTATGAGTAGGCAAAAGTAGCCAAAGGCGATAGATTAAAATCACATGATACACACCGGATGTCATCGGAAACACGGCCCTTTTCACATATGTTGCGGTGGTGCTTTAGATGATAAATATGAAGTAAAAAAAATACTGAGATTTCCCTTACACCCTTTTCTTCACACTGGTCTATAAACCCTGCTCCAATACAGAAGACACTGGGACTGGAGTTCAGGCATAATCAAGAGGCCAATAGTCAATACATGTAATCAATGTTAATTTGGTGCATATATGATTAGAATCATGTTTATGAGATACAATATCCCACAATTCCTCTACCTGCCATGCATGTTATTTTCATTCTGGCCCCTAGATGGCAATAATGCCTTGTTGTAGCTCAGTACAGTTCACAGACTGCTCACTGAGAGACCATGGTTGTATTAGCGGTTGATAAAAAGCCAATATGTGTAACTACATTGTACGTACACTTTATCTTCCTATATACACTAACTACCATGTAAATACATAGGTATTAGGGACACAGCAGGTCACATGAGCATTGTTTTGGGATTATTTTTTTGTCCCTGTAGCTGGAAAAGAACATCAGACATCTGTTCATAACTAATCCTTTCTATTTTTACAGACTGATCTTTTCTTCTGCAATCAGAATTTGCGTGTGAGTGCAGCATTATTTCTAAAACCATTTACTGAGAAACAGATTTTCAGCATTTTTTTGAAACATACAGGGAAATCTGGTGATATATTTAGATTGAGTAGCCAGGGTCTTAGTTGAATATATTCAGCACTGTGGCATATCTGTAGAAGTGTGCCTTCAATGAAGGCTAACATGACCTTCCATACACAGACACCATCAGCCCAGCAACAATCCATACATGAAGGCCAGGTCATGCATTCTAGAACTTCTTACAAATCCACAGAGTTCTTAGAATCTTCCATTTAATTTGAATGCCAGGGCATTCTAGCGATTCTCTGAATTCTTAAAACCTAAGATGTAACTGATGGCCATGATACAGAAGTTATTCATAGCATTAGGGAATAGAAGACACTCATATGCTCAGACACGTTCCTCACCGTTGGAGTGCCTCAGAAGTAGAGGATGTGAAGTGAATGGAAATAGTAGCCAACCTCTATTCAACCCTTATTGTAGTGTTGCAAGTAATAAGGTCACAAAATAAAGGGATAAGTTGTGTTGGAAGTGCAACAAAAGACATATTGCTGAGCAAAAATGTATTTTAGACCATCTCTGAATGTCAAGAATGCTGTAGGTGGGTGTAGTGGTGGAATCAAGCGCAGGACACCGAAGTATAGTCCAAAAGACTTTAGTTCAAATTCCAACAAGGAAAAATACGAACTAAACTTGCCCGAAGGCGAAACTACGCACGAAGGCGACACAAACAAAAAGCGCACTAAACATGTGCGTAAACGCTCCAACACAGTGGAGTGAAGCTCAACCGAGCGAAAGCAAAACAAGCACAACACACGACAGAAATAATCACACACAAACACAGACACACCCAACGAGACTTAAATAGAACACTAATGAGGACTAACTAGACACAGGTGTACAACATCAAGACCAAACCAAACGAACATGAAACATAGATCGGTGGCAGCTAGTACTCCGGGGACGACGACCGCCGATGCCTGCCCGAACCAGGAGGAGGAGCAGCCTCGGCCGAAACCGTGACAGTACCCCCCCCTTGACGCGCGGCTCCAGCCGTGCGCCGACCCCGGCCTCGGGGACGACCAGGAGGACGCGGAGCAGGGCGCGCGGGATGGTCCCGGTGGAACTCCGACAGGAGAGATGGGTCTAGGATGTCCCTCCGCGGCACCCAGCACCGCTCCTCCGGGCCGTACCCCTCCCACTCCACGAGATACTGGAGACCCCCCATCCGGCGTCTGGAGTCCAAGATGGACCGAACGGTGTACACCGGAGCCCCCTCGATGTCCAATGGGGGCGGAGGAGTCTCTCCTATCTCATTTTCCTGGAGTGGACCAGCTACCACCGGCCTGAGAAGAGACACATGGAACGAGGGGTTAATATTCTTATATTCAACAGGTAGATGTAACTTATAACACACCTCGTTCAATCTTCTCAGGACTTTAAAGGGCCCCACAAACCGCCGACCCAGCTTCCGGCAGGGCAGGCGGAGGGGTAGGTTTCTGGTAGAGAGCCAGACTCGATCTCCGGGTGCGTACACCGGCCCCTCACTGCGGTGGAAATCGGCGCTCGCCTTGTGACGACGGACGGCCCGCTGCAGGTGGACGTGGGCAGCGTTCCACGTCTCTTCCGAGCGCCTCATCCAATCATCCACCGCAGGGGCCTCGATCTGGCTCTGCTGCCACGGTGCCAGAACCGGCTGGTAACCTAATACACATTGGAAAGGGGTTAGGTTGGTAGAGGAGTGGCGGAGAGAATTCTGGGCTATCTCGGCCCAGGGAATGTAACGCGCCCACTCCTCAGGCCGGTCCTGGCAATACGACCTCAGAAACCTACCCACATCCTGGTTAACACGTTCTACCTGCCCGTTACTCTCCGGGTGGTACCCCGAGGTAAGGCTAACCGAGACCCCCACACGCTCCATAAACGCTCTCCACACCCGGGAGGTAAACTGGGGGCCTCGATCAGACACTATATCCTCGGGGACCCCGTAATGCCGGAAGACGTGGGTAAATAGGGCCTCAGCAGTCTGTAGGGCAGTAGGAAGACCCGACATAGGGAGAAGACGACAGGCCTTAGAGAACCGGTCCACAACGACCAGGATGGTGGTATTCCCCTGAGAGAGGGGAAGGTCTGTTACAAAATCCACCGAGAGGTGGGACCATGGTCGTTGTGGAACGGGTAGGGGCTGTAACTTACCCCTGGGCAGATGTCGGGGCGCCTTACACTGGGCGCACACCGAGCAGGAGGAGACGTAAACCCTCACATCCCTAGCCAAAGTAGGCCACCAGTATTTAGTGCTAAGGCAATGCACTGTCCGGCCAATACCCGGATGTCCAGAGGAGGGTGACGTGTGAGCCCAGTAGATGAGTCGATCCCGAATCTCGAGCGGAACGTACCTCCGACCCTCAGGACATTGTGGAGGGCTGGGGTCTGTACGCAACGCTCGCTCGATCTCGGCATCGACCTCCCACACCACCGGTGCCACAAGGCAAGACTCCGGTAGTATGGGAGTAGGCTCAACGGACCTCTCCTCCGTGTCATACTGCCGGGACAGTGCATCTGCCTTACCATTCTGGGACCCAGGGATGTACGTGATTTTAAATACGAACCTGGTGAGAAACATACTCCATCGAGCCTGGCGAGGGTTCAGTCTCCTCGCTGCCCGGATGTACTCCAGGTTCCGATGGTCAGTCAAAATGAGGAAAGGGTGTTGAGCCCCCTCAAGCCAATGCCTCCACACCTTAAGGGCTTGAACTACAGCTAACAGCTCCCTGTCCCCAACGTCATAGTTACGCTCCGCCGGGCTGAGCTTTTTGGAGTAAAAAGCACAGGGGCGGAGTTTAGGTGGCGAGCCGGACCGTTGAGAGAGAACTGCCCCTATACCAGCCTCAGACACGTCCACCTCAACCTGAAATGGAATTGTGGGATCCGGATGCGCCAGCACCGGAGCCGACGTAAACAGGTCCTTCAGTCTCCCAAAGGCCCTGTCCGCATCAGCTGACCACTGCAGGCGCACCGGAGCCCCCTTCAGAAGGGACGTGATGGGAGCTGCCACCTGTCCAAAACCCCGGATAAACCTCCGGTAGTAATTCGCAAAGCCCAAGAACTGCTGCACCTCTTTCACAGTGGTTGGAGTTTGCCAATTACGCACAGCGGACACACGATCCACCTCCATTTTCACCCCTGACGCGGACAACCGATAACCCAAAAAGGAGACCGACTCCTGGAAAAACAGACATTTCTCTGCCTTGACATATAGGTCGTGCTCCAACAGCCTCCTCAATACACGTCGCACCAGGGTTATATGCTCGGCTCGGGTAGACGAGTACACCAGAATATCATCAATGTACACGACCACCCCTTGTCCCTGCATATCCCGGAAAATGTCATCTACGAAGGATTGGAAGACTGATGGAGCATTCATCAACCCATATGGCATGACAAGATACTCGAAATGACCTGACGTGGTACTAAACGCCGTTTTCCATTCATCGCCCTCCCTAATGCGCACCAAGTTATACGCGCTCCTGAGATCCAATTTTGTGAAAAACCGCGCCCCATGCAATGACTCCGTCATGGTCGCAATCAGAGGGAGTGGATAACTGTATTTCACAGTAATCTGATTGAGACCACGGTAATCAATGCACGGGCGCAACCCTCCATCTTTCTTTTTCACAAAAAAGAAACTCGAAGAGGCGTGGGAAATGGAAGGCCGAATGTATCCCTGTCTCAAAGATTCGGCTATGTAAGTCTCCATAGCTTTCCTCTCCTCTTGAGACAAAGGATACACATGGCTCCGTGGGAGCGCTGCTCCTGCCTGGAGATCAATCGCACAATCCCCCTGTCTATGGGGAGGCAACTGCGTCGCCCTAGTTTTGCTAAACACAAGAGCTAAATCCCCATATTCAGGCGGAATGTGCAGTGCGGGCACTTGGTTTGGACTTTCCACCGAAGTCGCCCCCACGGAAACACCCAGACATCGCCCCTCACACTGAGCAGACCACCCATCGAGAGCCCTCTGTTGCCACGAAATAGCAGGGTTATGGGTGCTTAACCAGGGAATCCCCAGCACCACTGGGTACGCAGGAGAGTCGATCAGATACAGCTGTATAGTCTCTTCATGACCCCCCTGCGCACACATCCTAAGTGGCGCTGTGACCTCCCTGATCAACCCCGACCCCAACGGGCGGCTATCTAAGGCATGTACGGGAAAAGGTTTGTCAACAGGTAGGAGAGGGATCCCTAACTCTAAACAAAACTTTCGATCAACAAAATTCCCAGCTGCGCCTGAATCTACTAGCGCCTTATGCTGGGAATGAGGTGCAACCTGTGGAAAACCAACAGGTATACAAAAGTGCGCAACAGAAAGCTCTGGGTAAGCGGGGCGTCTACTCACCTGGGAGGCCCCCCCAGTGCGTGGCCTGTTGTCCTCTCCCTCGGAGAACCCTCCCCAGCACCTGGCCGCAGTGTGCCCTCCACGACCGCACTTGGTGCAGGAGACAGGCCCCCTCGGGCTCTTCCTCCTCCGCTCTCTAGCGCCAGCGCCCCCGAGCTCCATGGGGCACGGCTCGGAGGCGCTGGAGGGTGAAATGGACGGACCCCCCTCGGAACGTCCGCGGGTAGCTAGCAGGTTATCCAGCCTGATGGACATGTCGACCAACTGGTCGAACGAGAGGCTGGTGTCCCTACAGGCCAGCTCCCGACGGACGTCCTCGCGAAGACTACATCTGTAGTGATCGACGAGAGCCCGCTCATTCCACCCTGCATCTGCCGCTAGAGTACGGAATTCTAGGGCGAATTCCTGGGCACTCCTCCTCCCCTGCCGGAGGAAGACCAGACGCTCCCCCGCCGCTTTCCCCTCCGGGGGATGGTCAAACACCGCCCTGAAGCGGCGGGAGAACTCGTCGTAGGTGATGGTATCCGCGTCGATCCTCCTCCACTCCGCGTTGGCCCATTCCAACGCCTTCCCGGAAAGGCAGGAGATCAGGGTGGACACGCTCTCATGTCCCGAGGGCGCCGGGTGCACGGTGGCCAGGTACAGCTCCACCTGGAGAAGGAATCCCTGACACCCGGCCGCGGTCCCATCGTAGGCCCTCGGGAGCGAGAGTCGAACTCCTCGGGGTTCCGGAACGGGAATGGGCTGACTGGCCGATGGTGCTGGCAGGGAGGATGGCGGTGGAGGAGTCCCCCAGCCTCGGATGGTGGTGATCACCTCCTGCAGTGCGGACCCCATCTGCAGGATCTGGTCACTTTGTTCACGGACCTTGTCCTCCAGTGTCGCCTGGGCTGCTGCGGTTCCTGCTGATTCCATTCTTTATGGTGTGTGATTCTGTCAAGAATGCTGTAGGTGGGTGTAGTGGTGGAATCAAGCGCAGGACACCGAAGTATAGTCCAAAATACTTTAGTTCAAATTCCAACAAGGAAAAATACGAACTAAACTTGCCCGAAGGCGAAACTACGCACGAAGGCGACACAAACAAAAAGCGCACTAAACATGTGCGTAAACGCTCCAACACAGTGGAGTGAAGCTCAACCGAGCGAAAGCAAAACAAGCACAACACACGACAGAAATAATCACACACAAACACAGACACACCCAACGAGACTTAAATAGAACACTAATGAGGACTAACTAGACACAGGTGTACAACATCAAGACCAAACCAAACGAACATGAAACATAGATCGGTGGCAGCTAGTACTCCGGGGACGACGACCGCCGATGCCTGCCCGAACCAGGAGGAGGAGCAGCCTCGGCCGAAACCGTGACACTGAAGACTTTTGGCTGAAAGCAAAGCAATAAGACAAGGGTTGGTGTAACATCAGGAATTGAGAAAATATAGGCCTGTTCCCTTTACACAACTGATATTTCTAGCCTTAAAAAATATTTAAAACAAGACTAATTGTATCTATATAGCAAAGCAAAAGGCACCCACCCACCTTTGAACATGCAAGTACAGTTGAAGACGGAAGTTTACATACACCTAAGTCAAATACACACGCTTTTTCAGTTTTGCCCACACATTTTCTATAGGATTGAGGTCAGGGCTTTGTGATGGCCACTCCAATACCTTGATTTTATTGTCCTTAAGCCATTTTGCCACAACTTTGGAAGTATGTGTCAGTGTTGGTGTGGGTGCGTGGAGAGGAGTCAGACGCAGGCCGCATAAGCTAAGTCGAACAGGACTTTACTAGATGCACAACCAGTACAAAATAAAGTGCCTCTAACGAGGAGGCAAAACGACAACGCAACACAGTGCGTAATAATAACAATGCCAGAGTACTGCACAGGATACCACCAACAGACAGGAACTAAAATAACACACAACTAACGAACACAACCACAGGAAACTTATAAGGCACATAATCAAGACCAAACGGACACAGGTGTAACAGACAGACCAACCAAACGAACATCGAAACATTCAACGGTGGCAGCTAGTACTCCAGGGACGACGAACGCCGAAGCCTGCCCGAACAAGGAGGAGGAGCAGCCTCGGCAGATTCCGTGACAGTATGCTTGGGGTCATTGTTCATTTGGAAGACCCATTTGCGACCAAGCTTTAACTTCCTGACTGATGTCTTGAGATGTTGCTTCAATATATCCACAATTTTCCTTCCTCATGATGCCATCTATTTTGTGAAGTGCACCAGTCCCTCCTGCAGCAAAGCAGCCCCACAGCATGATGCTGCCACCCCCGTGCTTCACGGTTGGGATGGTGTTCTTCGGCTTGCAAGCTGCCCCCTTTTTCCTCCAAACATAACCATGGTCATTATGGCCAAACAGTTCTATTGTTTCATCAGACCAGAGGACATTTCTCCAAAAAGATCTTTGTCCCCATGTGCAGTTGCAAACCGTAATCTGGCTTTTTTATGGCGGTTTTGGAGCAGTGGCTTCTTCCTTGCTGAGCGGCCTTTCAGGTTACGTCGATATAGGACTTGTTTTTCTGTGGATATAGATACTTTTGTACCGGTTTCCTCCAGCATCTTCACAGGGTCTTTTGCTGTTGTTCTGGGATTGATTTGCACTTTTCGCACCAAAGTACGTTCATCTTTAGGAGACAGAACGCGTCTCCTTCCTGAGCGGTATGACGGCTACGCGTCCCATGGTGTTTATACTTGCGTACTATTGTTTGTGCAGATGAATGTGGTACCTTCAGGTGTTTTGAAAAAATTGCTCCCAAGGATGAACCAGACTTGTGAAGGTCTACAATTTTCTTTCTGAGTTCTTGACTGATTTCTTTTGATTTTCCCATGATGTCAAGCAAAGAGGCACTGAGTTTGAAGGTAGGCCTTGAAATACATCCACATGTACACCTCCAATTGACTCAAATTATGTCAATTAGCCTATCAGAAGCTTCTAAAGCCATCATTTTCTGGAATTTTCCAAGCTGTTTAAAGGCACAGTCAACTTAGTGTATGTAAACTGAGTTTGAAGGTAGGCCTTCTGACCCACTGGAATTGTGATACAGTGAATTATAAGTGAAATAATCTGTCTGTAAACAATTGTTGGAAAAATTACTTGTGTCATGCTCAAAGTAGATGTCCTAACCGACTTGCCAAAACTATAGTTTGTTAACAAGAAATTTGTGGAGTGGTTGAAAAACTAGTTTTAATGACTCCAACCTAAGTGTATGTAAACTTCCGACTTCAACTGTAAGTGTTGGAACTCATCCTCTAATTTACAGTCATCGTCACAGGGGTTTATAGTTGATTCAGTGACGGACAAACCTGTGGATGGATAACAATGAAAAGAAACCAACATGGAGAGAAGATTTAATACAAATATGTATGAAGATTTGATCTCCCCTTTTGGACGTCTGTCTGCTGAGAAGATCATGTTTCAACATAGGGAAGAATAAGGTGCAATAGCTGGTTGGCTCCACCACTTGGTAATCAACAGTACCGACAGTCCACTCTTGCTGGACAGGGACATCTGAATCTCATCCTAATCTCAAATTAGTGAAATGACTTTAGTTTGAGCATTAAAGGATAATTTAATTTCTTTAGACTTGGCTCTTTTTTCACTCACCCTGAAAGTAGTCTATGGGCCAGGATATGGTCATCCACTGTTCAGATTTGTTTAAAAAAAACCTGCTAAACAAAAAAGTGATGTGAGCAAGCTCACCATGTTTACATTTTGTGACCAAATCACATCTAACTTCAAAAACCAAGTCATACAATTTTGAACAATTGTGAGCTTGCCCTGATCACTCAAATTGATATTTGATTAGCAATGTTTTCTGAAACAAATCTGAAGGTGAATGACAGTTGCTCCATAGACTACTTTCAGTTCATAACCAAGTGGGAACGTGGTATTTACCACTTAAGACAGAGAAAAATCCACGTGAACGCCCCTCCAACTGGTAATTACTAGCGTGAAACATGCCTGAGCTCTGACTTCTCCCACATGCTGATCTCTGAGGTCACCTACTAAGGAAATTACCTCGATAACAGCATTTTCTGCAGTTACATGCAACAACAAAACATTATTTATAAAAAGCAATCTATTAATATGGTTTTTGAACACTATAATATGTTTACAAGCATGATAGCTGTACATTTAGTTTATGGTTGACGCAGCTTGTTGGCCATTAGCCAATTGCGCAGCATGACTTCTCAGCAGATCTGGGGAGCATTCAGTTAGATTAAAATATGCTACATTGCGTTATGATTCCCCAAAATGTTCTTCAACGTTCTTGAACAGACTTTGAGGTACGTCTTCTACATTTGGTGGGTGTGGTGGGATGTGGCTTGAAGCAACGAGTGATGTATTTAAAGGGCAGCGGCCATGCTGACAGCTTTTCCCAACCCACAGCCCAAACCCTCCCAGTTTTCCAACTGGTCGTTCAGAGCAGCACCGTTTCCGTTTAATTGAACATTACATTACGTTTTTTCGTACTGAACACAGCCATGGGCTCAACTACATGTGTATTTGAGTATTTGTTAAATAAAAAAAACAGTGTATTTGAGTATTTTCAAATACACAGCCCAAAACTAGTACATTTATTTGAGTATTTTAATGCTTATTTGCAAAAAATAAATAGTGTATTTTAGTATTTTCTAATACTTTCCAAATGTATTTCCAAATACATTCCAATATTCAACTACAGTGGGGAAAAAAAGTATTTAGTCAGCCACCAATTGTGCAAGTTCTCCCACTTAAAAAGATGAGAGAGGCCTGTAATTTTCATCATAGGTACACGTCAACTATGACAGACAAATTGAGGAAAAAAATCCAGAAAATCACATTGTAGGATTTTTAATTAATTTATTTGCAAATTATGGTGGAAAATAAGTATTTGGTCACCTACAAACAAGCAAGATTTCTGGCTCTCACAGACCTGTAACATCTTCTTTAAGAGGCTTCTCTGTCCTCCACTCGTTACCTGTATTAATGGCACCTGTTTGAACTTGTTATCAGTATAAAAGACACCTGTCCACAACCTCAAACAGTCACACTCCAAACTCCACTATGGCCAAGACCAAAGAGCTGTCAAAGGACACCAGAAACAAAATTGTAGACCTGCACCAGGCTGGGAAGACTGAATCTGCAATAGGTAAGCAGCTTGGTTTGAAGAAATCAACTGTGGGAGCAATTATTAGGAAATGGAAGACATACAAGACCACTGATAATCTCCCTCGATCTGGGGCTCCACGCAAGATCTCACCCCGTGGGGTCAAAATGATCACAAGAACGGTGAGCAAAAATCCCAGAACCACACGGGGGGACCTAGTGAATGACCTGCAGAGAGCTGGGACCAAAGTAACAAAGCCTACCATCAGTAACACACTTCGCCGCCAGGGACTCAAATCCTGCAGTGCCAGACGTGTCCCCCTGCTTAAACCAGTACATGTCCAGGCCCGTCTGAAGTTTGCTAGAGTGCATTTGGATGATCCAGAAGAGGATTGGGAGAATGTCATATGGTCAGATGAAACCAAAATAGAACTTTTTGGTAAAAACTCAACTCGTCGTGTTTGGAGGACAAAGAATGCTGAGTTGCATCCAAAGAACACCATACCTACTGTGAAGCATGGGGGTGGAAACATCATGCTTTGGGGCTGTTTTTCTGCAAAGGGACCAGGACGACTGATCCGTGTAAAGGAAAGAATGAATGGAGCCATGTATCGTGAGATTTTGAGTGAAAACCTCCTTCCATCAGCAAGGGCATTGAAGATGAAACGTGGCTGGGTCTTTCAGCATGACAATGATCCCAAACACACCGCCCGAGCAACGAAGGAATGGCTTCGTAAGAAGCATTTCAAGGTCCTGGAGTGGCCTAGCCAGTCTCCAGATCTCAACCCCATAGAAAATCTTTGGAGGGAGTTGAAAGTCCGTGTTGCCCAGCGACAGCCCCAAAACATCACTGCTCTAGAGGAGATCTGCATGGAGGAATGGGCCAAAATACCAGCAACAGTGTGTGAAAACCTTGTGAAGACTTACAGAAAACGTTTGACCTGTGTCATTGCCAACAAAGGGTATATAACAAAGTATTGAGAAACTTTTGTTATTGACCAAATACTTATTTTCCACCATCATTTGCAAATAAATTCATTAAAAATCCTACAATGTGATTTTCTGGATTTTTTTTTCTCATTTTGTTGACATGTACCTATGATGAAAATTACAGGCCTCTCTCATCTTTTTAAGTGGGAGAACTTGCACAATTGGTGGCTGACTAAATACTTTTTTTCCCCACTGTTCAAATAAAGGTTATCTGAATACATGTTGTGAAATGTAATTTAAATACCTGAAATAGAATTTAAACCCAGGTCTGCTACTCAGTGACTATTTGATCCGATTCCAGTGGCGGCTCCTGAAAAAATTCTCAGGAGGGGCAATTTTTCTGATGATTTAGGTGACCTACACACATTTTAAAAAAGATATGTCCAGCAACAACATGAAGACAGGGGCAGCATATAAGTCAATACCAGAAGCATTTATTGACTGATCTGGGGAGATGGATTCCAGTTTCTGTGACAGATTATAAATAATCTCTGATGCCTTTGTTATATTAGCTTTTGGTTGAATGTACTGTCGTAGTAAATATATAATGTTATAGCTTGGTCTGACTAAAATCTTGTGCATGACCCATTTTGTGTTGGGCGTTTGTTTCTGTTCCTATCCTATAACAATGGACAAAAGAGTCCTATCTTGTCAGCCTTGTCAGCAGGTGGCCAAGGAGTGGTGATCCTAGCTGACCTAAGACAGGACACTTTTACTTTACTCGCGTGCACGAACGAGTCCGTGCACGCGATTCCAGATATCTTTACCTCTGAATAAACTGCCTTTATTATACCATATCCACCCTGTCCAAAGTCTCTACTTGGTCTCAGTTCTCCAGTAAACTTGTGATTATCAACAGTACACAACGGTAACAAACAATTGGGGGAACTCACGGGGCAGATAGTAACCACTTAAAAGGAAGCGATTCCCAAACCTTCCATAACAAAGCCATCACCTACAGAGAGATGAACTTGGAGAAGAGTCCCCTAAGTAAGCTTGTCCTGGGCCTCTGTTCACAAACACAAACAGACCCCACACAGCCCCAGGACAACAACAACAACAACAACAACAACAACAACACAATTAGACCCAACCAAATCATGAGAAAACAAAAAGAGAATTACTTGACACATTGGAAAGAACAAACAAAAAAACAGAGCAAACTAGAATGCTATTTGGCCCTAAACAGAGAGTACACAGTGGCAGAATACCTGACCACTGTGACTGACCCAAACTTAAGGAAAGCTTTGACTATGTACAGACTCAGTGACCATAGCCTTGCTATTGAGAAAGGCCGCCGTAGGCAGACCTGGCTCTCAAGAGAAGACAGGCTATGTGCACACTGCCCACAAAATGAGGTGGAAACTGAGCTGCACTTCCTAACCTCCTGCCAAATGTATGACCATATTAGAGACACATATTTCCCTCAGATTACAGCGATCCACAAAGAATTCGAAAACAAACCCAATTTTGATAAACTCCCTTATCTACTGGGTGAAAAACCACAGTGTGCCATCACAGCTGCAAGATTTGTGACCTGTTGCCACAAGAAAAGGGCAACCAGTGAAGAACAAACACCATTGTAAATACAACCCATATTTATGTTTATTTATTTTCCCATTTGTACTTTAACTATTTGCACATTGTAACAACACTGTATATATACATAATATGACATTTGAAATGTCTTTATTCTTTTGAAACTTCTGAGTGTAATGTTTACTGTTAATATTTATTGTTTATTTCACTTTTGTTTACTATCTACTTCCCTTGCTTTGGCAATGTTAACACACGTTTCCCATGCCAATAAAGCCCTTAAATTGAATTGAATTGATAGTAAGGTCGCAATGACACAGAAAGCAGTTCAATGTCGGGGTACAGAGTCGCTCTCTTACCAGGATCGCGGTCCGCTCTGACCAGGGTGAAGGTGGCCGGCTCCACTTCTCTGTCCGGGACTCTGTCATCCAGCCAAGTCTCCCAGCTGTATTGGGATTACAGCTGCCTGCAGCGTTTTCATTATTTAGTCCGTTCGTAGCGGGTATGTACACGATCAACAAGATCAGTCCAAAACCGAAAGATCAGTTCAAAGCAGAATGTTTGCAGAATGTTTGTAAACTAAGTCTACAAATTAAAAACATAAAATAACGCCACACTGCAGGTCACAACAGAGACGCTGCTAGCCGCCATTGTCTTAGTTACGTTCATGGTTACGTCACGTATGACGAAAGCGCGTAAGTGCATGCCCACAGACACCCATAGAGAATGTATTGAAAGCTTTGAAATTTGAAAAAAATAGATTTTACATGACAGGCTATGAGAGACTTCTGGGCGATTTTCAACTTGACTGAAATCGCCCCAAAAACGGGCGGGGCCATTTGAAGCACGACTTTAGCCTGATTTGATATTTAGTGGCTGGCAGATCAGACGTGAACACTGATAACTACTGTTGCCGTGATATAATTGATTAGAAAAAAATTCCCTTCCTTTTCCCGTTTGGCAGTGCGTCGCCCATATCGCCCTATTGAACACACCGCCCATGTCCGATTCACAAACAACATGGTATTCTTCTTCTTGGTTGCTGCCTCCCTTCAATTCATTTTGGCTGCACAGCAATGTGGCAGAAATTACATTTACATTTACATTTACGTCATTTAGCAGACGCTCTTATCCAGAGTGAGTGCATACATTATTTTTTATTTTTCATACCCCCCGTGGGAATCGAACCCACAACCCTGGCGTTGCAAACACCATGCTCTACCAACTGAGCTACATCCCTGCCGGCCATTCCCTCCCCTACCCTGAAGAATGTATACATCTTGTTGGTACAGTTGGCACACTGTTAAGAATGGTTCCTATCATATTTATATTTTGCAATGTAATAAAACAGAAAACATTTTACATTAAAACAATATGAATTAATATAATCAAAAATGTTCATTTATATCTAAACATTAATTTATATCTATATCAATGTCATCAAAAATCTCCTCTTCATCTCACCAAAATTGATATACAGTGGGGAGAACAAGTATTTGATACACTGCCGATTTTGCAGGTTTTCCTACTTACAAAGCATGTAGAGGTCTGTAAATGTTATCATAGGTACACTTCAACTGTGAGAGATGGAATCTAAAACAAAAATCCAGAAAATCACATTGTATGATTTTTTAATAATTAATTTGCATTTTATTGCATGACATAAGTATTTGATCACCTACCAACCAGGAAGAATTCCGGGCTCTCACAGACCTGTTAGTTTTTCTTTAAGAAGCCCTCCTGTTCTCCACTCATTACCTGTATTAACTGCACCTGTTTGAACTCGTTACCTGTATAAAAGACACCTGCCCACACACTCAATCAAACAGACTCCAACCTCTCCACAATGGCCAAGACCAGAGAGCTGTGTAAGGACATCAGGGATAAAATTGTAAACCTGCACAAGGTTGTGATGGGCTACAGGACAATAGGCAAGCAGCTTGGTGAGAAGGCAACAACTGTTGGCGCAATTATTAGAAAATGGAAGAAGTTCAAGATGACGGTCAATCACCCTCAGTCTGGGGCTCCATGCAAGATCTCACCTCGTGGGGCATCAATGATCATGAGGAAGGTGAGGGATCAGCCCAGAACTACATGGCAGGACCTGGTCAATGACCTGAAGAGAGCTGGGACCACAGTCTCAAAGAAAACCATTAGTAACACACTACGCCGTCATGGATTAAAATCCTGCAGCGCACGCAAGGTCCCCCTGCTCAAGCCAGCGCATGTCCAGGCCTGGATGATCCAGAGGAGGAATGGGAGAAGGTCATGTGGTCTGATGAGACAAAAATTTAGCTTTTTGGTCTAAACTCCACTCGCCGTGTTTGGAGGAAGAAGAAGGATGAGTACAACCCCAAGAACACCATCCCAACCGTGAAGCATGGGAGGTGGAAACATCATTCTTTGGGGATGCTTTTCTGCAAAGGGGACAGGACGATTGCACCGTATTGAGGGGAGGATGGATGGGGCCATGTATCGCGAGATCTTGGCCAACAACCTACTTCCCTCAGTAAGAAGATGGGTCGTGGCTGGGTCTTCCAGCATGACAACGACCCGAAACACACAGCCAGGGCAACTAAGGAGTGGCTCCGTAAGAAGCATCTCAAGGTCCTGGAGTGGCCTAGCCAGTCTCCAGATCTGAACCCAATAGAAAATCTTTGGAGGGAGCTGAAAGTCCGTATTGCCCAGCGACAGCCCCGAAACCTGAAGGATCTGGAGAAGGACTGTATGGAGGAGTGGGCCAAAATCCCTGCTGCAGTGTGTGCAAACCTGGTCAAGACCTACAGGAAACGTATGATCTCTGTAATTGCAAACAAAGGTTTCTGTACCAAATATTAAGTTCTGCTTTTCTGATGTATCAAATACTTATGTCATGCAATAAAATGCAAATTATTTACTTAAAAATCATACATTGTTATTTTCTGGATTTTTGTTTTAGATTCCGTCTCTCACAGTTGAAGTGTACCTATGATAAAAATTACAGACCTCTACATGCTTTGTAAGTAGGAAAACCTGCAAAATCGGCAGTGTATCAAATACTTGTTCTCCCCACTGTATGTTGGATACCAAAGAAAATGTTTAATTGGCTACAACAATGTTTGCTGAGTTGGTTGTCACTACTGCCTCTGCTTCAATGTACTGTATCACTGCTACAATGTATCACAGAAACGTTTTCATGCTAATTTTTTTTATCCATTCTCATCTTTTCTGCCTGGGATTTCAGAACGTACTACCAAGCACAACCATTGAAAATTCAGGTGTGTCTTGGGGTAAGGCCCGCCCCATTTTACCTTACATGGCATTGTATGGGAATTTGATTGACAGCAGGCAGCAGCTGCTGAACAGCCCAGACATGGCGGAGGATACAGTGTAAGTGGGGAACGGCGAGAGAGTTACGATAGTTTTCCTAGCAGTTGAGTCGGTATAGTGCATTATGGAAAAAGCAAATGTGTTAGGGCAGGTTTTCGTCGGAATAACGCAAAAATGGAAGAAGTTGCCAGACGTAAGTAAGCTGGGAAAATGTATCTCTGTTTAGTGCAGTCTACGGCTGTAGGCAACAAATATGGCTTCTTGTGCCTTTTCCTATTTGTTATAAACAACTGCTCTCCCATGCCATTACATATCATGGCTGTTCTGCAAAATTCATACAAGTGACAATTAGGAAGTTCGTTCCTTGTTCGCTTACCGGGCAGGGGGTCATTTTGGAGAAATAAAGCCGAGGATACGTTAGCTAACCAGTCTGCTAGCTAGTTAGCTAGCTACGGAACTAAAGCGAACGGCAATGGAGCCAAAGCACAAAGAGTTGTTAGACCAATGCCACCAAAACTTGCTGGACTCCATAACAGACGCAGACCGACTGATAGAGTTGCTGATACTATCCGGTACTCTGAGCCAGCTCGACCGCTTCGAACTGGACCAAAACTGCTCTTCCAGCGCGGAGAAAGTGGACCAGCTTTTGAAGATGCTTGTGAACAAGGAAAGCGACCATTTCCTCGAGCTGTGTGTGGCCTTGGAAAAGGCGTACCCTGACCTGTATTCTGCACTCTTTACTAACGGCGGTGGACCCGTGGACCATTCGTCCGGTAAGGCACCATGCACGCATGCAACACTTTTGCACAGTAGGATGCATGCTTGCTACATTCCTCTACACAGCATGTGAGATATTGAACAAGTGTTACGGCTACCCCAAGTCTCATAATGCACTTACAGGGTGGTCCCCCGTGCAATACTTCTATGGATAATTGACTAGGTCATTCTCATTATGTTTATTAGCAGAGCATGTTGACATTAGGGGTGTTGATATGCTGCATTCGAAGCCATAACTTGATAACTTTGGTAACAACCTAAAATGTTACAAAATTTCCATTCCGTTTTCAGCATCACATTGTTCATTCCACAGCAATATTTCACCTTCAAAAAGCTAGTAATCACCAGCAGAGGCATAGAGGCCACAGGCTCTAAAACCAAACTCATCACATCATCACTTTTCTACATGGGAGTGAGTGGACTCTGCTACTCTGTGGCTAGGCAGTAGATGCTAAATTAACATACTTGCAGTCCCTCCATTTGAATGAGAACAGTTTAGTCATTTAGCAGATGCTCTTATCCAGAGCGACTTACAGGAGCAATTAGGGTTAAGTGCTTTGCTCAAGGGCACAGTGACAGATTTTTAACCTAGTCTGCTCTGGGATTCCAATCAGCGACCTTTCGGTTACTGGCCCAACGCTCTTAACCTCTTATTTTATTTCTTCCAGACACACTTCAGAGACCTTATGTATCCAGGCCACAACATATTCGGCACAGTTGCAATGTAGGCTACATAGCCTGTAGTAAAATCATGGAGTGGCCTACAAAGTGGACCTATTCTACAGTGTATAGGATACAGATGGGGCTATTTCACTGTATTTAGGTTTCATTTTTTCCATCAAACTAATTTGTGTCCTTTTTAATTTAGATTATTAGGGGAACTGAAATGCAGTAGGGTAATTCCATGGTTACGGAATTACGCTGACTTTTTTACTTTATAATGTATACCAAACAAAAACCATTGATTTCAAAGTTTGATCAACCCATAGAACTCTATGCACAAGGACTACTTTTAACAATTTCCACTGACAATTTTACAAAAACACATTTACAGGAAGAACTGTGCAGATACAATGTTTGGTAACAGAATAAAACTGAGGAAGATTTTACCGTAATTCTGTTACCAAACTATGCATCTGCACAGTTTTTCTAGTAAAATATTTGTTCTTTACTGTGTAAATTGTTTAAAGTAGTTATTATTCATAGAGTTGTATGGTTTTTTAAAGGTCAATGCAGCCGTTTTTATCTCCATATCAAAACATTTCCGGGTAACCATTTAAATACCTTACTGTGATTTTTTTCAATTAAAATGGTCAAATGAAGCAAGGAAGATTTTCGCTAGGACTGTCTGGGAGTGGGGAGGGGAAAACTGAAAACTAGCTATTATTGGCAAAGAGGTTTGGAACTCTCTTTCTTATTGGTCTATTAACTAATCTGGTTATTATATATATATATATATATATTTTTATATGCCATTTAGCAGACGCTTTTATCCAAAGCGACTTACAGTCATGCGTGCATACATTTTTTTTTTTGTGTATGGGTGGTCCCGGGGATCGAACCCACTACCTTGGCGTTACAAGCGCCGTGCTCTACCAGCTGAGCTACAGAGGACCACATCAGGCAGGCCAAAACTCCATCCCACCAAAACAGGCTGAAATTCAGGCTGTCTTTTCAAACAGCTCTTACCCTAAAAGGGATATTCCAACCGCACAGTGTGGAAATGTATATAAAACACAGGAAAATCCTGTTTTTGTCTGCAATGGGTCTTTAAACTTTGAAATCAATGGTTTTTGTTTGGCATACATTTTAAAGTAAAAAATCAGTCTCACTGTAATTCCGTTACCGTGGAATTGCCCAGTAGTTTATTCTAGGTAGGGTTAGATGTGCACAGCAATCTCCCAAGTTGCCATCAATGGTTTTCAATACTAATATCATGTAATTTGCATTTCCATCCAAAGACAAGTGCTTCCTCCTATATTATATGCTCACAGATTAGATAGCCTGACTTGTTTCCATGGAAACGCTCTTGCGGCTGACGTGCCGTTTCATATCGACCCTAGCGTGGCATGCGTGCGTAAAACCATGCTTATAAATCCATAATATGGCACCAGTCATATTCTCTATTTTCCATGTACAGGAATGGGCCTATAAGCCAGTAGTATACTATACCCCCAGTTATTGTCCTACTAGACCATTAAAATGTCTGTTAGACAGTGGCTGTGTGGGGAGACAGGAGAGGCTAAATCAAGACAGTCTCAAGTCATTGCATTTATCAGGAGTTTACTTTATAGGCCTATTACTCTCCCATGATGAATCCTACTGGTCATCTGAGAGACCTATATGAAAACGTTAATTATGAAGAGAGTTAACACAAGTCTTCAGGTCTCACGCAAGGTCACTTATCACACAGGCATGGTTCACTCACTGAACCACCTCTGGTACACTTGCAACATTTGCTATTTGCACATTGCAACCTTGGTGTTTAATTCTGTAGATGAGAGGAGCAGCAGCAGGGCTGTATGTATGTAACCTCGGCTGCATCCCAGAAGGCACCTTATGGGCCCTAGTCAAAAGTAGAGCACTACATAGAGGATATGGTGCCATTTAGGGCGCAAACCTAGTGGGTTCATGGTGGTTATTCACCAGAGGATTAGCTCTACTCTGCCTGCCTGTTGTAAGCTCTCTCTGTGAGACCTGTATTATCATGCCTCCACAGCCCTCTCCTCTGTATTAGCTCCTGCTCCCTCCCGGCTGCTGCTGCCTTGGCACAGAGAGAGAGCAAGGCAGGCGGCTGTAGTCGAGAGGTATTTTTGAACACTTTTCATTATCTTTAGTGCAGCGATTCAGGCTGACGCGATTACTGCATTTAACCAGGCTGCCTGGCTGGTGAGAGAGTGGAGACGAGCCTCCTAGTTGCTTCAGGCAGAGAGCGTGAGGGAGCGTGGAGATGAGACTGAGCTCCAGTGTGTGTGTGTGTGATCTGCGCTGATAGCAACCTGCTCTCAAGCCATTCTCTCATACTGGCTGCCTTTGCTGTTCCTCACTGGCAGGCTCCCTCTGGCCTTCACTGAGACACTCTCACACACACACCGAGACACACCCCTCTAACTTAAAGCCGCACTCACACACACTTGCATGCACGTAGACAGTGACAGCAGTGAAGGAGGAGCAGGGATGGTTCAAAGCAGAGTTCTCCTCCTCCAACCCTCCCAATATGGCTGCTGTAGGAAACTGAGATACATTTTGTCCCTTTATTTTATGAATCATTAATTGAATCTCAAAATCCAGGCATGTCACATCATTGCACAAAAAACAGGGCCCTAATTCCACGTTTGTTTATCATGTTAATTATTTTAATGGAATATTTAAATTAATTAATCCTATCAATCCGTCAAACTGCCAATATGAGAATTGTTTTATATTTAGTCAAAATGAGAATATATCGCCTAAGTAGACTACACCAGTATCATTGCTTTGCCAATAAGAAACCATGCTAGAGCATTTCAAGCTGATTTCATTCATACACATTGCAATAATCAAAACCAATTTCATTCCTTGACTTCGTCCTCTGCAGTGCTTTGTTGTTGTTTCACCTATAGTGTAGTTATACCTATACCTCTACTTACTGTGTGTGACATTGATTCAAACACACACAAGGTGTGACGCAATGCTCCCTGACAGGATGCTGTGTCTGCGTCCACTCCATCTCCTGCTCCCTCGCTTCGTGTGTGTAGAAGATGGGCCATTGCCTCTGGGTGACTGTGCTATACCGCAACTCAGCTCAGAGGTGTGTGCGCTAGTGCTGGCACAATTAACATACAACTGTGTAACCGACGGTTATGGTTGAAGACCGTTATGAAAATAAAATAACCATTGAATAGAACGAATACAATAGGCTTTGAACCTCTAACCCTAGCAATTTCACTGGTAAACTCATTGGTACACTCGCAATGGCTGCCTAGTCTTGTAATGCAATAATTTCCATGGCAATGTAGAATGTTAATTCAAATGATATTAACTGATGTGGCTCATGCAGTGGAATGTATTTTTTGTAATGTCAGTTGAGTTCAACCAATCACAGCACATTTTTGCACATATTTTACTTCCTGCTTTGCTCCTATGGTTACACTTGCATTGACCGCCAGTCCACCCATTATGGCATCATTGGCTTGAATGGGGAGGAAATGTCTGTTCTATTCATTCTATTTCTATGGCAGCACATGCAGTCAGGAGTGGAGGAGAGGAGAAAATGTGCATAAAAAAAACAAAAAACAAAATATTTTAAACGTGCAATATACAGAAATCACTCCACAATTTCCTGGTTGCAAAAATTATAATAGTTCGCCTAATTTCAGTTTGTGACAATACAAGCAGTGCATAGTGTAGAGAATTTGTATGTTTTTTAATTTAATTTAATTTTTTTGGGGTAGATCAGCTTTAATATTGCAGATAGATTGTAACTTCCATCCATGTAATTGTCTGCATCACTACCAATCCCCCATATGTTTTTTTTTTCTTGCATATATATATATATATATATATATATATATATATATATATATATATACAGTGAGGGAAAAAAGTATTTGATCCCCTGCTGATTTTGTACGTTTGCCCACTGACAAAGACATGATCAGTCTATAATTTTAATGGTAGGTTTATTTGAACAGTGAGAGACAGAATAACAACAAAAAAATCCAGAAAAATGCATGTCAAAAATGTTATGAATTGATTTGCATTTTAATGAGGGAAATAAGTATTTGACCCCTCTGCAAAACATGATTTAGTATTTGGTGGCAAAACCCTTGTTGGCAATCACAGAGGTCAGACGTTTCTTGTAGTTGGCCACCAGGTTTGCACACATCTCAGGAGGGATTTTGTTCCACTCCTCTTTGCAGATCTTCTCCAAGTCATTAAGGTTTCGAGGCTGACATTTGGCAACTCGAACCTTCAGCTCCCTCCACAGATGTTCTATGGGATTAAGGTCTGGAGACTGGCTAGGCCACTCCAGGACCTTAATGTGCTTCTTCTTGAGCCACTCCTTTGTTGCCTTGGCCGTGTGTTTTGGGTCATTGTCATGCTGGAATACCCATCCACGACCCATTTTCAATGCCCTGGCTGAGGGAAGGAGGTTCTCACCCAAGATTTGACGGTACATGGCCCCATCCATTGTCCCTTTGATGCGGTGAAGTTGTCCTGTCCCCTTAGTAGAAAACCCCCCCAAAGCATATTGTTTCCACCTCCATGTTTGACGGTGGGGATGGTGTTCTTGGGGTCATAGGCAGCATTCCTCCTCCTCCAAACACGGCGAGTTGAGTTGATGCCAAAGAGCTCGATTTTGGTCTCATCTGACCACAACACTTTCACCCAGTTCTCCTCTGAATCATTCAGATGTTCATTGGCAAACTTCAGACGGCCCTGTATATGTGCTTTCTTGAGCAGGGGGACCTTCCGGGCGCTGCAGGATTTCAGTCCTTCACGGCGTAGTGTGTTACCAATTGTTTTCTTGGTGACTATGGTCCCAGCTGCCTTGAGATCATTGACAAGATCCTCCCGTGTAGTTCTGGGCTGATTCCTCACCGTTCTCATGATCATTGCAACTCCACAAGGTGAGATCTTGCATGGAGCCCCAGGCCGAGGGAGATTGACAGTTCTTTTGTGTTTCTTCCATTTGCAAATAATCGCACCAACTGTTGTCATCTTCTCACCAAGCTGCTTGACGATGGTCTTGTAGCCCATTCCAGCCTTGTGTAGGTCTACAATCGTGTCCCTGACATCCTTGGAGAGCTCTTTGGTCTTGGCCATGGTGGAGAGTTGGGAATCTGATTGATTGATTGCTTCTTTTATACAGGTAACAAACTGAGATTAGGAGCACTCTCTTTAAGAGTGTGCTCCTAATCTCAGCTCATTACCTGTATAAAAGACACCTGGGAGCCAGAAATCTTTCTGATTGAGAGGGGGTCAAATACTTATTTCCCTCATTAAAATGCAAATCGATTTATAAAAATTTTGACATGCGTTTTTCTGGATTTTTTTGTTGTTATTCTGTCTCTCACTGTTCAAATAAACCTACCATTAAGATTATAGACTGATCATGTCTTTGTTAGTGGGCAAACGTACAAAATCAGCAGGGGATCAAATACTTTCTTCCCTCACTGTATATATATATATATATATATATATATACACACACACAGTGGGGAGAACAAGTATTTGATACACTGCCGATTTTGCAGGTTTTCCTACTTACAAAGCATGTAGAGGTCTGTAATTCTATACATACGTACATACAGTGGCGTGCGCAAGTATTGACCCCCCTTGGCATTTTTCCTATTTTGTTGCCTTACAACCTGGAATTAAAATTGATTTTTTGGTGTTTTGTATCATTTGATTAACACAACATGCCTACCACTTTGAAGATGCAAAATATTTTTTATTGTGAAACAAACAAGAAATAAGACAAAAAAACAGAACTTGAGCTTGCATAACTATTCACCCCCCCAAAGTCAGTACTTTGTAGAGCCACCCTTTGCAGCAATTACAGCTGCAAGTCTCTTGGGGTATGTCTCTATAAGCTTGGCACGTCTAGCCACTGGGATCTTTGCCCATTCTTCAAGGCAAAACTGCTCCAGCTCCTTCAAGTTGGATGGGTTCCGCTGGTGTACAGCAATCTTTAAGTCATACCACATATTCTCAATTGGATTGAGGTCTAGGCTTTGACTAGGCCATTCTAAGCCATTTAAATGTTTCCCCTTAAACCACTCGAGTGTTGCTTTAGCAGTATGCTTAGGGTCATTGTCCTGCTGGAAGGTGAACCTCCGTCCCAGTCTCAAATCTCTGGAAGACTGAAACAGGTTTCCCTCAAGAATTTCCCTGTATTTAGCGCCATCCATCATTCCTTTAATTCTGACCAGTTTCCCAGTCCCTGCCGATGGAAAAACATCCCCACAGCATGATGCTGCCAACAACATGCTTCACTGTGGGGATGGTGTTCTTGGGGTGATGAGAGGTGCTGGGTTTGCACCAGACATAGCGTTTTCCTTGATGGCCAATAAGCTCAATTTTAGTCTCATCTGACCAGAGTACCTTCTTCCATATGTTTGGGGAGTCTCCCACATGCCTTTTGGCGAACACCAAACGTGTTTGCTTATTTTTTTATTTTTGCAATGGCTTTTTTCTGGCCACTCTTCCGTGAAGCCCAGCTCTGTGGAGTGTACGGCTTAAATTGGTCCTATGGACAGATACTCCAATCTCCGCTGTGGAGCTTTGCAGCTCCTTCAGGGTTATCTTTGGTCTCTTTGTTGCCTCTCTGATTAATGCCCTCCTTGCCTGTTCCGTGAGTTTTGGTGGGCGGCCCTCTCTTGGCAGGTTTGTTGTGGTGATGTTCAAAGTTTGGGATATGTTTTTATAACCCAACCCTGATCTGTACTTCTCCACAACTTTGTCCCTGACCTGTTTGGAGAACTCCTTGGTCTTCATGGTGCCGCTTGCTTGGTGGTGCCCCTTGCTTAGTGGTGTTGCAGACTCTGGGACCTTTCAGAACAGGTGTGTGTGTGTATATGTGTGTATATATATATATATATATATATATATATATATATATATATATATATATATATATATATATATATATATATATATATATATATATGAGATCATGTGACACTTAGATTGCACACAGGTGGACTTTATTTAACTAATTATGTGACTTCTGAAGGTAATTGGTTGCACCAGATCTTATTTAGGGGCTTCATAGCAAAGGGGGTGAATACATATGCACGCACCACTTCTTTTTATTTTTTATTTTTTTTATTTTATTTCACCTTTATTTAACCAGGTAAGCCAGTTGAGAACAGGTTCTCATTTACAACTGCGACCTGGCCAAGATAAAGCAAAGTAGTGCAATAAAAACAACACAGAGTTACATATGGGGTAAAAAAAAAAACAAAGTCAGAAATACAACAGAAAATATATATACAGTGTGTGCAAATGTAGCAAGTTATGGAGGTAAGGCAATAAATAGGCTATAGTGCAGAATAATTACAATAGTATTAACACTGGAATGCTAGATGTGCAAGAGATTATGTGCAAATAGAGATACTGGGGTGCAAAAGAGCAAAATAAATAACAATATAGGGATGAGGTAGTTGGGTGGGCTAATTTCGGATGGGCTGTGTACAGGTGCAGTGATCGGTAAGGTGCTCTGACAACTGATGCTTAAAGTTATTGAGGGAGATAAGAGTCTCCAGCTTCAGAGATTTTTGCAATTCGTTCCAGTCATTGGCAGCAGAGAACTGGAAGGAATGGCGGCCAAAGGAGGTGTTGGCTTTGGGAATGACCAGTGAGATATACCTGCTGGAGCGCAGACTACGGGTGGGTGCTGCTATGGTGACCAATGAGCTAAGATAAGGCGGGGATTTGCCTAGCAGTGATTTATAGATGGCCTGGAGCCAGTGGGTTTGACGACGAACATGTAGTGAGGACCAGCCAACAAGAGCGTACAGGTCACAGTGGTGGGTAGTGTATGGGGCTTTGGAGACAAAACGGATGGCACTGTGATAGACTACATCCAATTTGCTGAGTAGAGTGTTGGAGGCTATTTTGTAAATTACATCGCCGAAGTCAAGGATCGGTAGGATAGTCAGTTTTACGAGGGCATGTTTGGCAGCATGAGTGAAGGAGGCTTTATTGCGAAATAGGAAGCCGATTCTAGATTTAACTTTGGATTGGAGATTCTTTATGTGAGTCTGGAAGTTGAGTTTACAGTCTAACCAGACACCTAGGTATTTGTAGTTGTCCACATACTCTAGGTCAGACCCGTCGAGAGTGGTGATTCTAGTCGGGTGGGCGGGTGCCAGCAGCGTTCGATTGAAAAGCATGCATTTAGTTTTACTAGTGTTTAAGAGCAGTTGGAGGCTACTGAAGGATTGTTGTATGGCATTGAAGCTCGTTTGGAGGTTTGTTAACACAGTGTCCAATGAAGGGCCAGATGTATACAAAATGGTGTCGTCTGCGTAGAGGTGGATCTGAGAGTCACCAGCAGCAAGAGCGACATCATTGATATACACGGAGAAAAGTGTCGGCCCAAGAATTGAACCCTGTGGCACCCCCATAGAGACTGCCATAGGTCCAGACAACAGGCCCTCCGATTTGACACACTGAACTCTATCTGAGAAGTAGTTGGTGAACCAGGCGAGGCAGTCATTTGAGAAACCAAGGCTATTTAGTCTGCCAATAAGAATGCGGTGGTTGACAGAGTCGAAAGCCTTGGCCAGGTCGATGAAGACGGCTGCACAGTACTGTCTATTATCAATCGCGGTTATAATATCGTTTAGGACCTTGAGCGTGGCTGAGGTGCACCCGTGATCAGCTCGGAAACCGGATTGCATAGCGGAGAAGGTACGGTGGTATTCGAAATGGTCGATGATCTGTTTGTTAACTTGGCTTTCGAATACTTTCGAAAGGCAGGGCAGGATGGATATAGGTCTGTAGCAGTTTGGATCTAGAGTGTCACCCCCTTTGAAGAGGGGGATGACCGCGGCAGCTTTCCAATCTCTGGGGATCTCAGACGTTATGAAAGAGAGGTTGAACAGACTAGTAATAGGGGTAGCGACAATTTCAGCGGCTAGTTTTAGAAAGAAAGGGTCCAGATTGTCTAGCCCAGCTGATTTGTAGGGGTCCAGATTTTGCAGCGCTTTCAAAACATCAGCTGTCTGAATTTGTGTGAAGGAGAAGCGGGGGGGGCATGGGCAAGTTGCAGCAGAGGGTGAAGAGTTGGTGGCCGGGTTAGTGGTAGCCAGATGGAAAGCATGGCCAGCTGTAGCAAAATGCTTGTTGAAATTCTCGATTATTGTAGATTTATCGGTGGTGATAGTGTTTCCTAGCCTCAGTGCAGTGGGCAGCTGGGAGGAAGTGCTCTTATTCTCCATGGACTTTACAGTGTCCCAGAACTTTTTGGAGTTAGTGCTACAGGATGCAAATTTCTGTTTGAAAAAGTTAGCCTTTGCTTTCCTGACTGCTTGTGTATATTGGTTCCTAACTTCCCTGAAAAGTTGCATATCGCGGGGGCTATTTGATGCTAATGCTGTACGCCACAGGATGTTTTTGTGCTGGTCAAGGGCAGTCAAGTCTGAGGAGAACCAGGGGCTATATCGGTTCTTAGTTCTGTATTTTTTGAATGGGGCATGTTTATTTAAGATTGAGAGGAAATTACTTTTAAGGAACAACCAGGCATCCTCTACTGACGGAATGAGATCTATATCCATCCAGGATACCTGGGCCAGGTCAATTAGGAAGGCCTCCTCGCTAAAGTGTTTTAGGGAGCGTTTGACAGTGATGAGGGGTGGTCGTTTGACCGCGGACCCGTTACGGACGCAGGCAATAAGGCAGTGATCGCTGAGATCCTGGTTGAAGACAGCTGAGGTGTATTTAGAGGGTATGTTAGTCAGGATGATATCTATGAGGGTACCCATGTTTACGGATTTAGGGTTGTACCTGGTAGGTTCGTTGATAATTTGCGTGAGGTTGAGGGCATCTAGCTTGGATTGTAGGATGGCTGGGGTATTAAGCATATCCCAATTTAGGTCACCAAGCAGTACAAACTCTGAGGATAAATGGGGGGCAATCAATTCACATATGGTGTCCAGGGCACAGCTGGGGGCTGAGGGGGGTCTGTAGCAAGCGGCAACAGTGAGAGACTTATTTCTGGAAAGGTGGATTTTTAGAAGTAGAAGCTCAAACTGTTTGGGCACAGACCTGGATAGTATGATAGAGCTCTGCAGGCTATCTACAGTAGATTGCAACTCCACCCCCTTTGGCAGTTCTATCTAGACGGAAAATGTTATAGTTGGGGATGGAAATTTCAGAATTTTTGGTGGCCTTCCTGAGCCAGGATTCAGACACTGCTAGAACATCAGGGTTGGCAGAGTGTGCTAACGCAGTGAATAACTCAAACTTAGGAAGTAGACTTCTGATATTTATGTGCAAGAAACCAAGACTTTTGCGATTACAGAAGTCATCAAATGATAGCGCCTAGGGAGTAGGAGTGATACTGAGGGCTACAGGGCCTGGGTTAGCCTCTACATCACCAGAGGAACAGAGGAGGACTAGAATAAGGATACGGCTAAAGGCTTTAAGAACTGGTCTTCTAGTGCGTTGGGTACATAGAATAAAGGGGGCAGATTTCCGGGTGTTATAGAAAAGATTCAGGGCATTATGTACAGACAAGGATATGGAAGGATATGAGTAAAGTGGAGGTAAACCTAAGCGTTGGGTAACGATGAAAGAGATAGCATCGCTGGAGGCATCAATTGAGTCGGTCTCCGCGTGTATTGGGGGAGGTGCAAAGGAGCTATCTAAGGCAGGTTTAGCTAGGCTGGGGGGTCTACAGTGATATAGTACAATTAGAAATAACCGAAACAACAATAAACTAACCATGTTTGGGCTGAGGCTAAACATAAACAGGATGTAGTACCGTAAAAAGGAACAGTCCAGCAGATATCAGCTGTATAGCTGAGTTATCATAAGGTCCGGTGGTGAAGTACTAGTGAGTAAGAGGCCACGGCTAGCGGGCCAGGGCTAGCAGATGGATGGAATCTTCGTGGTTAACGTCGTAACCACATCAGACGATTTCGTCGGCAGACCAGTCGTGTAGGATCGGCGGGGCTCCGTGTCAACACTAGGTGGTCCCGTCCGGTTGACAGAGAGGTAGATAGCCGGGAGATGGGCCTAGCTCAGGATAATTAGCCAGACCACAGCGTCCGTTTTGTTGTAGCTAGCTGGTAGCGACGAATCCGGAGTTAAAGGTCCAGTGATTCAATGATTCCGGCGGAAAAACTGATATGTTCTGGGTCGATAACGCGCTGTGCAGACTGGCCGAATATCCGGTGATCAATGTCCAGTGATTAAAATTAATCCCGCAGAAAAAAAATCCAATGTTCTGGGTGAAACACCGCTAGCTATGGCTAATAGCAAGTAGCTAGTTAGCTGGCTAGCTGGCTAGCTAGTTTCACTGGAGATTCTAGATAAAAGGTAAGTCAATAATAGAATCCGTTCCACATTGAGTGAGGCGGGTTGCAGGAAAGTATATTTTGTAGAAGGATGAAAAGTCTGATAGGGAAATAGGTACGAAAAATACAAAAAAACAAGGTATTTACAGGCTATTTACAGACACACGACAGAAACAGGACTGCACTACTTCGCCATCTTGGAATACAGTTCTCCGTTATATATAAAAATAAAAATAAAACTTGTTTTAAATAAGTTATTTTTTTTATTTCACTTCACCAATATGGACTATTTTGTGTTTGTCCATTACATGAAATCCAAATAAAAATTCATTTAAATTACATGCAACAAAATAGAACAAACGCCAAGGGAGATGAATACTTTTCCAAGGCACTATACATACACATTTAAATATATATATTCCCCTTTATTACTTTCCAACCCCACCACCCCTTCCGTAATTGGAGTAAACTAGTGAACAACAACGCTTAGGCCTCTGCTTCCAGCTTATACTATAGTTGGTCCCGTGTAGCTCAGTTGGTAGAGCATGGCGTTTGCAACGCCAGGGTTGTGGTTTCGATTCCCACGGGGGGGCCAGTATGAAAAACGTATGCACTCACTAACTGTAAGTCGCTCTGGATAAGAGCGTCTGCTAAATGACTCAAATGTAAATGTAATATACATTTTATGGACACAGTCAATTTTACAATAATTATATTTTGTTTGTTTTTACTCCTGAACTTCCTCAACCTCTCCGATCATTTTCATGATCTCCATCCGGTTTTCTTCTATATGCCATATCTTTCTAACTGTGTTCTTTCACAAAAGCTCTCAACCTATAACCTATATACTTATTATGGACACAGTATGCTTTACATTAGTTATCTTGTTATTATTAGTTGTTATTAGTCCCATCTTTCAGCTCCATTCAACACCTCCCATCTATCGCTTAACACCATCCATATTGGATTTCCATTTGCCATAGATTTTTCAACTGTACTGTGATGTTTCACAAAAGTTCTGAACCTTTCTATTCTCATTGTTTCTACAAAAGTATTATTATATTATTGATCGATCCACAGGGTTAGCTCCAGGAAAATATTGCAATCCTTCAGCCATTCCTGGACCTGTGACCAAAAACAAGCTACAATTGGACAGTACCAAAACAAATGATCTAATGATTCTGTCTCTTCGCAGCAAAATCTGCAGAGCTGGGAAGATTGTATCCCCAATATGAATAACATTCTATTGGTAGCAAGAATTTTGTGTAATTTAAATTGACAAATTCTAAGTTTTGAATTCAGCGTCGTTTTGCGTATCAGTTCATAAACACTATGCCATGGAATCGGTACGTAAAAAATCTCTTTGCAACTATGTTGCAATCGATATGGGACGGCTGTCAATCCTTTGGTCCTTAAATTAACAAAGTATACCAGTTTCATTTATCACAATTTTCTTTAACCAATTATTTTCTTTAATGCAGGGCTGACTGACAAGATCCTTACCTTTTCCACTTTCCACTTCCATTTTTGCGGTAATGCTGCAATTATTTGGTTGTAATTTTGGGTAGAGCAGACATTTCCATATGTTTTTGTTAGCGGCATGTGCGACAACTCCACCAGTCCTACCTATGATATCATTTACGAAGATTATACCTTAAAAAAAAAAAAATTCTTCAAAAGATAATGTTTTTTTTATTAATTAGTATATTTTAGTTTAACCACAATATTTGTTGCATTATTTGTTCTGTAGTTTCTGGAGGATTAAATTGAAATTGCAACCAACTTTCTATGGCTTGTTTTAGAAATAGTGATATTTGGGAGATTCTTTCCTTTTCAAATAACTGAAAGTGAGAGGTTGTAATCTGAATAAAGGGGAAAAGGCCATTCTTGAACATGGGGTGAGACAATCTTACTAATTTGCAAGAGAACCAGTTCGGATTTAAGTATAACTTTTGTAGGACTGAAGCTTTTAGTGATAGGTCTAATGCTTTAATATTTAATCATTTCTGTCCTCCGAATTCATATTCATTATATAAATAGGCCCGTTTAATATTGTCTGGCTTGCCATTCCAAATAAAATGGAATCTTTTTTTCTCATGTAATTTAAATAACTGTTAGCTTGGCGTAGGCAAGACCATAAGCAAATAGGTAAACTGGGATAATACTAAAGAGTTAATCAGGGTGATTTTTCCACAAATAGACAAGTATTATTTACCTTTCCATGGTAGCAAGATCTTATCTATTTTTGTCAACTTTCTATTAACATTTATTGGAGTGAGATCATTTATTTCATTTGGGATATGTATTCCGAGTATATCCACATCACCATCAGACCATTTATTAGTAAACTACATGGTAATGTAAAATTTTTATTTTCTAGTGATCCAATACATAATATAGTACATTTTTATCATAATTTGGTTGTAATCCAGAGAGGTTAGAACATTTATCTAGATCCTCTATGAGGCTGTGGAGGGATTCAAGTTGTGGATTTAAAAGAAAACATGAATCATCAGCGTACAATGACACCTTTGTTTTTAAGCCCTGAATTTCTAATCCCTTGATATTATTGTTGGATCTGATTTTAATAGCTAACATTTCGACAGCCATAATAAATAGATATGCCGATAGTGGACAACCTTGTTTTACTGTCCTTGACAGTTTAAAACTTTCTGAGAAATAGCCATTATTGACTATTTTACACCTAGGGTTACTATACATGATTTTAACACATTTTATAAGAGATTCTCCAAAATTGAAATGCTCCAGGCATTTATATATCAACTCAAGTCGTACTTTATCAAATGCCTTTTCAAAGTCTGCTATGAATAGCAGGCCTGGTTTACCAGATTTTTCATAGTGTTCTATTGTTTCCAGTACTTGCCTTATATTATCTCCAATGTATCGTATTTTTAATTTTATGCGCTATACATTTTGCTAGAATTTTTGCATCACATAGTGTAGAGAATTATTGAACCATCTAAATCGCTGTGAAATATATATAGTCAATAACCAAAAATATTGTATTTTCAGCTGTTTGAAGCTGGTGTACAAAACCGAAGGAGGCGCAAACACAAAACTTAAGAGCGGGATGCATAGAAATGACGTTCATAGAACAGATCTACTGCTTCTTAGACTTGCCTTCAATTAGAATGACAGATCTATAACTCACATTCTATGTGAATTTGGTAATGTCGCCCAAAAAGTTACATATTGCAGCTTAATTTGTTTAGCTATTCTAGCAGTTATTATGGTGACCGCGGTCATTTAGCTGGCCAATTGCCATCATCTGAAATTCTGTGACCGTCACAGCCCTAGTGTGCAGTGTACTCAGAAAACACCTCTGTTTTTCTACATCACCACTGATCTGTGGTGAAGTGAGAGGCAGTTGTTAACAGCAGGCATCTCTTTCTGTATTCTTCTCTCACCAAATCCTCTAGCTATCTCACCCACCTTCCCAGTTTCTCTCTTTCTATGCGCCACAATTTCTCTTTTTTTTAGTTTTTCTTCAAACTTGGCAGAGTGGTGGTTACTCCTCTGTGGTGTTAGAGGGACTGGCGAGAGGTTTCTAGATGAGAGAGAGAGAGGGATACACACAGACAACGGGCCTTTTGTTTTGAAGTGTAACAGGCCCAAAGTGCTCAGTCAGGAGTTTGCTGTTGTGTGTGTGTTTGTGCGGACTAGGACAGGACCAGTGGGGCTGTCCGCCTGCCTGTCAACCAGTGTCCCACTCCTGGCAGCACATAAACCATGGGGACACAGTGAGTTATGTCCTGACACTGTCACTACCAACTAATGCTTTTATATCTCCTGGTATCTGACTACTGTAGCTTCTAGCTACATTCTATCTCGTTCTCTCTACCCCCTCTCTCTGCCACCCTACCCTCTCTCTCTCTTTCCCTCCCCCCTCTCTTTCTCTCTCTTTCCCTCCCCCCTCTCTTTCTCTCTCTTTCCCTCCCCCCTCTCTTTCTCTCTCTTTCCCTCCCCCCTCTCTTTCTCTCTCTCTTTCCCTCCCCCCTCTCTTTCTCTCTCTCTTTCCCTCCCCCCTCTCTTTCTCTCTCTCTTTCCCTCCCCCCTTTCTCTCCATGCATGTGTGTGTCTAGATTAGGCCATCAATCCATCCATTGTACACCCAGCTTGGCTGCTGGATATGATGTCATTTTATAACCCTTATTTTATACTACATGTAACAGGGCATTTTATTATTGCGCATTGCCGTGCTGGTGTATCCACTCCAGCATAACAGGTTACAACTAAAATGGGTAAAGATTGCTCTATTTTGTCAGACATAAACTGTAAAACGATCATTGCTGGAGGTGTTGTGACTACTCACTAATATTGACCAATAAATCAATCTGATTAAAGCCACATGTAGCCAATAAGAGATTTACGTGTTTTTTCTGGGTCAGTGGTGCCATCATCCCAATTTTAACTCTATTGATCTCTGATAGCCTATTACCCTGACCCTTTGTTTTCAATGCAGTGGGCTGATGTAAATGTTGATTTGGAAGTGGTGAGAGAGGTCGTCTCCTCTCCTTGTTGTGTGTGTGTGGTTGATTTCTGTGTGTGTGTGGTTTGTGTTCTGACTGTGCCAGAAGGCAGTGCAGCAGTAAGAACAGGGCTTCATTACCATTTACACGTGTTGTTGCTGTGCTTCCTAATCACCCCGCGAGGCAGAGGAAATGCCACAGTCTAAACTCGCACAGTGTGGTGAGGTCATGGAAATAAACAGACATAAGTACTCTCCTCTACAACTCTGTGACTCTCTTTCATCTACCACTCTCTCGTCTACCCCTCTCTTGATCATCGACCCCTCTGTCTTTCTCTCTCTTTTGCACCACTGTTTGTTCTTTCTCATCTGCCACTATCTCCTCTACCCTGATTCTGTCTGTCTACCCCGCTCAGTCTCTCTCCTCTACCCCGGTTCTGTCTGTCTACCCCGCTCAGTCTCTCTCCTCTACCCCGGTTCTGTCTGTCTACCCCGCTCAGTCTCTCTCCTCTACCCCAGTTCTGTCTGTCTACCCCGCTCAGTCTCTCTCCTCTACCCCAGTTCTGTCTGTCTACCCCGCTCAGTCTATCTCCTCTACCCTGGTTCTGTCTGTCTACCCCGCTCAGTCTCTCTCCTCTACCCCGGTTCTGTCTGTCTACCCCGCTCAGTCTCTCTCCTCTACCCCAGTTCTGTCTGTCTACCCCGATCAGTCTCTCTCCTCTACCCTTCTCTTTCTACTCTACCCCTCTGTATTTCCTCTTTTGCCCCTCTCTTGCTCTCTTCTCTACCTCTTTCTATCTCTCTCTCCCCCCATCCAGTCTCTGATGCATGACAAAAGGCCCATGTTTCCCTTCACTGTATGTAATGTCATGATAATGTATAGATCCGGTGTGATAATAACATACACTATATATACATAAGTATGTGGACACCCCTTCAAATTAGTGGATTCGGCTATTTCAGCCTCACCCTTTGCTGACAGGTGTATAAAATCGAGCACGCCGCCATGCAATCTCCATAGACAAACATTGGCAGTAGAATGGCCTTACTGAAGAGCTCAGTGACTTTCATCGTGGCACCGTCATAGGATGCCATCTTTCCAACAAGTCAGTTTGTAAAATTTCTGCCCTGCTAGAGCTGCAACTGTAAGTGCTGTTATTGTGAAGTGAAACTCCAGGAGCAACAACGGCTCAGGCGCAAAGCGGTAGGCCACACATGCTCACAGAACGGGACCTCTGAAGCGCGTAGCATGTAAAAATTGTTTGTCCTCGGTTGCAACACTCACTACCGAGTTCCAAACTACCTCTGGAAGCAACGTCAGCACAAGAACTGTTAGTCGGGAGCTTTGTGAAATGGGTTTCCATGGCCGAGCAGCTGCACACAAGCCTAAGATCACCATGAGCAATGCCAAGCGTCGGCTGGAGTGGTGTAAAGCTTGCTGCCATTGGACTCTGGAGCAGTGGAAACGCGTTCTCTGGAGCGATGAATCACGCTTCACCATCTGGCAGTCCGATTGACAAATCTGGGTTTGGCAGATGCCAGTAGAACACTGCCTGCCCGAATGCATAGTGCCAACTGTGAAGTTTGGTGGAGGAGGAATAATGGTCTGGGGCTGTTTTTCATTGTTCGGGCTAGGTCCCTTAGTTCCAGTGAATGGAAATCTTAATGCTACAGCAAACAATGGCTTTCTAGATGATTCTGTGCTTCCAACTTTGTGGCAACAGTTTGGTGAAGGCCCTTTCCTGTTTCAGCATGACAATGCCCCCGTGCACAAAGCGAGGTCCATACAGAAATGGTTTGTCGAGATCGGTGTGGAAGAACTTGACTGGCCTGCACAGATCCCTGACCTCAGCCCCATCAAACACCTTTGGGATGAATTGGAACGCCGACTGCGAGCCAGGCCTAATCGGCCAACATCAGTGCCCCGACCTCACTAATGCTCTTGTGGCTGAACGGAAGCAAGTCCCCGCAGCAATGTTCCAACATCTAGTGGAAAGCCTTCCCAGAAGAGTGGAGGCTGTTATAGCAGCGAAGGGGGGACCAACTCCATATTAATGCCCATGATTTTGGAATGAGATGTTCGACGAGAAAGTTTCCACATACTTTTGGTCATGTAGTGTGCTTACCTACATTGTTCATAAAGGAGCTACGGTATCTCTCATGGTTCTGGTCTTAGAGAAGATTTTAGAGAGAATTCAAGATTACATTCAGAATTTACGGATTACAACTGCATTCCTATGTAAAGCTATAGCCTAATGATGACTAAAAGCTTAGTACATAGCCAAGTGGTCACAGCATTCTGCTGCAGTTCTGCTGGTTTTCCCGTCTCCCTGGCATTTGATGCTACTGATTGGCTAGAGAATGCACACACTTGGAGAAGTGAGTCACTAGTCAAAAGACAAGGGAGAAATTCAACAGGACTACATCCCCTAGAGGACCAGTGCTGTTCACCTCTGTGTAGAGTCATGAGCTGCTATCATATTTCACCGTTGTTTTTTAAATTTAATAGTGGACCTCAACCCATGGCACAAGCAAAGGCTATACAGTATGAAGATGGGCAGAAACTGCTTATCCAATAGAAATTCCCGATCACACTTTGTAGGTTATGTCATGGCGACTTTGGCTAGCTAAGCCCATGCGCAGAAACACGTCATCGGTTCTAATGGTTGTCTCGCGCCGAACTGCGCATGTGCAGGCCATCAAATCAAAGGGTAAAGTTGTTTTTGAAGAAAATTTTAACGTATCAGTATGTCACTTTAACAAGGTTGGAGTAATAACATTTTCAACTACTTAAGACATTCGCTTGAGTCTACGTTGTGCCTTTAGATTTCGAGAAAATTAACAACCAAGGAAGGATTTTTCACTTCTGTCATTGACTTCTCAAACCCCAGCCTGGTCTGTTTAGTCTGTTTCGCAAGTGTTCCCGAAAGTCTCACGATGTACCCCCCCCCCCCTTGACGCGCGGCTCCAGCCGTGCGCTGACCCCGGGGACGGCCAGGAGGACGCGGAGCAGGGCGCGTGGGATGACTACGGTGGAACTCAGTCAGGAGGGATGGATCTAAAATGTCCCTCCTAGGCACCGTTCCTCCGGGCCGTACCCCTCCCACTCCACGAGATATTGTAGACCCCCCATCCGACGTCTCGAATCCACGATGGACCGGACCGAGTACGCCGGAGCCCCCTCGATGTCCAGTGGAGGAGTCTACAATATCTCTCTTATCTCATTGTCCTGGAGTGGACCAGCTACCACCGGCCTGAGGAGAGACACATGGAACGAGGGGTTAATGTGATAATCATTAGGCAGTTGTAACTTGTAGCAAACCTCGTTCAATCTCCTCAGGACTTTAAATGGCCCCACAAACCGCCGACCCAGCTTCCGGCAGGGCAGGCGAAGTGGCAGGTTTCGAGTCGAGAGCCAGATTCGATCTCCAGGTGCGTTGGGATTGGGATGAGACGACAGGCCTTAGAGAACCGATCTACAACGACCAGAATAGTGGTATTCCCCTGAGAGGGGGGAAGGTCCGTAACAAAGTCCACCGAGAGGTGAGACCACGGCCGTTGTGGAACGGGCAGGGGTTGTAACTTCCCCCTGGGCAGGTGTCTAGGCGCCTTACACTGAGCGCACACCGAGCAGGAGGAGACATAAACCCTCACGTCCCTAGCCAATGTTGGCCACCAGTACTTAACACTAAGGCAGTTCACTGTCCGGCCAATACCTGGATGTCCAGAAGAGGGTGACGTATGAGCCCAATAAATGAGACGATCACGGACCTCGAGCGGCACGTACGCCCGACCCACTGGACACTCTGGGGGAGTAGGGTCGGTGCGTAACGCCCGCTCAATTTCCGTATCGACCTCCCATACCACCGGTGCCACCAGACAAGACTCTGGCAGTATGGGAGTGGGCTCAATGGACCTCTCCTCTGTGTCATACCGCCTGGACAGGGCGTCTGCCTTACCGTTCTGGGACCCTGGGATGTAGGTTATCTTAAACACGAACCGGGTCAGAAACATGTTCCACCTAGCCTGACGAGGGTTCAATCTCCTAGCTGCCCGGATGTACTCCAGGTTACGGTGATCAGTCAGAATGCGAAAAGGGTGTTGAGCCCCCTCAAGCCAATGCCTCCACACCTTTAGAGCTTGAACCACGGCTAACAGCTCCCTGTCCCCTACGTCATAATTACGTTCCGCCGGGCTGCGCTTTTTAGGAGGCGTGCCTGAGCGTTGCGACAGTACTGCCCCAATCCCGGCCTCTGACGCGTCCACCTCTACCTGGAACGCTAAAGCGGGGTCCGGGTGCGCCAGCACCGGAGCCGAAGTGAACAGGTCCTTCAGTTTACCAAACGCCCTGTCCGCTTCAGCCGACCACTGCAAACGGACCGGGGCCCCCTTCAGCAGGGAAGTAATGGGAGCTGCTACCTGTCCAAAACCCCGGATAAACCTCCGGTAGTAATTGGCAAACCCCAAAAACTGCTGCACCTCTTTAACAGTGGTTGGGGTTTGCCAGTTACGCACGGCTGACACACGGTCAATCTCCATCTTCACCCCTGACGCGGACAACCGATGACCCAAGAAGGAGATGGACTCCTGGAAAAACAGACATTTATCTGCCTTGACATACAAGTCATGCTCCAACAGCCTACCCAACACTCGGCGCACCAAGGCTACATGCTCGGCTCGTGTAGAAGAGTACACTAGGATGTCGTCAATGTACACTACCACACCCTGCCCATGCAGGTCCCGGAAGATCTCGTCCACAAATGATTGGAAGACTGAAGGAGCATTCATTAACCCGTATGGCATGACGAGATACTCATAATGACCTGAGGTGGTACTAAATGCCGTCTTCCATTCATCTCCCTCCCTAATGCGCACTAAGTTATAGGCGCTCCTGAGATCCAGGTTTGTGAAGAAACGCGCTCCGCGTAATGATTCAGTCATACTCGCAATCAGAGGAAGAGGGTAACTGTATTTAACCGTGATCTGATTGAGACTACGATAATCAATACACGGGCACAACCCTCCATCCTTCTTCTTCACAAAAAAGAAACTTGAGGACGCAGGGGAAGTGGAGGACCGTATGTATCCTTGTCTCAGGGACTCGGCTATGTATGTCTCCATAGCCGCCGTCTCCTCTTGAGACAGAGGATACACATGGCTCCGCGGGAGTGCCGCACCTGTCTGGAGGTTTATCGCACAATCTCCCTGTCTATGAGGTGGCAATCACGTCGCCCTAGTCTTGCTGAACACGAGTGCCAAATCCTCATACTCAGGGGGAATGTGCATTGCGGGCACTTGGTTCGGACTCTCCACCGTGGTCGCCCCAACGGAAACACCTAAACATCGCCCAACACACTGGTCAGACCACTCCTTGAGAGCCCTCTGTTGCCACGAAATGGTGGGGTCATGGGTGATTAACCAAGGAAGCCCCAGCACCACGGGATACGCAGGAGAGTCGATCAGGTACAACTGAATGATCTCCTCATGACCCCCCTGCGTCTTCATCTTTAGTGGCGCTGTGACCTCCCTAATCAACCCAGATCCCAACGGGCGGCTATCTAGGGCATGGACAGGGAAGGGTACATCAACGGGCAGGAGGGGAATCCCTAACTTAATACAACATTTCCGATCAATAAAATTCCCAGCTGCGCCTGAATCGACTAGCGCCTTATGCTGGGAATGAGATGCAACCTGAGGAAATACCACAGGTATACACAAGTGAACAACAGAGAGCTCTGGGTGAGTGGGGCGCCTACTCACCTGGAATGACTCCCCAGTGCGTGACCTGTTGCCCCGACTCCCTGGAGACCCTCCCCAGCACCTAGCCGCAGTGTGTCCTCCACGGCCACAGTTGGTGCAGGGGACGGCCCCCCTCGGGCTCTCTCTCCTCCTCTCTCTAGCGCCAGCACCCCCGAGCTCCATAGGGCTAGGCTCGGAGATGCTGGGGGATGGAATGGACGGCCCCAACTCGGGACGTCCGCGGGTGGCCAGCAGGGTATCCAGACGGATGGACATGTCCACCAGCTGGTCAAAGGATAGAGTGGTGTCCCTGCATGCCAGCTCTTGTCGAACGTCCTCACGTAGGCTACACCGATAGTGGTCGATGAGGGCCCTTTCATTCCACCCCGCATCCGCCGCTAGAGTCCGGAAATCCAGGGCGACCTCCTGTGCGCTCCTCTTCCCCTGTCGGAGGTGGAACAGACGCTCCCCCGCCGCTTTACCCTCAGGAGGGTGATCGAACACAGCCCTGAAGCGGCGGGAGAACTCTGCGTAGCTGATGGTGGCGGCGTCTATTCCCCTCCATTCGGCGTTGGCCCACTCCAACGCCTTGCTGGAGAGACAGGAGATGAGGGCGGAAACGCTCTCGTATCCCGAGGGCGCCGGGTGTATGTACCCGGCTGCGGTGCCATCATACGCCCTCGGGAGCGAGAGCCGAATCCCACTGGACTCCGGAGCTGGTCTGGTGGGGCTGGCCGATGGTGGTGGTAAGGTAGGAGGAGGTGTGGGCACGCCTCCCCTTTCCCATCGGCGCAGGGTGTTCATCACCTCTTGCATGGCGGAGACGAGTTGCTGGATCCTGGCGTCCTGGCAGCTGACCCGATCCTCCAGCGACTCGGTCGCCGCCGCTGCTCCTGCTGACTCCATAGTATTGGTGTGTGATTCTGTCACAAGCTGATGTGGATGCGGTGTTGGAGTCAGGCGCAGGACACAGAAGCTCAGTCAAAACGACTTTACTAGTCAACAAGACAATACAAAATAACGGGCCTCAAACACTGGAGGCGAGCGATTACGCATACAGTGCGTAAATACACTATAAACACGAGAACAAATACCATACATCAACGGACAGGCGGACAATCACACACAACTGCAAACAAAACTAAAGGAAACTTATAGGTGACCTAATCAATACATAATACGAAACAGGTGCACTAACAAGACAAGACCAAACAAACATCGAGACATCAAGCGGTAGTAGCTAGTACTCCGGGGACGACGAACGCCGAAGCCTGCCCGAGCAAGGAGGAGGAGCAGTCTCGGCGGAATTCGTGACATGAAGCGCCTCTGGGTTTAGAAACTCTTTGGCACAAGTGTGCTGCTCAGAAGGCACTTATGCTTAATTTATTATGACTTATAGTGTTCTTCACGGGTAAAGCACCACTAGCTTGGCTGACAATAGGCTGTGTGTTCGCTGTAATGAAAGTAACGGCATTACTGGACCAGCTAGACTGCTGCTGTTCAGCATTTTTGATGGATCTTATTGTCTGGGGTGAAGGCCAAGGGCCTATCATTCTGTTAGAGGGGCAGAGAGCAGCTCTACTCAATGCATCTCAATATTCAGACTCTTTACCCCAGCCTAGTCCCAGATCTATTAAGTGCCACCTTGCACTTGGTCATCTTTATGCTAAATGCCAGCGACCATAGGAGTTGGGCTATACAGCACTTGAGAGATCTAGGTCCAGGCTAACTTCAGCCAGCCTCAACTCCTTCAGTGCTCACAGATCTGAAATGACTGGATAGGTATAAGCTAGATGGGGATCATGGCATGTTGTTGTTGTTGTTGTTGTTGTTGTAACCCAATGGTAAATTTATAGAAGTTCCTCCACCATGTTTTGATTCTCCTATCAAGGTCTTTTCAGATGTTTGAATAATGAAGGGATGCGAGACTAGGTGAACAACCACACCACTAATGTTTGTCATTTAGGATTATGTTTTGTTCTCTAGCAGTAATGGTGTATTACACCGCTATAAATCACACGACTGCTCAGTGATGACTATCAGGTCTTTTATTTAGCAATATTTGTTTAGTTTGAATTTCAGTCCTGAGGAAAAGACTAGGTGGTCTCAGATTTGTTTAGCCTGTGTTCATGGCTTAGGCCATGCCATGTACTGGGTGGGATTCAGAAGGGCACAATGTTGCAAAACATTTTTGCAAGGTATTACAAAAAATTCTCATTAGACAAGTTCAGGGGTGTAATCATTATTCCAAACAGTTTCAAAATGGAATGTTTTGCAACTAAAACAGGAGTTTCTGTTGGACAAATTCAGGTATGTCCCTCCCCGTTTTCTTCCGCTTTCTTCCGTTTAAGAAACCTTTTACAACAGAATTGGCGTAATGAATACACCCCTGGTAGTACCTCCCTGTTTAAAAATGTTTTCGTTCTATTGACCACGACCCTGGAGACACTTTCTGGTCATGTGACCCAGCAGCCATTGGCTCACTCCCCAGAACCCTGGCCCTTGGTGCCACTGCCATGCATGGCCTTGTTGTGAGAGACAGACCCCCTAGCCAATCAACAGTGGCCTTTTCTCTCTTTATAACACACACACACACACAAATATACACACATATACACACACAGTTTGTTGCTGAATTCAGACACAAAGTGAGAGGAGCTGACGGTGGGTAATACAGAATAGCAGATGTAGTATTATTTTTGGAATGTAACAGTAATAACCTTCCTTCTCCAACAGCCCCTGAAGTTTTATTTTTCTCCTCGAAGTGAATTCCTTGCATCAGATCCATAGTTTCAGAGTTGTCAAGATCTTAAGATAGAAAGTGTTTGAAATGACAGAATCCGATTCCTTACATTTTGGGTTGTTGGTGCATTTTTAGGTAAGAGAATTCTCTGGGTTGCAGCATACATTTTTTTTGTCACAGTTGACTCTCTCTTCTCTCTGATAAGAATGAGGGGAACACTGTCGGGGGGGGGGGGGGGGGGGGGGGGGTCAGAGAGAGAGGGGATAGGAGCGGAGATGAAGAGGGAGAGGAGGCCAACAGGAGATGGAGAACGAGGGTAGACTTGATAAAGGGAGATGATGAGAAGCTTCAGAGTTGTAGAGGGGGAACTAGGAGGATAGAATGATGAGAGGGGAGGTGGGGTGAGTAGTGGAGCCCCCAAGGCAGAGCCAGGGTTCCCCTGACCTAGTTAAAGACATGGGGGGAGTCAGGAAGAGGAGAGGAGACAAGCCTTTGTTCTAGTAGCCGTGACTGTCTACCATCAGCTCAGCTCTCATGTTACTATATCCTACTGGATCTCTACTATCATTACACCCACACACTCTAAGTAGTAGTAGGCTATAACTCACCTCTGGGTAGCTACAGTAGCTAGTGGCTTCATCTGCACTTGAGGACCATATACATTGGGGGAAAAAAGTATTTAGTCAGCCACCAATTGTGCAAGTTCTCCCACTTAAAAAGATGAGAGAGGCCTGTAATTTTCATCATAGGTACACGTCAACTATGACAGACAAATTGAGAAAAACAAAATCCAGAAAATCACATTGTAGGATTTTTTTATGAATTTATTTGCAAATTATGGTGGAAAATAAGTATTTGGTCACCTACAAACAAGCAAGATTTCTGGCTCTCACATACCTGTAACTTCTTCTTTAAGAGGCTCCTCTGTCCTCCACTCGTTACCTGTAAGTCGCTCTGGATAAGAGCGTCTGCTAAATGACTCAAATGTAAATGTAAATGTTACCTGTATTAATGGCACCTGTTTGAACTTGTTATCAGTATAAAAGACACCTGTCCACAACCTCAAACAGTCACACTCCAAACTCCACTATGGCCAAGACCAAAGAGCTGTCAAAGGACACCGGAAACAAAATTGTAGACCTGCACCAGGCTGGGAAGACTGAATCTGCAATAGGTAAGCAGCTTGGTTTGAAGAAATCAACTGTGGGAGCAATTATTAGGAAATGGAAGACATACAAGACCACTGATAATCTCCCTCGATCTGGGGCTCCACGCAAGATCTCACCCCGTGGGGTCAAAATGATCACAAGAACGGTGAGCAAAAATCCCAGAACCACACGGGGGGACCTAGTGAATGACCTGCAGAGAGCTGGGACCAAAGTAACAAAGCCTACCATCAGTAACACACTACGCCGCCAGGGACTCAAATCCTGCAGTGCCAGACGTGTCCCCCTGCTTAAGCCAGTACATGTCCAGGCCCGTCTGAAGTTTGCTAGAGTGCATTTGGATGATCCAGAAGAGGATTGGGAGAATGTCATATGGTCAGATGAAACCAAAATAGAACTTTTTGGTAAAAACTCAACTCGTCGTGTTTGGAGGACAAAGAATGCTGAGTTGCATCCAAAGAACACCATACCTACTGTGAAGCATGGGGGTGGAAACATCATGCTTTGGGGCTGTTTTTCTGCAAAGGGACCAGGACGACTGATCCGTGTAAAGGAAAGAATGAATGGGGCCATGTATCGTGAGATTTTGAGTGAAAACCTCCTTCCATCAGCAAGGGCATTGAAGATGAAACGTGGCTGGGTCTTTCAGCATGACAATGATCCCAAACACACCGCCCGGGCAACGAAGGAGTGGCTTCGTAAGAAGCATTTCAAGGTCCTGGAGTGGCCTAGCTAGTCTCCAGATCTCAACCCCATAGAACATCTTTGGAGGGAGTTGAAAGTCCGTGTTGCCCAGCGACAGCCCCAAAACATCACTGCTCTAGAGGAGATCTGCATGGAGGAATGGGCCAAAATACCAGCAACAGTGTGTGAAAACCTTGTGAAGACTTACAGAAAATGTTTGACCTGTGTCATTGCCAACAAAGGGTATATAACAAAGTATTGAGAAACTTTTGTTATTGACCAAATACTTATTTTCCACCATAATTTGCAAATAAATGCATTAAAAATCCTACAATGAGATTTTCTGGATTTTCTTTTCTCATTTTGTCTGTCATAGTTGACGTGTACCTATGATGAAATTTAAAGGCCTCTCTCATCTTTTTAAGTGGGAGAACTTGCACAATTGGTGGCTGACTAAATACTTTTTTCCCCCCACTGTAGCTTGGTGAAACCAGACTGAACGCTGCGCTCAACGTGATGTGAAACCAAGCATATCAGTTTGAATGCCAGGCTACTTATTTAAAGACCCACTCCAGATATTTTTTTACTTTCCGTTTTGAAAAACAATATCCCAAGTATTAATACAGTAATGTACGCACACTAAGGGTGAAAAATACCTTTTGCGCAAAATAATGTAATTTTAGAGACAACTGCAAACTTCAAGGAGTAGGCCATTCAAGAAGTTGGTCTGATGGGTGCACTCTGTCATCGGTCTCCCCAATTGCCTGCGGGAACAATAGAGGAGAAATGGTGAACAAAAGAGGAAAGCCCCCCCCCCCCACACTTGTGCCATGTCATGAGGATACCTGGACCACCTATTGACATTTGTCTTTTATTAAGTAAATCAGGTGATAAATCAGGTGAAAATGAGACTGGAGTGCAACTTTAATGGCCCTTCATTGAATGGGTGTGACAGTGCTGCAGCAGTCTCAGCTCCAGTGGCTAGTACAGGCCTAGATGTTGTTTCATGGCTTCAGTGTGTTTGAAGGTGTGTTGAGATTGCAGTAAACTTCCAGACTGTCAGGATAGATATTTACATTTAAGAGGGACTTACAAATTGGTGCATTCAACTTAGGATAGCCAGTGGGACAACCTGTTATTTTTTTTATGGGGGGGGGGGGGGGGGTAGAAGGATTACTGTTATACTATTCCAGGTATTCCTTAAAGAGGTAGTAGGGCTGTGAACGTTTAAACGAAATTGGGATCATTAACATTAAGAAAAATGATCAGTGTGTGTTCAATCTTCGGTCTGTTGCGTTTACAATATTCTAGGCCCTGCTTTACAGCTTTTGATTGCTGATAGATGGGCCTAGTGCGCAGTGTGCCTGGTGGCCAACCTGCCTATACTGTACCCCTCCCTCTCCGTCCCTCGCTCGCTATGAAAATATGCAAGTGTTTGTGTTCTCGGCAACTAATCAGTCTCCTCCATTCCAAAACTACTGAATCTTAAGAGTCGATTCCTAGCGGAAGATGTTTTCTTTCTACTAAATGTCTTGGTAAGTCACAGTATTTAACAAACTTTTAAGTGCTTTTTTAGGAGAGGGTAGTCTGGGCACAGGCAGCTCGAGATTATGTGATTGACAGTTCTGGTCGCCTAGTGATGAACGTCAGTCCCGTTTCTGAAGCGGCATTCCTTTACAGACAAGTAAAATGTCAGTTCAGAGGAGGTTTCGTGTCGGCATTTAAAAAGACGTAGTGTGCCCTTATAGACAAACAAACAGGCCGTAGCCGAGGCGCTTTCAAGGGTATATGACTGTGGTAGATATAACTTCATTACCCAGCCCTAGCGGTCATACATATGTAATATGCCCATTATCCTGCATTGTGAATTGACGTGGAGTTTTATGATTTATCTCGTATTTAATTTGAACTTTTTCTCCCCAATTTTGTGATTACGATCTTGTCTCATCGCTGCACCTCCCCAACGGGCTCGGGAGAGGCGAAGGTTGAGTCATGCGTCCTCTGAAACATGACCCGCCTAGCCGCGCTTCTTAACACCCACCTGCTTAACCCGGAAGCCAGCTGCACCAATGTGTCGGAGGAAATACCGTTCTGACGACCGAAGTCAGCCTACAGGCGCCCGGCCCGCCACAAGGAGTCGCTAGAGCACAATGAGCCAAGTACTGCCCCCCCGACCAAACCCTCCCCTAACCCGGACGACTGGGCCAATTGTGCGGGATTGAACCCCAGGCTGTAGTGATGCTGCAACACTGCGATGCAGTGCCTTAGACCGCTGTGCCACTCGGGAGGCGATTTTTCTTGTTTTAATGAAAAAACGATAAAATAATTGCTGTTTTAACATTTAAGCTACATTTTCCATTTGTCACATCCCTAATCTGTAGGAATGGGACCTGGATGTCACATTGCAACGCTCAAGGCTTGACAATGACTGACTGACTGGCATAAGGTGGGTTCTCCAAGGTCGCCTTCAGAATTCCTACACTTCTTCATAAAGTGTGCTTTGCTCACTCACCCTCAGTGATTTAAAAGCATTGGCTTTTGGTGAACGAGTGCACACTTCGGGTTGCATTCTGATTCCCCACACTTGTTCCTAAAGTGTCCATTTACTCACAACCCCCTCATGGCGCGTGCACACTTCAGGATAGAAGGGTAGAGAATTGGACTGTCTGCAGCCTAAGTGCCGACCACTAGATCTTTTGCAGCTCTTAATTCATGCACTATTTATTGATGCTGTCAGCTTGTTTACAAATGAACGGCCTGGCTGAAAGAGGCTAATGTCTAATTCCTATGGATGATAAAAGGCCTGTTGGAGAGGTCTATCGCTGCCGACCCTTCCACCACCAGATGGCTTACTGCCATTCAATATGCTATCTATTCTGCCTCATTGGCCTGCTAAGAGAGACTTGGTGTAGACTATGTCGCCACTACTCACATTATTCAGAATTTCATTCATTTCTATACTCTTTCGCAATGTCCATGCTGTATGTTATACCATACTCTATCTTTGAAGTGAGAACAGCGTAGGAGAGGCCAGCCGCTAGCGTTTTGGACAAATTCAATCTGTAGTGAGCGGTGACTATTACATAAAAGTGATTATGGTCTAAACAATGTGGCATGACATGCTGGTCCGAGAGGGGATGAATAACGGAGAATCTATTTATTTTAGTGTTCTGGGGCTGGCTTTTTCAAATCACACATCTCCCAGCCCTGTTTAATCCCTAGCCCCGAATAAACGTTTATTTGTTGTATTGGTTAAAAAAAAGCTGAGGAGCAAGAGTTCTAGTGTAAAAAAAGAAAAAAGATCTGTGGTTCACTTCACACTAGTCTTCAAGATCTGACACAACTTTAGAAAGTTGTGGCCTACTACTTGTAAATGCATGTGGGAAGATGTGTGTAAGAGCCGCCCGCCTGCCTTCAGTGTGCAGCAGAGGTGTAGTAGGCTCTGCGTGGTTCTCATGTCAAGCTGCTCTGAATGTGTTCCACAGTGGAGAGCAGCAGCAGCAGAGCGAGCAGTGAGCACAGAGCTTCAGGGAGTGTCAGAACAGATTAAAAGCCAGTCTCCTCTCTTCTACCCCCATTTTACTTATTTTCTCTCTCTCGCTTGCTCGCTCCCTATATATACACAGAGTCTCAGCGAGGGAGAGATCCTAGCTAATGAGGCTTGGCCTTGTCTGATCTGCAGGGTTGGTGCTGTAAGGACTTTAGCCGGCACAGCAGGGTGGGAAGGACACAGATGGACATCTGGGATAGTGGGATTTGATCAATGACCTCTTGACTTTATCACTCCCCTTGGTGTGTGTCATGACTAGGTTTTAGAGGACACACTTTAATTGCAGTCTTATAGATGCTTGAAATGTGACAGAGATGCATCCTAGTTGATCACAATATAGCTATTAGGCTGTTTATAACCAGCTATTGTATATCTGTGTGGCTTCTTAATGCTCTAAGAGCACTAAACGTTATATCTATATATGCTGTTCTATGGCAAACCTTTTAATTTATTCTTATAGATGACACCACCAATGGCAGCTAATTCAATCTTTACTGAACAGTAAAAATCCCAAAGTGGAACACTGAAAATGACGACATTCTAAGAACTCACTCTACACTCGACAAAGGGTTTAAACCCATGATATGTTTACGTGGCCCTTTAGAAAAGGCAGTCAATTTGCTACTGCAGCTAGAGCTGTGATGTGCAGCAGAATGACATATACTATAGCCCCCCTATGGATTCCTCTACATGAAATATCCTGGGCTTAGCAGTGTGCAGCACTATGCAAATAGGACATCATTGTCCTGAGTGCCGTCTCCATGTGCTGCTTGACTTAGAAAGGAGAAAATCACATTCTAACCGTGACACTCTGCTTGACTAGCATGGACATACAGGGAATATACATCAAAGCAATGTACTAGGTGCATGGAGAGGGGACATGAATAAAGAGGAGGAGTCCTGAGTTAAGAACTAGGAGTCCAGAAATACAGGAGGAAATATATGTACACTACATGACCAAAAGTATGTGGACACCTGCTTGTTGAACATCTCATTCCAAAATCATGGGCATTAATATGGAGTTGGTCCCCCTTTGCTGCTATAACAGCCTCCACTCTTCTGGGAAGGCTTTCCACTAGATGTTGGAACATTGCTGCGGGGACTTGCTTCCATTCTGCTACAAGAGCATTAGTGAGGTCGGGCACTTATGTTGGCCGATTAGGCCTGACTCGCAGTCAGCGTTACAATTCATCCCAAAGGTGTTCGATGGGGTTGAGGTCATGGCTCTGTGCAGGCCAGTCAAGTTCTTCCACACCGATCTCGACAAACTATTTCTGTTTGGACCTCGCTTTGTCATGCTGAAATGGGAAAGGGCCTTCACCGAACTGTTGCCACAAAGTTGGAAGCACAGAATCGTCTAGAATGTCATTGTATACTGTAGTGTTAATATTTCCATTCACTGGAACTAAGGGGCCTAGCCCGAACCATGAAAAACAGCCCCAGACCATTATTCCTCCTCCACCAAACTTTACAGTTGCCACTATGCATTGGGGCAGGTAGCGTTCTCCTGGCATCCGCCAAACCCAGATCCGTTCTGCACTTACAGTTGACTGGGGCAGCTCTAGCAGGGCAGAAATTTGACAAACTGTCTTGTTGGAAAGGTGGAATCCTGTGACGGTGCCACGTTGAAAGTCCCTGAGCTCTTCAGTAAAGCCATTCTACTGCCAATGTTTGTCTATGGAGATAGCATGGCTGTGTGCTCGATTTTATACACCTGTCCGCGACGGGTGTGGCTGAAATAGCTGAATCCACTAATTTGAAGGGGTGTCCACATATGTTTGTGTGTATATATAGTGTATTTTTCCATTTATTTCATGCAGATTTGTATTGGGGTATGAAGCTCATGTTACACTATTAATTCATCATCGATTTGACGAACCAAACCAATCGTTTCAAGAACGACTTCAAGGAGAAGCGCATATGATTTTGGGATGATTTCCTTTTTTACTGATTACTGATGTCGTCTCTCTTCTTCTTCCCCACATCACTCGATCTACAGGCTCTACATACAGTGTTCTGTCCACCATGCCCTCAGACTCTGAGAGTAGCAGTTCCCTAAGCAGTGTCGGTAAGTATGGGGCCAAGACGTGTGTGTGTGTGTGTGTGTGTGTGTGTGTGTATAATCCAAGTCATGGTTTCGGTAGTCTCAACGCCACGCAGTGCAGCTTTGTTTATACCAGAATAACCCCACTAGTCCAATAAGACATCATTCAGTAAAGACTCATTAGTGCTTGCCAATGTTCCCTACGGCAGCCCAGCTGGACCCATGCCAATCTCTCTCCTTTCTCTCCTCCATGAGTTTAGTTCACCATGCTACCTCCTTAACATGCACACTCACTTACTCACTCTTGCTACCAGAGCTTGACAGGGGTCCAAATGACACTGCGCGTCACTGGCTGTTACATAAACCCTTAAGGGCCCAACCTGGTGCCAAGGATCCTCTGAGTTCCTCCCTGGCGCTGGCTCTGCCGGTCGGTCTGTCTGTTGGCCAGGCCCGCTCCTTCTGTTTCTGTTCTGGGAAGAGTGGGAAAGAGGGAGGGAGGGAGGTAGAGAGAGAGGGGGGTCTGCTGTCTGTCTGTCGGCCTCCTTGCCAGGCCCGCTCTTTCTGTTTCTGTTCTGGAAAGAGGGAGAAAGAGAGGAAGGAGAAGGGAGGTAGAGAGAGGTAGAGAGAGAGAGAGGTGTTTGCTGTGAAAGGGGGAGATCCAATAATTTAACCTATAAGTGGTCGCAAGGAAGAGACACAAAGAAAGGTAGCTGTTTTAAAGTATTGGGACACAGCCCCGAGCATGGAAGATATTTTATAACCGTGGCTAAGGGAACACGGCTAGAAGGAAATTATTAATTTAAATAGAAAGTAAGCATTTCACGGTAAGGTGTACACATGCTGTATTCGGCGCATGTGACATACAATTTGATTTGAATATTAATCTTCTACTCAATGACTTACAAAGACCTTTGTATTTTTGAATGACTGCACAAATGCATTGGTTAATGCAATACTATGAAAGTGTCCTAGAGACTCTGCATAAGCCAGCCAGACAGAAAGTACCAGGAATATGTTTTATTTAATCCAATATGCTGCTTGTCATTTTCATGTCAGAGATTACCAGCATTGTTGCCATGTGAATCTGAGGTTATTCTTGGAAATTGTAGAGAAGATTGTCATGGAAAAGATTAAAGAGGAATTTCATATCAGACAACCGCTGTTCTAAAGCAGTACCTTGGTAGTAAATTTGTTCAGAATGTCTAGGACAAGGCCTAAACCACTTCAGACCTTATGTGCGCAAAGAGCATTGTACTGTATAATGCGCTACAGTTTGTTTTGTTGTAGTCCTGTGTTTGCTGTGATGTATTCAATCATCTTTTACTGTCCCAGTCTACTGGTGATGGTAACTGGGTTTTTCAGGAATATTACACTTAAACCCAACATAATATAGTATTCAGGAGAAGTTGACATAAAGTTGCATGAGGTTTAAGTGAGTCTTGGGATTTGTGTGCCTAACCTCAACCTTCACATGAATAATACTCATGTCAACATAATATTCTTGCAAAGGTCAGATTCTTGTGTAAGTACCTAACTTTTTTAACTCAAGTCAAATGTCAGCTGTGGCAGGCCTATGCAGCTGTAATAGAACTATATTCCCCCAGAATAAGACACAGGAGAACCAGATCAAGCATCATGTCCAGTTAGAATCACCTCTAATACAAAGGACTGAGCTTATAAAATGTATATACCCTTATGTGTGTGTGTGTGTCTGTGCTTGTTTGTTTATATTGTGATGTAAGTGTCTTCCTCCCCTTCCTGTCCCGTGTATTCCGGTGGCAGTGAGCTGCTCTTGCCCCTGGTGACATACTCACTGTTGCAGGTTCACCCCCCGGTACCGGTAACGGCTCAGTCTCGTCCCCGCTCCCAGCCATCAACGACAACCGGCCAGCCGGTGACAACCTGGACACCATCCTGTTCCAGCTGCGTCAGGTGACCCGTGAGAGGGACGAACTCCGCAAGCGCCTGGCCCTGGCATCGCCTGGCACCACCTTCGACGACTGCAGGTACAAACAACCCCCCCCCTACACATAAGTAGAGTAGATCGTCTTTATACTGTACTATACACCAATGTCTCCATGCAACAAGTATTCAAAATACAATATTTAGACAGAGCATACATTCCAGCTAATCATAAAAGTTAAGGTAGCCTACAACAGAGTAAAAAAAAAATATTCAGCCATTGTTGTGTTATCTTTAAGCACCTGAACTACATCACATGGTCTGCTATGATAGACTGACTGCAACACTTGGTTAATTGCTGTCTGTATGGGTCATTACTTTGAGGTCAGTGACCTGGTGGTTTATGATTGGTCATGTTTACACACACTTTTATAAAGCCCTCTGTTTCCTGAAGCCATTGTACAGAATCAGGAGGGATGCACAATAGTGAGTTCATCTCTCACAAGCAGACATGTACCCTCAGGGAAAAGGGTTAGGGTCCGATGATGATATTAGGAACGTTTGCTAAACAAGTTAACAAACTGTATGTACAGACACGGCTATGAAAAGTAGTCTCTAGAAAGTTGCGTAGGCCTGCGTCTGACTTGAGTGCATTTATGCGCTACAGACGTTTTCGTTAGAATACCAATTTTCGGGATGCCTCATGGTCTGATAAACAACGCTGTAGCTCGGCCACCTTCCACCGCAGATGCCGAAGGCCACTGTTGGCGGATGCAGTGGATTGAGACGCAGCCCAGGCAAAAAAAACATATCTCTAGCTTAAACAGACGGATTTTGATGGGTATTTTTATTCTTATGCTAATTCAATTTCATGGGGGGGGGGACAGGGACATCAACTAGGGGGTTAACTGACATTGGGCTGATCTTGTAGACAAGGTCTCAGGTTGATGATGTGATGCATTACTCCACTCATGTCGTTGTTTCCCCAAAGGCCGAATTCCAAAGCCAGCCACGACTACGAGCGTCTAAAAAGTCAGTGTACGAGGGCCATGGCAGATCTGCAGTCTCTACAGAACCAACACACCAAGACTCTGAAGAGGTGTGAGGAGGCCGTCAAGGAGGCTGACTTCTACCAGTGAGTACCACCATCATCAACACTGATTGGGTTGGTTGGTTGGGTTAATCGATTGGCTGGCTGGCTGGCTGGCTGGCTGGCTGGCTGGTTGGTCGGTCGACTGACTGACTGGTTTGTTGGTTAACAAAAATACATGAATTGTCTGGGGAAAGGTGGACATTTAGTAGTCCTTGAGTACACTGCCCAGCCTAATGTCAGGAATAATCTGTTAGTTCACTAACTGTTTCTGAATAGACTGTTGTAATTAGATGGGAATAATGAGAGGTTTTATGGAGTCATTGTTTTACTCATTTACAGACGGGAGAAGTGCCTGGTGAACATTTATGTGCTAATGGTCTGTTTCCATTTAACTGGAATAGGGATTACCTAAATGTGAATTAAGGAGTTGTACAGCAATATCTTTTATAGTCAATTGTGAATGAAGTCGTATCAAATTATGTTCTATAGGGCTACCAAACCCAGCACTAAACCTACAATATGTCTAGCAGTCATGCTTTTAATCTGGGGGGGTTTCCTTTGTACACACTTACTAGAGTAAACATAAACTCTAACAGAGTACCACACATGTACAGTTTTGCAAAGTTCTTTAAGGACAATATGTGGTAATCTGTGGCATTAAATCCAGGCATGTAAGGTGTGGGTGTGCGCACACGCACGTGTGGGTACCCAGTGAGACAGATGAGTGAGATAGATTAGGATTATCGCTCCACTCCTGTCTCTCCATCAGGCCTGTGTGTGATTGTATGGATGGATGTAAGCCCCTGTCGCTGTCTGTCCAGGAAAGCAATCAAACAGAATGGGTTAATCTCCCTCCTAACCTCTGTCTGTATAGTCATTGACTTACATGTTCCTCCCTCCCCCAGTGAACATATAGTGCAATCAGTACTTATCGAATAAACTCAATTCAGGTCTGCAGAGAGGTTAGTCCGTACTTTCACTTTAACCTGCCTTTTGCAGACATAGCCTAGATAATGCAATCTGCTGTATAACTAATGTAACCTCATGGTAATCACAGCCCCTGTTTTGCTTTGCTACCAGTGTGTTTTTGGGCAGGCGGGCCGTGCTTCCAGCCTTCATGAAGAATCTCCGCTTGCTTCTATTTAGACCTTGTTATGATGTGCCATCAAAGTCAGGAAACTGTGTCTTCCCCTCCCCCAGTTTTGACCTCTCCCTCTCTGTCTCCAGTATTCTCCACAGTCGTGTGTTAGGAGATCAGTCTCAACTGAAGGAGGAGCTGGAGGTGTTGAGGAGAGACAACACTCAGCTTGTCAGGGAACACAACCACCTGAAGCAGAGCTGTGAGGAGCTCCGCAGGCTACACAGCGAGGACCAGAAGGAGGTGGCCGACATGAGGCTGCAGCAGCAAGAGGTACACACACACACACAAGGTTGCTGTGACCTATACTGGGTTGATGTGCTTTCAGATACCCACACATCCCTGGAGAAGACTGCTGCGTTGGACAGGACGTGCGCACACACAGACACACACGGCTGGGAGATGCATATTGAGCACTTCTGTAAAGGGCAGTGCTGGAGGACAAGGTCACTGGCTCATGTAAAGGGCATGTAGGCAGTAGGCACATTCCCCTTGTTCCTACTGCTCCTCCTGTGTTCACAGATCTGTAAGTTCAGGAGAAGTGTTTAAACTCACCAGGATAGAGTACTAGGTCTCCATCTCCTGTAAAGGCCACACACACCTGCATACTGCCCTGGGGTCACACCTGCTCCCACAGTAATCATCACAGACTCCAGCAAGCCTTACATACACCACACGCTCAACCAAACACACAAAAACGGCAGGGAGGTTGATGCATTTTATTTGATGATGATTTTGTGATTGTAAAGGGCCAGCAAAAGTGAAACCTAGGGGCTAGTGTACACAGGCAGAACAATTCTGATATTTTCCCAATTATTGATCTTTTGACCAATCAGATCAGATCCTTTGCCAGTAATTGGGCAAAATATCTGTATTGGGCTGCCTGTGTAAATGCAGCCTAGTAGTATTGAATAGTCCATATACTGCAGCGGCTCACTGTTGCCATCTGCTGACCAACCGGTGTAAAATGAATCAATGCTCAATCTGGCTTGGTTCTGGTTCCGGTGGCTTGGTTTGGTTACAACATGCTTGAGAAGAAGTAAATAATCTATCACTATCACTCCGGGATTTTTTTTTTGTATTAATTAAATAAAGTAACGTTTCGACAGGAAGCTTCCTTCATCTGGGTTTCAGCATGGTGCTTGAAACACCAAAATTGTTTTTTTTTATATGTCAACTGTACATAATACACTGTTACGAACCCCGTGGCTTTAAACGTCTAGGGTGGATGGAGAAGAGACCCGTAACATAAATCATGCAAATTAGAATCGTGACATGGAACAGGGAGAACAAAAACTACACGACAACCATAAACTACCGTCAAACATAAAAGGTTTATTTGTGAACACACGGTAAAGGTTTGGGAAAAAGGGCTGAGCAGGACCCAAGAAATGAAACAATAGTGTAAAACACCCCTAAACTGATCTTGCCTGCCTCAAGAACCGCTAAACTACTGCTAATCATACAAAAATACAGTGGGTGGTCCGCTCAGGTCTAACTAGTGTTTATAGACAGTTTTCTTTTTTACGGGTAATGTATGCCCTTTTCCCCGAAACACAAAGTTACCAAACAGAGTAACCAGCAAATGAGTGAGTACACAGGACACCACAGTATCCATACTCACATACGAAAAGTAGTCTAGCAAAGTTACCAAACAGAGGAACCAGCAACTTAGTGAGTAAACAAAACACAGGACACCACAGTATCCATACTCACATACGGAAATAGTCTCTAACAACAAACACAACTGACCGGCTTTTAAACAATGGGATGTGTGATTGAAAAACCAAAAACAGGTGATGCAATGCAGAGGAATGTTCACTGATTGGTCCACCTTAGCAATCAGCAGACACCACAACGACCACCAATCAGGAACATACAGGACACCTGTGATTAGGGCAGAAGGAGAGGAAAAACACAAAAAGACACAGGTTACCTGTATCCGTAACACTCCCACCCTTAAAAGAGCAAACCACAATGGTTTGCGACACACATACCATCACAACACCCAAAATTCAAAAATCATCCTGACGGGATAACAAAAAAAACCTAGATCATTAAACACGAGACAAAGCATCTGCCAACACATTATCCAACCCCTTTTTGTGGCGGATCTCCAAATTATAATTTTGCACTACAAGTGCCCAACGCATAAGGCGTTGGTTCTGGTTGTACATCCGGTGGAGAAAAACTAAGGGGTTATGGTCAGTATACACTATCACTGGTAATGCACTGGAACCAACATAAACTTCAAAGTACTGCAGAGCTAACAACAAAGCTAGAGCTTCTTGTTCAATGGTGGAATAGTTTGTCTGACATTTGTTAAATTTCCGTGAAAAATAACAGACAGGATGGTCCACTCCACTCTGGTCCGGCTGCAGTAGAACAGCACCAGCACCTCTGGCACTTGCATCTACCTCCAGTTTAAACGGTCGTTCAAAATCTGGCGCAGCAAGAACAGGAGTACTACATAAGAGTGCTTTAGCAGTGTTGAAAGCAGTACGACAATCTTCAGACCATACAAATTTTCTCGCCGGACTGAGCAAATCCATTAATGGAGCAACTACCGCAGAGAAATTTTTACAGAAACTACGGTAGTAGCCAACCATCCCTAAAAAGCGGCGTAGCTCTCTTCTGGTGGTAGGTGCGGGAAATGCATTTATAGCTGAGACCTTGGCATCTAGAGGGCGCACCTGACCACGGCCGACCTGTTCACCAAGATAAGTAACAGTGGCCTTCCCAAACTCGCACTTTGCTAAGTTCAGGGTTAGAGAAGCGGTTGCTAGACGTTCACACACTACCCTTAGAGTGTTAACATGATCAGACCACTCAGTTGAATAAATTACCAGATCATCAAGGTAAGCACTACAATTAGGAACTCCAGCCAATACTGTGTTAACCAGGCGTTGGAAAGTGGCTGGTGCGTTCCGCATCCCAAATGCCATGACAGCATATTGTAGAAAGTGATCTGGGGTCACAAAGGCAGAGATGTCGGAGGCACGTGAGGTTAACGGCACCTGCCAGTAACCTTTTAGAAGATCTAGTTTGGTTACATAAGTAGCAGCACCAACAGTATCAATACAGTCATCCAGTCTGGGTAACGGGAACGAGTCGGGCACTGTGACAGCATTGACCTTCCGATAGTCCGTACATAATCTGGATGTCCCATCAGGTTTAGGAACCAGAATGCACGGAGAACTCCAAGGACTTGAACTTGGCATAGCCAGGTTATTCTCTAGCAAATAACCGACCTCATCCCTCATTATCTTTCTTTTAGAGACGTTGACACGATAAGCATGTTGCTTGATAGGTGCAGCGTTTCCAACATTAATGTCATGTTCTAACACATTTGTGCATGTAGGAACATCATTAAAAAGACATGGAAAGCTGTGTAATAGTCTCACAATATCATCTGACTGTCCGTCCGTTAAATGAATCAGGCTTGACGGGAGAGACAGCAGCATCTCTGAATTGGGCAATCTAGCACACTGCTGCTGAGTATTGCGCAACTCAAAACCATCTCCGTCCACATCATTAACATGACCTCCCACTACAGCCGTAGCAGCAATAGAGACAGCCGACTCGGCCAGTTTCTCTGGACTGTCTATCTGAGTAACGGGTCTGGTATGTTTTCAACATGTTAACGTGGCACACACGAGATTGGCGTTTTCTATCAGGAGTCTGTATCACGTAGTCAGTTTCACTTAGTTTCTTTTCAATTACATAAGGACCAGAGAAACGTGCTGACAATGACGCTCCTGGCACAGGCAACAATACAAGAACTTGGTCACCTGGCTGCAGTGAACGAGAAACAGCCTGTGTGTCATAGTGTCGTTTCATCCGTTTCTGTGAGGAAGACAGCGCTTCCTTTGCTAGAGCACAGGCACCATGTAGGCGCTCACGAAAGCGACTAACGTAGTCCAACACATTTTCTTTCACACACAACTCTTGTGATAAAAACTGATCCTTAAGGACTTTCATAGGTCCTCTCATGGTGTGTCCAAACACCAGTTCAGCTGGGCTGAACCCTAAGGATTCCTGTACTGTCTCACGGACAGCAAACAAAACTAGAGGAACTCCCTCATCCCAATCCTTCTCAGATTCCAAGCAATATTTACGGAGCATAGACTTCAGTGTCTGATGCCAACGTTCAAGCGCACCCTGAGACTCTGGGTGGTATGCGCTGGACACACGGTGTGTAACTGACAAGGATTTTAACACTTGTTTGAAAAGTTTTGAAAGGAAATTCGTACCCTGATCAGTTTGTATCACCTTAGGTAACCCAAAAGTTGAGAAGAATTTGATCAACGCTTTACTCACCACCGGAGCAGTAATCCTTCGCAGAGGAATGGCCTCTGGGTACCTGGTGGCCACACACATAATCGTCAACATAAACTGGTTACCAGATTTTGTCTTTGGTAATGGTCCAACACAATCAACCATCACATGTTCGAATGGTTCACCTATGGCCGGTATGGGACAAAGAGGCGCGGGGGAAATAACCTGGTTCGGTTTCCCAGTTACTTGACAGGTGTGGCAAGTCCGACAGAACTGAGCCACATCTTGTTTTAAACCAGGCCAAAAGAAATGTCGCAAAACTCGATCATAAGTCTTGGTGACTCCCAGATGTCCGGACCACTGGTGATCATGAGCGAGGGATAAAACATTTTGTCGAAAGGCTGTAGGAATCACTATTTGGTAAACAGCATTCCAATCTCCGCCAGCGTCAACATGGGATGTCCATTTACGCATGAGGAGATTACCATCAATGAAGTATGCCATGTTTTTCTTCTTTAGCTCCTCCTCTGAGACAACATTAGAAAAACATTTAGCTAGGCTAATGTCAACCTTTTGGTTAGCGATCAGCTGCTCACGAGTGACTGGTAACTGTATTGCCTCAGGAACAAGTTCCACATCCTTCTTCCTTTCTCTGGGCTGTTGGTCAGACTGCACCAGCTTACCAGAGGTAGCACCCGAACTATCCTCTGGGTCACACTCTGAATAGAATCGTGTTCGACAAATCTATCACTTCACCCACTTGTCGTGCTTGAGCACGTGTGACAGCACAAGCGGGGAACACATCTGGATAACCCTGTGCCAGCTCCTCGGAGAGAGACTGGTCACTTTTATCCAATACCTCCAATACGGGTATCACCTTTCCTCCGGCAATATCGTTGCCCATTATAAATGTCACACCTTTTACTGGCAACATAGGACGTACGCCAACTCTGAACACTCCACTGACTAACTCAGAGTGTACGTTCACAAAGTGCAATGGCACTGGGACGAATCCCATTTCAATTCCTTGTACTAACACACTGGAACCACAATATGTATTATTGGACAAGGGCAACACATCAGATAGTATGAACGACTGCGCCGCACCAGTATCTCTGAGGATTCTAACTGGACGCTGAGACGCTTCGTCATCTGATATAGAAACAAACCCCTCAAAAATGAACGGTTCATAACTGTGATCTGGGACTGGGACTTTCAAACCACATTCACTATGAGGCCTCTGTCTTGATTCCGGCCTTACAACCGTACGAATCAGCCCAACACCCATTGGCGGCCTGGCGTGCTGAGGCATCCCCTGTTTGCGTTTAAGCAGAAAGCAATCATTAACCATATGTCCCACCTTATGACAATAGAAACAGTGACGCACATCTTTTGGGTGTGCTGGATGTACTGCTGGTCGACTAGGACTAAAAGTTAACAACTCTGCGGCCCTGCTCTCCGTACGAGCCGAAAACACGCTCTTATGCGTCAACACAAACTCGTCTGCCAATACAGACACTTCCGACAGTGAGGATACTTTCTGTTCGTTCAGATAAACTACAATGCGTTCGGGTAAGCAATTTTTAAACTCTTCTAACAAGATTAACTCCCGTAGAGAGTTAAAAATCAGTTACCTTACTAGCACTGTGCCATTTGTCAAACAGATTTCCTTTGTCTCCAGCAAACTCCACATAAGTCTGAGTAGAAGCCTTTTTATGAGACCTAAATCTCTGTCGATATGCCTCAGGAACAAGCTCATAGGCACGAAGAACAGTAGCTTTGACCACGTCATAATTTAAGCTGTCTTCAAGAGGTAGCGCCGACAGAACCTCTTGGCCTTTACCTGTTAATTTACACTGAAGTAATAGGCACCATACCTCTTCGGGCCATTTCAATGCTACCGCTATACGTTCAAAAACACTGAAATAAGAATCAACCTCTGACTCCCTGAACACAGGTACCAAGGTGATCTGTCTACTAATATCAAAAGTAGCAGACGACACAGCTGGTGAGGACGGCTCACTAGAAGACATAGTATGAGCAGAGACTAACCTCGCTGTTTCTGCCTCTAGTTCCATTTTACGCATCTCCAGTTCTTGATCAAGCCTACGCGTCTCCAGTTCTTGATCAAGCCTACGCATTTCCAGTTCCTGATCAAGCCTACGCGTTTCCAGTTCCATCTTACGCGTCTCCAGCTTGTCTTGCCTGATCTGTGCTCGCTCTTCCGCCTCCATTTGGAGCCGTGTCGAGCGGACATCCATCCTGGCATCACTGTCAGTCAGTGGGGAGAGTGGGTCAAAACGGGGCAATGTGGCTGGAGCCTTAGCCTCGTCCTCAGACACCGATGGGCTTACAGGAGCAGCAACCACATCCCCTACAGGAGCAGCAGGGTCAGGCGGCGGTAACTCAAGCACTCGCTCGTTCAATAATATCTCTAACACTACTTCCCTAACTTCTGCTTTCACTAAACCCCTTGATATGGGTACAGAAAAGTGGTCAGCCAAAACCTGTAGATCCACTCTACGGCAATTCTCAAAAACCTCCCACGTAGGGTTTTCCAAAAATGCATCCAACTCAAAAGTAGCCATCCTAAACTAGCAACACGAGCCGTCGAATACTGAACACAAAACCAGTTAGTTACAGCTGCCAAACTCAACACTGAACCAGACACTAACTAATTTGCATGAGTAGCACGGGTATCAATGAGAATGATCCCGGACGAACCCCCACATTATGTTAGGAACCCCGTGGCTTTAAACGTCTAGGGTGGATGGAGAAGAGACCCGTAACATAAATCATGCAAATTAGAATCGTGACATGGAACAGGGAGAACAAAAACTACACGACAACCATAAACTACCGTCAAACATAAAAGGTTTATTTGTGAACACACGGTAAAGGTTTGGGAAAAAGGGCTGAGCAGGACCCAAGAAATGAAACAATAGTGTAAAACACCCCTAAACTGATCTTGCCTGCCTCAAGAACCGCTAAACTACTGCTAATCATACAAAAATACAGTGGGTGGTCCGCTCAGGTCTAACTAGTGTTTATAGACAGTTTTCTTTTTTACGGGTAATGTATGCCCAAGGGCAACTTGCTTAACTTCCCCTTTTCCCCGAAACACAAAGTTACCAAACAGAGTAACCAGCAAATGAGTGAGTACACAGGACACCACAGTATCCATACTCACATACGAAAAGTAGTCTAGCAAAGTTACCAAACAGAGGAACCAGCAACTTAGTGAGTAAACAAAACACAGGACACCACAGTATCCATACTCACATACGGAAATAGTCTCTAACAACAAACACAACTGACCGGCTTTTAAACGATGGGATGTGTGATTGAAAAACCAAAAACAGGTGGTGCAATGCAGAGGAATGTTCACTGATTGGTCCACCTTAGCAATCAGCAGACACCCCAACGACCACCAATCAGGAACATACAGGACACCTGTGATTAGGGCAGAAGGAGAGGGAAAAACATAAAAAGACACAGGATACCTGTATCCGTAACATACACTTTACTTGTATAGCACAATTCATACAGAGACGGCAACTGAAGGTGCACTAACTGTATGTGCATGTATAAACATAGAAAAGTATGAGCTCAATGACCATGTCCTTCCTCCAGGTGATGAGAGAAAACGGTTCATCAGAGGTTCTCAACAAGCTCTATGACACGGCCATGGACAAGCTGGAGGGGGTGAGGAAGGAGTACGATTCACTGAGCAAACGCTACAGCGAGAAGGTAGCCAATCACAACACGGACCTGAGCAGGCTGGAGCAGGTGGAGGAAGAGAACCGCCGACTACAGAAACAGATTGACATGCTGCTGAGACAACGAGACACGGCCATACACTACCAACAACAGTGTTCTACGTCCATGAGGAGGTAACACACAGACACACTGCTGAAACGAGACAGTTACACATATATATATATATACTACTACACACCTCACCTTCTTCCTCTCTCCCCAGGTTTGACTCTGTACAACAGGAGCTGAACAAGTCTTCAGCCCAGAACAAGGAGCTGCAGAGGGAGATGGAGCGGCTTCAGACGGAGGTGACACGCTGTAAGAACTTCCAGCTGAAGGCAGTAAAAGACTGTGAGAAGTGCAAGGAGGAGAGGGATTCTGTGTTCAACGAGTACAGGCTCATCATGAGTGAGAGGGACCAGGTCAGAGTCAAATACATATAATACATTAAGGCCTGGTTTTCCAGACACCAATTACGCCTAGTCTTGGACTAAGAAGCTACTTTCAATGTAGAATCTCCATTGAGTATTTTATCTTTGTGCAAGAATTCATCCTAAAGTAGTTTTTTTTAATTCTGGGGAACAGGTGATCAAGGAGCTGGACAAGCTGCAGACAGAGCTGGAGGCTGCAGAGGCCCGCCTCAAAAACACCACGTCTGAAAGGATGGTGGCCAGCGAGAAGATGGAGGCTCTCAGACAGGTACAGGTCAATGAATAATTTTATCAATCAAGTCAATCAAATCAAATCAAATAACACAAAAAATGCCACATGCGCCGAATACAACAGGTGTAGACATTACAGTGAAATGTTTACTTACAACCCTTAACCAACAATGCATTTATTTTTTTATAAAAAAGTAAAATAAAACAACAAAAAAGTGTTGAGAAAAAAAAGAGCAGAAGTAAAATAAAATAACAGTAGGGAGGCTATATACAGTGAGGGAAAAAAGTATTTGATCCCCTGCTGATTTTGTACATTTGCCCACTGACGAAGAAATGATCAGTCTATAATTTTAATGGTAGGTTTATTTGAACAGTGAGAGACAGAATAACAACAAAATAATCCAGAAAAATGCATGTCAAAAATGTTATAAATTGATTTGCATTTTAATGAGGGAAATAAGTATTTGACCCCTCTGCAAAACATGACTTAGTACTTGGTGGCAAAACCCTTGTTGGCAATCACAGAGGTCAGATGTTTCTTGTAGTTGGCCACCAGGTTTGCACACATCTCAGGAGGGATTTTGTCCCACTCCTCTTTGCAGATCTTCTCCAAGTCATTAAGGTTTCGAGGCTGACATTTGTCAACTCGAACCTTCAGCTCCCTCCACAAATGTTCAATGGGATTAAGGTCTGGAGACTGGCTAGGCCACTCCAGGACCTTTAATGTGCTTCTTCTTGAGCCACTCCTTTGTTGCCTTGGCTGTGTGTTTTGGGTCATTGTCATGCTGGAATACCCATCCACGACCCATTATAAATGCCCTGGCTGAGGGAAGGAGGTTCTCACCCAAGATTTGACGGTACATGGCCCCGTCCATCGTCCCTTTGTTGCTGTGAAGATGTCCTGTCCCCTTAGCAGAAAAACACCCCCAAAGCATAATGTTTCCACCTCCATGTTTGACGGTGGGGATGGTGTTCTGGGGTCATAGGCAGCATTCCTCCTCCTCCAAACACTGCGAGTTGAGTTGATGCCAAAGAGCTCGATTTTGGTCTCATCTGACCACAACACTTTCACCCAGTTCTCCTCTGAATCATTCAGATGTTCATTGGCAAACTTCAGATGGGCCTGTATATGTGCTTTCTTGAGCAGGGGGACCTTGCAGGATTTCAGTCCTTCACGGCGTAGTGTGTTACCAATTGTTTTCTTGGTAACTATGGTCCCAGCTGCCTTGAGATCATTGACAAGATCCTCCCATGTAGTTCTGGGCTGAGTCCTCACCGTTCTCATGATCATTGCAACTCCACGAAGTGAGATCTTGAATGGAGCCCCAGGCCGAGGGAGATTGACAGTTCTTTTGTGTTTCTTCCATTTGTGAATAATCGCACCAACTGTTGTCACCTTCTCACCAAGCTGCTTGGCGATGGTCTTGTAGCCCATTCCAGCCTTGTGTAGGTCTACAATCTTGTCCCTGACATCCTTGGAGAGCTCTTTGGTCTTGGCCATGGTGGAGAGTTTGGAATCTGATTGATTGATTGCTTCTGTGGACAGGTGTCTTTTATACAGGTAACAAGCTGAGATTAGGAGCACTCCCTTTAAGAGTGTGCTCCTAATCTCAGCTCGTTACCTGTATAAAAGACAACTGGGAGCCAGAAATCTTTCTAATTGAGAGGGGGTCTCATACTTATTTCCCTCATTAAAATGCATTTGACATGCGTTTTTCTGGATTTTTTGGTTGTTATTCTGTCTCTCACTGTTCAAATAAACCTACCATTAAAATTATAGACTGATCATTTCTTTGTCAGTGGGCAAACGTACAAAATCAGCAGGGGATCAAATACTTTTTTCCCTTACTGTATACAGGGGGGTACCGGTGCAGAGTCAACACCTCGTCTGAGAGGTTCATAAATTATTTAATCAGTCAAAACACTTAGAGGGTGATAGCCAGGGAGGAGATTGAGGCTCGCAAACAGGTAATTATCATAGGTTAATCAATTAATATATATCTGTTTATTAATCAATCAAACTCACCTCGTCTGAAACAATGGTGGCCATTGAGGCTCTCAGACAGCTGCTCGGTCAATTAGCTAAATTTGTCGCTGCCAGATCAACAAAGCGATTTTATGATTGTGTTATGGCATTAAATATGACTTGATTGTGGTTGTTTTTAGGAGCTGAACTCGTCGTTGGTGGACCGGGACAGGGCAATCTGTGAGAGGAACGAGCTGTTGGAGAAGTACTGCCACGAGGTGAAGGACAAGGCTGAGGCCCAAAAGGAGCTGAGCCAAGCCTGTAAAGATATTGAGACGGTCCGGGAGGAGAGAGACGTGGCCCGCAAGGAGAGGACAGAGGCCATCATACAGAGAGATCAGCTACTGAGAGAATACTACCAGGCTAGACAGGTAACACAAACACACCTGAAACAACACACACACCTTACAGGTATGATACACAACTGTCTTAGAGAGAGGACATAGGCTGTCAAAAGGTGCATGATAAAGAGCTTAGAGGATCCCATAAGCTGTCAACCATTTGGATTATGTGAGTTGCATGACCCTAAAGCGGATTTAGTGCCTTAGACAAATGCTGCTATTGCTGCTCCTGACACTTCCCTGATCAGACCACTAGATGGCCCTCCTACTGCGGTTTTACAATACAGGAGTCGGGATGCTTCAAATCTGTGATAGAAATCCCAGTTGGATGATTCCTTCGCTACTGATCCCTTCTGATTCCGGGAATTCTCCAACTGGGATTTCTGAGAAACCTGAGAACTTTGTGAAAGTTTCAGGAAATGTGTGTTTGATCTGTTGAAGTTTCATGTATTGAAAGTGGCTGACTAGCGTGTGTCCATGTGTGTCCGTGTCTGTGCGTGTGTTCATGTCTGTGTGTGCTCGACAGAAACAAGACTCTGCCACCCTGGACATAGAGCGGGCCAACAAGGAGATGGAGGTGTTGAGGAAGCAGTACGAGGCCATGTCCCAGGAGCTGAAGGAGGCTACGCAGGAGGCAGAGGTGGCCAAGTGTCGACGTGACTGGGCCTTCCAGGAGAGAGACAAGATAGTGGCAGAGAGAGAGAGCATACGGTGAGAAATAGGAAAGAGTGGCGTAGGCTCTTTTTTAATTCCTCTTTCCTTGATTCCTTGCATTTTCTCTCCTTGCCTCCTTCTGAAAACGCATTTGAGTAGAAGGTCCGAGAGGAGGAACCTTGGGTCTTCCTCAATGTGTTTTGAGAAGGAGGCATGGAGAGAGGAAGCAATTAATATTGACTGACTAAACTGTGCTGATGCTTGATAATGTCATATCCTGCCCCTCCAGGACGCTGTGTGACAACCTGCGTAGGGAGCGGGACCGGGCGGTCAGCGATCTGGCCGACGCCCTTCGTAACCTTGACGACATGAGGAAGCAGAAGAATGACTCGTCACGGGAACTGAAGGAACTCAAGTGAGTCCCAGAGCACACAGACACACACAGAAAATGTCTGGCCTCCTCTAAATAACCTTTTTCTAAGCTGGCCCCTGTAAGAATATAGTTGAATAGCCCAGGTCTATGAGGTTAATTAAACACACACACACATACCATACCATACCACACCACACCACACCACACACTTTCCACTTTCTCAACCCCCTTGTAGTGATGTGAAAAGCTCCCTCTACTGGTCAGTGTGTGACTGCCATATTAAATTATCTCCGTATCTTGACTTTGAGAGCTCGTCCTCCTTTCCTGTGACGAAGAAGAAAAGCGTAACATTTAGGTGAAGTCAACAACCCCCTCAAGGCCTGCCTCCTAAGGACATCATGTATCTTGGTGACAGTCAGCCACCATAGGCCTATTTCTCCTTCTACCTTTCCTTTACACACTGTAGAATATTACCTTGCTACTACTTTTTGACTTTGGTAACACTTCACTTGCAGCACCTTGAAAGGTGGCTTTGCCCTATAGATAACTATGGTGGGTTGCTTTGCCCTATAGATATCTATGGTGTCCTATAGATGTAGTTATACAGCATTTAGAAACTGTATGAAAATGCTACAAGGCAGAAGTTTCCTCATTTAGCAGATAGTGTACATGCCCTAAGGGACATGTAGGTCTATCCTGCACACTGTTGTTATGCGCTTTGATCTGTGTGATGTCACTTCCTGTGGTCAGAGAGAAGATGGAGAGCCAGCTGGACAAGGAGGCGAGGTTTTGTCAGCTGATGGCCCACAGCTCCCATGACTCAGCCATCGACACAGACTCTCTGGAGTGGGAGACGGAGGTGGTGGAGTTTGAGAAGGACAGGGTGAGACTCAAATAATTTTATTGATTTTATTGAATTATTATTGAATTACTATTTGACTTACTTTTGATGAGGAATCGATTGTTTGGATGGATGGCTGGATGAATTAATGGATGGATCGATTGATTGAATAAATTAATTTCTGTGCCTTTAAACAGCTTGGAAAATTCCAGAAAATGATGTCATGGCTTTAGAAGCTTCTGATAGGCTAATGGACATCATTTGAGTCAATTGGAGGTGTAAACTCAGTGCCTCTTTGCTTGACATCATGGGAAAATCAAAAGAAATCAGCCAAGACCTCCACAAGTCTAGTTCATCCTTGGGAGCAATTCCCAAACGCCTGAAGGTACCACGTTCATCTGTACAAACAATAGTACGCAAGTATAAACACCATGGGACCACGCAGCCGTCATACCGCTCAGGAAGGAGACGCGTTCTGTCTCCTAGAGATGAACGTACTTTTGTGCGAAAAGTGCAAATCAATCCCAGAACAACAGCAAAGGACCTTGTGAAGATACTGGCGGAAACAGGTACAAAAGTATCTATATCCACAGTAAAACGAGTCCTATATCGACATAACCTGAAAGGCCGCTCAGCAAGGAAGAAGCCACTGCTCCAAAACCGCCATAAAAAAGCCAGACTATGGTTTGCAACTGCACATGGGGACAAAGATGGTACTTTTTGGAGAAATGTCCTGTTGTCTGATGAAACAAAAATAGAACTGTTTGGCCATAATGACCATCGTTATGTTTGGAGGAAAAAGGGGGATTCTTGCAAGCTGAAGAACACCATCCCAACCGTGAAGCACGGGGGCAGCCCCATCATGCTGTGGGGGTGCTTTGTTGCAGGAGGGACTGGTGCACTTCACAAAATAGATGGCATCATGAGGAAGGAAAATTATGTGGATATATTGAAGCAACATCTCAAGACATCAGTCAGGAAGTTAAAGCTTGGTTGCAAATGGGTCTTCCAAATGGACAATAACCCCAAGCATACTTCCAAAGTTGTGGCAAAATGGCTTAAGGACAACAAAATCAATGTATTGGAGTGGCCATCACAAAGCCCTGACCTCAATCCTAGAACATTTGTGGGCAGAACTGAAAAAGCATATGCGAGCAAGGAGGCCTACAAACCTGACTTGGTTACACGAGCTCTGTCAGGAGGAATGGGCCAAAATTCACCCAACTTGTGGAAGGCTACCTGAAACATTTGACCCAAGTTAAACAATTTAAAGGCAATGCTACCAAATACTAATTGAGTGTATGTAAACTTCTGACCCACTGGGAATGTGATGAAATAAATAAAAGCTGAAATAAATCATTCTCTCTACTATTATTCTGACATTTCACATTCCTAAAATAAGGTGGTGATCCTAACTGACCTAAGACAGGGGATTTTTACTAGGATTAAATGTCAGGAATTGTGAAAAACTGAGTTTAAATGTATTTGGCTAAGGTGTATGTAAACTTCTGACTTCAACTGTAGATAACCAGTGAACAGTATGTTAAACTTTGCTGTTTTCCTGCAGGATGACATGGATTTGAAGGCACTTGGGTTTGACATAGCAGAGGGGGTAAATGATCCGTATTTACCAGGAGATTGTGGAATATTTGTGACGAGAGTGGACAAAGGAAGTATTGCAGATGGAAGGTTAAGGTAATTCTCTATGATTTGTTACATTTCTTGAGGTTCAAGTTCAAGAACCCCTGTTCTTTCCTCATCTTCATCATCCCCAATAACACATTTTTACTTCCTGCTTTTCAGAGTGAACGATTGGTTGCTGAAGATAAACGACATGGACCTGACCAACAAGGACAGGAAGCAGGTGGTAAAGGCAGTGCTTAACGGAGGCGGGCTGATAAACATGGTGGTGCGCAGGAGGAAGTCCCTGGGAGGGAGGCTGGTCACCCCCGTACACATTAACCTGATCGGACAGAAAGGTAACACTTTTTTGTGGAAACCGTTTACTCCAAATGTAAAATGTTTTGCAAAGAAAACGAGAGTTTCTATTAAACAAATTCAGGTAGGTCCATCCCCCTTTCATTCCGTTTGCTCTGTTTGCCGCCGTCTGGTTCTTAGAGTAAACTGTAAATCACTTAATCAATCATTCAACAAAACAACAAATCAACTAGAACAGGTGTGTATTCATCAGTTGGATTCTGTTGCAAAAGGTTTGGTCTGTTGCAAAACGTTTTGCAACGGAATTCGACTAATGAATACACCCCTGTTCTAGTTGATTTAATGTTTTGTTGAATGTTTGATTGGGTGATTGATTTGATTTCTTGGGTTGATTGATTGTATTATATCATTTGTATGCATTTGGTATTCTTCTAGTACAGTATTTTAATGTAACACATTGCTTTTCACAAGATGGTCTGTCATAAGATTTCTTTAATAAATATCTCTTCTCTATTCCAGACAGTGGTATAGGTCTGGAGAGTGGTGTGTTTGTGACGGCCCTTGTCCAGGGGAGTCCTGCTTCCAGGGAGGGATCTCTGACGGTTGGAGACAGACTTATCGCTGTGAGTCCTCCTCCTTCTCCTCTACCTCCTTAGTTTCTCCTTCTAATTTTCCTCATACTCTTTGTCTCCTGCTCTTCTTCTTCCTCCATCACCCCATCCACCTCACCTCCTTATCCCCCTCCTCCTCTTCCTCCTGCTTCTACTCCTACTCCTCCTCTTTTCCAACCTCTACCTCCTTTTCCTTCACCTCCACCTGATTTTACCCCTGTTCCATTTCAGTCTCTAGTGATTTGGTGACAGACAGAATCATAGCCAGTCATCACTCTACCTGGCAGAATGACCTTCTCTCTAATCATGATCCACCAACTCAATCTGCAATCATAATCCTCCAGGTCCTTACTGTGAACCTCTGCAGCTTAATAAAACCACTGGGCTTAGATATCTCCCCACTCACCTCTAATGGCAGACCAAGGCTTGCGTCTCAAATTGCACCCTATTCCCTACAAAGCGCACTATTATTTACCAGAGTCCATTCGGCCAAGGTCGAAACTAATGCACAATATATGAAATAGGGTGCCAGTTCGGACGCACCCCTGTTGACACCCTCACCTTTAATAGTGAAGTCTGGCTAACTGATATGGGACATGATAGCTAAGTGTTAGTGATTAGCGAGCATAAGACCAGATGCCTGCAGATGTCAATCATGGTTGTGTATCATCTTATACCATGTCCTTGTAGTTGTTAGTAACTTAATGTAGCAGGTTATATTTCACATATACAGTAGATGTTTAATTATGTTAGTAAGCAAAGGACTTGAACGCGCTGAACCAACAGTGACATGTACACAATTTGCATATGCCACAGCTGCACTCTTGCACTCTTAATGCTCATTACTCAGACTAGACTCCCCAGATGGAATAACATGCTTCAAAGAGTACTGTTTCATTTTAGATGTTAAAAGTTCACTGAATTCTCTTTGTTGGTGGGGGGGCATGTAGCCTAGCGGTTAGAGCGTTGGGCAATTAACCGAAAGGTCGCTGGTTCGAAAACCCGAGCCGACAAGGTGAAAAAATCTGTCAATGTGCCCTTGAGCAAAGCACTTAACCCTAATTAGCAAGGCTGACCCTGTTAAACAACACATTTCACTGCACCTATCGGTATATGTGACAAACGTTTTTTATTTTAAAGACTCAGGCTTGAATACATTACCTACTTTCCTCTTTCCCCTTCCTGCGTTCCTCTCCTCGCCGCAGTATTTTATAATTCATCTCAGGCCTATTGTCATGGAAATGTGGGGATTGAGAAAGGAGTGTGGGGGTGTTATAGTTCTAAGAAGAACCACTGGCCTAGATTTCTAATAGTATCCCACTACAGCAGCAGGCAGACTCAAGTCTCTGGCACTGTGTTCTTCAGGTGCAGGGGATCTCTATTTGGGGTTAGGGTTAGTTTAATTCTCATCCTATCTTGAAAGCAATACCACCTAGCAAAACTGTATGTGTGTTTTGAGAATGACGTGTGAGTAGTGTGTGTACTGTGTTTCTGAGTGTGTCCTCTGTTGCTTCCAGATCAACGGCATCACTCTGGACAACAAGTCGGTGACAGAGTGTGAGACACTGCTGAGGAGCTGCAGGGACTCTCTCAGCCTCTCTCTCATGAAGGTGCATCTAAACTAGCTCCTCTACTAAGCTCCTTCAATACACACTGGCCTCAAATTAGACTAAAGACAAGTTCTCCTCCAGTCAATGCGGAGCCACATAACAGCCTTATTTTACCATAGGGCTTTGACTTGAAGGTGAATCTAAACTTCACCGCTGACTGGCCTCAAATCAGCCTTAAATTAGACTCAGGTTCTCCTCATGTCCATGTAGTGCCATACGCTGCAACACCCTTATTTGATGCTATAGCGGGCACTGTTTTTAGGACAGCGACTGACTTTCTCAACTTTGTCAAGAACAAACATGTTAGATACTACTGCACTGCAGTGACTAGATACCAGGATAGTGTAAAAACTTTTTTTGGGGGAAAAGTTTAGAGTTTTGGAAAAAAGGAAATGTGTGTTTACTAGTCCAATGCTATTCCTAACACCCTCTCGATCTCTATCCTCTGTCCTCTATCCTCTTATGTCCCCAGTTCTTCCCTCACAGTTCGTCGGGCCAGAACATCTTCGACAGCCTGCGGGAGTCATCGTCTAACGGCCGTCTCTCCGAGGTCCACTCCAGGAACAGCCGTAACCTCAAACACAACAGCTCCACACAGACAGACATCTTCTGCCCCGACACGGGTGACGGTGGGGGAGGTAGTAACGTCAGTGTCCCAGGAGAGAGGAGGAAGAGCAGGGGGGGTGAGCCTGAGGAGGGGATGGGGGTGTACGGGGACGTCAGGAAGCCCTTCTCCATGGGGTCTCTCCGGCCGTCCTCCGACCTTGGTCTGGGTCCCCCGGGCCGCTATGGCCCCAGCGCCTTCCAGGACTGCTGCTCTGGGTCCCCCTATGCCAAGCCCCCCCCACCCCCCATGACCTACGACCCCTCTAACCCCCCCGATTGCATCACCATGGAGACCACCCTGGAGAAGAAACACAGCGGCGGCACCTGGCCGAAGATGATCGTAGGCGGGATGTCCGTCGCCGTGGATACGACCACAGTGACGACTCCGACCCAGCTGTCCATCTTCAAGTCACCCAAACAAAGGAAGTCCATCTTCGACCCGGACGCCTTCAAACCACGGCCTGAGACTGCGCCCTCGTCTTCCAAGATTGAGAACCTGTTGCCCAGTCAGCTGGTGGCCCACTCCCCGCAGCCCTCCAAGACAGAGTCTCTCTCCTCCTCCTCTACGGCCACACCCACCCCTCCGACACCGCCCACCCGCAGCGATTCGTTCAAATTCAAACACAAACAGCAGAGCAGCTCTGTCTCCGACTGCACGCTCACCTCCGACGGGAACGGGGGCAAGGGGGAGGCTGTTTCCATGGTTACGGGGGAGGGCCACAGGGAACGAGAGAAGGAGCGAGAAAGAGAGAGGGAGCGAGACAGAAACGGGAACCACTACTTCCTGGACGGGAAGGTGCTGACATCGAGGAAGTCATGTGACGAGGACATCGGACGCACCAGGGGGGAGGAGCCTGAGGTGAAGAGGCCCCGCCCTAAATCAGCGCCGGCTCTCCGACGCAGGATGACCCCCCAGTCCATCACCCTGCCCTCCTTCCAGGTCAGTTTGATGTTAATGTATAGTACTTTTCACTAGGGCCGGTCACAATAGTCTGAAGTTACTTTCTAGCTTCTCCTCTCCCCTCCATATGCATTAACATTAAAGAACTGAACAGGTGAAGTCATCCTCTAATATGTTGCGTTCACCTACCTAGCCTATGATTTAAGATCAACAATGATCAAGGAGAGGAGACAAGAAGTGCATGCCATTTTAAGACTATTGAGATGCACCTTATGTCTCAAAACACTTAATCTAAAAAGAGAAACACCAGCACTGTGTAGCCTAGCACCCAACCAGTACTCCAGGGTGATACACGGCAGCCTTTTTGTGGCAGTATTTACAGCCCTGTCTATTTGTATGCCTCTTAACCAGGCTGCCTCAATGGTGATTGATGCCTCTGTACAGAGCTCCAGGCAATAAGCAGCCTAGGGCTCAAAGTGCTGAGTCAGGGGCCGTGGTCTCGTCCTAGCACTCTCAAACAGCTCCTTCAGTCTACTTCTCATCATTCTCATCTTTCTGTTTCAGGTCATTGAACTGTGACTGTGGTCCTTTATTGTCGTACTCTTTCTGTTCCTCATTAAACCCATTGGTTTCTGTATCTGTCAATCACCAGAGCTACTCCAATGATGATTACTCTCCAGAGCCCAGAGAGATGCTTCGCTCCTCCCCCAACCGCTCTCACAGACACAGTGTGGGCTTCGTCTCCACCGTCTACAACGGTACACTGCCTGCAAGTGAGTCACTCTCACACACACACACAAACACACACACTTTTATTTTATATATTGATTTTTTTTTGCACCTTTTTGCTCCCCAATTTCGTGATATCCAATTGCGATCCAATTACGATCTTGTCTCATCGCTGCAACTCCCCAACGGGCTCGGGAGGCGAAGGTCGAGTCATGCGTCCTCCGAAACATAACCTGCCAAACCGCACTTCTTAACACCCGCCTGCTTAACCCGGAAGCCAGCCGCACCAATGTGTCGAAGGAAACTCTGTTTACCTGACGACCGAGGTCAGCCTGCAGGCGCCCGGCCCGCCACAAAGAGTCGCTAGAGCGCAATGAGCCAAGTAAAGTCCCCCCGGCCAAACCCTCCCCTAACCCGGACGACGCTGGGCCAATTGTGCGCCGCCCTATGGGACTCCCGATCACGGCCGGTTGTGATAGTCTGGGATCGAACCCGGGTCTTTAGTGACGCCCCTAGCACTGCAGTGCCTTAGACCGCTGCATCACTCGGGAGGCCCCACATACACACTTTTCTATCCGGAGCCTCTCTAGCCAGTGTGTGTTCCTCCTATTTAACCAGTGTGATTGTTGTTGGGTTCTCTAACCAGTGGGTGTGTGTGTGTTGTGTTCTATCAGACTCGGCCCATCGTGTCCTGGCCCCGTGTCCAGCGGTGACTGCTGTGATGAGGAACCCAGTCTACACAGTCCGCAGCCACAGAGTGCACACCAACAACTGTCCCTCTGTCTCCTCCCAGATCTGCCAACACCAGCACAACAACCAACACCCCAGGTAATTACCCCAGACAGAATAACTACTCCAAAAATCAAGTGGAGCCCAGTCATTCCTAACGGGGGCTAATGATTGTTTAGTCTAAATTATTGGCTTGAAAATATGATGACATTGCTAAAGTAGGTAAATAATTAGTAGGCTTTGTATAACTTTGTCATTATGATGTAGGCCAATTTACTTTATGGCAATGTTGCCATTGGTAAGATAAGTTCGTTAAAAATACCTTGCAATGCTAACGTTAGCTAGCTGAAATCCGGTGCCCTCCCCTCAATCTTAGCTAGCTAGCTGAAGTCAATCTGACGACATTGCAATGATGACAAAAGGTTCTCCTACTAATCAGTTGCCTCCTTTTGAAATGTCGTCCTGTTTGAGAATGCATTGAGTAGAACATTCAGTCGTGCACCAGTCCTCAAGATGACTTTCATAAAAAGGGCATTAGTGACGCTATGTGCAACCCATGAATTATGTAGTGAGAGAGAGTGTGTGTGTGTGTGTGTTTGTCAGTCCGCAGCACCAGGGGCGTCTGAGCCTGGACCTGAGCCAAAAGCGTCCAGCAGCAGACTACTCCGAGTCCTCGTCACGCAGCAGCCACACCTCCCATGGTACCAACTCACTACCCTCCAGTGCTCGCCTGGGCCTTGGTCAGTCACCCATGCACGCACGCCAGACACACACACACGGTCATAGGGCGGCGCACAATTCCCATAGGGCGGCGCACAATTGGCCCAGCGTCGGGGTAGGCCGTCATTGTAAATAAGAATTTGCCTAGTTAATAAGAAATTGCCTAGTTTAAATAAAATGTTACATGCAGACACTCACACATACTAACACACACACACACTCACACAAAATACTCACATTATACATGCGCAACACACACACACTGACCTTTCCTCTATTCTATCAGGTTCGTCCAGTAACGTCCAGTACCGGACAGAGAGGATAAAGATCCCCTCCACTCCCCGCTACCCTCGATCCATGCTGGGCTCTGACAGAGGTACATGGATGGATGGATGGATGGATGGATGAATGCATAATTAAACAAGCAAATTAGTTAACAAAAATATGGATGGGTGGGTGGATAGACAAATTAATGAATTAACAAATGGGTGGATGGATGAATGAACACGTATTAAGATGCCTATTCCCAGAATACTGTACCTCTCGACCAATATTACCTGACGCTGGTCCCAAGGGGCCTTTAGAATGTTGATTTTCCACTCAACTAAAGAACATTATTCCAAATCAAACCGCTGACTCAGGGTATTTACAACCTGGTTACCTCTCTGAGAAATGACACTGTAACTATGGACCAATTCTCTCCCTCTCTCGCTTTCGCTCTACTACCATGTTTTAACTGTTGTGAGTATTTTAATTGTTTTTACTATGGTTGTAAGAATGAGGAATTAATGAAGTACAATCTCATCTTAATATCATTTCATTTAAAGTCTCTTACCCTCTCTCCCTGCCCCCCCCTTCCAGGCTCCCTGTCACATTCAGAGTGCAGCAGCCCCAGCCTCATCACTCCCCCTCAATCACCTCTAAACCTGGAGACTTCCTCCTTCACCAGCAGCCAATCACAGAGCTCCATATCCACCCTGCCAAGAATCTCTGTCAGCCCTGTGCCAATTGGAGAGCGGAGGAAAGACCGGTAGGAAGGGAAAGACAAGAGAAGTGAGATGGGGCTGGAAGGTCTAAAACAGTGTGTGGACTGGAGTATCCCCAGCAGTTCTATTCAATTGGTCAAATAATCACCAAGCCTTTTGTTAGCTGAATCAGGTGGGCTAGTACTAGAATACATCAAATAAGTGGAACAGGCTGAGGGTACTCGAGGAGAGGTTTAGGAAACACTGGTCTAAAGGAATACAGATAGGAAGTGTGTGATGCATTGATTATATATCAGTTAAAATACTGTTGGTATATGCAGTATAAAGCTCAGTTGAGTGTTGCTGCCATTTCTCCTTGTAGCCTGGTCCCAGATCTGTTTGTGCTTTAGCCAACTCATTTGACTATGCCAGTGGAATGATGTTCAAATTTTATTTGTCACATGCGCAGAATACAACTGGTGTAGACTTTACCGTCAAAGGCTTGCTTACGAACCCTTCCCAACGTTGCAGAGTTTAAAAATAGTAACACGAGGAATAAAATAAAAGACAGAAGAATGGAGCAATATACAGGGAGTACCAGTACCAGATCAATGTGCAGAGGTACGGGGTATTTGAAGTAGATATGTACATGGTGAAGTGAAGTGCACTACCTGAGCCACAGGGTGAAGTGACTAGGCATATCAGGATAGATAATAATAAGAGTAAAATAAAGAAGCAGCAGCAAATTATGAGTGTAAAAGTGTGTGTGTGTAATGTGTGTGTATGCATGTTTGTGTTGTGTTGGTATGCGTGGGTTTTGTGTGTTAGTCAGAAGGGTTCGCTAAACACATGCAGAAGGAACCAGGCTATTTTCCTTTTGTATTTTTTAGTTATTTCTTCTTCTCACACCAGACCTGTTCGGCCTCTGCATTTCTCTCTGTTTTCTTTTTCATCACCTCTCACTGTTTTCTTTTGCTGTCTGTCTGTCCTTCCTGTCCCCTTCCTGTTTGTTTTTCTCTCGTCCGTCTCCTCCCTCGTTTCTTCTCTTCTATCTGCCGTGTGTAAATGTCTCCAGGTCTCTGCACCGTAACAGGTCTTTTCTGAGGATTCCTCTGGCTGCTAGGCCGAGGTTCTCCTCTCTCAGGAGCCTCAGGTTTGTTGACTGACTGACTGATGGTCTTACTGTTAACATGCTTGAGTGTTGGATAGAAATGCTGAAATGAAGATGTATACACAGGCCCCCTTCAGAAAGAACTCCTAGCCCCCACCCTGAGGCACTTGACTTGTGATTAGGAGCTCGGAGTTGTTTCTGGGAGGAGCTCATTGAGATCTAGTGTAGGCACCTGGAATGTGTAAAGCGTGTGTTGTGTGGAATTCCTCACCCCTGAACAGCAGTTAGGCCGACATCCCACTTCTCAGTTGAACAGGTCTGTGCATGCCAGGTTTACATTAGCTTGTTTCACTGAAAAGATCCAGAAAATATCTAATTCCTCTTGAACCGGATTTGATATAGACGTGTGCTGCGTCTCAGTTGTCACTGACAGTTTTGTGTTTGTATGGTTGGACTTGTTGAAATGACTTGGCCACTTGTTTCATGTGTAAAGTCCTCACTGAGGCTGCATGCTACTGAATGTCTGTGCCCTTTTGCAGATGGGATGGCATTCTGTGTGTCTTTGGGTCCAATGCTAGTCACCAGGTTGAATGTGAAGATACCTCTGTCCATCACACAACCTCTGGATCTTTTGCTTGTCTTCTTCTTGTAGCACACAGTCTGTCTGTCCCTGTTATTTCTGTCGGATGGTCCTTCCTGTGATATGTAATATGCCTCCATATATGTCTCTGTGTTGTGAAAATCAGTATGTGCGTTACATAGCACCCTAATCCCTATGTAGTGCACTACTTTTGGCAATACCCTCATAGGGGAGATGAGATGCAGCCCTGAAGTTTCTCCTCCCTCCCTCCCATCAGGCCGTACCTGGAGGAACCTCGGAACGTGATTGTTCATAAAGGGGCGGAGCCTCTGGGCATCTCTATCGTCAGCGGCGAGAACGGTGGCATCTTCGTCTCCAAGGTAACAGGAGGCAGCATCGCCCACCAGGCCGGCCTGGAGTACGGCGACCAGCTCCTTGAGGTAACTTCCCTTTTTTCTGTTTCATTGCTCCTTCCTGCCAGGGTTATGGGTCATATCCATTTCAGCTCAGGAGGAAATTATAAATGTGATGATGTAGACTGCAGCCAGCACAGTCGCTTGCACATCTAGACTACACATGCGCTAATTCCCCCCTCATGGAATAAAACATTACATTTTAGCAGATGCTCTTATCCAGAGTGACCTACAGTCAGACATTCATGCCTGAGAATGACATGTAGAATTAAGTTTATTTTCAGTTAGGTTTTTTCTATAACATCTTACCTTTCTCTCCTCTTTTTCATCTCTCCCCTCCTCCTCCTCCAGTATAATGGTATTAACTTGCGTAATGCCACAGAGCAGCAAGCCAGGCTAATAATTGGTCAGCAGTGTGACACTATCACCATCATGGCTCAGTACAACCCCCACATGTACCAGCTGGGAAACCACTCACGCTCCAGGTAATACACAACACACACACACACACACACACACACACACACACACACACACACACACACACACACACACACACACACACACACACACACACCTGGAAAACCACTCACAATCCAAATAAAAAAATGAAATTTCTTCCCAGAGGTCTTTAAAAAATATATATATATATACACTGCTCAAAAAAATTAAGGGAACACTAAAATAACATCCTAGATCTGAATGAATGAAATAATCTTATTAAATACTTTTTTCTTTACATAGTTGAATGTGCTGACAACAAAATCACACAAAAATGATCAATGGAAATCAAATTTATCAACCCATGGAGGTCTGGATTTGGAGTCACCCTCAAAATTTAAAGTGGAAAACCACACTACAGGCTGATCCAACTTTGATGTAATGTCCTTAAAACAAGTCAAAATGAGGCTCAGTAGTGTGTGTGGCCTCCACGTGCCTGTATGACCTCCCTACAACGCCTGGGCATGCTCCTGATGAGGTGGCGGATGGTCTCCTGAGGGATCTCCTCCCAGACCTGGACTAAAGCATCCGCCAACTCCTGGACAGTCTGTGGTGGAACGTGGCGTTGGTGGATGGAGCGAGACATGATGTCCCAGATGTGCTCAATTGGATTCAGGTCTGGGGAACGGGTGGAGCAGTCCATAGCATCAATGCCTTCCTCTTGCAGGAACTGCTGACACACTCCAGCCACATGAGGTCTAGCATTGTCTTGCATTAGCAGGAACCCAGGGCCAACCGCACCAGCATATGGTCTCACAAGGGGTCTGATCTCATCTCGGTACCTAATGGCAGTCAGGCTACCTCTGGCGAGCACATGGAGGGCTGTGCGGCCCCCCAAAGAAATGCCACCCCACACCATGACTGACCCACCGCCAAACCGGTCATGCTGGAGGATGTTGCAGGCAGCAGAACGTTCTCCACTGCGTCTCCAGACTCTGTCACGTCTGTAACATATGCTCAGTGTGAACCTGCTTTAATCTGTGAAGAGCACAGGGCGCCAGTGGCGAATTTGCCAATCTTGGTGTTCTCTGGCAAATGCCAAACATCCTGCACGGTGTTGGGCTGTAAGCACAACCCCCACCTGTGGACGTCGGGCCCTTATACCACCCTCATGGAGTCTGTTTCTGACTGTTTGAGCAGACACATGCACATTTGTGGCCAGCTGGAGGTCATTTTGCAGGGCTCTTCCTCCTTGCACAAAGGCGGAGGTAGCAGTCCTGCTGCTGGGTTGTTGCCCTCCTACGGCCTCCTCCACGTCTCCTGATGTACTGGCCTGTCTCCTGGTAGCGCCTCCATGCTCTGGACACTACGCTGACAGACACAGCAAACCTTCTTGCCACAGCTCGCATTGATGTGCCATCCTGGATGAGCTGCACTACCTGAGCCACTTGTGTGGGTTGTAGACTCCGTCTCATGCTACCACTAGAGTGAAAGCACCGCCAGCATTCAAAAGTGACCAAAACATCAGCCAGGAAGCATAGGAACTGAGAAGTGGTCTGTGGTCACCACCTGCAAAACCAGTCCTTTATTGGGGGTGTCTTGCTAATTGCCTATAATTTCCACCTGTTGTCTATTCCATTTGCACGACAGCATGTGAAATGTATTGTCAATCAGTGTTGCTTCCTAAGTGGACAGTTTGATTTCACAGAAGTGTGATTGACTTAGAGTTACATTGTGTTGTTGAAGTGTTCCCTTTATTTTTTTGAGCAGTGTATATATAAAAGTAATCAAAGACAAAATGTTAGACTCATTCATAGTTCAAAAGTGGTGTAAAGTTGACCTCTGACCATGCCATGACATTTATTATGTAAATCCCATAGTAATCATTTGGAGAAATATACAGGCATCATTTGGCACGTCTGTATCCCATTTAAATAGATGGCACCAATCTCTCCCATTCATTTGACTGAGGTATTAAGGTTTCTGTTTCTCTCGCTCTATGCATGTGTAGTTCTCGTCTGGAGCCGGTGAGCAGCCATTCGACTCCCCAGGGCAGTGGAGCCACCACCCCAGACAACCACTCTACTATAGACACTCTGAGTGAACAGGACGAAGGAACACTCACCCCCTCCTCCAAACAGACCACACCTACAACTAGTCCTCATAGCTTCATCAGGTAACACACACACCTCTGACCGGCCCACCTCTGACTGCTCCAGCCTCTCTAACGTAATGTGTGTGTATATTGCAGGGATTGGATACAGCAGAAGACACATTTTCGTTTCGTAAGGATTAGTAAAGTATTCTTATTCTTTCCCCCCCCTCCAGGATGTCGTCAGAGAGTAGTCGCAAGGTGTGTGAACCACGGGTGGTGACTGTGCGCAGGGCCCAGGGGGCAGAGCTGGGGCTGGGGCTGTGTGGAGGGAACCTCCGGGGGGTCTATGTAGAGAGTCTGGAGGAGGACAGCCCTGCTAGGGGACCAGAGGGGCTGCAGCCTGGGGACCTCATACTGGAGGTAGGTTATACATAAACCAGCATGTGCGCAGATTTGATTTGAGACACACTAGGGATGGGGTTTTGAAATAATTTCACTATTCGAATAGTATCATTCATTTTATCTGGATATTCGAAATACATGTACACTACCGTTCAAAAGTTTGGGGTCACTTAGAAATGTCCTTGTTTTTGAAAGAAAAGCAATTTTTTTGTCCATTAAAATAACATCAAATTGAACAGAAATACAGTGTAGACATTGTTAATGTTGTAAATGGCTATTGTAGCTGGAAACGGCTGATTTTTTTATGGAATATCTACATAGGCGTACAGAGGCCCATTATCAGCAACCATCAGTCCTGTGTTCCAATGGCACGTTGTGTTTGCTAATCCAAGTTTATCATTTTAAAATGCTAATTGATCATTAGAAAACCCTTTTGCAATTATGTTAGCACAGCTGAAAACTGTTGTGCTGATTTAAAGAAGCAATAAAACTGGCCTTCTTGAGACTAGTTGAGTATCTGGAGCATCAGCAATTGTGGGTTCGATTACAGGCACAAAATGGCCAGAAACAACTAACTTTCTTCTGAAACTCGTCAGTTTATTCTTGTTCTGAGAAATGAAGGCTATTCCATGCAAGAAATTGCCAAGAAACTGAAGATCTCGTACAACGCTGTGTACTACTCCCTTCACAGAACAGCGCAAACTGGCTCTAACCAGAATAGAAAGAGGAGTGGATGGCCCCGGTTCACAACTGAGCATGAGGACAAATACTTTAGAGTCTAGTTTGAGAAACAGACGCCTCACAGGTCCTCAACTGGCAGCTTCATTAAATAGTACCCGCAAAACACCAGTCTCAACGTCAACAGTGAAGAGGCGACTCCGGGATGCTGACCTTCTAGGCAGAGTTGCAAAGAAAAAGCCATATCTCAGACTGGCCAATAAAAAGAAAAGATTAATATGGGCAGTCTGAGATATGGCTTTTTCTTTGCATTGTATTTGTCCTCTTGCTCAGTTGCTTTTCAGCGTTTTCCTAACCTTAACCTCAGTCTCCTAACCTGCTACGTTAATTCGCCTAACCTGCTACGAAAAAGTAACTTCGGTATCAAAGTGGCATGAAAATAGTTTTTCCCAGCTATAGATAGCTAGGCTAATTAAGGCCACATGCTGCACTTTCTTCCCAACCCCATTCAAGTAAAACAGCCTACCTGTTGGTTTCTCGTTGTAGCCTACTCCTTCTTATTTCACTAACTTTTAATTCCGCAATTGTTTTCCATTTTGCATTGCGTTAGTGAACGCTTACTCCACTTGCTACACATTGAGCCTCTTTGCCACTTTGAGTGGCCAACATAAACAAGCTACACACGTGAAGGCTACCAGTCTTTTTTATGGGGCACCGTGCACATTATAAACTACTTTGAAAAGTTTGTTTTATTAAATTAATGATTTGAAATATGGTATATCCTTGTATGTAACAATGTCACATGGATATTTGAATTTAATTAAGAAAAAGCCTTTTCAGTGTAAAAAGCTGGTTAAAATAGGCCTATATTAGGATATTTTTATTATTATTCCCATTCGGATATTTGAATAATCGTGCACATCCCGAACATACAAACACACACACACACACACACACACACACACACACACACACACACACACACAGTGTATAATAACCTTTTTATAAGTGACAATTTTGCACTCTGCAGCATCTCTTCCAAAGCCCATCACCATTCTCCCTGCCTGTCTTTGTTCCTTCATCGATTGCCCCGCCTCCCTTTCTCTATCATGACACTGCGGTCAATCTATCTATACAGAGAGACGAAGGTAGCTAACTCATACTATCCCATTCCTGGCATGCTCCCTTCCTGTCACTATAAGCTCTGTTCTCCAAACAGGCCTAGAGCTTTGTCATCAGGACAGAACACACAGTAGAACTTAAACCTTTCATCTCCCTGGCAATTCTCCTCCTCCTCTCATCTTTGGTCATCATCCTCCTCCTCCTCCTCCTCCTCTCCAGAACAAATCAATAGACAGACACTTCATACAGCCAAGGGGCTTCCCTCCTCCCTCTTCTTCTCCTTCTTCTTCTCCTCACTACTCAATAGACAGTCTTACAATCCAAAAGCCACTGAGTGTGAAGGAGACAGTGTTTACTCTCTGGACCAGCCCAGGGCTTTGAAATGAATTTACTGATTGGTCTAGACACTGCCAATATCTATCACTCATCTCTCTCACCCTCTCCATCTCCCTTTCGCGCTCTGTATCTCTCACACTGTTGCTCTGTCTCTGTATCTGTCTGTCTGTCTCTCGCTCTTTCTATCTCTCACACTCTCGTGCACACTCACACTATCTCCCTCTTTTCGTTCTCGTTTTTGATGGTTGAAATTTGAAAGTTTGTCTTTTCCATTTGTTTGTGTAATGTATGATGTTGAACCAGTAAAGGGGAATGTAAATTCTCTCTCTCTCTCTCTCAGTATGGGTCTGTGAACATGAAGAACAAGACTGTGGAGGAGGTGTATGTAGAGATGCTGAAGCCGGCCGAGACGGTCACTCTCAAAGTCCAACAACGACCGGACGACTTCAACATTGTCAAAGACACACCGGGGGACGGCTTCTATATCAGGTACAAACACACACAACCTGTCCCCAAAATGCCTGTTTTTCGTGATTCCCTCTATGCGGTCTACTGTACCTCCATGCACCTCCACTTCTATATACAGTGCCTTCAGAAAGTATTCACACCCCCTTTTCCACATTTTGTTGTTCAAAAGTGGGATTAAAATGGATTTAATTGTAATGTTTTGGGCAACCAACTACTCTGTCAAAGTGAAATAATGTATTTTCTTTTTTTTGTAATGAAAAATAAAACTAATATACAGTATCTTGATTGGATGAATATTCAACCCCCTGAGCCAATTCGTGTTAGAATCACCTTTGGCAGCGATAACAGCTGTGAGTCTTTCTGGATAAGTCTCTAAGAACTTTGCACACCTGGATTGTACAATATTTGCCCATTATTCTTAAAAAAATTATTCAAGCTCTGTCAAGTTGGTTGGTCAAATCAAAATCAAATCAAATTTTACAGTACCATGTTGATCATTGTCTTGCCATAGATTTTCAATGCCGATTTAGGCCAAAACTGTAACTAGGCCACTCAGGAACATTCAATGTTGTCTTGGTAAGCAACTCCAGTGTATATTTGGCCTTGTGTTTTAGGTTATTGTCCTGCTGATAGGTGAATTTGTATCCCAGTGTCTGTTAGAAAGCTGACTGAACAAAGTTTTCCTCTAGGATTTTGTATGTGCTTAGATCTATTCCGTTTCTTTTTATCCTAAAAACACCCTAGTCCTTGCCAATGACAAGCATACCCATAACATGATGCAGCCACCACCATGCTTGAAAATATGAAGAGTGGTACTCAGTAATGTATTGTGTTGAATTATCCCCAAACACTTTGTATTCAGGACAAAAAGTTCATTTCTTTGGCAATTTTTTTGCAATATCTTTTGTGCCTTATTGCAAACAGGATGCATGTTTTGGAATATTTTTATGTTGTACAGGCGTCCTTCTTTTCACTCTGTCATTTTTTGTTAGGATTGTGGCGTAACTACAATGTGGTTGATCCATCCTCAGTGTACTCCCATCACAGCCATTAAACTGTTGTAAAATCACCATTGACCTCATGGTGTAATACCTGAGCGGTTTCCTTCCTCTCGGGCAACTGAGTTAGGAAGGACGCCTGTATCTTTGTAGTGACTGGGTGTATTGATACACCATCCAAAGTGTAATTAATAAATTCACCATGCTCAAAGGGTGCCCTACTTTGCGAACCATTGGAAAACCTCCCTGATCTTTGAAATGTGCTTGAAATTCATTGCTTGACTGAGGACCTTACTGATAATTGTATGTGTGGGATACAGAGATGTGGGAGTCATTTAAAAAGCATGTTAAACACTGTTATTGCACACAGTCCATGCGATTTATGTGACTTGTTAAGCACATTTTCACTCATTAATTTATTTAGGCTTGCCATAAAAAAGGGGTTGAATACATATTGACTCAAGACATTTCAGCTTTTTAAATGTTTTATTAATTTGTAAACATTTTTAAAAACACAATACCACTTTGACACAAAATCACAATTTAATCCATTTTAAATTCAGGCTGTAACACAAAATGTGAAAAAAGTCAAGTGGTTTGAATACTTTCTGAAGGCACCAGTGAAGCCCATGGAGAGGAGCTATCTCTTCATCTAAAGCAATTGGGTCCCACATCCAGGAGGACCATCTATCTCACTTTATACAACGAGTGGGTCTAATCCTGAATGCTGATTGGCTAAACCCCAATTCCAGCTGGTGTCTATTCCACAAGTTACCACCAGCTAAATCTATGACGTTAAAATGCCTATTTACACGGTTCCATCTGACTGCGAAATCCACTGTCTCATCAACCCAGTCAGGCACTTTATAAACTTGATCTCCACTTTAAAAAGCATCTAGACATTATCTCAAAAAACATTTTAGACTAACATTTAGTTTTGAGCAGTGGAGATTTATAAACCTTGCTGTCTGTCTCTCCGACATTTGCAAAATTGTTTCAAATTCAAATTAGATCTCCTGCTGTCTCATAGTATTGAACGTGTTGGGAGTCGGGACGAGACCGAGAGGCAGGCAGTGTTTCTCAACTGTTAAAAATCATGAATCAGCTGGCATCATTTTTATGGATATATATTTGAATATGTTGGTAACCGTTAGATAGGTAGTATCTCTAAGTGATAAGGCCCTCGAAACCGGTGTTTGTTGGATATATTGGCACGGTTTGTTGGCCCTCAACGAACACCCGTGCCAATATATCCAACAAACACTGTCTTCTCTGGCATTATCACTTAGATAGTATCTCTATCTATCTCACACAGTAGGGTTGGTTTACCAGCAGACAGACCAAGGAGACTGTCTCTCTTCATTGGGCCAGGTTAAATGCCCCTGTAGAGTGTGTGCATGTCTGTCACTTTGCATGTGTAGGCAGACTCTCTAAGCAGACTCTCTAGGCAGACTGAGACAGACCATAGATGCAGGCTGTGAATGAAGAGGATTAGGGGGAAGTCTGTTGGTAAGTGCAGCTGTTTGTTGTTAGAAGTCTGTAGAAAGCTGAATTTTTGTGTCCCAAATGGCACCCTATTTGCTATATAGTGCACTACTTTTTTTTTTTAACCAGGCCCCATTGGGCTCTGGTCAAAAGTAGTGCACTATATAAGTAATAAGGTGCCATTTGGGATGCTGCCTGAGTCTCTGCATGGCAGCCGCAGTCACTAGTCATACAGGCCGGGTCGTGATGTCATCGGCAGTAAATACGCCCCACAGATACACTTAGAGTTGGGGCTCCAACCTTACTGCAAGCGCACACAAACTGTCACACTGAACACACGTGTGCGCACATACTAACCCTCTCTTCCTTCCTCCCCTCCTCTTCCTCCCCCTCCCTCCCTTCCTCTTATTATCCCTCCTTACCCTCTCCCTCCATCTCTCCAGAGCACTTTATGAGCGGACAGTGGAGGCAGAGCTGGACCTGAGTTTTAAGAAGGATGACATCATGTATGTGGATGATACTCTACCAAAGGGCAGCTTTGGCACCTGGATGGCCTGGCAGCTGGATGAGAACGCACAGCAGATCCAGAGAGGACAGATACCCAGCAAATACATGTGAGACACACACACTCCGACATGCAGACGTAAACACACACACACACACACACACGAGTCATGGCTGTGGTCCTCTGTAGCTCAGCTGGTAGAGCACGGCGCTTGTAACGCCAAAGTAGTGGGTTCGATCCCCGGGACCACCGTTACACAAAAAAAATGTATGCACGCATGACTAAGTCGCTTTGGATAAAAGCGTCTGCTAAATGGCTTATTATTATTATTATTATTATTATTATTATTATTATTATTATTATATTATGGCTCTTGTGTAATTATATTGTATGTCTCTGTGTGCCCGTGTCTGTGCAGGATGGACCAGGAGTTCTACCGTAGACACAGTATGACGGAGCTGAAAGACGACAAGGACAGTAAGAGCCTGTCTGCCGCTGCCAGGCGATCCTTCTTCAGGAGGAAACACAAACATAAACGCAGCGGCTCCAAAGACAGCAAGGAACTGGTGGCTCATGACGCCATTAGCACAGACTCCATACCATTCCTAGAGGGTGAGGGGACACACACACCTTTACATGGATAGAGTATTGGGCTGTAGTATGTAACTCTACCTAGAGGCTAGGTGCCACTGATTGATTTTGGTATCGGACATTTGTGTGTGTAACCATATATATATGTGTCTCTCACTCCCTCTCAAGACTGTGTGAGCCTGGCGTACCAGCGAGTCCAGAAGGTAGATTGTGCGTCTCCCAGGCCGGTCCTGATCCTCGGCCCTCTCTCAGACCCCGTCAAGGACATGCTGGTCAAAGAGTCCCCCGGGAAGTTCTGCAGATGTGTCCTGGGTGAGTAAAGTACAACATAGTACCACAATATGATACTAATAATACCCCAAACTGGTTGAGTACATTACAACAGCGTACACAAGTAGCTACAAAATAGGCCTACCCCAACCTGCCAACGCTAACTATACTGAGAGCAATTCACAAGGACTGACTTTTAAGTCAGAGATTGTGTGCATCCCAAATGGCACCCTATTCCCTATATAGTGCACTACTTTTGACCGGTTCCCTATATAGTGCACTACTTTTGACCGGGACCCTGCCATTTCTGACACAGACATTGTTTTGCATGTACTCCAAAAGCCACCTTTGTCTTAAAATAATTCTAAAACAATACAAACATTTGACATTTTAGTCATTTAGCAGATGCTCTTATCCAGAGTGACTTAGTGTATTAATCTTAAGATAGCTAGGGGGGGAAAACCACATATCTTAGTCATAATAAGTAAATTTTTCCAAAATATCAGCAAAGTCAATTGAAGTGCGAGTGTTAGTTTATGATTTTTTATTTTATTTTTTTGCTGTGGAGTTATTTAAGACAGGTAGGGTTTCAGATGTTTTTGGAAGATGGCCAGGGACTCTACTGTCCTAGCTTCAGGGGGAAGATGGTTCCACCATTGCAGTGCCAGGACAGAGAAGAGCTTTGACTGGGCTGAATGGGAGCTGCTATCATGTAGGGGTGGGAGGTCCAAGAGACCAGAGGTGGCAGATCGGCATACTTGGGTTTGAGAATAGCCTGAAGGTAGGAAGGGGCATTGTACCATGGTCTTGTAGTGGATGGGAGCTTCGACTGGGCCAATTGTGCGCCGCCCTATGGGACTCCCTGTCACGGCCGGTTGTGACACAGCTTGGAATCGAATCCGGGTCTGTAGTGAAGCCTCAAGCAGTGCGATGCAGTGCCTTAGACCGCTGCGCCACTCGGGAGGCCCTCTGTATTTCATTTTCAATAAATGTGCAAACATTTCTAAAAACATGGGGTATTGTGTGTAGACATTTTGCATTGGAAATTAGCATTTCTTATTGTACAAGTTGAGGTAGTCCCTCCCTGTTTCAGTCTGTTTTCTCCTGTTTGGTGCCTAATGAATATGACCATGGTGTTACTGGTGTTCTCTGATTCTGACGTCTGTCTGTGGTTTCCTCAGAGGTGATGAAGGCGTCCCAGCAGGCTATAGAGCGTGGCGTCAAAGACTGCCTCTTCATCGACTACAAACGCAGGAGCGGCCATTTTGACGTGACCACCGTGGCCTCCATCAAGGAGATAACAGAGAAGGTACAGCGTCAGGGCTGGTCTAGGATCAGTTTGATCTTTTAAGATAATAGTGAATAAGATTATATGAACTGGGGCACCTGATCCTAAATAAACATTCCTGCATCGTTACATCCTCGTCTCTTTTGTCAGATAAGTGTTCCCCTTCGATATTTCAGAATTAGTTAAAGGTAGGTCGATTTTATGAATGTAGCGTTTTAAAGTTAGATGTGGTCAATTAATAGCAGATTTTATGCCACCTCAAAATAATTCCTTGGGTTTTTGGATTATCACAATTAACAACGTTCTGTCGTACCGGAAGTGAAGTCTCTTTCATTTGATCCATTCTGAATGTAGTATCATGTTGTTGCTTGTGATCCCAGTTGTTGTACCTAAAACAGAACTGAACTAAGATGTCCTCCTCTCCTAGGACTGTCACTGTCTGCTAGACATCGCGCCCCATGCCATCGAGAGGCTGCACTGCGTTCACATTTACCCTATCGTCATCTTCATCCGCTACAAAAACTCCAAGCAGATCAAGTAAGTAGCCAGCCAAACCCATCATCTTCACAAGACCTTTAGTGTTATAAACATTCTAGATCTTTTAAATGTTATGTTCCATTTTAGGAGTCTCTTAGCTAGACTAAGGTCTGAGATAAAATAATTCCATGGAGACTTATCTTTAGTGTGTTTTCTACTTGGTGGTTGAGTTCACAGAAAGCTTTATTGCGTGCGATGGTCCCATGGGTCAGTAGCTCATTGGAGAAATGAATGGGATGTAAGGGGATTTATCACTAATTTAAAAGTACAGTATAATAATAGCGTTATAATGGTAAGCTATAGTGTATCGGCCACAGTCAGAAATCCCCAGGCTCCTTTTCTTCTTGACTACACCCCCCCCCCCCCCCCCCCCCCCACACACACACACACAGAAATCCTCTAGCTGTATCTCAATGTTCTTTGATAACTTACTCTCCTTCTTGACCGTTCAGTAATGAAAAGGTTGGATAGATTTCCTCTGTACAATGGGACCATTAATCACTCAGCACTATTTGGATTGTCCCAGTAGTGAGTAGAGTTGTAGTGACATGCTTTGGGGATTTAGAGATATCTATCTATTATTTAGAAAATATACAAAAGTATTTAATATATTGTATAGATCAATAAATAAAAAGGCTATTTTTTAAACATATACTGTATGGTATGTGCCCCTAAGTTTTTATCATTACAAAGATATACAAGGACCTTGAGCATTCTCTCCGGTGGCAAACTATTATCGGGGGATGGGTCTATATTAAATAATATTATTAGCTAATCACACATACATATGAGGATTCCATTGATCATTTGTCTAAATAAAAAGTGGCATTGGTGTTACTCAATCTAAATGAATGGCAATGACATTGTGAGCTAAATGAATAATCATAACACTTTAGTAAATTATTTTTAAAGGGTTAATTACCCAAAATGTCAAACCCAAATGCCACCGCAATTTAAGAAAGACCCAGAGGCTGTGTTTTAATACTCTAAACTGGCTTCCTTTCCTCTTGTACTCTGCCAACTTCTGAGAGTAGAGGTTTGTCTGTGTGTTCGTAGGGAGGCTGTGTCCTAATACTCTGCGCTGGTTTCCTCTCCTCAGGGAACAGAAGGATCCAGTGTATCTGCGGGACAAGGTCTCTCAAAAACATTCCAAGGAGCAGTTTGAGGTTGCACAGAAGATAGAGCAGGAGTATAGCAAATTCTTTACAGGTTGGCATATTGCACTGTACTATATTGTCTGTCTGTGCGTGTTTGCCTTTGGCTATGCCTATCTCTGTGTGTGTGTGTGTGTGTGTGTGTGTGTGGTATACAGTATGTGGGTGGATGAGTGTGCATATGTGGCTGTGTGTGGCGTCTTCCCTGATGAAGACTGCTTTTCCTTTTCTTTTAATGTGTGTGGCATCTTCCTACCTTGTTAACCTTTTCTCTGCTGTATCTTTACAGGTATTGTCCAGGGTGGCACTCTTCCCTACATTTGCACTCAGATCATGACTATAGTTGATCAGGAACAGAGTAAGGTCCTGTGGACTCCCCTTGGCTGCTCCTAGAGGGTGGAGGCCACCACTGCACCCTGCGTTACTGCGCCTCTCATCTCCACTCACCACAAACACTAAAAAACCTTCCACATTATACCAATAGGTACACTACAGTGAGCTATTACACATGTAAACTAGTGATATTTTTGTTATATAGTTTTATTATGATGTTGATTCGTATCTTAACCAGAGCATCTTCTTATTATTCTGTGTATTCTGGAGCAGGTTGGTAGCGCTGACAGTTGATGATAAAGTTCATTCGGTCTTCCTTAAGGGTTTTATGGTGGTGTTTTTGTAATGTTGCGTTGTATGCATCTGTTTACAGTTAAAATATGAGTCTTGAGTATTGGTGTTAAATGTTCTGCTTGAATGTGCATTACACCCCCCCCCCCCCCCATATGAAGTAAAGAACCCTGACCCAAAATCAGCCCTTAAAACAAACCTGTGTACCAAATGACATCAACCTGTTTTACACACCATGTTCAATGACTGACAACTAAAAAATATGGAATAATAATATGTGTGTGTGTGTGAGTGAGAGTAATATTGTTGATAAACTGTAATTACTTTGTTGGTTGGATTGAATCATGGATTTTGATGTTGATATGAAGTTGACGCCATAGAAACGAAACCTGTAGAACAGATATCAAGCTCTCCAAGCGATATTTGTCTTATCTGTAATTTTTTTAATCCAAAAAGACGGATCGGTCAAATCAATCAATATTTCACAGCTTTCGATCAATTCTTGCTTCAGACCAAACTTCTATGTGCATCGCATGTGCAACTGTGTATCAATCAATTCAATTGTGTTTCTATAGCAAAGCAAAAGCCATGAAAATCACACATGGCAGTAGCGAATGGTGTCTGTTCTACTCGTTGCGTTTCTATGGTCACTGTACGTGAGGGGACAGTTTACGGGCCTTTCGGAAGTGCCTTCTGTCGGAGACTTAGGCTGGTCCAAAAACAGGCCCCCAGCCCTTACCCATTCAGATCTAATGGAACAGGATAAGTAGAAGCAATATGGAGGTAGAACCTCCCCACTGCCCATTGGAAGGCTAGGTGGAGCCATCACCATGTTGTTTACCCCTATCTGGTACCTTCAGATCTGTATACGCCATAGTGTTAACACTAGATCTGCAAACACCATAGTGTTAACACTATATATCCACTTATACTGTTAAGTGTTAACACTAAAGATCTGCAAATAAACACTATAGATCTGCAAGGCTAGGGCTTGTTTTGGGACGGGGCAGTACAGAGCATATGACAATGGCAAGGTTGTGAGGGCAACCACCTCAGAATGCACTCCAGGGCTAGACAGACCACTGTCTCTATCACATGCTATCTCTTGGTCACATATTTAAAGACACTATAGAATATAACAAATATATGTGTGTAGGAGTGTACATACAAACTCACAGGCACTTGAGTACCTGTATGTACAGTATGCAGATGCATCTGAAATCGTATATTAGATGTATTTTGTCTAGGTCTCAGGCCTAGGGAAGTTCAACAGTTAAGTCATGTCTTAGCAGGTATTAGCATGTTTTAACGCTTTTATTTTCGTCTTGTTTTGTGGTTTGTTGTCAGTCACTTTTTAAATGTACTCACAAACCAGAAAGACACCATGGAGCAAATGTGCAGGGGAAAATCTTTCTTAAAGAAAAAAACGTTTTTTTCTTCCTTAAATCCGTTTTAAATGTTATTTTTTCCCCAGTTGTTATTTAATTTCTTAATTTTTTTATCCAAGAGGCACAAAAATATTGCTATTGTCACTCGTTCTTCTGTTCTCCTTGAACCCCATTCTCCTGTATCCTAAAGTGGTGCCAAAATCCAGTACGTCAGTTTTATGTTTTTGTTTCTGTTTTGCACTTGTTATTCTGTGGACCTTAAAACAAATACCTGTTTCCCAGTAGACTTTATAAATAAATAGGTACTATATTATAATTTCTATTGTAACTAATTCACATTTTAAATGTATCACGTCAGTTCCTTACATTTCATTGATGGCCTTTTTATTCTTTAATAACCTTGATTAGAAAACAGCTGACTGATTGCTCCTCCTTAGATGCATTCTCGTTGAAAAAGGGATTTCTTCTTGCACAGATTTTCAAAGGAAAATTGGACCTCAAGTTTGACTATTGGGCTATATGATTAGGCATAGTAAGTAAAAGTGTAATGTTACACATTTTCTGAGTAGATGGAGATGGTTTAAAATGGGAAGAGGGATGCCACGTGACATGGTTGTATTTCTAGGAGGAATGACCAGCTGCCAGGTACTGTTCTGATTGCGGTTTTCTTTATTAAAAAGAATGTGATTTGTATCAAATGTTGAGACATTAACATCAGAATAAAAGTCTTTTTCTGTATCACAACGACATGGCTTCTGTGTCAGACTCCTTAGTGGGGACTCACACTTGGCGACAATGGCGAGACTATCAGCAAGCAGTCATTTTCAATGGAAGAAAAAGACATGAGACACACAGCGACTTAACGGTTGGCAACTAGAGAGCTAGCGACCAGTGTTCAACATTTCACAAGTTTATACAAATTTCAGCAACGTGACTGCACAACAGCCAATTGGGAGACCGCAGCTCTTGCAAGCAAGCTTTGACATTGGCTAACAACCAAACTGCCATCATGCATATTGTTTGAAGGATACACCCACCAGGGGAGATCTCGCTGACTTGATCGCTGATTATCTCGCCAAGTGTGAGTCCCCAGTTATTAGTCTCTCTCTCTCTCCTTGTCCTTGAATGAGCTACAGTTAGCAACTTTGTTTCATTCAGTGCTAGGAAATATTAGAATTTAGACCACTTAAAAACAGCTGCATTGGACCTTTATCTCAATATCATTTCTGGGTAACAGTTAAGTACCTTACTGTGATTGTTTTCAATTAAAATCATCAAAAAATAAACAAAAATGGCTTCTTAGCTAAGAGCAAATTCTCAAGCAAGAATTTTGCAAGGACTGTCTGGGACTGGTCTGAGTGGGGCGGGGAAAACTGAAAATTAACTGTTATTGGCAGAGCGGTTTGGAACTCTATTTCTTATTGGTCTATTAACTAATTTACTGCCTGGTGTTGTCACCAGGCAGGCCAAAACTCCATCCTACCAAAACAGGCTGAAATTTAAGGCGGTCTTTTCAAACAGGTCTTACACTAAAAGGGCATTATAATTTTTACAATTTCAGGGTATTATTCCAACCTAATAGTGTGGAAACATGTAAAAGACAGAAAAAATCATGTTTTCTACTGCATTGGGCCTTTAATACTTTTCAACCCTCCCCTTTGTCTGGAAATAGAATAGAGAAGATATTTATTGTCCAATTTGCATTGAAACCAGATACCACGCACAGTTACCAAAAGGACAGCTTCGGCACCTGGAAGTCCTGGCAGCTGGATGAGAACGCACAGTGGATTCAGAGAGGACACATCCCCAGAAAATATACCAAACAAAAATATAAACGCAACATGCAACAATTTCAACGATTTTACTGAGTTACAGTACAAATAATGAAATCAGTCAATTGAAATAAATTCATCAGGCCCGATCTATTGATTTCACATGACTGGGCAGGGGCGCACTGGGGAGCCAGGCCCAGCCAATCAGAATTTGTTTTTCCTAACAAAGAAGCCGGATGTGGAGGTCCTGGACTGGGGTGGTTACACGTGGTTTGCGGATGTGAGGCAGGTTGGACGTACTGCCAAATTCTCTAAAACGACGGAGGCGGCTTATAGTGGAGAAATGAACATTCAATTATATGGCAACAGCTCTGGTGGACATTCCTGCAGTAAGCATGCCAATTGCACGCTCCCTCAAAACTTGAGACATCTGGAATTGTCTTGTGTGACAAAACTGCACATTTTAGAGTGGCCTTTTATTGTTCCCAGAACAAAGTGCACTGTGTAATTAATGACCATTCTGTTTAATCAGCTTCTTGATATGCCACACTTGTCAGGTGGATGGATTATCATGGCAATGAGAAATGCTCACAAACTGGGATGTAACATATCATAAAAATGTATGGGTGAGGTAAAGGAGGTAGGGTGACGTTTTACTACTACAGGGTTGAGACATGACTGTGAGGTCTGAGGAAGAATGACTAAGTTCCTAATATGTATTCTGTACCACCTTGTCCTCCAAGTCCCCTCCTGTCTTGCCTGTTTTAGAAAGTGGTAGGGGCTCCTGCTTATGCCTGCCTTCTGTGGTGTCTGTTTCAAGACAGCTGCTGACAGCTCATCTTAACTTGAGAAGACTCCAGTCTTACGGCCAGTGATCTTTGTAGTAGTCAGCCCTGGCCCAAGCTGCAGCCTTTCTCAGTTTAATGTCCCTCCAACCATGTTGCCATGGTGAGAGGTACTGTATATTTTTATTTTCATCTTTTTATCCGGGTAAGTTTTCAGCGGACCATGATTGAGGTCTTCCATCATGATGGCTGCATCCAAAATGGCACCCTATTCCCTTTATAGTGCACTACTTTTGACCAGGGCCCATAGGGCTCTGGCCAAAAGTAGTTCACTATATAGGAAATAGGGTGCCATTTGGGATGCAACTGATGACTTCCAGTCCCACCCCTTCCAAATGGCCTGTAGGATTACCACCTGCCTGATGCTAAACCCTTCATCTCTTCATCGGTCCACACTGGGCTGGGTCATATTCATTAGGCACTAAACGGAAGACAACAGAATGAAACAGGGAAGGACCAGCTGAACTTGTCCAATAAGAAACGCTCGTTATTGTTTTCCATTGCAAAATGCCCAAATGAATATGACCCAGGGCTAAACTGGGTGGCTCTACCCTTCCTCAGCTCTCTGGGCCCTACAGGAACTGACTCCTCAGCTGGCACCTTGCCATGACAGCTGGCCAGCCGTGACACACACATTCTTTCCTGGAACATGATCAGTCCAGGATCCTATGACCTGTCCACTAATAAACACACTATAAACACTACGGACGATTTATAATTTAGGGCCAGGAGTTTCTCCTAACCACGTGACCGGATTAGGAAAAACTCTGGGCCCTGTAGTCATACAGTGGCTGTAGCCTGATAATTAGTAGACCATTTATTTACATTTACATTTACGTCATTTAGCAGACGCTCTTATCCAGAGCGACTTACAGGATCATATGTTATGGACACTGCATTGGATCCTGTTGAATCTTATTGCCTATAGATGATTTGTGTAGATATGATATTAACCACCAGCTACATTAGAGCTCAATCAAAATTGTTTTAAGAATGACGCTATGGAATCCATAATATATGGGTGGTTCCATATTATGTAGTAGATGTTCTCTTTACCAACGCATGGCTTACATGGGCCTTTGGCTACTTGGGACTTTCAAACTGACCAAAGCATGGTTGATTTGCAGACAACTGGTTGCTTCCTCTCATGTAGGGCCACACTAGGTCTCTGATGGGGACTATACACACACTCCTCAGCCCACCAGGGGCCCTTCAGAGTGCTGCTTGGAGTGTTGTATTTCTTTGATCTACATGTATTTCACAATCTGTTATTATGAAGTCTTTATGAAAATTGCCTTAGCGGGTAAGGAGGACACCCACTGCAGAATATCAATCACTGTTTGGATAAGGCAAATTTCATCAACATTTGTAATATTTTTTTTATCCCAAAATAACAGAATGTGAAATACATGCAAACCAGACATTATAAAATCTAGGTGCAATACAAAAGTCAACATATAACAGCAAATCAACCATGCTTTGATCAGAGTGTGTTTCCCTTGCCTTATTGGAGAACTGATTAATGATGGGTTGATGCTAGATTAACTTCATCTTGCAGTTCTTTAAATGTCCAGCAGGAGGAGAAATAGCATGTGTTCAATCAGTACTATACTGAGAGAGAACAGCAGAGGTTGCATTCATAACCTCTCAAAGGTTACTGAGTGTAACATCAGTATATAATTTAAAGCACTAAATAAAACCATGTATACATCTGTAATATTAATACTGATTAGTATAGTTTGGCAAGACCTATTAGACTCATTTCAAGTATAACAGTACAAAACACTGAATCAAAATAAAAAAGTTTAACATTTAATTAATTTATATGGAATTTGATTTAAAGATTCAATATCTTTAAAGAGAGACATAGTTCAGTAAAGATGTGGCAAAGTGAAAGGGTTCCTACTTTCAGTAGTACAAGCCTATACATCTTCCTCTTTAATGTCGCTACACTACAGAAGATCATTAACACTGATTTGTGACATCTCCATTTAGAATTAAATCAAACTGCTTATAAAGACATACATCAAAGCTAAATTCTGCCAATAGGCTCGTCTCCACCCTTTCACAGCCCATCCCTCAGACTGCAGATTTGGTTATGACAGCTATTTCAGTTGAGGGAATAATCTTCCTAACACTATAAATCAGCAGCATATAGCTCCCACTGACTCCACAGTATATCTTCTTTACACCTCAATTAAACTGGATGTATGTTTACATTCTAAATATAAACGGTCTGACCAGGAGATCCTGTGTCCTAGTAACTAACACCCTAACTAAGACCAACATACTCTCACACGCCAAGAAAAACATGGAGTGTATGAATAAATAACGAAATGGATGGATGGACAGATGGATGGATGGATAGGTGAATGAGTGGATGGACAGATGGATGGATGGATGGATAGGTGAATGAGTGGATGGACAGATGGATGGATGGATGGATGGATAGGTGAATGAGTGGATGGACAGATGGATGGATGGATGGATAGGTGAATGAGTGGATGGACAGATGGATGGATGGATAGGTGAATGAGTGGATGGACAGATGGATGGATGGATAGGTGAATGAGTGGATGGACAGATGGATGGATGGATAGGTGAATGAGTGGATGGACAGATGGATGGATGGATAGGTGAATGAGTGGATGGACAGATGGATGGATGGATAGGTGAATGAGTGGATGGACAGATGGATGGATGGATAGGTGAATGAGTGGATGGACAGATGGATGGATGGATGGATGGATAGGTGAATGAGTGGATGGACAGATGGATGGATGGATGGATAGGTGAATGAGTGGATGGACAGATGGATGGATGGATAGGTGAATGAGTGGATGGACAGATGGATGGATGGATAGGTGAATGAGTGGATGGACAGATGGATGGATGGATAGGTGAATGAGTGGATGGACAGATGAATGAGTGGATGGACAGATGGATGGATGGATAGGTGAATGAGTGGATGGACAGATGGATGGATGGATAGGTGAATGAGTGGATGGACAGATGGATGGATGGATAGGTGAATGAGTGGATGGACAGATGGATGGATGGATAGGTGAATGAGTGGATGGACAGATGGATGGATGGATAGGTGAATGAGTGGATGGACAGATGGATGGATGGATGGATAGGTGAATGAGTGGATGGACAGATGGATGGATGGATAGGTGAATGAGTGGATGGACAGATGGATGGATGGATAGGTGAATGAGTGGATGGACAGATGGATGGATGGATAGGTGAATGAGTGGATGGACAGATGGATGGATGGATAGGTGGATGGACAGATGGATGGATGGATGGATAGGTGAATGAGTGGATGGACAGATGGATGGATGGATGGATAGGTGAATGAGTGGATGGACAGATGGATGGATGGATGGATAGGTGAATGAGTGGATGGACAGATGGATGGATGGATGGATAGGTGAATGAGTGGATGGACAGATGGATGGATGGATAGGTGAATGAGTGGATGGACAGATGGATGGATGGATAGGTGAATGAGTGGATGGACAGATGGATGGATGGAAAGGTGAATGAGTGGATGGACAGATGGATGGATGGATAGGTGAATGAGTGGATGGACAGATGGATGGATGGATAGGTGAATGAGTGGATGGACAGATGGATGGATGGATAGGTGAATGAGTGGATGGATGGATGGATAGGTGAATGAGTGGATGGACAGATGGATGGATGGATAGGTGAATGAGTGGATGGACAGATGGATGGATGGATAGGTGAATGAGTGGATGGACAGATGGATGGATGGATAGGTGAATGAGTGGATGGACAGATGGATGGATGGATAGGTGAATGAGTGGATGGACAGATGGATGGATGGATCAATGAATGAGTGGATGGACAGATGGATGGATGGATAGGTGAATGAGTGGATGGACAGATGGATGGCTGGATAGGTGAATGAGTGGATGGACAGATGGATGGATGGATAGGTGAATGAGTGGATGGACAGATGGATGGATGGATAGGTGAATGAGTGGATGGACAGATGGATGGATGGATAGGTGAATGAGTGGATGGACAGATGGATGGATGGATGGATAGGTGAATGAGTGGATGGACAGATGGATGGATGGATAGGTGAATGAGTGGATGGACAGATGGATGGATGGATAGGTGAATGAGTGGATTCATTAAGTTATTAACCATTAATATAGCATGGATATAGACATTTTGTTGGCCTAGCTGTCACCTTAACAAGTAGGCTACACGTCTCCCTGAAACTGTTGATTTAGTGAGATATATTGGTCCATCCACTCATTCACCTATCCATGGTTCTCTGTAGCTCAGCTGGTAGAGCACGGCGCTTGTAACGCCAAGGTAGTGGGTTCGATCCCCGGGACCACCCATACACAAAAAAAAAATTATGCACGCATGACTGTAAGTCGCTTTGGATAAAAGCGTCTGCTAAATGGCATATTATTATTATTATTATTATATTTGATATGTATGTCCTTGGTCTTATCAACACTGATCTGAGACCAGTTCAACAGTGTAGTTAATAAAGAACCTGGTGAAAACTCATCCAAGGATTTCACAGTTCACTAGTGATCAAAGGACAGAGATAATAAGGGAGGTGTTGAGACAATGTAGCACACTACAACCTCTGTCAAGACAAGAGGTCTGGACCTTTATGACACAAGGTAGGCCTAGTGCACTTGGCATGGAATGGTGACATCACTGGTTCCAGTCTCACTCCCAGCTGTGGGTTCCCATGCCCTCTGTGACATCCTGTCCTGGGACATAGCCATGTTCTTCCATAGGCCACTGATGCACCGGTTCCAGTCTAATCCTGTGTCTAATTGTCTTCTGAATATAAATACTAATTGACCGGGGGCAGAATAAGGGCTTTGTCATTGGAAACACCTGTTATCAGTGAATGATTGAAGGAGCCTCCTTCAAATGCAGATGAAAATAAGCCAATGTCATTTGCAGATAGCAGAGAATGAGAGAACAACTTCATCATAGTGCCAGTGTGTGGCAGTTGCTGTGTAGCAAGGGAATTCCTATCGGATTCAGTTCTGAGAATAAAAATGGGGACAACTGCTGTGTTGCATGCCCTCGATGGAATCATCTGTGGCCAACCCAATAACGGTCTTAAAATGGAAGCCTTGGCATTTCAAACCAAAGCTGCTGCATCACAGTAGGATAGTTATAGTGCGCTGCTGCTCAAATAAACAGAGGCAGAGTGCAGCGCGACAGTCACATATGCAGCTCAGAGACATGCGTCATTTTAAGCACAACTACATTACACCGAAAGAGCACATTGTAGGCTATTGCCTAAGCACTGACTGAGACACGGGGCTGGTTGGCACTTGGTATAAACATCTGCGCTGCGCGGTATTACTGCGCTCTTTATGCCGATCTTTATTATTAGAGCTACGCCCCGCCCCTCCTACCTGTTAATCTCTCTAGCGTTCTCTGGAGCGAGCGGATTTGACAGGCGCTATCAACTGGCGGATCTGCGAGAGCCTGGGCTGGAGCAGAGGAACAGTGGCGGAAGACGAAATTTACCCGAGCGCTTATCATTGTATGCTGAATTTAGGAAGGGAAAACGCCGTTAGATTATGTAGTTTGTGTTTTCGCATCGTGGCAACCGTTTGGGGACTTGAAATATCTTCAGCCATTCGAAAACCATGTAGGCTATCTATTACATTGGCGTTTAGAAAAGTGAAATCGATTGTCCGCGGTTAATCGACGGAATCCCTGGATGGAAGACAGCTTGAGAGGTCGGACAGAAGCTGGTTGAAGAAAACAGCCTTTTTTCAATGTCGCTGCGCCTATCATAATCTGAAACATCCGCAGCCTCGACGCCTGCTAGTTGAGACCATTTTTGCCATGGTATTGGTCCTGAAAGACTCGGAAAACACCTCAAAATGAAAAACGCTCAACGTTCATCATTACTGCGGATTTAAATGCCTCTCGCGAAGGGACACCGACCAGCTATTTCGGTCCAGTTTGTGCGTGCGGCGTTTTCCACTGTAGCAGAAATCGGAACTAGATTGCAATAAACAGTTAAGTGAGGGTGACAATAATATAGAACGCAGAGGGGGGTATTTTTTTTTTCAAGCAATATGGCTGGTGAGTGGGGCTGGGGACGCTGGCACAGGCTCTCCAAGGCTCCTAGATGCTAGCTGAGCCGGACGCCACCGTTCTCCATGGAAGCGGCAACTCAATGATGAGTAGAAATATCTATCATAATAAAAATCCGGACTCCTCGATCTCTATATCCAAGATGGACGTGATCATCCCGTTCTCGCCAGACGTGCCCTGCGACAATAATGGCCAACGCATGTGGTGGGCATTCCTCGCCTCCTCTATGGTGACGTTTTTCGGGGGTCTCTTCATCATTCTCCTTTGGAGGACCCTCAAATACCTGTGGACCGTGTGCTGCCACTGCAACACCAAAAAGAAGGTAGAGTAATGTCAAACACCGTTGGTTGTTGATGTGGCGCTCATAACATAAACGGTATCTCGTGCGTAATTTAACCTTAATGGTGTTAAATATTGCGCCACTGTCTTTCTTTACACATTTAACTGTATACCCTATGACCCTACGTTGTCATCCATTGTTTATAAGAGCTCCCCTGCCGGGGCAGTTGATTTACCATGGCATATTGACTTGAGTCCAGTTCGTGTTGTGTTGCATTGGTCTTCACTGTGATAGTGACACACCATTACTTACACAGTATGAGGAGCTGCCCTATAGCTAGAACAACTGTCACCCACCTGCAACAACAGGCCAGTCTATGTGGTAAGGGAATACACAGAATACAGGCTACCAACTTCTCTATTTTATCTTCATTTATGGTTGTATTCCAGACCCCTAGCCTACCCGTTATTACATGTTTTTCAGTAGAGTATATGCTTTGTATATATCAATATTTCAGTAGAATCATTGCTTGGTACATGGCAGTTTTTTGGTAGTATCAATACTTGGTATATTTCAGTAGAATCTGTGCTTGGTATATTTCAGTATTCAAATCAAATCAACATTTATTGGTTGAGTACACAGATTTGCAGGTGTTATAGCAGGTGCAGCGAAATGATTAAGTTACTAGCTCCAACAGTGCAGTAGAATAAAAAAAACAAAAAAACAACAACAATACAAAGTAGATATATTAGTGAGCATGTGAGAATCCAGAATATAAATACGCGGTGTGTGTCGATAGAATACACTTTGGAAAATGGTATGTACAGTAGTAGGTATATTAGGATGAGCTATGTCGGGAATACGGTATATACATACATATTGAGTAAACAACAGTATATAAACAGAATATGAGGTGACTAGCATTCAATAACTCTATATACATGGGGCATTAGTCTCAAGGTGCGGGGCTGAGTACCGGGCAGGTAGCCGGCTAGTGATGGGCTGTTCAACAGCCTGATGGCCTAGTGATAGAAGCTGTTTCTCAGTCTCTTGGTCCCGGCTCTGATGCACCTGTACCGTCTCTGTCTACTAGATGGTAGCAGAGTGAACAGAGCTTTGCTCGGGTGGCTGAGGTCCTTAATGAGCTTCTTGGCCTTCCTTTGACACAGAGTGCTGTAAATGGAGGGTAGCGTGCCCCCGGTGATGCTTTGGGCTGACCACACCACCCTCTGGAGAGCCATGCGGTTGAGAGCGGTGCAGTTGCAGTACCAGGCGGTGATGCAGCCCGACAGAATGCTCTCTGGTGCATCTATAGACGTTCGTGAGGGTCTTAGGGGCCATGCCGAATTTCTTCAGCCACCTGCGGTTTGAGGCGCAGTTGTGCCTTCTTCACCACGGTGTCTGTGTGGTGGGACCATTTCAGGTCCTCAGTGATGTGCACGCCAAGGAACCTGAAGCTTTTGACTCTCCACTGCGGCCCCGTCGATGTGGATGGGGGCGTGCTCCTTCTTCTGTCTCCTGTAGTCCACGATCAGCTGCTTTTTGTTTTTTTTATGTTGAGGGAGAGGTTATTTTCCTGGCGCCACTCCACCAGGGCTCTAACCTCCTCCCTGTAGGTTGTCTCGTTGTTGTTGGTAATCAGGCCTACCACTGTTGTGTCATCAGCAAACTTGATGATTGAGCTGGAGTCGTGCGTAGCCACACAGTCATGGGCGAACAGGGAATACATGAGGGGGCTGAGCACACACCCCTGTGGGGTCTCCGTGTTGAGGATCAGCGTGGTGGAGGTGTTGTTGCCTACCCTCACCACCTGGGGTTGGCCCATCAGGAAGTTTAGGACCCAGTTGCAGAGGGAGGAGTTCAGATCCAGGGCCCTGAACTTATTTCAGTATAATCAATGCTTGTTATATTTCAATATTCTTTGTCTGTGAAATGCCTGGTCGTGTTGCTTGATGAATGTAACCTGAATGGCTGATCTAGAAATAGACGGTATGGATGTCCCTGCTGTGCTGCCTGCCTAGTTGGTTCGTTCCAGTGCTACAGTATGCTAGGGGTGGCCCACATAAAGCAGAAATCATGTATGAATCACCTGTGGGTAAAAAGCCTGCTTCAGTTCGTTATGACTCACTGTGTTCTATAGGATGCAAGTGGTAATCTGGTTGGTTGAGCCGGCTAGTTACAGACCTCCGAGGTGGGCACATCACAGACAAAATAACATTGCACACACAACATGCACATCATATCGTACACATAACATACACTGCAACTCAAAGAGAATTTCATAGTAATCGCTGTTGATGTTTTCTCCAGTCTCTGCACAGATGATGCTGTTGGTTAACTAAAGTCAATCTATTCAAAATGTTTAGTTTAGTTGGGGTTCTGTCCTGCTGTATTTCACCCTACCGTCTGGCATTATGGTTGAATCTGACAAGTCCTTGCTCCTATGAGGAAACCATTCTAAGAATCATGTGACACTTTGACCCAATCAGATGGATGTGTGAGAAGACATTAGTAGACAGACTGTGGCTGTGTAGTTATCCATCCATACTTAGTATCGAGAGATGGACAGAGAGAGAGACCTGAGAGCGCAACCTTCCTCACCCTTGATGCTGTTGTGTCGCTTCCAGTTCAAATGGGGCTAAGTGATGTGCCTCTCTCTCTTTCTGCCCCTCTGCAAAGTCCTCCTGGCATAGGGCGAGCAACGGCCCGTTACTGCCCATCTATGTTGAACATTGTATCGTGACAGCCAGGGGCATCAGAAGGATGACGGCAGGGCAGGCAGAGGGCTCTCTTCCCATCCTCCCTCCATCCTACACCCTCCATCTTTCCTCCACCATCCCTCTATCCTTCCTCCACTGTGTCCTGTTTTTGGGTTAGATAATAGTAGGGAAAGCACAGAACCAGATCACTCTTAGGTAGATCATGGCAGATTGCATTGCACCACTAAAGCCAATTTGGGGCGATGTGAAACCGGGCATAATGTTGTTTGTTGTTGCTGTGACAATGGCCTCTCTGGTTCTGAGTAATTTAAAGACTGAATCCAAATTTGACAAATGCACGCATGAAACTACTTCATTTAAATCATCCGTTGATCTCAATGGGAAATATGTGCTAAGATTTTAGTTGCATGCGTTTGCCTGCATATGAAATTAGGATTAGGCCAGGGAGAGCTAAAGGGTTAACAGGATCTCCGAAGTCTCTGTCCTTCATTACGTCTTAATTATGAACACATCACCCTGGCCAGCCAGCCAACCAGGCATCCCTGTTGAAACACACCCAGGACGGGCCTTTGTACCTGGGGAGAGGTTCTAACACAACCAGGCCTGACCTGGGTCTCTGAATGGATCACCTGCCTTTCTCAATATATTGTATACAGATATTCAGCAACTTTTAGGAGAATAGAATTTGACAAGAAAAATAATTTTATTGTTAACCAATGGTCTGAGTTACATTTTTACATTTTAGTAATTTAGCAGACACTCTTATCCAGAGCGACTTAGTTAGTGAGTGCATACATTGTTTTTGTTATTGTTAAAAAAAAAATCATACTAGCCCCCCGTGGGAATCGAACACACAACCCTGGCGTTGCAAACGCCATGCTCTACCAACTGAGCTACATCCCTGCCAGCCATTCCCTCCCCTACCCTGGACGACGCTGAGCCAATTGTGCGCCGCCCCATGGGTCTCCCGGTCGCGGCCGGCTACGACAGAGCCTGGATTCGAACCAGGATCTCTAGTGGCACAGCTAGCACTACGATGCAGTGCCTTAGACCACTGCGCCACTCGGGAGGTGTATTTATTGTAGTGAATTCGGGGGGTAGCCCTGACCGTGACTCAAATCCGGGTCCAGCGACTGTCAAGCCAACAGAGTTGATGTCCGCATCCCCGCATAAATATAATTAGCATAATAAAAAAATCCACATAAAAATCTGTCAGTTTAAGCTACAGATATCTGTTTTTTTTGCACCACATCCACCAATGTCGCACTTCTGCATCTGCAGTGAAAGGTGACAGGGCTAGAGCGGTGTTTGTCAGACCATGAGACATCCCGAAAATCATTCTTCTCACAACATCGTCTGTACTGTCGACTATTATGACCCCTCTATGGAAAGATGAGACTCTCACGAACACAATGGTGTTCTCCGGTTTGCTCTACGATCCCCACAAGCGTCTTGGGACCCTTCTGAAGTCGGTACAGCCGATCTGCCAACTTCTGTCTGTAGCGTCCGAAACAGTTTGGGTTACAACCTAATATGAGCCCTCTGTAGAAAGACTCTCACGAACACGTACATGTTTTTCTCTAGGACGCCCACAGGCCTCACAAGAAGGTCTCAAAGTCCCCCGGTACAAGTTGAAAAACTGAATGGAAGTACAGGGAATTCGGAAAGTATTTAGACCCCTTCACTTTTTCCACGTTTCGTTACGTTAAAGCCTTACTCTAAAATACTCTTCCTAGAGCTGGCCGTCTGGGCAAACTGAGCAATCGGGGGAGGAGGGTCTTGGTCATGGAGGTGACTAAGAAGCCGATGGTCACTCTGACAGAGCTCCAGAGTTCCTCTGTGGAGATGGGAGAACCTTCCAGAAGGTCAACCATGTCTGCAGCACTCAACCAATCAGGCCTTTTTATGGTAGAGTGGTCAGACGGAAGCCACTTCTCAGTAAAAGGCACATGACAGCCCACTTGGAGTTTGCCAAAAGGCACCTAAAGGACTCTCAGACCATGAGAAACAAGTTTCTCTGGTCTGATGAAACCAAGATTGAACTCTTTGGCCTGAATGCCAAGCGTCACGTCTGGAGGAAACCAGGCATCTCTCATCACCTGGCCAATACCATCCCTACGGTGAAGCATGGTGGTGGCAGCATCATGCTGTGGGGATGTTTTTCAGCGGCAGGGACTGGGAGACTAGTCAGGATCGAGGAAAAGATGAACGGAGCAAAGTACAGAGAGATCCTTGATGAAAACCTGCTCCATAGTGTTCAGGACCTCAGATTGGGGCGAAGGTTCACCTTCCAATAGGACAACGACCCTAAGCACACAGCCAAGACAATGCAGGAGTGGCTTCGGGACAAGTCTCTGAATGTCCTTGAGTGGCCCAGCCAGAGCCCGGACTTGAACCCGATCGAACATCTCTGGAGAGACCTGAAAATAGCTGTGCAGTGACGCTCCCCATACAACCTGACAGAGCTTGAGAGGATCTCTAGAGAAGAATGGGAGAAACTGCCCAAATACAGGTGTGCCAAACTTGTAGGGTCATACCCAAGAAGACTCTATGCTGTAATCGCTGCCAAATTTTCTTCACCAAAGTACTGAGTGAAGGGTCTGAATACTTATGTAAATGTGATATTCCGGTTTTTTCTTTGTCATTATGGAGTGTTGTGTGTAGATTGATGTAACTGTATTGATTCTCCCCCCCATCACTATTATTGATTACCTTGGTTGTAAAATGAGGCAGCGACAGCATACCTTCTTTCTCCTTACTGAAAATAATGTAAAAAAGGAGTCAGTCCATCATAGAGCCACATATAACTGTGTTAGATAATGACACTATGCTATGCTGCAGTATGTAGTCATGCTATTTAGACTGTCATTTAGCTGGCTGTCAATTCACTGTCAGTTTATTTATCCATGGCTCGGTTGATCTAAAATGGCATCATATGTCTTTTCGTATAGCTTCAAATATGCTCATACACATCAACCCACACACGGCATGATGAAGCATCCATCGTGTGTCTGCTGGTGTGCATCCCTCCGTATCCAGTTTCCTCTAAATGAGTGGAACTGCTATAAGGTCCCCACTGTCAGGGCTCCAGGGCTCCATGTTGTTTCCCTTGTGCGGGGCAGGGGAAGGCAGGGCAGAGCAGGGCTAGTCCTCGGGGTGACTTTGGTGGGAGGGGGTTGGTTTGACACTTGGCCACAGAGGGGACAGGCTTGTTAGGAGCGTTAAGGAGGGAAACCAGATCTGTGTTCAGCTGAATGGCAAGGCCGGCTCCGTTGGCATGGTATTAGTAACGTGATGCGGGCCCACAGGGCTTAGTACTGGGGATACTGGGAATCGGGGGCGACAAAACTGGAGCTGGAAACTGACGGGTCGGGTAAGAGTCAGGAGGAGGTGGAAATTTGAGGGAATGCGGGGGTGAGGCGTGTGTGTGGTGTTGCATTTCCTGTCCCTACCCCCCTCTCTCTACCATCCCTGGGTTATGTCCCAATATTTTCAAATGGCTTCATCGCCTTTAACCTCATCTTGTTTACCTCATCTCCTCTCCTTGTCTCCTTCCCCTCCTGATCACTGGATGGGCTGCCCACTTAATTGCACTCAACTCAGGGTTCACATAGGAAAGGAGATGAGGAAAGTAAAGTATTCCAATCCAGATAGTTGGAACGCAGCCTCTGCCTCTCACACCTCTCACATTCACTTTGCCAGGTGTTTTCTGCAGAAGAGGAAAATCTCCAATCCAAAACCATGCTAATGTAGCTACAGTGGGCTCCAAAATTACTGGCACCCCTGACTGGCAATGCACAAACAATACTTAAATTTTTTTGAAACAATATAATTATAGAGAGAAACTCAAAATACCAACATGTGAGAAATACTGTACTATATTAATGTTATAATGGAACCCACCAAAATCATTTATTGATTTAATTAAAAATCAATGTCCTCCAAATCAAGGTTTCACAATTAATGGCACCCTTAAAGATTATTGTAAATAACATCTACCAACATTAAACCTGGAATTAAATTCCACTTATTTAAGTTTATCTAAGTCTTAAGGAACTATATTGAGCCATTACATCACTTCCTGATTCACTAGGATATACAAATGAGGTAACACGCATGTAATATCCCTTTGTCATCCAAACACCATGAAGAAAACAAAAGAACTGACAGTTCAAAAGAGACCGATGGTGGTAGACCTTCATAAATCTGGTAATGGCTACAAGAAGATCCACAAACGATTGCATATACCACTGAACACTGTCAGGGCAATTATTAAAACATTTAAAAGATATGGAACAGTTGAAAACCTCACGGGTAGAGGACGCAAATGCATTTTGCCCCCCAGGATAGGGAGGAGGATGGTGAGAGAAGCAACAGAATCACTGTGAAAGAATTGCAGGCCTTGGTGGCGTCTTGATGCTTTTTGAAACCTGGTGACCCCATCAGACGCCACCTCCACAACCACAGGCTCTTTGGAAGGGTTGCCAGAAGAAAGCCCTTTCTGACCCCAAGACACAGACGCAAGCGCTTGGAGTTTGCCAAACGTCATTTAAATTATGACTGGAAGAAGGTGCTCTGGTCAGATGAGACCAAAATTGAACGTTTTGGTCAGATACAGCATCGGCATGTTTGGCGTCGAAACAAAGATGCATACAAGGAGAGGCACCTCATACCCACAGTGAAATATGGTGGTGGGTCAGTGATGTTTTGGGGCTGTTTTAATTCAAGAGGTCCAGGGGCACTGGTTAAGATTGATGGCATAATGAATTCCACCAAGTATCAGGCAATGTTGGCTGACAATCTTGTTGCCTCTGCCAGAAGGCTGGGACTTGGCCGTAGGTGGACTTTCCAACAAGACTATGAACCAAAACATACCTCAAGATCCACACAGAAATGGTTCTGTGACAACAAAATCAATGTTCTGCCATGGCCATCTCAGTCGCCGGACCTCAATCCAATCGAAAATCTGTGGGCTGAGTTGAAGAGGGCAGTTGATAAGCGCAAACCCAAGAATGTGAAGGATCTTCAAAGGATCTGCTTAGAGGAATGGTCCAAAGTCCCTCCAAATGTGTTCCTTGTCAAACATTACAGGAAAATACTCCATGCTGTTATCCTTGCCAGAGGTGGTTACTCCATGCTGTTATCTAACACAGAGGTGTTCTAGCATACAATAGGCTAGGCTACACAGTGATGCAGTAGAGTGGGGAACACTGTTGTTGCTGTGAGCCTTATTAGTATGCGCCTGTCCTATTTTCTCTCTAATACCCCTTACATACCAATACGTTTAGCCGCCAACTTTACCATGCCGCCAACTTTTTGCCATCTTTTCTTTATATCTGAAAGGTATTGCCGGTAAAAATGCCTGTACTTTTAGTTACACCAACCGACCTGGTCATGATTGCGGTAAGGTTCTGGCTACGGATTAGTATGAAACATCGCCGTAATGCCGAAGCCGCACTGGCACACACTACGCTCTTACACTGTTTATGGTGGCTAGGCTGCGCCCATTACTAGGCCATAAAGAATTAGTGTGGATGACAAAAATATTGGAATAAAGTAGGATAATGCAATTGAAGGCATTCATCAAATTGTGGCTTACTGAAACTCCCAAAGTCATCCAATCGTTATAATACATTTGAAGCAAAAGCCTACTCACGTGGTCAACTACTACATTATATAATTTCAGCACCCTTTTGATTGGGACAACGCCATCTCGGTGCTTTGAGAAAAGCGTGGGGACTCATCTTAATACATTTGTTTTTACTGAATCTCTGTTTGGATATTGGTTAGGCTACAATTAGGCTGGGGAAATATTAGCTGAGGTGAGTGCTGCTCATGATCATCTTAATCTAGTTGGCTCATTTATTAGCACTGATCAGAACATTTTGCTAGAATGTTATGTAGCTTAACCCCCTAAGTTACGTAACAAAAAAACATCTATCAGTTTAGAGATCTGTTATTTTGCATTGGATGCGTCTCAATCCACCGCATCCGCCAGTGTCGCACTTCCGCAACTACGGTAAAAGGTGGCAGAGCTTCAGTGGTGTTTGTCAGACCATGAGACATCCCGAAAATCGGTCTCCTCACGTAAACATCTGTAGCGTCTAAACGTTTTGACTTACAATTATGACTCACTCGAATGGAAAGGGGAGATTCTCATGAACACGATGGTGTTCTCCGTTTTGCTCAACGACCCCCACAAGTGTCACTGGACATTTGCTATAAAATTGCACAAATGTGTCTTTGCTCCATGGAGAATTGTAGGATATATACCCTACCAGTCTACCCTACCAAGTTTTAGAACACCTACTCATTCAAGGATTTTTCTTTATTTTTACTATTTTCTACATTGTAGAATAATAGTGAAGACATCAAAACAATGAAATAACACGTACGGAATCATGTATGAAAAAGTATGCACTCTCTAACTGTAAGTCGCTCTGGATAAGAGCGTCTGCTAAATGACTAAAAAAATTACAAATAAATGTAGTAACCAAAAAGGTTGAGATTCTTCAAATAGCCACCCTTTGCCTTGATGACAGCTTTGCACACTCTTGGCATTCTCTCAACCAGCTTCATGAGGTAGTCACCTGGAATGCATTTCAATTAACAGGTGTGCCTTCTTAATAGTTAATTTGTGGAATTTCTTTCCTTCTTAATGCGTTTGAGCCAATCAGTTGTGTTGTGACAAGGTAGGGGGGTATACAGAAGATAGCCCTATTTGGTAAAAGGCCAAGTCCATATTATGGCAAGAACAGCTCAAATAAGCAAAAAGAAATGACAGTCCATCATTACTTTAAGACATGAAGGTCAGTCAATACTGAACATTTCAAGAACTTTGAAAGTTTCTTCAAGTGCAGTCGCAAAAACCATCAAGCTCTATGATGAAACTGGCTCTCATGAGGACTGCCACAGGAATGGAAGACCCAGAGTTACCTCTGCTGCAGAGGATAAGTTAATTAGAGTTACCAGCCTCAGAAATTGCAGCCCAAATAAATGCTTCACAGAGTTCAAGAAACAGACACATCTCAACATCAACTGTTCAGAGGAGACTGTGTGAATCAGACCTTCATGGTCTGAGTCCAAATTTGATATTTTTGTCCAAATTTGATATTTTTGGTTCCAGCCGCCGTGTCTTTGTGAGACGCGGTATGTGTGAACGGATGATCTCCGCATGTGTATTTCCCACCGTAAACCATGGAGGAGGAGGTGTTATGGTGTGGGGGTGCTTTGCTGGTGACATTGTCTGTGATTTTATTTAGAATTCAAGGCACACTTAACCAGCATGGCTACCACAGCATTCTGCAGCGATACGCCATACAGTCTGGTTTGGGCTTAGTGGGACTATCATTTGTTTTTCAACAGGACAATGACCCAACACACCTCCAGGCTGTGTAAGGGCTATTTTACGAAGGAGAGTGATGGAGTGCTGCATCAGATGACCTGGCCTCCACAATCCCCTTCACAGACCTGTTAGTTTTTCTTTAAGAAGCCCTTCTGTTCTCCACTCATTACCTGTATTAACTGCACCTGTTTGAACTCGTTACCTGTATAAAAGACACCTGTCCACACACTCAATCAAACAGACTCTAACCTCTCCACAATGGCCAAGACCAGAGAACTGTGTAAGGACATCAGGGATACAGGACAATAGGCAAGCAGCTTGGTGAGAAGGCAACAACTGTTGGCGCAATTATTAGAAAATGGAAGAAGTTCAAGATGACGGTCAATCACCCTCGGTCTGGGGCTCCATGCAAGATCTCACCTTGTGGGGCATCAATGATCATGAGGAAGGTGAGGGATCAGCCCAGAACTACACGGCAGGACCTGGTCAATGACCTGAAGAGAGCTGGGACCACAGTCTCAAAGAAAACCATTAGTAACACACTACGCCGCCATGGATTAAAATCCTGCAGCGCACGCAAGGTCCCCCTGCTCAAGCCAGCGCATGTCCAGGCCCGTCTGAAGTTTGCCAATGACCATCTGGATGATCCAGAGGAGGAATGGGAGAAGGTCATGTGGTCTGATGAGACAAAAATTGAGCTTTTTGGTCTAAACTCCACTCGCCGTGTTTGGAGGAAGAAGAAGGATGAGTACAACCCCAAGAACACCATCCCAACCGTGAAGCATGGAGGTGGAAACATCATTCTTTGGGGATGCTTTTCTGCAAAGGGGACAGGACGACTGCACCGTATTGAGGGGAGGATGGATGGGGCCATGTATCGTGAGATCTTGGCCAACAACCTCCTTCCCTCAGTAAGAGCATTGAAGATGGGTCGTGGCTGGGTCTTCCAGCATGACAACGACCCGAAACACACAGCCAGGGCAACTAAGGAGTGGCTCCGTAAGAAGCATCTCAAGGTCCTGGAGTGGCCTAGCCAGCCTCCAGACCTGAACCCAATAGAAAATCTTTGGAGGGAGCTGAAAGTCCGTATTGCCCAGCGACAGTCCCGAAACCTGAAGGATCTGGAGAAGGTCTGTATGGAGGAGTGGGCCAAAATCCCTGCTGCAGTGTGTGCAAACCTGGTCAAGACCTACAGGAAACGTATGATCTCTGTAATTGCAAACAAAGGTTTCTGTACCAAATATTAAGTTCTGCTTTTCTGATGTATCAAATACTTATGTCATGCAATAAAATGCAAATGAATTACTTAAAAATCATACAATGTGATTTTCATACAATTACAGACCTCTACATGCTTTGTAAGTAGGAAAACCTGCAAAATCGGCAGTGTATCAAATACTTGTTCTCCCCACTGTATAAACATTGCCCAATTTTATTTTTACAGGCAAATCCTATGTGGAAAGTGTCTTAGTCCCAGTGATGATGACTTGCACTTCCTACTAGTGCTGCCTCACTGTAGTGCAGGGGTTCCCAACATTTTTCACTCAGGGGACCCCCCTTCCAGCAACGGGGAACATCCCTTGCACCCGCCCACCCGACTAGAATCACTACTCTCGGCGGGTCTGACCTAGAGTATGTGGACAACTACAAATACCTAGGTGTCTGGTTAGACTGTAAACTCTCCTTCCAGACTCACATTAAGCAGCTCAAATCAAAAGTTAGATCTAGAATCGGCTTCCTATTTCGCAACAAAGCCTCCTTCACTCATGCTGCCAAACATGCCCTCGTAAAACTGACTATCCTACCGATCCTTGACTTCGGCGATGTCATTTACAAAATAGCCTCCAACACTCTACTCAGCAAATTGGATGTAGTTTATCACAGTGCCATCTGTTTTGTCACCAAAGCCCCATATACTACCCACCATTGTGACCTGTACGCTCTCATTGGCTGGCCCTCACCACATATTTGTCGCCATACCCACTGGCTCCAGGTCATCTATAAATCACTGCTAGGCAAATCCCCCTCTTATCTTAGCTCACTGGTCACCATAGCAACACCCACCCGTAGTCTGCGCTCCAGCAGGTATATCTCACTGGTCATCCCCAAAGCCAACACCTCCTTTGGCCGCCATTCCTTCCCATTCTCTGCTGCCAATGACTGGAACGAACTGCAAAAATCTCTGAAGCTGGAGACTCTTATCTCCCTCACTAACTTTAGGCGTCAGTTGTCAGAGCAGCTTACCGATCACTGCACCTGTACACAGCCCATCTGTAATTAGCCCATTCAACTACCTCATCCCCATATTGTTATTTATTTTGCTAATTTGCACCCCAGTATCTCTATTTGCACATCATCTTTTGCACATCTATCATTCCAGTGTTAGTGCAAAATAGTTACAATTTCGTATTATGGCCTATTTATTGCCTTACCTCCATAATTTACTACATTCGCACACACTGTATATATATTTTCTGTTGTATTTTTGACTTTATGTTTTGTTTACCCCATATGTAACTCTGTGTTGTTTTTATCGCACTGCTTTGCTTTATCTTGGCCAGGTCGCAGTTGTAAATGAGAACTTGTTGGCTTACCTGGTTAAATAAAGGTGAAATAAAAAATAAATAAATAAAAATTCTGTGCTACAACAATATCTATGGCCAAAAAAACCTAAATAAAATAAAATGGTAGCTGACATTGTTGATCTGGACATTTCTGACTAGTTATAAATAACTCTCTAAGGTATGCAATAACTAACATGACGAGGAACTGATAATGCACTACCCAACATTGAAATTGCAACTTGTGCATTCTACTATTACAAATTTCAAGAGTACGTTTATTGCCGGACTGAGATAATTTTTTTGGTTGGGGAGGGGGTGGTATGTGCAACATAAGACAAAAAAAATGACAAGGGTTTGAGTGAAAGAACTAACTGGTGTCTCCAAGTGGCCACACCTCTCCAAAGTGTGCACAGTTTCTACTTAATTTCAATGCACTTTTATGACTCAAAGAAGAGTCTTCAACTATAAGGTGCTTTTTTAGCTCTCCTAGCTGTGCAGTTGAGGATCTAGGGCAAGCATAGGGCTGTTGTGGTGACCATATTACCGCCACACCAACAGTAATGAGTCATGACCGTAGTCAAATTCCACGTGACCGTTGAGTCACAGTAATCTCCTCTTATACGCTCTGGACATGCGTTGGTAGTACCCAACTCTCTAACTACCATCAGGTCGCTAATGGCCTGGTACTCAGTGCTCTATTGTCCCTCTAACCACTCTGACATCAATGCAAATGCAATCGAAAATCACATCAAACATTTATCAAAACAGTGTCATGCTTTTAAAACTCACCTCACTGTGGTTGATCAATTTTGAAGAAAGAAGTTCAACAACAGGTTGAAACTGAGTGGAAAACATGGTCGCTGTGGATGTTATTTCAAAGCCTAACACAACAAAATGGAAAGCTTTCTAAGGTGACGATTAATTCAAAGCATCCATACACATATTAGAGTGTATGCCTAGTAAAAGGGATTTTTAATATTTTCATAATGAATAGGCTGACACATGACCTTTTAGCTACAGAGTATCTCACCACTGTGCGTTTCCATCTCTCTTCTCTCTCCTTCATTCCTTTCTCAAGCGCACAGAGACAGTTTAATGAAATATGTATAGTTGTGAAAACATGTTACAATCGATGTTCCCGAACAGATTTGACCTGGTTTCCCAAATGAAGCACTGGGTAGCTGCAGGGACAGGGTTGGAGAGCCCATGGCATATAGCGTTTGGATGGAATATCACCTGTGACGCAGAGAGAGGCTGCATGCTCCTCAAACAGTGGTTGATGCGTGGGGTGAAATAATCAAATCAAAGTTTATTGGACGCGTACATATTTGCAGATGTTATCGCAGGTGCAGCGAAATGGTTGTGTTTTTAGCTCCCACAGTGCAGTAGTACATAGCAATAATAATAATAAAAAAACAATACACACACAATCCAGCATTTTTTTAATTAAAGAAATTAAGAAATACATACAAGTAATATTATAAGGCCAGACATTTCTATATGCAATCCTGTGTGAAAGCAACGTTTTGATGGCTGCCACTAAAAAGAGGAGGATCCCACCTGCTACTATATTTATTTCTCAGCTGTGCTTTAAAACCTGCCCCTGTTCCTGCCCATTTGATAATGGGCCATTCTAAATCTAAACAATTTTTACATATTAGTAAAAACTAGATTAAATTGAGAATAATCTGATGGGTGAAAATATGATCACTTGATGAGAGAACAGCTGTGCAGCCTGAGGCAAGGAACAGAGTGCAAGCTTTTTTTGCTACTTTCTCAAATCATCAATAGCCTCTAGTAGCATCATGCAGTCCATATATGTTTTGATTTCTAAGGTGTGTATCATTCACAACTAAAGTTGCCAAATAACTCTTGAATCTAGTGTATAGGACCTGTGTCAAATGATCACTTTTACTCTCAACATAGCTACTTCGTATGCGCACTCGCTCCGGAATGGGAAAAATATCCTTTGTATTTTATTCAGCTAAGTTCAATTATATTCTTCTTACTATAAAATTATATAAAATAATGGCACTGGACTTACAGTGCATCTGGAAATTATTCAGACCCCTTGACTTTTTCCACATTTTGTTACGTTACAACCTTATTCTAAAATGGATTAAAAATATATATCATCCTGATCAATCTACACACAATAACCCATAATGACAAAGTGAAAACATTTTATACAAGTTATAAAAAAATCTAAAACATAACTACTTTATTTACATAAGTATTCAGACCCTTTGCTTTGAGACTTGAAATTTAGTTCAGGTACATTAATCATCCTTGATGTTTCTACAACTTGATTGGAGTCCACCTGTGGTAAATTCAATTGATTGGACATGATTTGGAAAGGCACACTCCTGTCTATATAAGGTCCCACAGTTGACAGTGAATGTCAGAGCAAAAACCAAGCCATGAGGTCAAAGGAATTGTCCGTAGAGCTCCGAGACAGGATTGTGTCGAGGCACAGATCTGGGGAAGGGTACCAAAACATTTCTGCAGCATTGAAGATCCGAAGAACACAGTGGCCTTCATCATTCTTAAATGGAAGAAGTTTGGACCACCAAGACTCTTCCTAGAGCTGGCCGCCCGGCCAAACTGAGCAATCGGGGGAGAAGGGCCTTGGTCAGTAAGGTGACCAAGAACCCGATGGTCACTCTGACAGAGCTCTAGAGTTCCTCTGTGGAGATGGGAGAACCTTCCAGAAGGACAACCATCTCCGCAGCACTCCACCAATCAGGCCTTTATGGTAGAGTAGCCAGACGGAAGCAACTCCTCAGTAATAGGCTGCCTAAGTATGATCCCCAATCAGAGACAACGAGCGACAGCTGCCTCTGATTGGGAACCACACCGGCCAACATAGATCTAGACATACTAGAACTACAACATAGAAATACACAACATAGAAACTACACACCCTGACTCAACATATACGAGTCCCCTGAGTCAGGGCGTGACAGTCGCGTCATACTCAAGAAGACTCGAGGCTGTAATCGCTGCCGAAGGTGCTTCAACAAAGTGCTGAGTGGTCTGAATACTTATGTAAATGTGATACTTCAGTTTTTTTATTGTTTTATAAATTTGCAAACATTTCTGAACCTGTTTTTGCTTTGTCATTATGGGGTATTGTGTGTAGATTTGATGTGGGAAAAATAACCATTTTAATCCATTTTAGAATGACAAAATGTGGAAAAAGTCAAAGTGTCTGAATACTTTCCGAATGGACTGTATAAGCATATCTTGTCTGCTAAATGAACTAGCAAAGACCGTACAGTATGAAGATGGCTTAAAACTGCTACTCCAATAGAAATCTCCGATCACTCACACTTGTAGGCGATGTCATGGCAACGTTGGCTATCTGCGCAGAAATACTTCATAGGGTCTAAAGGTTGTTTCACGCCGAACTGCCCATGTGCAGGCTGTCAAATCAAAGGCACTCCTTCGATATGAAGTTGTTTTTGACGAAAATGAAAACGTGTCACTTTCACAAGGTTGGAGATGTTCAAGATATTGGCTCGAATCTAGGTTGTGCCTTTAGATTTCGAGAAAATTAACAACTAAAGAAGGATTTCCTGCCTAAAATATATAATGGATTTATTGTGATGGTGTATATTAAATGGATTTATTAGAAGAAAATAAAATATGTAGATATTCCAAAGGCGCCCATCAGCGGCTTGTATGCTTGGAGGCCTGGAGATGCTAAATGTGTTTGTTAATTAATGGTCAATTACCGTGAGACCGGCAGTAATTTGCATGACAATAATCTGCTGACAAAATGTCATGACTGCCACAGTCCTAAGCAAGCACACTTGTAGTTGTTTTGTTTGGAACACATCCCTGCATCACACAATTACTGTTGTTTACGCAATCCAAAAACGGCCTATTATAAATCACAATCTGGGTCAGGTGGGCATAATTTAAAAGCTTGTTATATTGCCAACATGACTAGCTAAGTTATAAAATACGATCTTAGTGTTAGTCTTTCACAGGGCAATTCAGAGAAATTGTTCGTAATTTTGGTGCGCATAGAAAGGAGTCATGCGTGCATTCAGGTGCGTGTTCTGCGAGAAAAAATATAATTATGTTCAGAACAACCCAGGGTATAACTCCATGTCATCTTGTAACTGTACATCAAACATAGTGATCATAAACGTTGACTCTATATATCATGGTTTTATGATATGATAATGTGAAGTGCACATTTGGACTCACGGGTGTTTGGCTTGCTTTTATGACAAAGCGATATTTATTCTAATCCTCAATGTCTCATTTTTCAAAATACATTGAGTCCTCTTAAAGATGCACTCTTGAACTTTAATATAATTTTAGTCGTTTTGATAGTGGTGCTCACGAGCCAAAAATGCTCCTAGTTTTTTGTATACTACGTCATCAAATCGTGTACTACGTCATCCATTTCGTACGATATGTTATAAATCCAATTCGTACTATATGTTACACATTTGTTGTGCTTAAGACCCTGAAGTGCTTTACTCTTTAATTTACAGCATTTCACTCACTCAGGCAACACAAAATGTGCAAAAGTTGCCCAATTAGTGGGAGGGATGGGGGCAACTTCTTGTCGCGTGCGGTGCTCAAGTTCAGAACGGCCGTCAGTCAAAACCCATACAGAGCTGTGAAGCCTGAGCTCTGACATCATTTATAGCATGTTACTGGACAGCCACTGTGTTACAATTTTCGTACTTATCAGTGCCCAAATCTGCCGTTTTCAACCCACATACAGGTACGAGTGTAAAGGGTTAATGTGGTGTGGATTGTGGAGGTCCCTACCCTGCAGAGAGGAACTGTTGTGTGGCTGTGTATCCCCTGTGCTTGGCAACCAGCCGGCTGCATTTTGCCAGAGCAGCAGAGAGCATACACCCTGCCTTCAGCTGTTGCTCTCACTAACCCCTGACTAGCCTAGCATAGTTCAGCCGCGGCATAGCCCAGACCAGCCTTACCAAGGCCCAGCACACCACAGTTTAGCCCAGCCCACTGTCACTCTAACTAACCCCTGGCTAGCCTAGTATTGTTTAGCCCCAGCATCAACCCAGCTCAGCTTAGCATCTTGTCAGTTATCAAAGGCTTCAAATAAGAAGCTTAGACGATCACATACAGACTGGGAAGGGCTATTTCACAATGTGCAATGGTCCATTCATCTAAGCTGTGTGTATAGGCACTGGGCAGTCTCCTGTCCTGTCCACTGTAGCCTATGTGTTGTGGTCTGCCAGTGGTTGACTTCAATGCGTCGTGTCATGTATCATTGATACTGGCATGGAGTGAACAGCGTGCCTCCCAGCCATCCATCCCGGAGCACAGCGTGACCAGTTTCTACTGACTCACACACATGTTCCTCTCTCCTGCTCTGATGTATTGGGAATAACTCCGCTGTCTGGCGAGTTTAAGTCCCAAAATACAGGAAAACAAGACAAGTTGTGTGTGGCTGGATATAGAGCCTGTGTGGTTCAGACAAATATAGGCAAGCAGAAACTTTATTTAATACTCCACTGTTTATTTTGTATTTTAGAAAACACGTAGCCAAATGTTAATTACCAGATAATTTCTTAATCCTGTAATTCTATAATGCCATAATCCTGTAATTCGTTTGGATTCTGTTGAAATGAGCAGTTCATACAGTACAGTACCAATGTGGTACCTGGTGCTTATTGTGATAAATCCTTTGAAAGAAGTACCTGAAAGTAACCATGGCCAACAGTAGTAGCTGATAAAGGATTGTAGAATAAAGTGCTTCTGAGCTCCTCTCTATCTCTATATATAAAGACAAATGTCAATGTCATTCCAAACCTATTCTTCAACATTTGTATCCTCTTTTGCTGGATTCTAATCCATTGGCCTTGTAGAGAGATACAGAGAGCCATGGTTTGTCACCTCTGATGCCCGATAATCCACAGTGGTCATATATCAATCCCAACTATGTGTACCATGAGGTAGTAGACAGTCCAGAGCCCTCTCCCCTCACTCTCCCCTTCCCTCTACTGTCTCACCCCTCCTCTCCTCTCCTCCCCTCCCTCCTCAGTCTTCACACTCCTCTCTCCCCTTCTCCCGTCTCTCTCCTCCTCCCCTCACTCCTCTCTCCCTCTCTCTCCTCCCCTCCCCTCAGCCTCTCCACCCTGCTGTTATGTCTTCTTCCTGCTGTCACCGGACTATTAAAAGGACTTCAGCTCAGCAGGAAGTATTCCAGGGGTCAGACTGGAAGGTATACCTGGCTCCAATGAAAAGCTCTGGAGCGACGGCATTCCTATTCTCAATATTGGGAACGTTCAGTTGGGACTTAAAGCCACCTGATCCCAGCCAAGTGGCAGCGGAAAGGGCTCATCCTATGGGTAGACACACTCCATTGTTGGGGGAAAACAGCTGAAAGGGTGTCTTTTATATGGAGATTTTTCAGTGGAATGTGGACATATGGGTTTGGTATTATCAGTCAATGTTGTGTTTGCCACAATAGCAGGGCCAGTGTCGGGAACTGATGCTGGCTAGAGTGTCCTGCTCTAAATATCACAAGGGAAAAAGATGGACTCTGCATTGTCTGTCAGGATGTAAGCCCCATTTTCCACACGCTCAGAAGCCTCTCATGCTAATTTGTGTGAGTGTGTGTTTGAATGTATCTTAATGTGTGAGTGTCTGGATGTGTGCATATGCAAGGATATTATGTCGGTGCTTGGATGAGTGCAGATTTGTGTGTGTACATATTTAAGTGTATGTGCTGTTTAAATATAAGCTCCTCTATTCTGTCAGCACAGATCAACCCTGAGTGCAAGCTGACTAGCAGAGACAGACATATTATCCAAAATGCCATCCGGAGTGCCAGTTTGGTCTTGTTGGAACGATGTGCCCATGGAAATGCCCCGTCTCCCTATGCTATCGCACGGGAACACAGTGACCGGACACTGCTGGGACACGCAAAGCAATAGCCTGCTGCGACTCTTCTGGCGCTGCTGCTGCTTATTATTACTAAGGCAGAGCCAGCCATCATCCTCCCCCTCTGCTCCCCCCACCTCACCCCCAGTCTCCCCCCATTCCCAACCCCCTAGCAGTCCGGGAAGGGAAGGCAGTGAACCAGTGCTCTGCAGATATCAAAACGAGCTTTAAGTCATAATTGGTGCTTTGAGCTATGTGCGGTGATGCTGTGAGAGGAGGAGGGAGAGAGATGGAAAGAGAGAGGCAGTGTAGAGGACATGGCTATGACCTTCAGGGATCTCAGTGGTGCCTCCTCTGCTCTGTTTGCTCAGAGATCAGACTAGCAATGTGATGAAGACTGGGCTCTGTTGGCAATCTAGCTAGCCCCAGAGGGCTAACATGCAGGCTGGGCTGTCATGTAAAAAGAAAAGGAAAAGTTTCACTCTAGTAGCTCCAATGCAATCATTTATTAATCAACGTCAGATTGCATAGTGAATCACAGGTGCTCAGAACAAGATTTAAGAAAATCATGGAACGCCTGAAGCTGTTCACCATCACCCTTCCATAGAATAACAATATCATCAATGTACTGTTTCCAAATAATAATGTTTGGCAAAAATATACAGTACCAGTCAAAAGTTTGGACACCTACTCATTCAAGGGTTGTTCTTTATTTGTACTATTTTCTACATTGTAGAATAATAGTGAAGACATCAAACCTATGAAATAACACATATGGAATCATGTAGTAACCAAAAAAGTGTTAAACAAATCAAAATATATTTATATTTGAGATTCTTCATATAGCCACCCTTTGCCTTGATGACAGCTTTGCACACTCTTGGCATTCTCTCAACCAGCTTCACCTGGAATGCTTTTCCAACAGTTTTGAAGGAGTTCCCACATATGCTGAGCACTTGTTGGCTGCTTTTCCTTCACTCTGCGGTCCAACTCATGCCAAACCATCTCAATTGGGTTGAGGTTGGGGGATTGTGGAGGCCAGGTCATCTGATGCAGCACTCCATCACCCTTCTTGGTAAAATAGCCCTTACACAGCCTGGAGGTGTGTTGGGTTATTGTCCTGTTGAAAAACAAATGATAGTCCCACTAAGCCCAAACCAGATGGGATGGCGTATTGCTGCAGAATGTTGTGGTAGCGATGCTGGTTAAGTGTGCCTTGAATTCTAAATAAATCACAGACAGTGTCACCAGCAAAGCACCCCCACACACGAACACCTCCTCCTCCATGCTTTACGGTGGGAACTACACATGCAGAGATCATTCGTTCACCCACACCACGTCTCACAAAGACACGGCGGTTGGAACCCAAAATCTCCAATTTGGACTCCAGACCAAAGGACACATTTCCACCGGTCTAATGTCCATTGCTCGTATTTCTTGGCCAAAGCAGGTCTCTTCTTCTTATTGGTGTCCTTTAGTAGTGGTTTCTTTCCAGCAATTCGACCATGAAGGCCTGATTCACACGGTCTCCTCTGAACAGTTGAAGTTGAGATGTGTCTGTGACTCTGTGAAGCATTTATTTGGGCTGCAATTTCTGAGGCTGGTAATTCTAATGAACTTATCCTCTGCAGCAGAGGTAACTCTGGGTCTTCCATTCCTGTGGCGGTCCTCATGAGAGCCAGTTTCATCATAGCGCTTGATGGTTTTTGCGACTGCACTTTAAGAAACTTTCAAAGTTCTTGAAATTTTCCGGATTGACTGACCTTCATGTCTTAAAGTAATGATGGACTGTCATTTCTCTTTGCTTATTTGAGCGTTTCTTGCCATAATATGGTCTTTTACCAAATAGGGCCTTCTTCTGTATACCACCCCTACCTTGTCACAACACAACCGATTGGCTCAAACTGTCACGGCCGTCTACGGAAGGAGTGGACCAAAGCGCAGCGTTTGTAGCGAACATGACTTTATTAAAGTTAAAGTGCACGAACGAGAAAACAATAAACAATGACGGATAGTGAAGTCCTCAGTACACAGACTGAAACATGGAACAAAAACCCACAACCCTAAGGTGAACACTGACAGTATAAATATGGCTCCCAATCAGAGATAACGAGCCGACAGCTGACACTCGTTACCTCCGATTGGGAGTCACATGACGAGACAAGACACTACAACCAAAGCCAAACACAACCAAATGAACACACCCTATACCCAACACAACCAAATGAATACACCCTGGCTCAAACTACACAGTCCCGGAGCCAGAGCGTGACAGTACCCCCCCCTAAAGGCGCGGACTCCGACCGCGCCTACACCCCAAAATAGGGAAGGGCTGGGTGGGTGTTGCTCCTCGGAGGCGGCTCCGGCTCCGGGCTTGACCACCACCCCACTTCACTCCCCCCGTAGTGCCCCCGCTCCGATCTGACCCAGCTTGCTGGATCAGGACCTCCGACGCGCACCCCTGGCTTGGCGCGTGAGGTAGGAATGGACCGGAACTGGCAGACGATACGCACCCTTTGCCTGGTGCGTGGAGCCGGAACAGGCCTCACCAGGCTGAAGACTCGCATCCCTGGCTTGGTGCGAGTAGCAGGAATGGGCCGGATCAGGCTGACGGCTCGCACCCTTGGCTTGGTGCGAGTAGCAGGGACGAGCTGAACCAGGCTGACGACTCGCACCCTTGGCTTGGTGCGAGTAGCAGGAACGGGCTGGACCAGGCCGACGACTCGTACCCCTGGTTTGGTGCGAGTAGCAGGAACGGGCTGGACCAGGCTGACGACTCGCACCCTTGGCTTGGTGCGAGTGGCAGGAACAGGCCGGACCGGGCTGGCGACGCGCACCGTAGGTTTGGTGCGAGTGGCAGGAACAGGCCGGGTCGGGCTGGCGACGCGCACCGTAGACTTGGTGCGGGTGGCAGGAACAGGCCGGACCGGGCTGGCGACGCGCACCGTAGGTTTGATGCGAGTGGCAGGAACAGGCCGGGTCGGGCTGGCGACGCGCACCGTACACTTGGTGCGGGTGGCAGGAACAGGCCGGACCGGGCTGGCGACGCGCACCGTAGGTTTGGTGCGAGTGGCAGGAACAGGCCGGGTCGGGCTGGCGACGCGCACCGTAGACTTGGTGCGGGTGGCAGGAACAGGCCGGACCGGGCTGGCGACGCGCACCGTAGGTTTGGTGCGAGTGGCAGGAACAGGCCGGGTCGGGCTGGCGACGCGCACCGTAGACTTGGTGCGGGTGGCAGGAACAGGCCGGGCTGGGCTGGCGACGCACACCGTAGGTTTAGTGCGTGGAGCAGGAACAGGCCGGGCTGGGCTGGCGACGCACACCGTAGGCTTAGTGCGAGGAGCAGGAACCGGCCGGGCAGGGCTGGCGACGCACACCGTAGGTTTAGTGCGTGGAGCAGGAACAGGCCGGGCTGGGCTGGCGACGCACACCGTAGGCTTAGTGCGAGGAGCAGGAACCGGCCAGGCAGGACTGGCGACGCACACCGTAGGCTTAGTGCGAGGAACAGGAACCGGCCGGGCAGGGCTGGCGACGCACACCGTAGGTTTGGTGCGAGAGGTAGGAACAGGCCGGGCTGGGCTGGCGACGCACACCGTAGACCTGGTACGTGGAGCAGGAACAGGCCGGTCCGTACTGGGAACACACACCACTGGCCTTAACCGGGGATCAGGAACGGGCCGGACCGGACTGGTAACACACCTCAGTCTCTCACGCCGTGCCTCAATTACTTCCCTCCCTCTACTCGCCAATGGCTCCCGTAATCCGGTAGCCTTCTCTCCACGTCTCCCTGTGGCAGCCTCCTGCTGCCCAGCCGCCCAAGCCATGTGCCCCCCCCAAAAAACTTTTTGGGGTTGCCTCTCGTCCCTCCGACGATGGCCCTGCTGACGCCGTTGCTCCTCTCTCGCCAGGGCCTTGATCCTCCCCCAAGGTCCCTTGCCCCCGAGCATGTCCTCCCAGGACCACGATTTGCCCACCTGGGCCATCGCCAGCCTCTCGATCTCCTTACCCGGCGCTTCCTCCCATGTCCAGTCTCCTTGCTCCTGGACACGCTGCTTGGTCCTTTTTTGGTGGGTTTTTCTGTCACGGCCGTCTACGGAAGGAGTGGACCAAAGCGCAGCGTTTGTAGCGAACATGACTTTATTAAAGTTAAAGTGCACGAACGAGAAAACAATAAACAATGACGGATAGTGAAGTCCTCAGTACACAGACTGAAACATGGAACAAAAACCCACAACCCTAAGGTGAACACTGACAGTATAAATATGGCTCCCAATCAGAGATAACGAGCCGACAGCTGACACTCGTTACCTCCGATTGGGAGTCACATGACGAGACAAGACACTACAACCAAAGCCAAACACAACCAAATGAACACACCCTATACCCAACACAACCAAATGAATACACCCTGGCTCAAACTACACAGTCCCGGAGCCAGAGTGTGACACAAACGCATTATGAAGGAAAGAAATTACACAAATTAACTTTTAAGAAGGCACACCTGTTAATTGAAATGCATTCCAGGTGACTACCTCATGAAGCTGGTTGAGAGAATGCCAAGAGTGTGCAAAGCTGTCATCAAGGCAAAGGGTGGCTATTTGAAGAATCTCAAATATAAAATATATTTTTATTTGTTTAACACTTTTTTGGTTACTACATGATTCCATATGTTATTTTATAGTTTTGATGTCTTCACTATTATTCTACAATGTAAAAAATAAAGAAAAACCCTTGAATGAGTAGGTGTGTCCAAACTTGACTGGTAGTGTACATTTTTGAGAGGATTGAGAATTGACTGTTTCTCCATTTAACCCACATACAAATTAGCATATGGGCTGTCATGTAAACCGTTTAGGATGCTAACCGCACTGGCATAGCACATCTATGCTAATTGTGTCCGGCAATGTGGCTAAGTTAGCTTCCCAGTAACATGCTAATGGTTACCTCGTTAAACGTTAGCCTCATGGCAAGGCAGAAATGCTAATATGCTAATACCTTGTTTGGCTGCCAGCCAGCCGAGTCAGTGTGTGTTGTTAGCTAAGTGTTGTTAGCCTGATGAGATGGAGTGATTGTTATGGGGGAGCTCAGGTGACTGACAGTGATGGACGGCTCGCAACCAGAGGAGCCCTGCTCGGGAGGTGTAGATGCTAACCACTGCACCACCGCATGGACGGTGATTTACCTCTTGACTTCTTCTGACATTCTCCAAAGCGGCTACACAGAGCCGACACCCCACCTGTCAATTAAAACCTTGTTGGGTGCCGGAGAGAAGTGATATTCCAGGAGGTCCGACAGTTCCTCCTTCGCCTGCCTGTTTAGTTGCAGCCTGCCCAGACTGCCGACGCTTCGCTGAAACAATGTGTCTAGACCAGAACGAAATGAGAGAGAGCGAGATGGAGCGACGTAGGGCTTTGTAACATGAACAATATGAACTGTATTGTGTTGAGGGCTGTATGACAGCGCGTGTATGACACCCTGTATGATCCTGTATGTTTAGCGCCAGGTTCACGGCCCAGAACTCATTAAAGATGGATGATAATGCAGAGCTGTGTTTAGTAACAGCCCCAGCCTATTAAGAGAAGACAAAGCATTAATCGGATTGATAGTTTCGACGCTATTAAGTTGCCCGCCTGCCCCCCAAGGGAACACTTTGGTTGTAGAAAGCTTTTTCTTTAGCTGATGGATAACTAACTGTTGCAAAGCCAACTGGGGATTGGCAGACATTGTAAAGTGCATTCTAGATTTGACAAGCATAGCGTTTCATCGATGCAGGAATTCTCTTCTCAATATTTGATCCATCTCGGTAACTAGGTGGGTGGTTTGAGCTCTGACAAGCTAAAGCATCCCTCAAGTAGTCACACAAACTCCACGTGTATGTCCAAGTGCGTTTTCCAAAGAGTATGAAGTAATGATGCAATCAATGTTTTTTTCTCTCAAGGCCATTCAGCCTACTTCTATCATTGCTGATAATTAGTCTATCCTTTATGGCTGTAATCATGAAGGCTAAATCCATATCTCTTATAGCGGCCTATTAGAAAGACGTCTTTAATTCTCCCAATGCCACTTAATATAATGTCTTATTCTGCAGACCAGACCTGCCTCGTTGTTCACTGCTCTATAGATGGGCTTACATAAGGCCTGGCTGAGGGAGTGGAGTGCCTGGGAGTATGCTCATTCTCTCCCACTCATAACTGTATAGATTTGATAGATTCTAGCTCTGAAGTACCCTTTATATGGAGCCTTTATAGAGTACCACAGTATGAGTCATAATACCCATAAAACCTAGTGGTCAAACAAGGAAATGATTCCAATCGTTTTTCCACCATTAATTTTTCCCATAGGGGATTTTAGAAACACTTAAAATAAAGGCTGTGTTTTGTGTAGGCTTACCCTGGCGTGACGTTTTGATAAGCGTGTAAATCTCTCTAGGACAAGGTGACTTTTATCAATATATTTGCCTGTATACCCCCTGTGTCATATAATACAAGGGAAGGCACCTTGTCTCACTGAATAGTAACTAGCAAGTCATGCTTATAATCATTTGCATGTGCATTATCATTTCACTGGTACTCAAAAATAGTATACAACACGTGCTGCTGCTGCCCAGCGGCTTGTTTGGGCTAATCAAACTAGTACTGTGTGCCTTACCTCTACTTACACAAACACACAAACCACAGATGATAATTATTGTAAACGTACACAAGTCTTGAGGCACATCAAGCCGTCATCTGTATTCATCTCTGTGTTCACCACCTTTGGATGTGAATGCAAATGTTATGCATCTGAATTCTGAATGTTCCACAGTGCTGTTCCGGGTGCCTGTTAAAACCTGTGGTTCATTGATTAGGGGTTGAGGCCCTGGAAGTAGCAGGGGATGGGTAAGATCCAGGAGCTGTCTCCATCTCCGATGCACAATCCATTTGCCATGCTCGAGCAACGGCAGCACTTGTTTGAATCTGTGTTTGGATAGGTTGGATAGGATGCATAAAACATGATGGCCACCGGGCCTCTGCTATTCTGCTCAAATAGACATTTTAATTTCAGCACCATGGAGAGTGCCGAGAGGGATAAAGCGGGGGAAGGGGAGAGCGAGGGGGAGAGAGAGGGGGAGAGGGAAAGAAACAGAAAGCTATAGTAGGCCTAGCTCCCCAACCACCAGATATTTCTGAACAATATCACACACTGTGCTGCTGCAATACCCCTGTCATGTCACACGTCATAGGTGACCGACTGGCTCGACGATTAGGTCTTATGTATCAAAATTTGAAATTGTGTTTTTTACATTGGATAAAAGTAGGGACTCAGAGCTCGAAAATTGTATATCATACACTACAGTTGAGGAACAATGGGAAAGTAATTCTGCTTTGAAAGTTGATAAACTTGTAACCTCACTTTTGAGAAAATGGCCCTTGAATGTTTTTGTACCTACTGGAGAGCTCTTCTTTCTCTACACCCATTAAGCATCGTTCACACCCTTTTAAGCTTTAGCCCCACCCATTTCTTTAAGGATTCACATGTGAGATATGTACTAATCAACCAAAGACTTCAAGACTAAAGGCTGGTTTATACTACGGGTGTGTTCGTAAATTTAATCTGGATAGCCAGAGCGAATTTACCAGCTACGTCTATCGACAGTTGTCTCAGTGACATCATAAACATTCTATTAAAATAGTTACTTGCGTAGTGGGGTCTTTTGTTTAAACATGTAGCTAGCTAGCTAAACAATGAACCATAATCCCAACTCATAACGTTACTACCCTGCATGAATCTGCAGGTAGCTAACCAACCAGGTGCAATGTTAGCTAGCTAACATTAGGCTATAACTAGCAATGCAAATGGCTCTGAGATACGGATAATATTACTACACAGATCATACATGTAACGTTAGCTAGCCAGACAGCCAGCTAACGTTTGCTAGCTAGCTAACAGTAAGCTTTAACTTGAAATGAAAACGACTTTCTGACAAAATTAGAAACGTGTAATATCTGCAAATGTAGCTAGCTAGACTCTCTTACCCGTATACCTGGATGGACGCTTCTCCCTCTTTGTCATGGCTGCCATGGTTGCCCTTAGTTTGAAGATGTAATCCGGAGCCTTCTGTGTTCTCTTTTTGACTCCGTGTGCATATTTGTAATTAAACTCCAGAATTTTCTCCATCTCCTTAGCTATCATATTCTAATTCCACTGATTTCAAAACTCGGTCCTCCAGAAAGTGGAGAGCAACACTTATGCATTTCTACTACGTGATATCTTTCAAAAAAGCCACATTAGAAAGGATTATCTACACATACTGACCAGCTCATATTATAGACAGAAGTGAGCTACATGGCAGACCAATCCGAACTCCTCTCTTGGCATGTCCAGCCCACTCATTATCTCAGCCAATCATGGCTAGCGGGAAGGTTGCTGTCTTTTTCCATTGCTAAACCAACTAGGCTCGTAATTTAACAATTGTATTTGTATTTACAGATGGCATACAAGTTTGTTATTAAGGCACATGAAAGTTCACATGTTCCAGAAGGCATTTCTGCCAAAAAACGCATTTAGATAAAAAAACAGTTTACTTTCAAATGGCGCTCCTGTGAAGTAGTGACCCGCGACATATGCCTAGTTTCCTGAAATGACTCACATAGGGTAATTTAGAAACACTGGCATTGTCATGCAATAAAGTTTATATTCTGTTTTCCCTGAATGTTTTGTGGTCATCAGCTACAAGTTTAGAAGACCAAGGGCTTTATTATACAAGCGAGCAGATGGACTGCATAGGGATAGGTTACATACCAATTTTTCCTTTTGTTTATGTCATGCTGTATGGACAATTCTGTTGTCATAAGCATATATGGTAGTGGACTTCTGTTTTATTCGGTACATGAAAATTGAAGCGCAAAAGTGCTTTTTGTGTGCTTTAAGTCATTACGCAAAGTTATTTATCCGCAACAAGTCAGTTTGATGGCAACACACCTCTGGTGGAAAAATAAGCATATTGTTTTTAGAATAGTTGCATGAAAATCTGTCGCCAGAGGAAACCTAGCTATAGAGGACATTAAAGCTTTATTCTAATATTTCTCTCTGCTCACATTGGATGGTGATTAATATAATGATGGTGTTTTGCTCTGTGAGTGACACTGAGTGTTGGATTGCTGTGGGCATCTCTCTCAGTTTCTCTCACTCTCTCTTTCTCTCTCTGTCTCCCTCCTTTTCTACCTCCCCCCTCTCTCTAGATGACACAGTGGGCGTAGTAAGGCTGTAGGCAGCTCTGCTCGGCTCTGCTAGGGCATGATAGATAGAACACTGAGCATTGCTCTGCAGCTGCTGTGCTGCAAATTGTCTCAAGCGAACACAACAGCAAGATGTGCGCAGGCACGCTCTCAAATGCCACAGGCTATCTCCCTCCTCTCTAACTCCCTCCTCTCTAACTCCCTCCTCTCTATCTCCCTCCTCTCTATCTCCCTCCTCTCTATCTCCCTCCTCTCTATCTCCCTCCTCTCTATCTCTCTCCTCTGTCCCTATCACTCTGCCCCGCCCCCCCCCATTCTCTTTTTCTCATTCTCTCTCCCAGAATGATCCTCCTCCATCTGTCCTACATATCTCCTTCATGGTTGTCCAGGCAGCCAGAGAGCCACAGAGGCAGTGGTTTGTGTAGCCTGTAGCCAGGCCAAGCTGTTCTCTGCTGGGCATGCTGTGGTGTTAATCTGGCCTCCTGCCCTGGAGGTCCCCAACACAATGACATAAACAAGGATGGTACTATATAGATACAATATGTTCTATTTAATTCTGTGAATTGGACAGAGATGATGTCATTGAGGATACATTGAAGGACATATGGGAGAAAAGGGACCTACTCACCGTAGCTCACTCTTTATATGGCGTCAACCTAGTCAGGGCTCCAGAAATGGAAAGCATCACGTTGTGAGCCTTGAGGTGGGGTCTCCAGCAGCGACCTTTCACTTCCTTCAAAGGGGTCAGGGTCAGAGGTGACAGCAGTCACAGGAGAAATTAGTCGTCTGGCCGCTCTCGAATGACAACCTGCCAACAGAACAGAGACTGGAGAGATTTTTTTAAATGTAACCTTAGCTACACTCTCCGTTAGCTGCCCGCCACAATTAGCCCTGTCTATCTTCCCCTGGGGCTAGCCAAGGCAAGTCAAAGTCCTGCTAGCTGCTAGCAACACACTACGCTAAACCACTCTGTAATTACACAGCCATGACCTGCTCACACTCCTCACTCTGCCTCACATCGTCTCAGCCTTGCTCTCTGTCCATCAAAGCAACATATTCTTGGAGGTGTGTGACCCAAGTGTGTGTTATCCCAACGTTATTCCGGTTAAAAATGCATGTGTGGTCATCAAGAGTTGCGATACACAAGCCGGCAGATACATCTCATTATATATAGATGGAGAGGATTGGTCTTGTTGACCATGTCTGTGTGGACTGAGGGAGAGGATTGAACGTCATAAGGCCTGTTTCCACAAGTGGATCGACTTACACTGGAAACAAAGTGTGTTTACACTTTATTTGGATAGTCCCTAATAAAGTGTATCTTAAGCCTAAACTTAACTGTACCCCTAACCCTAAAGGATACTATCCAAAGAAAGTGTGACCAAGAAAGTGCTTTGCCATTCAATGTTAAATGCCATTTATGTTATACAGTTGCAGCCAAATATATTGGCACCCTTGCACTTTTCTTAAATAATTCCCTATTTCTCCTAAAATACTTTAAGTTGAAATTGAAAAACAAAAACGTTCGATCTTTGTTAGTGGATTTTCAACATTGCAGAACCAATTGTATTTTTGTAAACTGAAGTTTTTACAGTTTCTAATTTAGAAAATAAAAACAAATGGCATGGACAAAAGTATTGGCACCCCGGTGTTGTACAGCCTTTGGCCAAGATAACTGGCAACAAATGATTATTGTAGCCATCAATGAGCTTGCTGCACCTTTCTGTAGGCTCAGAGACAGTTTCTATCTACAAGCCATCAGACTGCTGAACACTTGAAGTGGACTGACCACCTGCACTGACTCTCCGCACCTTAGCACACATGCACTCACTCACGCACATCCACACACAAACACACACACACACATACATACATTTAATGCAGGGAAACTTAAATCCATTTTACCACATTTCTACCAGCATGTTAAAAGTGCAACCAGAGGGGAAAAATCTCTAGACCACCTTTACTCCACACACAGAGACACGTACAAAGCTCTCCGTCGCCCTCCATTTGGCAAATCTGACCATAATTCTATCCTCCTGATTCCTGCTTACAAGCAAAAACTAAAGCAGGAAGCACCAGTGACTCGGTCAATAAAAAAGTGGTCAGATGAAGCAGATGCTAAGCTACAGGACTCTTTTGCTAGCACAGACTGGAATATGTTCCGGGATTCTTCCGATGGCATTGAGGAGTACACCACATCAGTCACTGGCTTCATCAATAAGTGCATCGATGATGTCGTCCCCACAGTGACTGTACGTACATACCCCAACCAGAAGCCATGGATTACACTGAGCTAAAGGGTAGAGCTGCCGCTTTCAAGGAGCGGGACTCTAACCCGGAAGCTTATAAGAAATCTCGCTATGCCCTCCGACGAATCATCAAACAGGCAAAGCGTCAATACAGGACTAAGATCGAATCATACTACACCGGCTCCGACACTCGTCGGATGTGGCAGAGCTTCCAAACTATTACAGACTACAAAGGGAAGCACAGCCGCAAGCTTCCAAGTGACACGAGCCTTCCAGATGAGCTAAATTACTTCTATGCTCGCTTCGAGGCAAGTAACACTGAAACATGCATGAGAGCATCAGCTGTTCCGGACGACTGTGTGATCATGCTCTCCGTAGCCGATGTAAGTAAGACATTTAAACAGGTCAACGTTTACAAGGCCGCAGGGCCAGACGGATTACTAGAACGTGTACTCCGAGCATGCGCTGACCAACTGGCAAGTGTCTTCACTGACATTTTCAACCTCTCCCTGTCTGTCTGTGTTTCAAGCAGACCACATGTTTCAAGCAGACCACCATAGACCCTGTGCCCAAGAACACTAAGATAACCTGCCTAAATGACTATCGACCCGTAGCACTCACGTCTGTAGCCATGAAGTGCTTTGAAAGGCTGGTCATGGCTCACATCAACAACATTATCCCAGAATCCCTAGATCCACTCCAATTTGCATACCGCCCCAACAGATGATGCAATCTCTATTGCACTCCACACTTCCCTTTCACACCTGGACAAAATGAATACCTATGTGAGAATGCTATTCATTGACTACAGCTCATCGTTCAACACCAAAAAAAACAAAAAACTAAAACATGGTCCAAGCACACCAAGACAGTCGTGAAGAGGACACGACAAAACCTATTCCCCCTAAGGAGACTGAAGATTTGGCATGGGTCCTCAGATCCTCAAAAAGTTCTACAGCTGCACCATCGAGAGCATCCTGACTGGTTGCATCACTACCTGGTATGGCAACTGCTCAGCCTCCGACCGCAAGGTACTACAGAGGGTAGTGTGTACGGCCGAGTACATCACTGGGGCCAAGCTTCCTGCCATCCAGGACCTCTATACCAGGCGGTGTCAGAGGAAGGCCCTAAAAATTGTTAGACTCCAGCCACCCTAGTCATAGACTGTTCTCTCTGCTACCGCATGGCAAGCGGTACTGCAGCGCCAAGTCTAGGTCCAATAGGTATCTTAACAGCTTCTACCCCCAAGCCATAAGACTCCTGAACAGCTAATCAAATGGCTACCCAGACTATTTGCATTGCAATACCCCCCCACCCCACCCCACCCCCCCCCCCACACACACCTCTTGTACGCTGCTGCTACTCTGTTTATTATCTATGCATAGTCACTTTAATAACTCTACCTACATGTACATATTACCTCAATTACCTCGACTAACCGGTGCCCCCGCACATTGACTCGGTACCGGTACCCGCTGTATATAGCCTCGCTATTGTTATTTTTACTGCTGCTCTTTAATTATTTGTTACTTTTATTTCATTGGACGGTGTATATCATGCATATCCTGTACATATAACTAATAATACTTGGAACTTGAAGCAATTTGCCCCAGTCTTCAGCAGCAAACAGCTCTAATTCTCCAATGTTTGAGGGGTGCCCTCAACCAACTGCTATTTTCCAGCTCACGCCATAGGTTATGGATGTGATTCAGATCTGGACTCTTCGCTGGCCACCCCAGAACAGTCCAGCATTTCTTCTTGAACCATTCCAGGGTGCTTTTGATGTGTGTTTGGGGTTGTTGTCCTAATGGAAGACCTGCAACCTTCAACAGAGAGAGTTTTTGGATACTGGTTTGAACATTGCACTCCAAAACACCTTGATTATCGGCTGATTTCCTGATGTCTTGCACACATTCATGGCCCCCAGTACCAGAGGCAGCAAAGCAAGCCCACAGCATTATCAAACCTCCCCAATAATTGATTGTAGGGTTTCTTTTGTTTTAATGCTTAATTTGGTCATTTATAGACATAGGAAGACCCCATTGCTGAAGGAGACACCAAGCCTGATTTGAACTTCTCAAAAACCCACCTAAACAAGCCTAAATCCTGGGGAAACATTTTTCTGTGGACCAATAAAACAAAATTAAAGCTCTTTGGCAATACAGATCAGTGCTTACTGACGACCAAATGAAGCATTCAATGAAAATAACACCCTCCATAAAATCAAGGATGAGGGAGGTTTGATAATGCTGTGGGGTTACTTTGCTGCCTCTGGCACTGGGGGTCTTGAACGTGTGCAAGGCATCATGAAATTATCAGGTGTTTTGGAGTGCAATGTTCAACCCAGTGTTTAAAACTGGGTCTCCATTGAAGGTTGTTTGTCTTCCAGCAGGACAATGGCCCCAAACACACATAAAAAACACCCAGGAATGGTTAAGAAGAGATGCTGATCTGTTCTGGAGTGGCCAGCGAAGAGTCCAGATCTGAATCACATCCAAAACCTATGGCGAGATCTGAAAACAGCAGTTTGTAGAGGGTACCCCTCAAAGAATTAGAGCTGTTTGCTGCTGAAAAGTGGGCCAAATTGTCAGTTGAAAGGTACAGCAAGCTACAAGAAGCGTTTGTCTGCAAAGGCTGTGCAACCAAGTACTTGCTCCAGGGTGCCAATAATTTTGCCCATGCCATTTCTTTATTTTCTAAATTTTAAAATTGTAAAATTAAGTTTACTAAAATAAATTTGGTTCTGCAATGTTGAAAATCCAATAAGGTGTGGTGACCAAAAGTTTATTTTCTATTTTAACTTATTTGAGAAGAAATAGGGAATTATTTAATAAAAGTGCAAGGGTGTCAATATATTTTGCTGCAACTGTATGTACTGTTATATGTGATCTATATACAGATGTTTCTTATGGCACACCAACTGAGGTTCATGTCATTATCAGTCTTAGACATAACATCATATGATGATAGGAGTGTAACTCCCCAAAGTCTTGCTAAAGGTCTTGCTAGAACAGTAAACTGTGTGTGAAGCTTTCGGTGTTGTGGGCTTGTACTGTGATGTAGAGAGATAGCAAGGTATGGTATGATTTACTACTGTGTCTCAGGGCCAGCCTTTACACACACACACACACACACACACACACACGAGACATTAGAAGTACTGTAGATCAGGAGCCTGATATTCAGCCAGTGTATACCATGCATGCAGGTTACTTTAGCTGTGACACCCTACCAATGCCAAACCTGTGTGCGTGTGTCACCCCAGTTCACTGTTATGTCAAACTAAATGACACGATGCAAGTAAAGTACTTTCGTCACACATGCACACTCGCTCAGTCTCTGTCTCAATTCCCCTTTTGTGCCTCTGTCCCGAGGCTGAGGATGGCAGTGTTTGTGTGTGTGGTGGCTCACTGACCTTCCCTTCACCCCCAGTGAGGTCACTGTCTCAGGCTGCTACACTAGGAGTAGAGGGTCATTCACTGTCACCTTGAGAGGAATATGTAACCCTTTTCATTAACTGTCACCTTGAGAGGAAGGTGTAACCCTTCTCATTCACTGTCACCATGAGAGGAAGGTGTTACCCTTCTCATTCACTGTCACCTTGAGAGGAAGGTGTAACCCTTCTCATTCACTGTCACCATGAGAGGAAGGTGTTACCCTTCTCATTCACTGTCACCTTGAGAGGAAGGTGTAACCCTTCTCATTCACTGTCACCATGAGAGGAAGGTGTAACCCTTCTCTGCTTTGCTACTGGAAAAAAGACATCTGGTCAAACAAGGAAAGTCTTACTTGTTCTCTCCTAAAAGTAGCTGTATTTGCTTTTATAAAATGTGAGCCGTATTATTGTATTATTTGACTCTGTAAAAACAAATAAAACTACTTTAAGGAAGGAACAAATAAGACTTTCCTTATTTGAGCAGTCTCACAAAACATGTACAGAGCAGAGAAGAGACACGACATATGCCCTTGGGGGTGTGTGTGTGTGTGTGAGCGAGGTTCGGAGAGACACATACACACACACACACAACACACCCACACACGCACCCACACACACAGAGAGACACACACACACACACAGACCCACACACACAGAGAGACACACACACACACACACGCACCCACACACAGAGACACAGACACACACACACAGACAGAGACACACGCAGAGACAGACACACACAGAGACGCACACATACAGAGAGACACACACACACACACACAGAGACACACACACAGAGACACACACACACACAGAGAGAGAGACACACACACACAGAGAGACACACACACAGACACACACACACACACACAGAGAGAGCGAGAGAAACACACACACACACAGAGACAGAGAGACACACACACACAAACACATGCACAGAAACACACACACAGACACACAGGTAAATAGAGAGAGTAGTAAATAGAGAGAGAGTGATCAACAGCAAACCGGGCAATTACAATTCTCCCCATGAAGTTTCATTCTGTGGCAGCTGATAACTAAGTATCATGGCTGACTGTTTCCAGTAGCAACTCTGATGAGATGTTTGTGTTCAGAGGCAAATTGCATTTGTTGTTTTGTCATTCCAATTACCACAGAGTCGGACGCGTTCTCTCTCTTTTCTGGAATAACACACATCAGCCAGCTAGAGCTCTCTCTGCTCTCAACATTAACTCAGGCAATATTAAACCACACAATAAATGGAAAAAATTAGCTCATTTTAAAAGCAAATTTGTGTCTAAAACCGAGGGATATTCAAATCAAATTGTATTGGTCGCATACACATATTTAGCAGATGTTATTGCAGGTGTAGCTAAATGCTTGTTAACAGGTTCTTAAGGAGGGCATTAATCAGAGAGGCAACAAAGAGACCAAAGATAACATTTTACATTTTTTACATTTTAGTCATTTAGCAGACGCTCTTATCCAGAGCGACTTACAGGAGCAATTAGGGTTAAGTGCCTTGCTTAAGGGCACATCGACAGATTTTTCACCTAGTCGGCTCGGGGATTAGAACCAGCGACCTTTCGGTTACTGGCACAACGCTCTTACCCACTAAGCTACCTGCCGCCCCATAACCCTGAAGGAGCTGCAAAGCTCCACAGCGGAGATTGGAGTATCTGTCCATAGGACCACTTTAAGCCGTACACTCCAAAGAGCTGGGCTTTACGGAAGAGTGGCCAGAAAAAGCCATTGTTTAAAGAAAGAAATAAGCAAACACGTTTGGTGTTCACCAAAAGGCATGTGGGAGACTCTCCAAACATATGGAAGAAGGTACTCTGGTCAGATGAGACTAAAATGTTGCTTTTTGGCCATCAAGGAAAACGCTATGTCTGGCGCAAACCCAACACCTCTCATCACCCCGAGAACACCATCCCCACAGTGAAGCATGGTGGTGGCAGCATCATGCTGTGGGGATGTTTTTCATTAGCAGGGACTGGGAAACTGGTCAGAATTGAAGGAATGATGGATGACACTAAATACAGAGAAATTCTTGAGGGAAACCTGTTTCAGTCTTCCAGAGATTTGAGACTGGGACGGAGGTTCACCTTCCAGCAGGACAATGACCCTAAGCATACTGCTAAAGCAACACTCGAGTGGTTTAAGGAGAAACATTTAAATGTCTTGGAATGGCCTAGTCAAAGCCCAGACCTCAATCCAATTGAGAATCTGTGGTATGACTTAAAGATTGCTGTACACCAGCGGAACCCATCCAACTTGAAGGAGCTGGAGCAGTTTTGCCTTGAAGAATGGGCACAAATCCCAGTGGCTAGATGTGCCAAGCTTATAGAGACATACCCCAAGAGACTTGCAGCTGTAATTGCTGCAAAAGGTGGCTCTACAAAGTATTGACTTTGGGGGGGTGAATAGTTATGCACGCTCAAGTTTTCTGTTATTTTGTCTTATTTCTTGTTAGTTTCACAATAAATATTTTGCATCTTCAAATTGGTAGGCATGTTGTGTAAATCAAATGATACAAACCCCCCCCCAAAAAACTATTTTAATTCCAGGTTGTAAGGCAACAAAATAGGCAAAATGCCAAGGGGGGTGAAAACTTTCGCAAGCCACTGTATACATGGTTTACACTTAAATAATGAATGAATGTGTGCGTCTGACCTGGAGAATGTTCTAGTAGGATTAGTAGTGGTTGTGCACTAGCACTACAGGTGGAATCCACAATGAATAAGTCAGCAGGCAGTGTGTTGATTTGTTATGGAGGACATGCAGCCAGGCGCACAGGCACACAGACACACAGACACACAGGCACTCAGACAGACAGGCACACAGACAGAGAAGAGCTGTAATATTGATGCATTTAGAACTGGGCTGGGAGGGATGGATGGAAGAAGGGAGGGAGAGAGAGAGGGAGGGAGGGACATGGAAGGAAGGAAGGAGGAAAAGAGGTGGCTTCTCTTTTCTCTGATAGTCATCAATCAATAAGCGAAAAGTCCCATGTATGTTTCATAGCAGTTCCATCCCTTGGTCTTCCTCCGCCTGTCGATAGCTCTGTGTGTGTGCATGGTTACTCAACATATTTCTGTCAACTTTTAGCCTTTGCTGGACAATAACTCGAAGTATACGACTGTCTGTCTCAATCAACTGCTGTTCACAGTTTAAAGTTGGCGATGACACAATGTGTTGGCAAAAAATAATAACGCTGAACATTGCTGTGGAAGCAGATAATCCTATGTGTTTTGTGTGAGACTGTGTGTGTGCCCATGTATTTGTGAGAGTCTGTGTGTATCAGTGTCTATGTCTCCCTTTCCCTACTATACCTTACACCCGACCAGTCGTTGGATATGTCCCATATGGAACCTTATTCCCTATGTAGTGCACTACTTTTGACCAGGGCCTATGCACTACATAGGTAATAGGGTGCCATTTGAGACAGATCCGTTGTCTCATGCTAAATCCCTAACTTTTGACCAATCCCACCCCGTAGTAAACAGCTGTAGATTTGGGAGGACCAGCATATTCTAATTAAGAGGAAAACAGACAAATATGCCCTTCCCCTCACCTCACACTCATCCCTCATTTTCTGTTTTCCTTGAGAGAGAGAGATTCCTTTGACCTGCATGATGTGACTATGGGTACACAGTTCTAATTGGGCAGATTAAGACTACATATCAGTTGTATCGTCTCACAGCCGGACACAGTACTAGGCCCTTGCAGTGTCTGGTTACTCTCCTTCTGCGTTATGTTTTTTCAGGCACGCCAGAGTCTTCCCATCCTGTCATTGTTGAGCGCTGTTTTAAATAGACACTGGGTATTTGAAAGCAGCTTAGTTGCAAGTGAAACACACGTAATTGAATTAGTGGCTGTCAGTTGGGGCCATTCTAGAGGTCCCCTGGATATTTTCCATCATGAAGTTAGTTGAGCCAGTGTCTGTAGTTACCGTCTCTGACTGTCTCTCTGTCTTTTCATCATCTGTGTGTGCGTTTGTCCATTTGTGGATCACCAGTTGATAGGCGATACTGTAGAATGTAATTGTGCGAGCTGTTGACAAGTCGCTCGAGTCACTGAATCTCTAACTATATCTGTTCATTTGTGGCAGTATAATAAATCTAGTCTAGGAAACCATACTGTCACCATATACTGTATAAATACATAAAACATGTTTCCCCTTAGATTCAACCCAACCTTGCCATACTCAACTGACCAGGACTCAAACCTGATTGTTTCTCAACCCTCTGACGACACCCTATCCACTGTCCCAAGACAGTTAACACCCTCGGGAGTTCTCCTACAGCAGTTACCAAGGCTAGGGTCATTACAAAGTCATCCACATATAATAATAATATCTAAATGTGAATGTTAAATCTAAATGTGAATCTTTGGTATTTGGTATTTAAGATCCCCATTAGCCGCTGCAAAAGCAGAAGCTACTCTTCCTGGGGTCCACATGAAACATGACATAATACATAGTACATAACATTATTAGTCAAGGACTGAAATGCATACATTTAAAATGTCACACAGAGCCTACATATCAGTGCATACACACATTATCTAGGTCTAATACATAATACAGTGCAAATTACTATACAAGATATATACAAGAGGGATCTTAAATGTTCCTGTCCCAGCTCTATCCCTGACACTGACCTTTCCCTGGGACAGGGCTGTTGATGGCCGGGTTAGGTGACATCACAGCTCCACTGCAGTCGGATACGTCTTGTAAAGTTCAGGCCGGAGGCTAGAGTTTGTTACAAGGTTGCACTTAGTGTTTCTCTCTCCACCACGGCTGAAAATAACTTAACGGTATTCAGCCACCTGCATTTTTAGAACGTCCTTCCCTAACCCCCCGGTGCACCTTAAACTTTTACTTGGACCAGATACCGGAGGAGGGGTCTGTTGTGTAGTAGTATGGTAAAGTCATGTAGTAGTAATAGGGTAGTAGTATAATGTAGTAATAGGTTAGTAGTATAGTAATAGGGTAGTAATAGGTTAGTAGTATAGTAATAGTGTAGTAGTATAGTAATGTAGCAATAGTGTACTAGTATAGTAATGTAGCAACGGTGTACTAGTATAGTAATGTAGCAACGGTGTACTAGTATAGTAATGTAGCAACGGTGTACTAGTATAGTAATGTAGCAACGGTGTACTAGTATAGTAATGTAGCAATGGTGTAGTAGTAGTATAGTAATGTAGCAATAGTGTAGTAGGGTAGTAGTATAATATAGTAATGTAGCAATAGTGTACTAGTATAGTAGTATAATATAGTAATGTAGCAATAGTGTACTAGTATAGTAATGTAGAAATGGTGTACTAGTATAGTAATGTAGCAATAGTGTACTAGTATAGTAATGTAGCAACGGTGTACTAGTATAGTAATGTAGCAACGCTGTAGTAGTATAGTAATGTAGCAATAGTGTAGTAGGGTAGTAGTATAATATAGTAATGTAGCAATCGTGTAGTAATAGGGTAGTAGTATAATGTATTAATGTTAATAGGGTAGTAGTATAATGTAGTAATAGTGTAGTAGTATAATATAGTCAAGTAGTAGTATAATATAATAATAGGGTAGTAGTATATTCATGTAGCAATAGGGTAGTAGTGTAATAGTATGGTACTGGAGGAGTCTGTTGTGTAGTACTAGTAATATAATAGTATGGTCATTTAGCTGAGTCTTTTATCCAAACAGGCTCACAGCTAATAAATATACTGAACAAAAATATAAATGCAACATGCAACAATTTCAACGATTTTACTGAGTTACAGTTCATATAAGGAAATCAGTAAATTAAAATATATTCATTCGTCCCTAATCTATGGATTTCACATGACTGGGCATGGGTGGGCCTAGGAGGGCATAGGCCCACCCACTTGGGAGCCAGGCCCACCCACTGGAGAGCCAGGCTCAGCCAATCAGAAGGACTTTTTCCCCACAAAAGGGCTTTATTACAGACAGAAATATTCCTCAGTTTCATCAGCTGTCCGGGTGGCTGGTCTCAGACGATCCCGCAGGTGAAGAAGACTGATATGGAGGTCCTGGGCTGGCGTGGTTACACGTGGTCTGCGGTTGTGAGGCCGGTTGGACGTACTGCCATATTCTCTAAAACCACAGAGGTGGCTTATGGTAGAGAAATTAACATTAAATTCTCTGGCAACAGCTCTGGTGGACATTCCTGCAGTCAGCATGACAATTGCACGCTCCCTCTTGAGGCATCTGTGGCATTGTGTTGTGACAAAACTGCACATTTTAGTGGCCTTTTATTGTCCCCAGCACAAGGTGCACCTGTGTAATTAGATCATGCTGTTTAATCAGCTTCTTGATATGCCACACCTGTCAGGTGGATGGATTATCTTGGCAAATGAGAAATGCTAACTAACAGGGATGTAAACACATTTGTGCGCCAAATTTTAGAGTAATAAGCTTTTTGTGCGTATGGAACATTTTGGGGATCTTTTATTTCCACTCATGAAACATGGGACCAACACTTTACATGTTGCATTTATATTTTTGTTCAGTGTAAATAAATGTCACCAAGCAGATGCTTTTATCCAAAGCAACTTGCAGTACTGTGAGTGCATACATTTTTTGTATGTGTTAGGGATGTGCATCTTTCCCTTTCAAGTGCATATGTGCGTGCTCAAACTAAGCCATAAGGGAAACTGGGCACCTCACTATCAGAGGGGGCTATGTTTGCTTTTTGTTCCCCCACATTTGATCAGAAATCACCATCACCCTCTAATTAATTTGTCATTTTTGCAGATTAAAAGTGTTAGAGCTAGTATTTATTTTAAAAGATTAGCTATGATATAGGCGATTAAAATATATCACAACTTTGGATTTCACCCGTCTCATAATTGAATGGTTTAGACCGTTTGGAAGTTTTGACAGACACTTCTTCTCCTGCTTTGACCTTGCAGTGTGGGTTGCAAAACTGATTGCTGTACTTGTTATGAAATTATAAACTTTCCCCTGTCTATCTAAAAATGACCATATATACTAATATAGATTTTCTTGCAAAACTATTGCTGATGGTGAACCTGAACAATCCAAATAAAATCTAATGTAAGCGCCCCCGATCAGCATGTAGGCTATAGCCAAATAAGAGTTGTGTCAGGCAGTAGCTTAGGCTACTTAAAAAAAAAATATATATATATATATCTACAGCGCATTTTATAAAAATACCAGAGCAAATTACATTGGTTGTCTCTCAACTGATAAAGCCTAATGTCGCACAAGCCATTTTACAAATATTTGAATGCTGAAGGTGACACACAGATGTTCAAGATCAGGAATAGGCCTACTGCTCGTTGGTCAGCGTGTAAAGCTGCGCCAGTTTGACTAGGCTACTGATATTGCCTGGGGTTGTTTGGCATGCAAAATGTAGATCAATTAGTGTCTACACAATTACATGCTTAGTTCGACTCTGAAGGAGAGGAATGCTGTTGTCACAAAATATTAGAGGTATTTTTGGAAGTTAGAAAGAAAGTAATTTGAGCAAAATATTTGAGTGAACTGGCGACTTGTAATGTTTGAATAGATTTTTCTCACCGACGCGTGCTACAGTTTGGGGTCCCACATACCGTTGCACTCATTTTAAACTTTTACTGTATAAGTGCTTATACCCTAGTATGTGTCTATGATCCTTGCGGAAATTGAACCCACAACCTTGGTGTTGCGAGCACCTCGCTCTTCCCAACTAAGACACACTATGTAACAATGACCCTGTCCTGATCAGGAGTGTGCTGTAGATGGGGGTCTGGAGGATGATCAGTAGTGTAGTGTGGAAGCATTCTGGGGGATGATCAGTAGTATAGTGTGGATGCGGTCTGGTGGATGATCAGTGGTGTAGTGTGGATGCGGTCTGGGCGGTGATCAGTAGTGTAGATGGGGGTCTGGGGGATGATCAGTAGTGTAGTGTGGATGTAGTCTTGCTAACACCAGCCTCTCTATGTCCTTGACTTGAGAGTCTGGAACAACCAGTGACAAATTAGACAACTGCAACCTGTTCAATGTTACGATCTTGTGGCTATCAAGTAGCAACTAATGTTAGGTTAGCTAACGTTAGCTAGCATTGTTCAGCCCATAGAAAGATAGCCAGCTAATAACTTTAGCTTGCCTGCTATCAACTCGAAATCATCTAGCTAATAAAATGTATGTTTTATTTATAAATTAAGTACCTAATTATAGGCTGAACATTTCCTTACCCCCCTTCTTGGATGTCCTCTGTTTACAAAGTAGGGAAATTATGTGAATCACCCATGCATTCTAGCTACCATGTTCACCCAGTTTCCTCCCTGCCCCCCTAATTTTGGCAATGCATGAACATGAAGTACCCTAAACATTAATAGATCATAGTCGGCCCAAAAAGATCAGACTACAGCAAGTATGACCAACAAAATCAAAAGAGATATGAATCATCTTTCATCAAGTCAACCAAAAATGTCCATCTAATGCAACATTTACTAATGTAAAGATACAGAACACAGATTATATAATGCATGAAGCAAACATGGAATGAGTTTGTGAAATGTAAAGGTGTCTTTCATCCTTCTCTGTACCCTGGTGCAGTAGAACAATTCTTGTTCAGCCTCATAAGGGAAGGGTAGAGGGTTGTTCCCTTACACAGACACAACAATTGCAATTGGACAATAGAACAAATAGGGCTGAGCTTGCTTTATGCAGGGTGCGTCGTCTCTCTCTCTCTCTAGGTCATGCTGGCACTAAGAAGACATCCTTTACCAATAGTATCATTTGTTGGCATTGGGAAATTACACAAAATTAACACCTCATTAAAAGACCTAGAGCTTTTTGTTTTATGTTGTTTCTCTTTGGAGACACTATCTATGAGTTGCGATGGCCCCTAGTAAAGTAATGGTCGACATGGGCTATAATCTATATTATAAACCGGGTCATTCGAGCCCTGAATGCTGATTGGCTGTTCTTACACACAACGAAACACTGAGTGCCTGGATACAGCCCTTAGCTGTGGTGTATCAGACCGTATACCACGGGTATGACACAAATTACTTGTTTACTGTTCTAATTACATTGATAACCAGTTTATAATATCAATAAGGCACCTCCTGGGGTTTGTGGTATATGGACAATATATCACGGCTAAGGGCTGTATCCAGGCACTCCGTGTTTCCTCGTGCAAAGAACAGCCCTTAGCCGTGGTATATGTCAACGACTGACTCGATTCAGTCCAATGTAGCAACATTTCAAATTGTGTACTTTTACCAATGTAAAAAAAGAGACTCAGTGCTAGAAAATGGTATATCATACACTGCAGTTTAGGAACAATGGGAAAGTAATTCTGCTTTGAAAATTGATAAACTTGTAACCACACTTTTGAGAAAATGGCCCTTGAATGTTTTGGTACACCTACTGGAGAGCTCTTCTTTGTCTACACCCATTCAGCATTGTTCACACCCTCTTAAGCCTTAGCCCCACCCATCTCTTTAAGGATTCACATGTGAGGCCATGTGCTAAACAGAGTGAGTAGTGTAGTAAACAACTAAAGATTTCAAGACTAAAAGTGGTAAAAGTAGGAGCCTACAATAAGGAAAATCTCTAGGTAAAAATACACTATACTGTATTTAGTACTTGGCCTATATCCTAATCTGACTTTGGTGCAGGTCATGTTGTTCTTCACATTACCGTCTCTGGTAAACACACACTATATCAAATAAAATAAATGTTTATTTGTCACATGCACAGGATACAGAAGGTGTAAATGGTACAGTGAAATGGTTACTTGAAATAAAGTGTCCAGATAAATATTGTATACATATTTTATAATTATTAGATGATTCTTACACAGACACACTTATCTAAATTGATGGGTCATGTGAAAGAAATGCTATAACCACCCCACATCCACATCTAGATAAGTGGACCGTAATCACCCCCAGACACACCTGGCTAACTTGATGGGTCATGCAATCATCTGGTGAAGTGGAGTCTAGCAATTAACCTAATGGTGCTTTCAAGACAACTGGGAACTTGGAAAAATACGAGGTGAAATCATGACGTCAGTGATCTCTAGTTCGGAAAGTTGGGGCTCTAGAAAGAGGCCAGAGTTCCCGAGTTGGATGACCGGAGCTCGTTTTTTTCCAGAGTTCCCAGTTGTCTTGAACGCACTGAATTGGAAGTCGGAGAGTTCCTAGTTCCCAGTTGTTTTGAATGCAGCAATAATCCCAACCCATACTACTAGCAATACAAACTGATTGTCATAGATAGCCACCATTCATGAATCTGCAGGTAGCTAAAGCTAACCAACTAGGTTCAATATTAGCCTGCTAGCTAACATTAGGCTATAACTAGCAATGTAAATGGAATTCTGAGATACAAATAATATTACTACACAGATCATACACATAGTGTTAGCTAGTGAGCCAGCCAGCTAACGTTAGCTAGCTAGCTAACAGTAAGCTTTAACTTGCAATGAAAAATGACTTTCTGACTAAATTTGAAACGTACAATATCTGAAAATGTAGCTAGCTAGACTCTCTTACCTGTATACATGGATGAACGCTTCTCCCTCTTTGTCATGGATGCCATGGTTGCCCTTAGTTTGAAGATGTAATCCGGAGACAGGTGTTTTATACAACAGCCTCAATCAAAAGCCTGAATTTTCTCCATCTCCTTAGCTACAGTGAGGGGAAAAAGTATTTGATCCCCTGCTGATTTTGTACGTTTGCCCACTGACAAAGAAATGATCAGTCTATAATTTTAATGGTAGGTTTATTTGAACAGTGAGAGACAGAATAACAACAAAAAAATCCAGAAAAACGCATGTCAAAAATGTTATAAATTGATTTGCATTTTAATGAGGGAAATAAGTATTTGACCCCTCTGCAAAACATGACTTAGTACTTGGTAGCAAAAACCTTGTTGGCAATCACAGAGGTCAGATGTTTCTTGTAGTTGGCCACCTGGTTTGCACACATCTCAGGAGGGATTTTGTCCCACTCCTCTTTGCAGATCTTCTCCAAGTCATTAAGGTTTCGAGGCTGACGTTTGGCAACTCGAACCTTCAGCTCCCTCCACAGATTTTCTATGGGATTAAGGTCTGGAGACTGGCTAGGCCACTCCAGGACCTTAATATGCTTCTTCTTGAGCCACTCCTTTGTTGCCTTGGCCGTGTGTTTTGCGTCATTGTCATGCTGGAATACCCATCCACAACCCATTTTCAATGCCCTGGCTGAGGGAAGGAGGTTCTCACCCAAGATTTGACGGTACATGGCCCCGTCCATCGTACCTTTTGATGCGGTGAAGTTGTCCTGTCCCCTTAGCAGAAAAACACCCCCAAAGCATCATGTTTCCACCTCCATGTTTGACGGTGGGGATGGTGTTCTTGGGGTCATAGGCAGCATTCCTCCTCCTCCAAACACAGCGAGTTGAGTTGATGCCAAAGAGCTCGATTTTGGTCTCATCTGACCACAACACTTTCACCCAGTTCTCCTCTGAATCATTCAAATGTTCATTGGCAAACTTCAGACGGGCCTGTATATGTGCTTTCTTGAGCAGGGGGACCTTGCGGGCGCTGCAGGATTTCAGTCCTTCACGGCGTAGTGTGTTACCAATTGTTTTCTTGGTGACTATGGTCCCAGCTGCCTTGAGATCATTGACAAAATCCTCCCATGTAGTTCTGGGCTGATTACTCACCGTTCTCATGATCATTGCAACTCCACGAGGTGAGATCTTGCATGGAGCCCCAGGCCGAGGGAGATTGACAGTTCTTTTGTGTTTCTTCCATTTGCGAATAATCGCACCAACTGTTGTCACCTTCTCACTAAGCTGCTTGGCGATGGTCTTGTAGCCCATTCCAGCCTTGTGTAGGTCTACAATCTTGTACCTGACATCCTTGGAGAGCTCTTTGGTCTTGGCCATGGTGGAGAGTTTGGAATCTGATTGATTGATTGCTTCTCTGGACAGGTGTCTTTTATACAGGTAACAAACTGAGATTAGGAGCACTCCCTTTAAGAGTGTGCTCCTAATCTCAGCTCGTTACCTGTATAAAAGACACCTGGGAGCCAGAAGTCTTTCTGATTGAGAGGGGGTCAAATACTTATTTCCCTCATTAAAATGCAAATCAATTTATAACATTTTTTACATGCGTTTTTCTGGATTTTTTTGTTGTTATTCTGTCTCTCACTATTCAAATAAACCTACCATTAAAATTATAGACTGATCAGTTCTTTGTCAGTGGGCAAACGTACAAAATCAGCAGGGGATCAAATACTCTTTTCCCTCACTGATATATAGTAATCTCATCATCTTCTTTCACCAAAGAACGCAGTTCCTCTAGTTTGCTGAAATTCTCCCGAAAGGCAGGTTTTCAATTTGAGCCCTGACCCCTACAGAAAGATACTGTTAGTGCTGACAGTGATTTAAAAGTAGGCTATAGATTCTTCATTGCCATCCTCATTCAGAATAAATGTATAATTTGTAAAAATATAAAGATATTGAAGCACATTTGATTACTATGCTAGTAGTTCTTGCATAAGAAAATGTTTTGTGGGTTCCCATAGTGTAATCCATATGCAGTATTTTCTGTAGTGCCTCTTTCAGCCCTTATGCTGCCTGTCACCCAGTCACTTATGATGCAGGTCTATCACTTTATTTAGGATACTCAATTTATTATAGGCCCATCATGCAAACAAACACTTAATTGTTACATTTGTACAAATACTAAACTTTCAATCAATCATTCACTGGTGTGTCATCACTATAATTTCCATTCCGACATTACATGTATTCATCGCAGTGCCATTCTATACCATCGGTTCTAGGTCATTGTGCATACAATATGTAGGTCATATGGACTTCATCCACAATGACTCTGACGATTTTGGAGCTATATAGGACTAAGGCCAACACGTCTCTCCCGGTCTTCCCCAACCAACTCTCCGGACTTCCGAAGACAAGGTCGTATGCACCCTCCCATATACACTACATGACCAAAAGTATGTGGACACCTGCTCGTCGAACATCTCATTCCAAAATCATGGGCATTAATATGGAGTTGGTCCCCCTTTTGCTGCTATAACAGCCTCCACTCTTCTGGGAAGGCTTTCCACTAGATGTTGGAACATTGCTGCGGGGACTTCCATTCAACCGCAAGAGCATTAGTGAGGTCGGGCAATTAGGCCTGGCTCGCAGTCGGCGTTCCAATTCATCCCAAAAGTGTTTGATGGGTTTGAGGCCAGTCAAGTTCTTCCACACCGATCTCGACAAACCATTTCTGTATAGACCTCGCTTTGTGCATGAGGGCATTGTGATGCTGAAACAGGAAAGGGCTTTCATCAAACTGTTGCCACAAAGTTGGATAGCACAGAATCAACTACAATGTCATTGTATGCTGTAGCGTTAAGATTTCCCTTCAGTGGAACTAAGGGGCTTAGCCCGAACCATGAAAACAGCCCCAGACCATTATTCCTCCTCCACCAAACTTTACAGTTGGCACTATGCATTGGGGCAGGTAGCGTTTTCCTGGCATCCGCCAAACCCAGATTTGTCCGTCGGACTGCCAGATGGTGAAGCGTGATTCATCACTCCAGAGAACGTGTTTCTACTGCTCAAGAGTCCAATGGCAGCGAGCTTTACACCACTCCAGCCGACGCTTGGCATTACGCATGGTGAGCTTAGGCTTGTGTGCGGCTACTAGGCCTTGGAAACCCATTTCATGAAGCTCCCGATGAACTGTGCTTGTGCTGACGTTGCTTCCAGCTGCAGTTTGGAACTCTGTAGTGAGCGTTGCAATCGAGGACAGACGATTTTTACTACCGCCAATGTTTGTCTATGGAGATTGCATGGCTGTGTGCTCGATTTTATACACCTGTCAGCAACAGGTGTGGCTGAAATGGCCTAATCCATTAATTTGAAGGGGTGTCCACATACTTTTGTGTATATATAGTGTAGCTGGCTAGCTTGTAAATTAGGCTTTTCCCCAAATCCCGTTGGCAAGGAGATGACACTGCCACGTAGTAAATTGGTCGTTACTATGTGGCAGTGTCAAATCCCGTTGGCAAGGAGATGACACTGCCACGTAGTAAATTGGTCGTTACTATGTGGCAGTGTCAAATCCTGTTGGCGAGGAGATGACACTGCCACGTAGTAAATTGGTCGTTACTATGTGGCAGTGTCAAATCCCGTTGGCAAGGAGATGACACTGCCACGTAGTAAATTGGTCGTTACTATGTGGCAGTGTCATCTCTATCTCCTTTTCAGAAAGCTACATCAGTTTTTCTCCCCACAGTTTTAGTTAGCTTTAGCTTGGCCTTTTTACCTCTAGTGGGGGTGTAGCAAATTGATTAGGACGTGAAGGGCAAATAGTGTGCATATGCGAACCAATCAAAAAGTCGCTCAACATTTGAGCTAACCTCCCCATTTACAAGGCCGAGATACCAGACCAGAGTGTCACAGCTCGCTGTGTAGTAACGTGGGTTGCACGTCAGCCAGGCTAGTGTGGATGGGGGTCTGGGGGATGATCAATAGTGTGAAAGGGGGTGATGTGGACTTTGTGTCTTAGAGCTGATTTTGTTTATCGAGAGAAGTCAGTGTAATTAGGGTTGTCAGATGTTGCCTTTGGTCAGGCAGGTCTGAGCTGAAAGCAAGTTTGTGTTGTCTTAAACACCAAGGCCAGGAGAGGTGATTATCCCGAACATGGCAACCTCACTTCACCCTCGCTGTCACATTGCCAGGCACTTCTCATCACTTACTAATGAAATAAACACTTTTCAAATTGCATTTTTGTGGTCCATATGAGCAGGGGGACCTTGCGGGCGCTGCAGGATTTCAGTCCTTCACGGCGTAGTGTGTTACCAATTGTTTTCTTGGTGACTATGGTCCCAGCTGCCTTGAGATCATTGACAAAATCCTCCCATGTAGTTCTGGGCTGATTACTCACCGTTCTCATGATCATTGCAACTCCACGAGGTGAGATCTTGCATGGAGCCCCAGGCCGAGGGAGATTGACAGTTCTTTTGTGTTTCTTCCATTTGCGAATAATCGCACCAACTGTTGTCACCTTCTCACTAAGCTGATTGGCGATTTTTGTGGTCCATATGAACAAATCCCATTGAAATGGTAATATTTGTTTTTTTATGTACCGTGTGTGAAGCTGCGTTAGACTGTATATCATTTACATTTTGAAGGAGGAGAAGTTATACATTCAGGATAATTGTACTGTGTATTGTAGGACTAGCTGTATTTCTCTTCAGCTGATCTAAACACACATCAGCGTAATTTCTCCCTCCCTATTTTTTTCCCTCTCTCTCTGTTGCTCTGTTTCTGTCCTCATCCATCCCCCTCTCTCTTTCCATCTCTCTCTCTGTTGGAGAAACATTTCCTCCTCCCTCCCTCCTTCCCTCCCTCCCCTCCCACACACTGTCTCACACACCTACCGTCTGCCCGGCAGGTCTCTGTTGCTAGGAGACAGGGATGGACTGCTCCCAAGAGAGCGACGTTTGTCCACCATGAACTTGTCCTCCCCAGCGATATATTATCACACGCGCACACACACACTACAATCATGAAAAGTATGAAATGATACCTCTAAATTAAAACTATTATAGAGAGAGAGAGAGGGAGAGAATCACACATATCCCACAGTAGAGTAGAGATATGGCGAACCTTCATAAAACAGTGACCTGGAGCACGCCTCCATTCTCCACCTGCTGCAACAAGAGTATCCATACAAAATGGCCTCCTCCTCCTCCTACCAACATGTCGCCACCCACATCCCCTACCCTGTGATCCATCCTGTGATCATTTGATCCATGTCCTGTTGCTCCAGCCCTTCCTATTGGTCTCCGGAGGCCTGAGGGGCTTTTATGTAGACAAATGGGTGTGATGGTGATCACTAAAGAGCACTTACCCCTGCATTGATCAATGGTGGCTATTAGCAGGTGAGGGAGAAGAAGCCATGCTTACAGTAAACCTTCCCTGTCTAACTAGAGCTTGTTAAAGAATAGCCTTTAAGACCAGGGGATTAGCGATGCGGATTTCCTCACCTCCGCATTTGAAGATGGAGAGCAAGTGAGGAAAGCTTTAAAGGACAATTTTGCTTTTTTACAACCAAATCAAAAAATTGTATGTAAATGGCATGTTATAATTTAGAAGGGTCCAGACAGTGTTTTTGCAATTTCACTTGTTTTTGAGAATCGTATCCCCAACCAGCGATTTAATTTCCTCATCCTCGTTGTGCAATATGGGGGCTCTGAAAAAACATGAACAAAGGCTCCAAAAACACCCAAATACGTCCTTTTAGAAACGGGAAAGCTCACAGTATATTGATGTAGGTCTTTACATGTTGTACACATGAAATTGTATAATTCCGAACTTTTTGGAAATTATACAGGTAACTGCCAAAATAAAGGACACACTTGAGTAAATGAGGGATACAAAGTATATTGAAAGCAGGTGCTTCCACACAGGAATTTCGACACTTGTAGAATCTATGCCAAGGCACATAGAAGCTTTTCTGGTGGCTCATGGTGGCCCAACGCCCTATTAAAACAGTTTGTTGGTGTTTCCTTTATTTTGTTAGTTACCTGTAGCAGCAGGCTACACAGAGAATGGGACATCTGGATAGGGGAAATGTCTCGAGTTGCACAAAATGGAATATAACGTTGCAGATAAAGTTTGGAATGACACAATTTCATGTCTACAACATCTAAAGACATGCATCACTATACTGAGAGTGTTTTCCATTTCTGAAAGGACGTATTTGGTTGTTTTGTAGCATTTGTTCATGTTTTTCAAAGCCTCCGTACTGCACAAAGAGGATGAGGAAATGAATCGCTGGTTGCGGTAAGTTTCTCAAAAACAAGCGAAACATCAAAAATAGAGATTTGGTTGTAAAACACTTCTCCTTTAAAATGGAGATAGAGGTTGGAGGTAGAGGTTACTTAGCTGCCACCAGCTTAGGGCTAAGGGCTCCTAGATCACTGGAGGCTCTGGTCCTCTAGACTTAGGGCTGGAAACCAACCATGGCTGGGCAGGGCTAGAGCAGATGGGAACAACGCACATCCAACCGCTTTGACCACTTGCTGGAGATCATAGTAAATGTTCGGAACATTTTAAAGGGACACTATACATGGTGATCTATGTGTTTTATTGAAACAATGATTCAATCTCATGGGTCTTCACCAGGTTTGTAGAAACCATGACTGGGAATCTGCTGTCCTCCATATGGAGTGAGGGGGTTCTTCCTAACACTCTGCTATTTGTCTGCAGAGTGACGATACATTACAGTAATCCTCTACTAGTGCATTATAAGCATGTTTATAACACTTCCATTCTCTCCCTGTTGTTTTCTCACAATGTTGTTTCAGCGTGTTTGTGTTCGGTAATGACCCCTCCCCCCCACTCCCCATCACACACTCCACCCTTTTCCAAAACCTGGCCGCGGCACATCTGAGTGTCACCCCCGATGACTCGCCCTTGGGATCCCTCCCTCCCTATGGCACTAGGCTGATGAAGCGTACATCCACAGTGGGAGCAGAGCAGTATTTTAGCAGCATAGTGGAGGAGAGAAAAGGAGAGCTGATTCAGTGCTCACATCATCCCATGTCAAGGCTGTCACCACCTCCTCTCTCCCTAATCTGACCTGACACCACAGTGTCTTATTTTGTGCTGATTCACTGTTCTCCATGTTGTTGAGCCTCACAGTAATAGGGCACACTGTGCTGAGCCTGATTGTGTGTGTGTTGTAGTGCTGACTCTGGGGGTGTTGAATCCCCGCCTCCTCACGACCCCTCGCCACGGGTACCCTGCCACAGGGAACATCTCGCCCACCCCTGGAATACAGCCAGGCAATCCCAGTCCAGCCCAGTCCAAACCAGCTCCCACGAAGACAACAACAACAAGCTAGCTACCACAGCAGAAACCCCAGCAGAAACCCCATCAGAGCCCTGTTCTATGTTTGTGACAAGAATGAATATGGCAACCAAGTTGACTGGGGACTGCAAGAGGAAGAGGGGAGCTCATGTGTGCGTCCCCCCCTCCCCATGCACATATGCACAGTGGTGTAAAGTACTTCAGTAAAAATACTTTAAAGTACTGATTCACTAAACACAAATGCTTTGTTTGTAAATTGTTTGAGTGTGCTATCCATAAATTTAAAAAACAAGAAAATCGTGCCATCTGGTTTGCTTAATATAAGGAATTTGAAATGATTTATACTTTTACTTTTGATTCTTAAGTACATTTGAGCAATTACATTTACTTTTGATGCTTAAGTATATTTAGAACCAATTACTTTTACTCAAGTAGTATTTTACTGGGTGACTAACTTTTACTTGAGTCATTTTCTATTAAGGTATATTTACTTTTACTGAAGTATGACAATTGGGTACTTTTGCCACCACTGCATATGCATGTGTGCTCCCGCACGATGGAAACTCCTCTAATATGGTCCAGTCCCTCCCGTCCAGTCCAGCCAGCCCTCTCTCTCTCTGGAGTCTACCTGCAGCCTCCCCAGTGGCCCGGTTTTCACTTGAGATAACATGGAGCTTTAATGCTGTGGAATATGGTCCAGCGTCTCTCCACTGAAGGCAATGACCTTGACAATAACACACAGACTGGCTTTGCTGCTCTGCTTCACTGTCCTGCATAATTGCAGGGATTCTCTGTGTGTTTTGGATGGACGAGATGTCGAATGAAATGGCCCCGACTGTAGTTCTTTTGCTCGGCCTTCTGGCTTAGTGGCTTTATCTGCCATCCTCCCCTTAATTAATGATCCTTGTTAGCTGAAGCCTCAGTCGTCTCTGTTCTCTTCCTTTCTCCTGGGTCAGAGTGGAGAGGAGCATGGTCTTTCCTGTGGCCAAGTGTGTCCCAAATGGCACACTATTCCCTACATAGTGCACTACTTTTGTAGTAGTACTAGGCACTCTTTGGGGAATAGGGTGCCATTTGGACACATACCAATACAGGCTGGTGCTGGTATACGTTGGGTGAGAACAGTGCACACCCCAATGTGTTCTCTCTATGCTTTTAGTTTCTTCTGTTTCACTGTAGGGGGAAAACATGCAGATTCTGTCTGAAGAAAACTGATTTATTTTCCCTGGTGGAAGAGTGGAGATCTAAATTTAAAATGATTAAATGAGCCTTGAGTTAAAAATAATTTTTGACTTTCATTTGTTAGCAAGACTGATTAATTCTGCTCTGATGACTGGCTTAGCTGTACAGTACATTATCAACACTTGGTTACACACTAAGACGTATTTAAAAAATAGTCTTACTTACGTTTTAATTTGGAATTTCACAAAACATTCTATGATACTATTTGTAACTTAAACATTTTTCCATCTAGCACATATTTTTAATATTTTACAATATATTTTTTTATAATTTTCCAGAGGAATCATCTCAATCCAAGCAATCGTATGAAAATAAATAAGACTGTAGCCCAATATAATATATTCGCTCCACACCAGCTACTGTAGCCAATAACCTCCAACTGCTGATAACATTCCAATGCAATATGCTTCCATGACCCTGCACGTGCCATATCTAATGCATGGCCTCAACAGCCATAGCATGCTGACATGCTCCTATGCTTCAAATCCATAGCATCAGTCAGAAAGAGAGAGAGAGAGAGAGGGATGGGGAGAGAGACCGAGAGATGGAGAGAGGGGAAGAGAGGGAGGGACGGGAGGGAGAGGGAGGTGAGTTGGAGAAAAAGCGATCGAGAGGGGGGAGAGAGATGAAGAGAGCAGTAAGATTATTATTGCATCAGGAGTAGATAAAGGTAATGAGACCTGTCTCTGACAGAGTAATCTCCTTCCCAGCCTTCTCCTACTGTATGCCTCGGAGGGGAGAAGAGGGGAGGAGAGATTGAGATGGGGGGTGTAATCTCCTGCCCAGCTCAGCGGAGGACTCAGTGGAGAGGAAAGAGAAAGAGAAAAGAGAGGGAGATAGGGAGGAGGAGATGAAGGGATAGGCAACATGTGAAGGGGAGGAGAAAGAGGATGACAGGGGAAGAGAATAGAGGAGAAAATAGGATATGGAGAAGAGTAGAAGGGCTGTGTACTTTGGCCTACCACTTTAATTGTGCCTTTCTCCCAGTCCCAGGGTTGATTTATGGTGGGCCAACAGTAAAGAGGGATAAGAGTCTCTGGGGTGACGAGGTGATGGATGGGGAGGGGAAGCAACATCAAAGAAGATCATATTTTACGGGTGAAGAGAGGGTGACAGTGTGTTAGTGTGTGTTAACTGGGGGCTCCGTATAGCATGGGGCAATACTAACAGGAAGGGAGTTCAGTGTCTCTGTAGTGGACTGTAAATGTACCACAGAATAGTTCAGGCAGATCAACTTAACCATCTGTACTCATCTGAAAGAGCTGAACATGTGAAGACCCCGTCCAATGATGTGCCTCCTGCCATGTTGCTTACACCTGTCAGGTAGTCTCAGATCAGTGCAGATGAAGGAGAGGTGACAAGGAAAGGAAGCCACTTTAGACTATTTCAGATGCAGCCTCTTTAAAATACCATGGGGATAAGGAATGAGGATCTTGTAAAGTAGCAAAACCTACTCATTTCCAACACTGGTCTCCGGTATTAATAATGATATTTCACTAATTCCTCTAAACCATGGGTCTCAAACCTTATGTAGCATGATAGCAAAAAAATGAAACGTCACGAGCTACTTAAAAAAAAATATATATATATATATATAGCTTTTAAAAAGGCACATTCTTCTCTTCTCCGCTACCCTGCAAGTCATCCCCGGGTCCTTGGTGTACAAGAGATGGGTTTTCTGTCAATATACCTTTTTTAAATAATGGCTAATAATCAGTATTTGCTATGACAGGCCCCATTTAAAAGTATATTTTGTATTTTCCCAAATTCATTTTTTTCTGTTGTATTTGTTTTTTGATTTTTTGTTTGTTTTTAAACTCTCAATATTACGATTATTCATAGAGAAACAAGGAAAATGTATGTTCTGAGTCACATCAGAAGACCATTTTTGAGGTCTGAAAAAAATTACGCATCTAGCAAGAGAGGAATGTGTCGGTCTAGTGATGTTTCTGTTAGGCCTAATGCTGCAGCACATGTCATGGCAGAGTTTGTAAAACAATTGCCACCCAATTGATACAAATAATCATGATATACCTACTTTGCAGTTAACATTTAATTGAGAAGGTTTTTGGGGAAAGACTTTGTCTCACCACAAGACAGTTATCATTAGTATCGGTAACTGGCTACATAAGGAGTGGTAAACAAACGCGCGCACCAAACAGACAGACAGGGTCAATATTGCTCGAAATTAATTGGCAGGTATTGTGTTACGTTTGGCTTTTTAAGCCAATAGTGTCTAACCAGGGGTGGGATAATGTCAATGTAGCTTTGATTGGATAGTAGCCGGGAGCTTTATGTTTGAAAGTTTGCAAATGGAAAAAATGCATGTACTTTCAGAATTGCTTGGCGAGCCACTCATAAGTGGGCTGTGAGCTACTGGTTGCTCGCTCGCGATCTACCTGTTGGAGACCCCTGCTCTAAACTATGTTTTAAGTAAAAGTTGAGGATGAGCAAAAGCTGAAAAAATACAGGCAATTTAAACCAGCACCACATCCCTCAACTTTATCAACTGCATGTTTACTGACACTGCTGTTGCATCCTGGGTAATAGTCTGCAGGGTGTGTGCTCCCTGTACAAGGCTGCCGGAAATGTGTGGCGAGGCGGTATTTGCCACAGCACTTTTCAATCAGGTATGGCAGCGCCACACCACTTTTGATTTAGTTTAATAAGATATATTGATGCAAAGCGTTAAAAAGAGGGGCAAAGTGCTGGTTTTTAGACCGATTTGCCTCATGATTTGTCAACTCGCGCACAATTTCTCTGTCCTTCACATCAGAGTGCTGTTGCAGGATCTTTGCGTGTCTTGACCAATCAGATTCACAGAAATTGCAGGTCATGTGGGCCGGGCAGTATTTATTTAGGGTCCGTGCTATCCGGAATCCTTGGGACGTCCCTACCCCATTGAAGTTGAAATGTAAAATGGGAAGGGTTAGGGTAGGGGTTAGGGTTTAGGGTAGGGACGTCCTAAGGCTCCCGTATAGCACTGACCATTTATTTAGCAAGCATGATAACACATCACTCCCGTCGGACACAAGCAAAAACTCTTACATAAATGTAGAAGCCTATACACCTAAACATTAGCGATCTGACATGCTCTATTGCATGGAATCGAGACTATTTTTCAGTCTGATCAACTGTAGGCTACTAACAACATCAGTTCATGAAAATACACGTTTCTGGGATTGAAATTCCAGATCACCTTCCCGTAAATGAACAGTTCTCGGGAGTTATCAATGGCATGTCACATGTACACGGCTTTGGCACACCCTGCGTGAACGTTGGGAAACATGTTGATGTCCCCTGTAGCTCAGTTGATAAAGCATGGCGCTTCCAACGCCAGGGTTGTGGGTTCGTTTCCCACGGGGGGCCAGTATGAAAATGTATGCACTCACTAACTGTAAGTCGCTCTGGATAAGAGCGTCTGCTAAATGACTAAAATGTAAAAATGTTGTTCAGACGACATGAACGGGTCTGTAAACCCGGCATGATCGGATTGAGTATTCATGAAATGTATGTAAACATACCCGGGAACGAACAGCGTCTCTCAGGTTTCCTGACAATGTGTACTGCAGGAAACGCACACTGTTGTGTGTGTGTGTGTGTGTGTGTGTGTGTGTGTGCGTGCATGTCTAAAAAAACTCCTGATCTCTCTCTTCCCCACCGGATTGAAACTCTTGCAAAACTCACTCTCCCACCTCTGTATAAATCCCCAGAAACCTTGCCGTGAGGAAGACTTCAGGACATGCGTATTAATTGGTGAAAGTGCTAGCTGGAAAATGCTAGCTGATATTATTGCTAATTTGCTACCCCAACACTAAATACATTTTTAGGCTTATTTACAAAAGATACTCTATATCAAAAATCCACTTGCTAAATTATGGTTGCCCATACTGGACAAACTGGTGAAACACACATTTGCTTCCCTGCAAGGAGCTATACAATGCTACTTTTTCAAACACCTAAACTCACTTTCACATTATACATTCAGAACAATAAAAAAAAACATGAGTTAAATAGCAATCATTACATACATTTTTTTGTCATTGACGGAAAATATTCAACCATTTATACACAAATGAGTAGGCCTAACATTAGCTAGGTAGCTATACACATTAGTGATGCAAGGGTTGATTCATAACCTGCTGTCCCCAGGTTATATCCGCGGGGTGGACATTGTCAAAGTTTAATTCAATAAGACAAAAGCTGCGAAAGGAGAGTTGAAAATAAAGAGAAGTGAGGGACGGAAAAGGAATGTTTGGAAAATATTTGAAGTGGTAAAGGAGGATGATTGCAGTGCCGGCTATATTATGTGTGATGATTGTGATGCGCTATACAAATTCAACAGTCACAAGACAGGACTTCAAATAGGCATATGGCATGTCAAGGGAACTGTAGTCTACTGTTTTAGATGGGTTAAATGGAAACTGAAATCTGGACATTGACTAACCAGAATAACCTAGTCCTCTGATAATACTAGTCCCATGCGTATCGACATCCCTGTGTTTTGAGAGAAATGTCTGAGTTTTACAGGTGTTGCTTGTGGTTTGAGCAAGAAAGCAATAACTGATTTGATAAATTGAATGAAGTGCTGCGCATAGCCTATATATGAAGGGCCTACATGGATCCACTTTCACAGTGAATACTTTTGTTTATACGCTTTGTACAAATGAATTGAACATCGCCAAATTCATCATGAAAAAACATTACGCCTATTTAATGCAACCCTTGCTGTTAATCCATCGCAAAGCAACATTCACTTTTTGATCCAAAGCCTAAAAACACATATCAAGTGCAAGTTAGCTGTTTAGCTCACATCTGAAGGCTGGGGGGCATTTAGGACGTCTTCTATAGTTTAGAAACTTGGGAACTAAGCTCGAATTATCAGTGTAGCCTGTTATCGCCTGAACTTGTTTAAATAGCTTCAGACCTAGAAAAAAAGAACTCCAGGCTTCCATCATAACTGTCAATTTATGTAAAAAAAAATTAAAAGAAAGAATTACAGGGGGCAGTTTGGAAAAAAACATATCCCGTACGAATCGTCCTCTGGAATAACGGACATTCTGGGGTAATAAATACATAACCAACGTTCTCTAGTAATACTAGTTCCGTGTGAATAGGGCTATAGCCTTAACAATAACTCCTGCAGAATTGAGCATTTCTTGCAGTAAACTGATACACCTAATGTAGGCAAAATGTGGACTTGGGAACAGGAGTGGAGAAATATGATGGCTTTCTTTCTGCATCTTGAGAGAATGCTCAGTTAGATATGATCTGTAGAGGTGTTGTCTTCATCATTAAAGCACCATTAAAGCGAATAGTATTTCAACCACATAAAATATGCATCGAAGCCGAACTGAAATCTTATCAGAAACACGTTGGGTCGTTTTTACAGCTTTCTTTTTCCTTACAACCGGTCAAACTGATGTCATTTGGACATTTTGCACAGACATATTTCCAGTTTTTTTTGTTCCTTTATTGTATTTTCTCCCCAGTCCCTAAATGTCTTTGCTCCTCGAAAGATGAGAGAGAACTTTACCGATGTCAACTAGATTGAAGCATTCATTCTATCGATCTATTACATTCTGTTGAGCAAGGGTTTATTTAGTCTTCTATGGCAACATATAATGACAAGAGAAGCTACATGTACAGTGGGGAGAACAAGTATTTGATACACTGCCGATTTTGCAGGTTTTCCTACTTACAAAGCATGTAGAGGTCTGTAATTTTTATCATAGGTACCCTTCAACTGTGAGAGACGGAATCTAAAAATCCAGAAAATCACATTGTATGATTTTTAAGTAATTAATTTGCATTTTATTGCATGACATAAGTATTTGATCACCTACCAACCAGTAAGAATTCCGGCTCTCACAGACCTGTTAGTTTTTCTTTAAGAAGCCCTCCTGTTCTCCACTCATTACCTGTATTAACTGCACCTGTTTGAACTCGTTACCTGTAAAAAAGACACCTGTCCACACACTCAATCAAACAGACTCCAACATCTCCACAATGGCCAAGACCAGAGAGCTGTGTAAGGACATCAGGGATAAAATTGTAGACCTGCACAAGGCTGGGATGGGCTACAGGACAATAGGCAAGCAGCTTGGTGAGAAGGCAACAACTGTTGACGCAATTATTAGAAAATGGAAGAAGTTCAAGATGACGGTCAATCACCCTCGGTCTGGGGCTCCATGCAAGATCTCACCTCGTGGGGCATCAATGATCATGAGGAAGGTGAGGGATCAGCCCAGAACTACACGGCAGGACCTGGTCAATGACCTGAAGAGAGCTGGGACCACAGTCTCAAAGAAAACCATTAGTAACACACTACGCCATCATGGATTAAAATCCTGCAGCGCACGCAAGGTCCCCCTGCTCAAGCCAGCGCATGTCCAGGCCCGTCTGAAGTTTGCCAATGACCATCTGGATGATCCAGAGGAGGAATGGGAGAAGGTCATGTGGTCTGATGAGACAAAAATTGAGCTTTTTGGTCTAAACTCCACTCGCCGTGTTTGGAGGAAGAAGAAGGATGAGTACAACCCCAAGAACACCATCCCAACCGTGAAGCATGGAGGTGGAAACATCATTCTTTGGGGATGCTTTTCTGCAAAGGGGACAGGACGACTGCACCGTATTGAGGGGAGGATGGATGGGGCCATGTATCGCGAGATCTTGGCCAACAACTTCCTTCCCTCAGTAAGAGCATTGAAGATGGGTCGTGGTTGGGTCTTCCAGCATGACAACGACCAGAAACACACAGCCAGGGCAACTAAGGAGTGGCTCCTTAAAAAGCCTCTCAAGGTCCTGGAGTGGCCTAGCCAGTCTCCAGACCTGAACCCAATAGAAAATCTTTGGAGGGAGCTGAAAGTCCGTATTGCCCAGCGACAGCCCCGAAACCTGAAGGATCTGGAGAAGGTATGGAGGAGTGGGCCAAAATCCCTGCTGCAGTGTGTGCAAACCTGGTCAAGACCTACAGGAAACGTATGATCTCTGTAATTGCAAACAAAGGTTTCTGTACCAAATATTAAGTTCTGCTTTTCTGATGTATAAAATACTTATGTCATGCAATAAAATGCAAATTAATAACTTAAAAATCATACAATGTGATTTTCTGGATTTTTGTTTTAGATTCCGTCTCTCACAGTTGAAGTGTACCTATGATAAAAAATTACAGACCTCTACATGCTTTGTAAGTAGGAAAACCTGCAAAATCGGCAGTGTATAAAATACTTGTTCTCCCCACTGTATCTAATTATAGACCAGTTGACTAACAAATAGCCTACCAAAATGTCAGAAATTATAAGCAGAAATATATCTAAATCAGGCCAAACAAAATCCTACACCCCCTGTCAAAAAATCATTCTGCAATCTATTTTTCATTTGCACAGAATACACTGTCTGGGCAGTAAACCGTTAACAAACTATACAGGTATTCATTCTCGGACTGGTTTGGATTTTTACTTTACCGTCTATAACAGCATTTTAATGTTTGATTTGCTACACTCAATAATTCAGTGCTACATTCACTTTCAGTACTGCCAGAAAGTCAACAAAAGAAATTGGAGTAAAGACTTCAAGAAATCGGGCGACTACTAAAGTAAAAACTGCAGTCAAATAGATCAGGTTTTTTGGGGGCATACTAACACAAAATTAACATGGCAGTATGTGAATGATACCAAATGAGTGCAGTAAATGAAGAAATTGATTTAAAATACTGGAAGTGAACGTTACAAAAGAGGATTTTGATTCCTATGCAATGTTCTACAAAGAGGACTAGTTCACTGTCAGTTTTGTCCTCCTATTATTTTTGGTCGAACAGTAAAGCAATCTGAATGGAGAAAGCTCATTAAAACCACTTAGAATTCATTTATTGCCATCCTAGGGCCATGCACTACCCATAAAGCATATTTAGAACTTTTAGTATTCAGAAACATGAAATACCATCATAAATGAGAAAAATACACTGATATTTTGGCCATATCGCCCAGCCCTAGATACACATGGTGTACAACCAGGGCTCTCTAACCCTGTTCCTGGAGAGCTATCCTCCTGTAGATTTTCAATCCAATCTCAGTTGTAACTAACCTGATTTCAGTTTATCAACCAGCTAATTATTAGAATCCGGTGCATTAGATTAGGGTTAAAGCGAAAACCTACAGGATGGTAGCTCTCCAGGAACAGGTTGTACACAATACAATTACACAAATACTAATTTTCACAAAGTCTGCTGCCTCAGTTTTGATGATGGCAACTTGCATATACTCCAGAATGTCATGAAGCGTGATCAGATGAATTGCAATTAATTGCAAAGTCCCTCTTTGCCATGAAAATGAACTTAATCCCCAAAAAACATTTCCACTGCATTTCAGCCCTGCCACAAAAGGACCAGCTGCCGACCACCCATACACAAAAATGTATGCACACATGACTCTAAGTCGCTTTGGATAAAAGCGTCTGCTAAATGGCATATTATTATTATTATTATTATTATTATTATTATTATTATTATTATTATTATATCAGTAATTCTCTTGTTAACACCCGGGTTGAGAGTGTTAACGAGGACAAGGCTGGAGATCACTCTGTCATGCTGATTGAGTTAGAATAACAGACTGGAAGCTTTAAAAGGAGGGTGGTGCTTGAAATCATTGTTCTTCCTCTGTTAACCATGGTTTGCTGCAAGGAAACACGTGCCGTCATCATTGCTTTGCACAAAAAGGGCTTCACAGGCAAGGATATTGCTGCTAGTAAGATTGCACCTAAATCAACCATTTATCGGATCATCAAGAACTTCAAGGAGAGAGGTTCAATTGTTGTGAAGAAGGCGTCAGGGCGCCCAAGAAAGTCCAGCAAGCACCAGGACCGTCTCCTAAAGTTGATTCAGCTGCAGGGCACCACCAGTGCAGAGCTTGCTCAGGAATGGCAGCAGGCAGGTGTGAGTGCATCTGCACGCACAGTGAGGCGAATACTTTTGGAGGATGGCCTGGTGTCATGAGAAGCCACTTCTCTCCAGGAAAAACATCAGAGACAGACTGATATTCTGCAAAAGGTACTCCCCTGACCTTAATCCCATTGAGAACTTGTGGTCGATCCTCAAGAGGCAGGTGGACAAACAAAAACCCACAAATTCTGACAAACTTCAAGCATTGATTATGCAAGAATGGGCTGCCATCAGTCTGGATGTGGCCCAGAAGTTAATTGACAGCATGCCAGGGCGGATTGCAGAGGTCTTGAAAAAGAAGGGTCAACACTGCAAATATTGACTCTTTGCATAAACTTAATGCAATTGTCAATAAAAGCCTTTGACACTTATGGAATGCTTGTAATTATACTTCAATATACCACAGTAACATCTGACAAAAATATCTCATAACACTGAAGCAGTGAACTTTGTGGAGACCAATACTTGTGTCATTCTCAAAACTTTTGACCACAACTGTACAATAAAAGGAAATGTTTACTTGCAGGTTCACCTCTCAACAGTGCGACCATAATAACAATAAAAGGGAAGATGTGGGCAAAGTGGAGGAGGAGGCGATGGAGGAGGGGGGTGGAGAAGGCAGCAGGGGAGGCAGAGGGGTGGGATCGGAGCTGTTTTTTATTAGGCCTATAGTTGCATAGGTCAGGATTACATGATGCAAACCTGCATAACGCAATCTCAGCCCTGTGAGTTTTGTTGTCTAATCATGTTGCTTTCTGTGTCTGTGTATAGGAACCCCCCCACAAGTACAAGGTTCCTGCAGTTTGACAGGGTTTTCCTGGAGTAAAAAAAAACAAACTATGTGACATTATTAAACATACTCTAGTCCCAACATAGCCCATAATAAACCTTTTTACAACAGATGAATCACATCATACCGTAAAAGGTCCAGAGTTTTACCTGGTTAGGTTACCTGATCAGGAAAAACTAAGGGCGGCAGAATTTTTTTTCACCACACCACTCTGGGACCTGTGATGCCACCTCTGTCCCAGTGGGTCTTCACTCACACAGCTGCTTTTGCCTGGTAAGACTTTCACCTGGAGTAGCTGCCGACCTGAATTTTTGGTTGGCTGAACCTGAAGTAATTCACATTCATTTTGCTAATGAATGAACTACCGGTGAGCAGATGGCTTGCTGTTTGAAACAAAGCATGTTCTCGTGGACCGACTCGAGCTGAACTGACTTGGCCGTCTGTTTTCAGATATAAAAATATGGAGGGAGGTCAGATCTAATGTGCGCATCCTCAGAAAACAACACATGACAATGCATAACAAAACAAACACATGCACTGTGTGGATCATAATGTTCTATATCTTCTCTCTGCATCCATTGAATATGAAACTCCACATTGATCTGTTTGTACTAGCCAGGTCTGTTCTGCTTTTGAGAGTTCATTGGGCAAAGGATGGATGGGAAGATAGAAAGAAAAGATCATTCATTATCTCCGTCCCAGCACCTTGTTGCAGCTGTGTTTTAAAAATCTATCTGCGATGGTCGTCGTTTCTGGGCGTTGGCCTTCAGGTCATTGATCTGAACAGGTCCGACAGCAGGCAGCCAATTAGGAGTCTTCATTCAAGACGTCGGCCATTTTGCTTTTTTCCCCCTCCCTCTGTGGTGTTTACATTTAGTGGCCAGGTCTGGTCCTCTGAGGATGGTAATAGGGCCTGTATTCACCTGTCTACATCAGGTCTGACTCCTAAGGGCTCACCGAGACAGAGGGATGGAGGGAGAGCGAGAGAAGGAGAGATGGAGGGAGAGAGAGAGCGATGGAGGGACAGAGATGGAGTGAGAGCGAAAGAGCGCTAGATGTAAGCGAGCTGTCTGTCAGTAAGAGAAAAGCTCATTAAGGGCTACTGAGGCTGATATGGGCCTCAGGCAAAGATGTCTGACTGGTTGCAAGATGAGGCTTGTTGTTGTTGTTGTTGGTGGTTATTGAGGCGATCAGAAGATCAAACTGGGTCACTCACAGGAGACCTGAAATACCTCCAATGTTTTTAGTTCATTACAGGAAGTCTTGTTCAGTGAAAGAGGAGGTCATGACCTGGAGAAGTGGTGTTTGTGGAAATGAGTCGCTTTTTATTTTGGTCCCCAAAGAAGTATCTTGGCTTTTGTTGTCTATGGCTTTGTGTTGATCTGAATTTTAGACTCCAGCCGTAGCCATTCTTTCTCATAATTTAAGCCGAATGGACTTCCAGTTATGGTTGGGCGGTACCCAGATTTCCATATCTTCATACCGTGCCTGTGCCATCCCGGGGTATAAGGTATTACCGGAAGTGCACACAAGGGGCGCACATTTATTTTTTCAAACGTTAAAAAAGCCCCAGAAACGTCACTTACCAGAATGCTAATAACATGCTAACAAGTACTAAGGAATCCCCATAGTGGATTGTAGGTAAATGCTAACGAGCACATGCAAACATTTCCTGCCAAGACAGACAACTCAGCTCATAAAGTTATGCAAATATCTCAAAATGCAGTTTTCAGCACGCACAAAACAAATATTAGATAGCAGGGATCGTAATGCAGGAAGGGATTGGCTCTACTGCTGTTACTAAGAATCTTGATCTTACAAGCTAACGTTAGCCCCTTAGCTAACATTAGCAAGTTAGCAAAACCCAGCTGGAGAGAATTTATTTGGCACAATTAGATAACTTATTAGTTATAAGATATAGATAGATGGCAAACATTAGTAGGGAATTTTAAGCATTAGTGGGCACCAAGCTTATCTCTTAGAGTTTCACACACTCTTTGCCCAGGGTTTGTGAGGAAGCGCCCCATCATGAAAAACAGAGAAGAGGGATATCTTTCTCTCTTTCAAGGCTTTCCATCTGCATCAAAGGCAGTGCTAGGCTGAGCTACAGGCACTGACGTTTATCACAGATATTGTAATACTCCATTATCACAGATTAATTTAAAAGTGTGGCCACTGGCCACTGTCATTAGTGGACTCAAACACTGCTAGTAGTTGTAGTAGTATTATTATGATTATTATTGGTAGTGTTATTAACATTTGTAGTAAAACCTATAGTAGCATACATTATGGTAGTTGTTGTATACATTTTTTTATCATCATGTTTAAAGATGTGACACTGTAGTTCACCACTAGAATATAAGCATACAGCACTTCAAGCTCATATATAGTTGGCTACAGCTTTTCTGTAGAAATGTAATGTAAAATCCTCACGCTGTACTGATGTGCTGCGGTGCGGTAGGGTGTGCAGGCTATATCTATAATGGGAAGATCATGTTAAGCCGTGCATGTTAATGTGCTTAAAGGTTGTTGAGACGGAGAGACAGAGAGAGAAAGTGTGTGTGCATGCTGCTATGGGAGATATGAGTGGAGCTGGAGGCTCAGTGGTTAGCACATCTAGACAGCCTGTGAGCTGAGAGACATACTATTACCTTCTGATTCATTGGTGAAGTAACCAGTGCCGACACAAACTTACCCCCAGATGAAATGGAAATCAATCCTTGTTCTAACACACACACAGAGGCATGTACACACACACACACACAGACACACACACACACACACTGGTTTGTTTAGCCATGCCCTTGGAAGAGAACCCTGTGTGTTATAGCAATAAGAGACGATTGAGTCAACCTTCAAGGTGACTGAATGGATATACAGTAGGCTGTGAGGCTAAACCAGCCAGAGCAGCACAAGGACAAGAACATGTTATTGTAAGGAACAGTGGAGGCAAAGGGAAGACAGCGTGATTCCAAAAAACATTGTAGAAAAGGGCAAGATAGTGTTATTCCAAAGAATATTGGAAATATGGTGTAAGCACAAGAGCATTATTCCAAGGAATGTTGAGGATACCGTTTGGTGAAGATGAGAATATTTTTCTATAAGGAGACAATTGCGATGTCATTTTCAAAGCTATATAATAGTTTCTGCTTTTATAATTTCAAGGGTATGACATTGTCATATTTTCTTCAATTACAATGAACCATTCATAATCTCAGCCATGTAGGCTACATACAAAATGGTGGAAGTAAAGAGCCTCAGGTAATTGTGTCACTGATGGCTGTCACTCAAGCATGCTCTTTTCTTCTCATTCCACCTACTTTCTGATTGGCTAAGAGGAAGCTCCCTCTGGCTATGACGCTTGCTGGAGCTGCTCTCCATAAGAGAATACTGTATACATTTGACACAAAGAATATCAAGTAGCCAAAAATAAACACTCAATATTGCAAATAAATGTATACGTGTATATATTTTTCAAACAAGTTGTGCTATATGCCCCCCACCTATAAAAGAAAACACCACCCCAAAAAAATTCATATGTAAAAGCCGATGTAATTTCACAGTCTAGATTGTTGTTTAAATGTGTAATTTCAAACTTTGCATATCATACCAGCAGCATTAGGTTTGAGAACCTGGTAGGTTTTTTTAAATAAATGGACAGTTTGCAAGTGGCCCTTTTCAAGCTTGACTTCATTTTCATAGATGAAACACAGGGGAGCCAATGATTCCCCAGGAAAGTTAGTCCTCGTGTATCACCATAGAAACAAGCCATGTTCAGAGTCAGGAAATAGATTCAACACGCGTTAAGTTGAAAATGTAATGGCCTGATTATCGTATGTGCATGTATTTGCGTGCGTGACCCAGTGTGTGTGTGTGTGTGTGTGTGTGTGTGTGTGTATGGGTCTAATGACTTTGAAACATCCTTACTGACTTTTTAAGTGGGAGAGTTATTCCTTGAACGTTCCAGGTTTTCATTGATAGCCCAGTAATGAGGATTTTGTGTTTTAGCTGGTCCTGGGGTTTGTGTTTTCTAACGATCTCCCTTGTGTCCTGTTGCCACAGTGATTAAGGGGGCCAATTGGCACAGCTTGATGCTGAAATAGAAGTGGCTGGAAGCGGCTCAGGAGAGGTTCCGATGGATGCAGAGTGATTGACAGCTGGGTGACTTCACCTTTTCGTTTGTGTGTGTGTCAGGGCTGCGGGGGTGTAAGGGTGATATTCCTGACATCCTCTAATGTCACAGAGACACAGGGGGTTGCTTGGTTGGTTGTCCCTGGATGGCCTGGGTTGTGTTCAGTAGGCACCAAACTGGAGAAAACATTTTCAAATAGAGTAAAACAGGAGGTACTACGTTTCGTTTTCTGTTGCAAAATGTTTCGCTTCATTGTGCCTTACCTAACACGACTCTGATCTGCCTTCTCTGGTTCCTCCACCACAGAGCTAGTGGGTGTGTTCAGGAACAGACACAGCAGCGAATGTCAGCTTGTCTGATTCCCATGCTATAGTAACCCCTTAGGCTTCGGATATGGGCGTACTTATTCTGAAATGCTCAGAGAAATGCAGCTCCCCCGCTCACAAGATGCTGTATCTTCATTTAGGCCGCTGTCTGTCCATTATGTGTACCATAAAATCTTCAGAGGTTACCGGATGGTTACGCTGACCTTTGTGACTCCCACAATTCATTGCGTGGTCTATTTTTAATCTGGGACCACTAAGGCTTGAAATCCTGCATCAATGTACAGTGTTGTGAATCAGATACAGGTAGGACTATAGCCTACCCAGCAGGCACAATACAGTACATTCAGTTTTCTATCTCTCAGTTCTAGTGGAGTAGCGCTAATGCAGATGTGTCTTCATTCAATCCTCCTTTTGTCTGAGAAGGAAAGGGAGACATGAAAGGATGTTCATCTTAGACAGCATCAAACCCCCTTTAACAGCATATCTCCATAAAAAAATAATTAAAGAATGCCTTAGAGCGTAAGTTACTCACTTCCTTTTGAGTAATTGCGAAGAAAACAGATTCTAAAATGCGGCCGTTTTTAGTGTAGAGGAGGTGATTTGAAATCACACTGTCACCCCTGACATTTAGGATTTGCTCTTGGTCTAATGGTTAAGACGTTGGGTTGGCGGGCAGGCTGAGTCCCAGGTTCGATTCCCCCCAGTTACACGGCAGTCAGTGTCCTCTGGTCTTGGGGATAGAGTACCTTTCAACAGTAACAGTATCCTATACGCGTCTCTTCTTGGCATTGGTTCTAAGACGTTGGCATGTCTGTCAGCTTGTCCTGCTTGCTGACATTGGGGATGGATGTCACCTATTTAGTTTGGTGTGCTCAAACCTAAGACTAATCCTCTTTAGACCGGAGGCCCTCAAAATAGGCCTGCGTTATAAGGGCAGGGGAGAGTTAATGTGGCGCTGGACAAACTCTGGGTGCCGTTGATAGCTTTGTCACACCTTGATGAGAGCATTTAATGACCAAGAGTAACCCCATGATGTAACGCTGGTGGCAAGAGGTGGAGTCCCCTCCCTCCCTCCCTCCTTGCCTCCCTCCCTCCCTCCTGCCTGCCTTCCTTCTTCCCTCTTTGTCAGTCCCTCTTTCTTATTTTACCAGGTAAATTGACTGAACACATTCTCATTTACATTCTCATTTACCGCAACTGGGGAATAGTTACGTGTGTGTGTGTACGTGTGCACATATGTACGTACGTACGTGCATGTTTGTTTGTGAGTGTATTTGTCACAGAATGATAGTATAAATATTCCAGCGTCCCAGATATTTGTGTCAGACAACAGGGCTAGATACCTGTGTAATCCTTAAATCAAACACATGGCATAATGGCACCCATCCTAATCCCATCAATCGTTGTCCACCAACGGGCTCTGGGCCTACACAACTGTAGAAGTTAGTCATTGAAAAATGGATAACATTTGTAGGTTCTATGTAATAATGTGTACATACTGTAATCATTCTATACCTACGCATACTGTAACATCATAAAATGGCATAGCTACGTATATTAGGGAGGGTTATTGTAAAGTGAGACCCTGTAACCAAACCAATTCACAATGCCATATCGTAACTAGCTACAGGGTTCCCTATAAATACTACACTATTTAGAACTGGATAACTGGTCCTGGAGTTGCACTACTTCGTAGTAGGATGGCCCTGTATGTATCGGTAGATATTAATCAAGTATTTCATTGTAGATGCTAGACATGCAGTTAATAGCAACCTATATATTTAGATAAGGAATGACACCCACTTTATCAACATTTAGCTCCAAGGGCCTGTTAAGTTAATATGTAGCGTTTAACCCCCTAGTGTTGTCATGGTACCACAGGCCTGACCTAGAGATAGGAATAACTGCTGTTCTGAGACGCATGGCAATCTGGAAATTAGCTAGTGTCCCCGCTGTGTGTGTGGGTGCGTGTGTGCGTGCACACGTGTCTCTGTGTGCAGACTCTAAGTTCCTGTGTTTGAACTAGTCTCAGAGAGAAGGTCTGACCACCCTGACCTAGTGTAGACCATGTAACCCAGGGACATTAGGTAACTGTACCGGCTTTAAAATAGAAAATAGGGGGGAACAGAGTGTGTTATGAGATTCACTCGTTTCGTCTTGTCCCTCCCTGGATGAGGCTATAAATAGCACCTCACACTGGAATAGAGTTTTCCCCAGCGATGTGAACCAAAGCCACAGGAACAGCTGCGCTAAAGACAAGTCCCTAGATCAGCTCAGTCTTTCTCGCTCTACCTTACTCTGCCGGTGTCTTTTACTGTCTCTCTCTCTGTCTGTGTTCTGTCTTTTAGTTTTTTCTCCCCAATTTCGTGATATCCAATTGCGATCCAATTACGATCTTGTCTCATCGCTGCAACTCCCCAACGGGCTCGGGAGAGGCGAAGGTCGAGTCATATGTTTTCCGATACATGACCCGCCTAACTGCGCTTCTTAACACCCGCCCGCTTAACCCGGAAGCCAGCTGCACCAATGTGCCGGAGGAAACACTGTTCAACTGACGACCGAAGTCAGCCTGCAGGTGCCCGGCCCGCCACAAGGAGTTGCTAGAGCACGATGAGCCAAGTAAAGCCCCCCCCACCAAACCCTCCCCTAACCCGGACGACGCTGGGTCAATTGTGTGCTGCCCTATGGGACTCCCGGTCACGGCCGGTTGTGACACAGCCTGGGATCGAACCCGGGTCTGTAGTGACGCCTCAAGCGATCCAGTGCCTTAGACCGCTGCGCCACTCAGGAGGCACATTCTGTCTCTTTCTATCTGTCTGGCTCTTGTTGTCTCGCCTTGCTGTCTCTCTATCTCTCTCTCTAGCTGACTCTGTTTGTCTCTCTCTACCTCTGTCTCTCATGTATCTATCTTTGCCTTGGTCTCTATTTCTCTGTCTGTTTCGCTGTGTCTCTCTCTCTGTAACATTCATTATAACCAGGTCTCCCCTAATGTTAATTGGTCCAGCCATAGAGTCAACTGAGCTCCTTGTACTACTGTAGCAGATTCCACTGAGCTTTGTGTTTTATATACAATCATTGGATAATGGAGTATAACAAAATATATTTGGAGAATGGTTGCTAAATTGGTAGCCACTGGCCATAGCAATCAATGGCATGTGGGAAAATACATTTATTTTATTTAAAGGAAAACAATGACAATGAAAATACATTTTGTAAATCATTTAATATCCTATCAGGCATACACTGAGTATACCAAACATTAGGAACATCTTCCTAATATTGAGTTGCACCCCCCCTTTTGCCCTCAGAACAGCCTCAATTCGTCAGGGCAAGGTGTCGAAAGCATTCCACAGGGATGCTGGCCTATTTTGACTCCAATGCTCCCCACAGTTGTCTCAAGTTGGCTGGATGTCCTTTGGGTGTTGGACCATTCTTGATCCACACAGGAAACTGTTGAGCGTGAAGTACAGCAGCGTTGCAGTTCATGACCGGTGCGCCTGGCACCTACTATCATACCCCGTTCAAAGGCACTTAAATATTTTGTCTTGCCCATTCACCCTCTGAATGGCACACTTACACAGTCCATGTCTCAATAGTCTCAAGGCTTAAAAATCCATCTTTAACCTGTCTCCTCCCCTTCATCTACACTGATTTGAAGTGGATTTAACAAGTGACATCAATAAGGGATCATAGCTTTCACCTGGATTCACCTGGTCAGTCTGTCATGGAAAGAGAAGTTGTTCTTAATGTTTTGCACACTCAGTCTATATCAGAATAATTAGCAGACTATTTGCAGGACTGGGACTGTCTGAAGACTTCACACCCAGACACATACCCAGATACACACCCAGACACACACAGAAACACACCCAGACACACACAGAAACACACACACACCTACACCGCCGACTACTCCGAGATGGATCTTTATATAGTTCTGATACCCTTCACCACAAGGTCTGCTTCCCAAGGCTATATTTATCACCTTACCCCATTTAATAAGTCATTCACTGTTTCTCTCTTCAATGCTATTATTGATTGCAGCGCCCTGATGAAAGTATTACAGGCATGGGGTCATTTTAATGTTTTGTACACTTAGTGGATATTCAGTGATGAGTTATGAATCTATGTGTGGTTGTGTGACAGGAGGGTTGAGGACAGTCTATATAGGACCTGCTTACATAGATAAACTGTGTCAACACACAGGCCAACCTCTTGGCCCGTGAAAAGGAACATATTTGCATATTCGCTCTCTGGTCCTTTCTTGTTCTCTCTCTCTCTCTCTCTCTCTCTCTCTCTCTCTCTCTCTCTCTCTCTCTCTCTCTCTCTCTCTCTCTCTCTCTCTCTCTCTCTCTCTCTCTCTCTCTCTCTCTCTCTCTCTCTCTCTCTCTCTCTCTCTCTCTCCTTCCTTCTGCTTTATCCTCCACTCTCCTCTCTTACTTTCTCTCTCAATCTTCCCCCTTATCTCTCTCTCCATCTCTCTCTCTTTCAGCTTGACATCACAGGTGTGTATATATAGCAGATGGATTCTCCCTTGGCAGCAGCCTTTCTCTGTCCCTGTAGTGAGCTAGGCCCAGCGCGGGCCAGCCGCTCGAACGAAGTAGAACACTTTCTTGTTTACATTGTCCTCTCCGATCTGTCTAGCCATCAGTTTCGACTTGCATCCATTATTCATGGTTTCCCCACAAGCAGGCACAAACGCGCTCACACACACGTACACAGACACACACATGCATGTACACACACACACACACAAACACTCACATGTGTACTCTGTGTGTGTGGTTATTAGTGTGCCCGTCCTCCTCCAGTCAGCTCAGTTAGATTTATTCCTCAGCCCCGGCCAAGCACATGTTACCACGACTACATGCCTGGAGAGCTTTGAAGCAGGTGGCCGTCCAAGCAGAGCGAAACATTAGCCGTGCCCGCGCATAGTGAACACACACACATACAGATATAGTGAGCGCCGCAAACACATACCCCTCAGTATTTGCACCATGTGAAAGGGATGAAGCATTCTGGGTATTTGGCATGGGAGGACTGAAGAGGGAAGGAGAGGGTGAGGTTACAGCTTTCTGCGCTCTGGAAAGATGTTATTAAGATGTTATAATTGCCTTCTAGCACCCAGTAGTGCTTTTTAACACTTGCTATTAGCACACTTGACAAACTATGGCTCCTTATAACAGTGGTTATATAAATATAAGAGATATTAATTCATTTATAATGCATTACACACCGGCCGTACATTATTATCCAGCTAAGCATTCATAACAGCTCATAACTCCTGTATAGAAGCATGGATGATTACCTACATAGCAGTCCTAACCCCATTTTCCACCGCAGTCCTGGGCTGCGTCCCAAATGGTACCCTATTCCCTATGAAGTGCACTTCTTTTGACAAGAGCCCATAGGGAATAGGGTACCATTTGTGGCACTCTCCTGTTATGTGGTGTCTATAGGCAGCAGCAGCAGATAGATCAATTTATAGTGGCTAAGGCAGCCTTTTAAAATGAGTTTATTGCCATTGTTATGGCAGAGAATGTAATTAGGAAAATGGCAGCTGTGGCCATGTTTGATCATTAAGGAATATAATCCAATTTGAACTGGACAATCCTCTCCAAACAGACTGACCGAGTCTGTGTGAGGCTCTCTCTCACTCTCGCTCTCTCTTTCTTGCTCTCGCTCGCTCTCTATGTCTCAATATTTATTTATTTCTTGCTCTCTTTATCTGTTTCTGGGTTGTAATGGGAAGACCGTGTGTGTGCCAGCCAGCCAGCCAGATAGGAATACTACTGTCACTTTGTCTGGACAATCCTCTCTGGACTGTCCAGTTTGGAACTCGGTAGTGACTGTTGCAACCGAGGACAGACCATTTTAACGCGCTACGTACATCAGCACTCGGTGGTCCAGTTCTGTGAGCTTGTGTGGACTACCACTTCACGGTTGTTGCTCCTAGAAGTTTCCAATTCACAATAATAGCACTTACAGTTGACCAGGGCAGCTCTAGCAGGGCAGAAATTTGATGAACAGACTTGTTGGAAAGGTGGCATCCTATGACGGTGCCACGTTCAATGTCACTGAGCTCTTCAGTAAGGCCATTCTACTGCCAATGTTTGTCTATAGAGATTGCATGGCTGTGTGCTCGATTTTATACACCTGTCAGCAATGAGGGTGAAGGGGTGTCCACATACTTTTGTATATAAAGTGTATGTTTCTTCTCTTGCTGCATAGTTCTTGGAATGAGATGGATTAGTATGTCTAGAGCCCTGACTTTTCCATGATCATGACCTGGCAAGGAAAAACTCTGGGCTCTGACTCTGTGGCATCAAACACAAACAAACCAACAGAAAACAAGACGAAAACATGTAGTTCAGTTGTATTCTGGGTATTTTCCACCTGTTCAGTATTCAGACTGTTGTCAGACGCTGTATCATGTCACCCAAACACACACTACTATCCCAGTCTGTTGACATCACATAGTCCATTAACCAGAGACTCCATTGGTATGGTGCTGACCTGTCTGTTGGCCGGTCCAGAGCATACCCGGTTGCAAACACTATTCAAATTAGTTCCAAATACTTTATATGGGCTTGATTGAGCTTGCCTGGCTTAATGAACCAATTTAAATGTCCCAAAACGTTAAACTCCACCCATTTGACACTCGATGCAGACTCAAGGCAGACTTACCAAATGCTCAAATTATTTGAAAGATTTCACAGTGTTTGAACACAGGTCTGGTCCAGAGTGGACGAGCAGTGCCAGTGGGTCGTAATAAAAGATGAGCTACTACCCTGCCATAATATGACCCAGCTTCCTTGGAAGGGAGAGCGGGCCGCCGTCGAGAGCTCTGAAAGTTATTGGCGTGCCAGGGATTCTCTGTGACGCCATTCGCTGGGCTACACCCTATGGTTTAAGGGCCTAGCGTTGACACAGGCTAACCTCTACTCTACCTCGCCAGGCGGTATGCAGTGTGTGCGTTTGGAATCAAACCATGCAACTTAATGGCTGAGGGGGAAACGTATGAAGTGGCGTGCATGTCAAAGGAAGTATTATTAGAGTGAGTGGATGGCTAAGCAGCTGCGTATGTACAGTAGCACTGCAGAGTATGGCGAGTCAATGCATTACAATGCTACTGTGCTCTGCTCACTCATTCAGACACAAGATGAAGGGTTGAGGGGCCTGCATGACAATATTAGTCATATGCCACTATACACCCATAGGATGAATGAACTTACAGGGCCATATGGGCAAAAAGCAAATGAGCGACTACACACACTCAGACGGACACACAAACACACACACATTCAACATATGGCAGAGGCGTGTTTGACAGCCCTGACAGTGTGAGATGTGATGGCAGTGGGTGTGTGTGTGGGTGGGTGGGTGTGCGTGTCTTTACCTCCACTCTTATGCATCAGCAGCCAGAGCCTCAGATTGACATGCTAGAGCTCTTTCTCTCCATTACACTGTCTATAGGGACTCCAGTGATTGCTACCTTGGACCTCTTACTGTAATGTAGATCTTGTCAGTTCATATGGTCATGTATTAATTAGGTAGATTCTATGAATACTTTAGATGGCACCTTGTGGAGCTATACAGTACATGTACCCTCCAAGCCCACTCTCCTTTCAGGCATATGGTGCTAGATGCTCTTGTAGAACATTGCAGATAGAAATATAACATATAGAGAAGCTGTCATGATTCCCTATTTCTATATGAAATAATAGGTGTCTGATCAACAAAATGTTAACGCAATCTTTCTCTCTCTCTCTGTCTGTCTCTCTTTCTCTCTTTCTCCATCTCTCGCTCCTCAATCTCTCTCTCCTCCATCTCTCTCTCTCGTTCTCTCCGTCATTTCTCTCTCTTTCCTCCACCTCTCTCTCCCCCTTTCTTCCAGGAGGCCCAGAAGGTGAATAACCCTGCTAACAGTCAGGCAGCAGATGGGACACCTAAGGGTCCTGATGAGAAGGACGAAGTGGTGCCTGCCAGCGAGGTGGGCTGGATGACCTCTGTGAAGGACTGGGCCGGGGTCATGATATCAGCACAGACACTCACCGGCAGAGTCCTGGTATGTGCCTGCAGCATGTTTGTGTGTGTGTGTGGCACTGTGTGTGTTTGTGTGTGTAGGGGTGTGTCGGTGGATGCACCCCTACACAGCTGTGCTGTTCAGTTTATTTCTGCTTTTATTTTGAGCTGCTCTGAATATAAAACCCCTGAAGATATTATACATGTCATTCATATTACATCAGAATGTGTGTGATGTCAGACGTTATAGACATAGCAAAAAATAGAACCGTGTTACTGAGTTATTAAATTGACATGCAGCAGTTACTGGGATACATTCTCCATATGCCATAATGGGATGTCATTTGTCAAGTAGGGACTCATGTAAACCAGCTATGTTACTGTTAGATTAGAGGGTGTGTAGAACATGTGGTGTGTTTGTGTGTGTGACCAAAGACTGACAGGATACACAGGGGTTGGAGGGAGGGAGGGAGGGAGAGAGGGGGAGGGAGAGAGGGGGAGGGAGAGGGGGAGGGAGAGAGGGAGAGGGGGAGAGAGAGAGACTCAGTCCCCTTGTTGTGTCTGCTGCAGTGTAATCAGCTGATGATAAATCTGTCTCTGTCTGCTAGGCAGGGCTGGAATAAAGCATCTGGACCCACACCATGAGCTGTACTTAAAACCAGACAGAGGAAACCCCTACATTTTACAAAGGGAGGAAACTCATATTTTTTATTTGTAAAGGTAGACTGTTTTCTTTTTTGAAATATTGATACATATAGAGACATAACATATTATAAACCTGATTATAAGACATAAAGGCAAATTCATGCTTATAAAAAGTTATACCTGCAGGCTTTAGGTAAAGTGTTACCAAAATGTATTGATTTAGGTGTTTCATAGATGTTTGGTGTTTCTGGTTTTGGGGGACAGAATACATATGAAACTCGGAGCATTGACCAAAACAAACACACAAAACTATAAAATCACCAACCTTAAAAGTGTAATTGTTAATATTTGGTGATGTGAATTCTTCATGCCTACTTAGAATATGTGTGTGTGGTTGTGTGTGTCCTGTCTAAAGTACCTGTCTGATATTGAGGAGAAATTAAGCAGAGGTCTGTATAGAGCAGTTACTCTGCATAGACATATCTCAGTACAACACCTACTGTGATCTGTGCTACTTCTGATATAGTCAACGTTTCTGCACCATATGCCTGCTTACTGACACTGTAATGATATGCACGGGAATGCACTCTAAACAGTTAAGTGTGTATGCAGGTGAATGAGAGTGTGTGTGCACGATTCAAGTGTTTGCACACATCTTGACATGTACAGTGTGTGTGGGCAGTGTTGTGGGACTCTTGCCATTCATCAGGCCTATTCTGCGGATCAAAGCTGCTAAGAGCATCTGTGTTCGCTGAGCCTGTTTCCATGTTACCATAGCAACTGCAGTGTAGCCGTGCTCAATCATCTGAACTGTGCAGGACGGGTAACACACACACACACACACAGGTGGTATAAGGGTAGTGTGTATAGTGTGTAGATTCAGTGACATATGGAAGATAAAGAGAGAAACAGATGTATGCGCGTAGAGCCCTAGCTCTCTGTTCATGTGCTGGTCTTGATGACTTTGCTGCTAATAAAGATCAAGTGTGCTCTGGGGCTTAGCTAATTACCAGAGGAATCAAAATCCACCTATCACAGCTTTGCCCCAATGCCTTTTGTCGAGGGGGTACGCGTACAGTGGGGAAAAAAAGTATTTAGTCAGCCACCAATTGTGCAAGTTCTCCCACTTAAAAAGATGAGAGGCCTGTAATTTTCATCATAGGTACACGTCAACTATGACATACAAAATGAGGGAAAAAACCCCCGAAAATCACATTGTAGGATTTTTAATGAATTTATTTGCAAATTATGGTGGAAAATAAGTATTCAATAACAAAAGTTTCTCAATACTTTGTTATATACCCTTTGTTGGCAATGACACAGGTCAAACGTTTTCTGTAAGTCTTCACAAGGTTTTCACACACTGTTGCTGGTATTTTGGCCCATTCCTCCATGCAGATCTCCTCTAGAGCAGTGATGTTTTGGGGCTGTCGCTGGGCAACACGGACTTTCAACTCCCTCCAAAGATGTTCTATGGGGTTGAGATCTGGAGACTGGCTAGGCCACTCCAGGACCTTGAAATGCTTCTTACGAAGCCACTCCTTCGTTGCCCGGGCGGTGTGTTTGGGATCATTGACATGCTGAAAGACCCAGCCACGTTTCATCTTCAATGCCCTTGCTGATGGAAGGAGGTTTTCACTCAAAATCTCACGATACATGGCCCCATTCATTCTTTCCTTTACACGGATCAGTCGTCCTGGTCCCATGATGTTTCCACCCCCATGCTTCACAGTAGGTATGGTGTTCTTTGGATGCAACTCAGCATTCTTTGTCCTCCAAACACGACGAGTTGAGTTTTTACCAAAAAGTTCTATTTTGGTTTCATCTGACCATATGACATTCTCCCAATCCTCTTCTGGATCATCCAAATGCACTCTAGCAAACTTCAGACGGGCCTGGACATGTACTGGCTTAAGCAGGGGGACACGTCTGGCACTGCAGGATTTGAGTCCCTGGCGGCGTAGTGTGTTACTGATGGTAGGCTTTGTTACTTTGGTCCCAGCTCTCTGCAGGTCATTCACTAGGTCCCCCCGTGTGGTTCTGGGATTTTTGCTCACCGTTCTTGTGATCATTTTGACCCCACGGGGTGAGATCTTGCGTGGAGCCCCAGATCGAGGGAGATTATCAGTGGTCTTGTATGTCTTCCATTTCCTAATAATTGCTCCCACAGTTGATTTCTTCCAACCAAGCTGCTTACCTATTGCAGATTCAGTCTTCCCAGCCTGGTGCAGGTCTACAATTTTGTTTCTGGTGTCCTTTGACAGCTCTTTGGTCTTGGCCATAGTGGAGTTTGGAGTGTGACTGTTTGAGGTTGTGGACAGGTGTCTTTTATACTGATAACAAGTTCAAACAGGTGCCATTAATACAGGTAATGAGTGGAGGACAGAGGAGCCTCTTAAAGAAGAAGTTACAGGTCTAATGAGAGCCAGAAATCTTGCTTGTTTGTAGGTGACCAAATACTTATTTTCCACCATAATTTGCAAATAAATTCATTAAAAATCCTACAATGTGATTTTCTGGATTTTTTTCCCTCAATTTGTCTGTCATAGTTGACGTGTACCTATGATGAAAATTACAGGCCTCTCTCATCTTTTTAAGTGAGAGAACTTGTACAATTGGTGGCTTACTAAATACTTTTTTCCCCCACTGTATGTATGTATGTATACTGAGTGTACAAAACTTTAAGAACACCTGCTCTTTCCATGACATACTGACTAGGTGAAAGCTATGATCCCTTATTGATGTCACTTGTTAAATCAACTTCAATCAGTGTAGATGAAGGGGAAGAGATGGGTTAAAGAAGGATTTTTAAGCCTTAAGACATGGATTGTGTGTGTGCCATTCAGAGGGTGAATGGGCAAGGCAAAAGATTGAAGTGCCATTTGAACAAGGTATGGTAGTAGGTGCCAGGCGCACCGGTTTGTGTCAAAAACTGCAACGCTGCTGGGTTTTTCACACTCAACAGTTTCCTGTGTGTATCTAAAATGGTCCACCACCCAAAGAACATCCAGTCAACTTGACACAACTGTGAGAACAATTGGAGTCAACATAGGCCAGCATCCCTGTGGAATGCTTTCGACACCTTGTAGAGTCCATGCCCCGACGAATTGAGGCTGTTCTGATGGCAAAAGGGGGGAGGACTGCAACTCAATATCAGGAAGGTATTCTTAATGTTTGGTATACTTAATGTAAACATTAAGAACACCTACTCTTTCCTTGACATAGACCATGGATGTGCAACTGGCGGCCCACAGGCCCCCCTTTTGTAGGCCCGCAGGCCCCCCTTTTGTAGGCCCGCAGGCCCCCCTTTTGTAGGCCCACAGGCCCCCCTTTTGTAGGCCCACAGGCCCCCCTTTTGTAGGCCCACAGGCCCCCCTTTTGTAGGCCCACAGGCCCCCCTTTTGTAGGCCCGCAGGCCCCCCTTTTGTAGGCCCACAGGCCCCCCTTTTGTAGGCCCGCGGGCCACCAGTTGCCCATCCCTGCAGATGTTTTAATGTTTTGTACACTCAGTGTACATACATGCATAAATACATACATACATACATAAATGCACATTAGCATTCCTACTGAAATGAAAAAATATTGAAACACAGAACAAAAACCTTTCAGTTATACAACTTATATTGTCGTGCCTTCCAAGCTTTTGTCGTGACTTGACTTTAACATTAATCTGAAGACTGTTATTTATCTAATTAACAAACTATGTTTAATTGTTACCCAAATTAAATTAAGCATGTAACAATTAACTCATTAGGATCTGGGGCACCACGAGAGCAGTTCTTTAAAGAGTTACCATCTATTGAATTAAACTCTAATAGGTCTTTACCTATCACATCTATAAACAGTCAACTTATTAATCATAACCTCGTATCATATTATAATTCTGAACAGTCGTAACCTCCTTGTATCTGCAAAAAGCTGAGCCTTATGATTCAGTACTACACAAATTGGTTTAATTATTTATTTACCAACTAATTAAATGGGAACACAGGATAAACATACACACTCTGCACCGGTTATTGACTGGAGACTTAATACAGGTCCCTAGCGGAATGATAACAACATGGCTGCTTGTTAAAGAAGAGATGGAGAGAGAGAGGGACAGAGACACTTAACCTTGATACATTCAGAAACTACTCTCACCTACAGTACCCATATACTTTGCACACGAACCACCGCCCGCTTTGAGTAAGAAATCATTCATGTATTTACGTGAAATGCTGGGGATCTCTCGGTGAACAGGCAGCCTTGGAAAGGGGGTTGGGCCTTTTCGCGGCCCGCTTGTAAGGCTCTGATAGTCCGAAGGCACTACTGTTGTCCTTCTTCGTAGTTGTCCGGCATCCGGTAACTTGTCATGTAGTCCTGAACAGAACTACAGAATTGGTTTTCCTTCCATTCGCTCTTGAAGTTGCTTCTTTGAAGATAGGCTAGCCAGCCGTATTGATGGTTCCCCAGTGGGGTGATGAGAGTTGGTAATACGATGGTTTGAGCAGAGTAGCAGGATGGTCCTACTTAAATTTGCTTTTGAAGATACCTTACTTAGGACAGCTAATCAGCCGTACCAGTGACTGTCCGGGAGGTGAGTTTATCTTCTTCACCTCGTGTTGAGATTCGAAGTTCCAACCATTTTAAACGTGTAGCCGCTTCACGCTTTTCTGGTCTAATGTGTTTTTTCTTAACCCATAATTTATACACTTTGGTCGAAAGGGGCGGTTCAGGCAGGCTGATATGCTCACTGACCTCACTCCGGGGCGGTGACTACTCACTGTGCAAACCTCATGGAAAACAATGATCTCTTATAGCTTCTCAAATAACATCCCTCTCTTAACAAAATAACTTTCATAATTGTCATATTATATGCACAACGCATAGTATGGAAATGTCATATATGTAGTGGGTATACTTCCAAGTTACAGTATTTCCTTTATAAATTTTTTTAATGACATCACAAAATAACAAACAAAATTACCTTAGTGTCCTATAGATCGCCTCCGACCATTCCCCACATTCTACGTTAGAAATATTGTTCCAGTATTCGCTTTTGAATGTGTTAGTTTCAGCTGGAAAAAGTCTGTTGAAACAAAGAACATTCCTTTGGTGAATCTTGAGGGAGAGCCTGGATCTTCTCACTTGATTTACAACAGGACGTTAGTTGTTAATCTCCACTACTTCTTTCCTTCCACCTCTACGGGTGAGAGGAGGTCTGATTGAAGTTATTCATTGCAAACCTGATCTGACATATTTGAATTCTTGTGGACAGTCATGACACTTGGAAATAAAATTTGCAACCAGGGACACTTCTGTTCCGAACATAATTAAAGTTTCTCTTCATCACTACTCCAGAATAGGTCTGGTTTCTGTTGTTACATTTTTTAAAAACAATTTACTCATCATATAAAGTACAGTAAAATAAAAAGTGCTGTTTATTCTCAATCTCTCCATTTATGGCATTGAACATACCTACTTCAATTGCCAGAGGCAGTATTGCGGTTCTCAACTGGGCACACAAGGATCTTTTGATTTTTGTTAGGTGAGAGGTGACATAGGGTTCTGGATCATAGGTGTTTTGATCTGGTTAGAAGTTAGGAGTTTCGGTTTTAGACATATATCAGTTGACCATTTTTCTTTGAGGGTTAACTTGTGTTTGATCATGTTGACATTGCATCGTAACTTATTTCTAAATATGTGTTGTAGATCAGCTTCCTTAAATATGTCATTGAGTTCCTTTGTCCAAGGGTAATTGTGTGTTTTATCCCAGTTGAAAACCTTTTTTGTTATTCTGTCCCCTGGCATATAGATAACACGGTTTCATAACCTAATAACTTCACCCCTCTGTCTTATTTTCACTGGGCTCCCATCCCATGTCTCATTGAATAGCAAGGCTTGGAGCAAGCTTATGCACTCTAAGGAAACATCTTCTGGCTCTGTTCTGAATAGAGTTAGCCCTGTTTAGTCTTCTTTACAACCCCAGATACCAGCAGCATAGTTCAATATAGTTTGTCTGTGTGTGTGTTGTCTTAATGGGAGCCAATACCCGGGGCTGAATCACTGAAACCACTACAGCTCATCACATCAATCTCACATGGAAGCAACAGTGAGCAGGTGCAGACAAGTCGGTGTGTGTGTGTTGTCTTAATGGGAGCCAATACCCGGGTTGAATCACTGAAACCCATTATAGCTCATCACATCAACAGTGAGCAGGTGCGCACGCACACACACACACACACACACACACACGTCTTCATTTTCCATCAGGTCATTCTCACCTTGTGTAATATTAAGGGAATGGTAGTTACATTTATCGCTGTCTGTTCCTGTGTGTGTGTGTGTGTGTGTGTGTGTTAACCTTAACCATTAGAGGGGGAAAAACTAAATTGACCCACATTTTCTACCAACAGATATGGAGTTGGTAGAATATGCATGCATGTATGGTTCCAAATTCCATGTGAATTATTAGAGTCCTGCATACATAATATTTAGAGATGATTCAAATATTAAAGAGATGGTAGGAGTGCCCGCCTGCCAGCATCTCTCTCTCTCTCTCTCGCTCGCTCTCGCTCTCTCTTTCTTTCTGTCTCTCTCTGTGTCTGTCTGTCTGTGTGTGTGTGGTGGGAGTGAGAAAAACAGAGATGCTTTATAGCGATATGAAATTACAAAAGAAGAATATCTGAGTGACTCAGCATGTTGTGACACTACAGTACAGTAAATGGTTAATCCACTCACTATGTCCCTGGCCTATAGACCTCTGGGTTAACTGTAATCCCATAATGTGAACAGGAAGGGAATGCTTCCAGTGAAGGATTATATCCTCTCTATTATTGATATACTCCTCTATTTCTTCTCCCTGCTATTACTGGACTCTGCAGGCCCAGACTGCAGGCAGAAATGGGTCAGAGCAGACATCTTTCTTTCTTTATGGGATCTCGGGTAGGAACCAGTAACCATCTGCTGTCATGGCCCTGTGGCAGTGGCCATCTCTCTCTCTCTCTCTCTCTCTCTCTCTCTCTCTCTCTCTCTCTCTCTCTCTCTCTCTCTCTCTCTCTCTCTCTCTCTCTCTCTCTCTCTCTCTCTCTCTCTCTCTCTCCCTCTCTCCCTCTCTCCCTCTCTCCCTCTATCCCTCTATCCCTCTATCCCTCTATCCCTCTATCCACATCGCATGGTGCTACAGAGAGTGGTTCGGACAGCATAGTACATCACTGGGGCCAAGCTCCCTGCCGTGTCAGAGAAAGGCCCGGAAAATTGTTAGACTCCAGCCACCCAAGCCATAGACTGTTCTCTCTGCTTCCGCACAGCAAGCGGTACCGGAGCAACAAGTCTGACACCAACAGCCTACTGAACAGCTTCTATCCCCAAGCAATACGACTGATAAATAGCTAACAAAATGGCTACACAGATTATCTGAGTTGACCCTTTTATTTATTGAATTTTTTTTGCACTGACTCTATGCACACTCAGACACACACACACTCAGACACAAACACACACACACACACAGACACCATTGATCACACACACAACACACACCATTTGCTCACACACATAACACACACACATTCATACTGACTACACACACACTCACATACAATCCTCATATACGCTGCAGTTTAACATACAGTGCCTTCGGAAAGTATTCAGACCCCTTGACTTTTTCCACATTTTGTTACTTTACAGCCTTATTCTAAAATGGATTTAAAAAATAAAAAATCTTCAGCAATTTACATTTTACACACAATACCCCATAATGACAAAGCCAAAAACAGGTTTTTAGAAATCTTTAGAATAAAAAATAAATAAAATAACGGATAATAAGTATTCAGACCCTTTGCTATGAGACTCGAAATTGATCTCGGGTGCATCCTGTTTCCATTGATCATCCTTGAGATGTTTCTACAATTTGATTGGAGTCCACCTGTGGTATATTCAATTGATTGGAAATGATTTGGAAAGGCACACACCTGTCTATATAAGGTCCCACAGTTGACAGTGCATGTCAGAGCAAAAACCAAGCCATGAGGTCGAAGGAATTGTCCGTAGAGCTCCGAGACAAGATTGTGCTGGCTGTCCGGCCAAACGGAGTAATCGGTGGAGAAGGGCCTTGGTCAGGGAGGTGACCAAGAACCTGATGGTCACTCTGACAGAGCTCTAGAGTTCCTCTCTGGAGATGGGAGAACCTTCAAGATGGACAACCATCTCTGCAGCACTCCACCAATCAGGCCTTTATGGTAGAGTGGCCAGACAGAAGCCACTCCTCAGTAAAAGGCACATGACAGCCCGCTTGGAGTTTGCCAAAAGGCACCTAAAGACTATCAGACCATGAGAAACAAGATTCTCTGGTCTGATGAGATTGAACTCTTTGACCTGAGTTCCAAGAGTCACGTCTGGAGGAAACCTGGCACCATCCCTACGGTGAAGCATGACGTGGCAGCATCATGCTGTGGGGATGTTTTTCAGCGGCAGGGACTGGGAGACTAGCCAGGATCGAGGCAAAGATGAACGGAGCACACAGCCAGGACAACGCAGGAGTGGTTTCAGGATAAGTCTCTGAATGTCCTTGAGTGGCCCAGCCAGAGCCCGGACTTGAACCCGATCGAACATCTCTGGAGAGACCTGAAAATAGCTGTGCAGCAACGCTCCCCATCCACCCTAACAGAGCTTGAGAGGATCTGCAGAGAAGAATGGGAGAAACTCCCCAAATACAGGTGTGGCAAGCTTGTAGCGTCATACCCAAGAAGACTCGATGCTGTAATCGCTGCCAAAGGTGCTTCAACAAAGTACTGTGTAAAGGGTCTGAATACGTATGTAAATGTGATATTTCCGTTTTCTATTTTTAATAAATTAGCAACATTTCTATAAACCTCTTTTTGCTTTGTCATTATGGCGTATTGAATGTAGATTGATGAGGGGAAAAAACGGTTTAATCCATTTTAGAATGAGGCTGTAATATAACAAAATGTGGAAAAAGTCAAGGAGTCTGAATACTTTCTGAAGGCACTGTATATCCTGATGCCTAGTCACCTTACCACTATACATACCTACCTCTATCACTCCATTGTCCATTGTAAATATGCTATTGGCACTGACCCTGGAATTGACCCGGTATATAAATTACATGTAGCTTACTTACTTTCTTGTGTTCTTCTTATTTCTATTTCTCATGTGTTTTTGTTCTACTTTATTTTGTAGTACTGTATATTGATTACTGCATTGTTGGGAAAATAACTGGCAAGAAAGGCATTTCACTGCACTTGTGCACATGACAATGAAACCCCCCTCTCTCTCTCTATCCACATCTCTCTATCCCTCTCTCTCCTCTCTATCTGCTACTTACCCCTCTCTAGCCCTCTTTCCACACACAGTACTGACCCCCTCTATCCTGTGTCTATCCAAGCCCTACTGGGACTTGGGGCTTGGATAACTGTATTGTAGGCAGTTTCCACTGTTGTGTAGTTAGTTTGTAATGTGTGTAGTTAATTGTGTACTGGGCTGGTAAAGGCTGACAGCAGTAATTCAGCTAGCTAATTATCCTCTCCCATGGAGCGTGTTTATATGTGGAGCTGTGTCGTCACACACACACACACACACACACACACACACACACACAAGAGTCTCGTAGTTTCATATTCTGTCTGTCACATTGTCTCAGCTGGCACGGGTTAGGTGTGTGTGTGTGTGTGTGTGTTTGGGTGTGTGCGTGCAAGCCTGCATGCGTTCGTGTCAGGGCCAAATCATATGGGAGCCATACGCAGCTTATTCATTTGTCTTTTGCCATAATTTATCAGAGCAATCGATGGCAATCCAATCCAGCATTGATTCAGCCATGCGCTCTGTTGATTGATGACTGTTTATACAGACTGAGTCCCGGGGGACGGACGGACTGCAGAGAGAGACATGGGTGTGGCTTCTGCTAGAGTCCTCTATAATTATAACACAATAAGATGGAAAAGGGGACTGACTGCAGAAAGGAGAGAGACATGGTTGTGGCTTCTGCAAGAGTCAGTCCTCTACTGCATAGATCCTATATAATACAGCATTATGGCAGAATCAAGTAGCTCTGTAGGACTGACTGCAGAGAGAGACATGGGTGTGGCTTCTGCTTGCATCAGTCCTCTACAATACTGGTGGATATAGACTGAGTGTACAAAACATTAAGGACACCTTCCTAATATTGAGTTGCACGCCCCCCTTTTGCCCTCAAACAGCCTCAATTCGTCGGGGCATGGACCTTACAAGGTGTTGAAAGCATTCCACAGGGACGCTGGCCTATGTTGACGCCAATGCTTCCCACAGTAGTCTCCTGAGTGGCGCAGTGGTCTAAGGCGCTGCATCGCAGTGCTAGCTGTGCCACTAGAGATCCTGGTTCGAATCCAGTCTCTGTCGCAGCCGGCCGTGACCGGGAGACTCATGGGCGGCGCACAATTGGCCCAGCGTCGTCCAGGGTGGGGGAGGGAATGGCTGGCAGGGATGTAGCTCAGTTGATAGAGCATGGCATTTGCAACGCCAGGGTTGTGGGTTCGATTCCCACGGGGGGCCAGTATGATTTTTTTTTTTAATATGTATTCACTAACTGTAAGTCGCTCTGGATAAGAGCGTCTGCTAAATGACTAAAATGTAAATGTAAATGTAAGTTGGCTGGATGTCCTTTGGGTGGTGGACCATTCTTGATACACACAGGAAACTGTTGAGCGTGAAAAACCCAGCAGTGTTGCAGTTCTTGACATAAGCCGGTTTGCCTGGCACCTACTACCATACCACGTTCAAAGACACTTCAATATTTTGTCTTGCCCATTCACTCTCTAAATGGCACACATACACAATCTATGTCTCAATTGTCTCAATGCTTAAAAATCCTTCTTTAACCTCTCTCCTCCCCATCTACACTGATTGAAGTGGATTTAAGTTTATATCAATAAGGGATCATAGCTTTCACCTGGATCCACCAGGTCAGTTTGTCATGGAAAGAGCAGGTGTCCTTAATGTTCACAACTAATGAACAAAATTCATTGCAACAGGTCTACATTTTACATTTTAGTCATTTAGCAGACGCTCTTATCTAGAGCGACTTACAGTTAATGAGTGCATACATTTTCATACTGTGTGACATATGTCGGGGCTTGTATTATAATTTAGAGGTCAAGTTTCTGTGTGTGGCTTTTCCATTACCTTCTACTATGGTTAACAGAGGGAACAGCCTTGTTTTGTAGCACAACTTGGGGTGTTTTACAACCTGAAAATGGGAGTCCTCAATTTGTCCCAATGACTGATTCCCACTGCAGTCCCTTTTACCGGCTTGTCGTGATCATTTCACCACCTGAAGAGACTCACCCTCGTTCCCTATACTCAGTATATAAGTGGATAGATGGATAAGGGGTCTGACTGCAGAGAGAGACATGTGACCAATGCAGTGCCATAGAACAGGAGTCCCCTACCGACAGACGGAAAGACAGACAGACCCATATAACCAGCCCCATCAAAGGCATTGAGAACTCCCTCCCTGACACTGACACTAATTTAGTCTGATTGAATGGGAGAATCCCAGTAGCTAGGTAACCCCCTCCAAGACGTACTTACAAAAGAGACCTGAGTGGAGGTTTACAACCCAATGAGGATGATGTCTTGTATTTGAGCACACGGTGTTGACACTGACCATAACTCTGAGACTGTGTAGACTGTAAATGATCCCTAATGGGCATACTGTACTGTGTGTCATGTAACCTGATTCAATGGTATTGAAGACAGATATTTGACATGCCAAGGGAATCTCAGGCTGACAGGTGAGGCCATGGGGCTGATGGGTATTTAGACGGGTTGATGTCACCTGAGAAATGTCGCTGCTCTGCTGAGTCCCTGCGGAGAGGGAAGGGAGGGTGTGGAGGAGGTAGAAGGAAGGGGAGATAGAAGACAGGGTAAGGAGTCCAGGGGATAGGGAGAAAGGAAGGGAGGGTGTGGAGGAGGTAGAAGGAAGGGGAGATAGAAGACAGGGTAAGGAGTCCAGGGGATAGGGAGAGGGAAGGGAGGGTGTGGAGGAGGTAGAAGGAAGGGGAGATAGAAGACAGGGTAAGGAGTCCAGGGGATAGGGAGAAAGGAAGGGAGGGTGTGGAGGAGGTAGAAGGAAGGGGAGATAGAAGACAGGGTAAGGAGTCCAGGGGATAGGGAGAAAGGAAGGGAGGGTGTGGAGGAGGTAGAAGGAAGGGGAGATAGAAGACAGGGTAAGGAGTCCAGGGGATAGGGAGAAAGGAAGGGAGGGTGTGGAGGAGGTAGAAGGAAGGGGAGATAGAAGACAGGGTAAGGAGTCCAGGGGATAGGGAGAAAGGAAGGGAGGGTGTGGAGGAGGTAGAAGGAAGGGGAGATAGAAGACAGGGTAAGGAGTCCAGGGGATAGGGAGAAAGGAAGGGAGGGTGTGGAGGAGGTAGAAGGAAGGGGAGATAGAAGACAGGGTAAGGAGTCCAGGGGATAGGGAGAAAGGAAGGGAGGGTGTGGAGGAGGTAGAAGGAAGGGGAGATAGAAGACAGGGTAAGGAGTCCAGGGGATAGGGAGAAAGGAAGGGAGGGTGTGGAGGAGGTAGAAGGAAGGGGAGATAGAATACAGGGTAAGGAGTCCAGGGGATAGGGAGAAAGGAAGGGAGAAAAGTAGAGGAGAGGTTAGGGGTAGGGACAGGGACAGGGAGGGCTACCTTGACGCAGCATATTTGACCTGGTATGAATTCACACGGACACCCACAGCTCTCTTGCTACGCCAGCAGAGACATGGTGCTGGATGTCTGCTGTAAGCTAAAGACATAGATCTGTTATCCTGATAGTAATCATTTTCAAACCAGATGGTGCAAAATTAGTTTGGGTTTTAGAAGGGCTTGGGTTGAGAGGAAAGGATCTAGCCTGTCATTCGTAAAAAAATTATGTCTCCAACCATTGTTATTATGGTATGTTGCTAAAATATGCAATTGACCCAACTAATGAACAAAATTCATTGCAACAGGTCTACTGTGTGACTTCTATGTCGGGGGCTTGTATTATAATTTAGAGGTCAAGTTTCTGTGTGTGGCTTTTCCATTACCTTCTACTATGGTTAACAGAGGGAACAGCCTTGTTTTGTAGCACAACTTGGGGTGTTTTACAACCTGAAAATGGGAGTCCTCAATTTGTCCCAATGACTGATTCCCACTGCAGTCCCTTTTACTGGCTTGTCGTGATCATTTCACCACCTGAAGAGACTCACCCTCGTTCCCTCATTTTTCCTCTCCTCAGTCTCTCCTCCATCCATTAAACACCCTGTTTGTCACCTGGAGCGTTATTAGAACGATCCAGACTTGTTTATTCTCCTCCCTCTATCCATCCTCCTCCCTCCATCCGACGGTCTGAAAGGTCAGACCACCAGACAGACGGACAGAGTGATGTTTCATTTGCTACCAACCTGTCTGCAAGGCTTCTTATTGGATCAGAGTCACACATGACTTATAGTGATGTCCCGGGCCCGAGACATTTGTGGCATCTTCATTCATTGTTTCTTTCAAACCTAAGGGTTTATACAGTTCACAATGAGAACAGTGACTTTGCTTTAGAGAACAATCACAAATCAAAACTGTTTAATAACTCAATAGAAAGATGACAGCACAGTTGATAAATGACCAGCAGTGTTGATGAATCACAATCCTTTTCAAGGAGAAAAAGGCAGAAAACTCATCTTGGGAAAAATGCTGTGTTTGTACTAAATATCTGGCCATTTCATTATTTGGTAGAGTTGCGTTTACATAATACTGTAGCTCTGATGCATGGCTGACTTTGTATTCTGTGGTTTATTCTATAGCTACCCCAAAACACTTAGCTAATTACAGAAAGGCCACTGGACTGTGGATTTCAAAACAAGCCATGTGCTCTGAGGTCATTAAATATGGCCTTCCTGGAGAATGACATTATGTCTGTATTTGATTTATTATTTATGTGCAGCTGACATCTCCAGCTCAGGAGCTGCAGGGCCTCTTTGTTGAGATTGTTGTTCAGCAATGATAGCATACTAGTGCAAAACATGGGCATACAGATAGACAGACAGACAGACAGACAGACAGACAGTCAGACGGACGGACGGACAGACAGACCTGCGTTCTGTGGCAATCCTGGTCGCTGTCAGTAGGCGGTGACTCATTGCTTTAGTAATAACGCACAGCAAATGGATCAGAACCTGCGCATGCATGGCCACATCGATCCACAACCCACCACCACCAACACCACATTTCATAAAACCTCCTTTAAAGGCCCAGTGCAGTCAACAATGTGATTTTCCTGTGTTTTATATGTATATTTCCACACTGAGGTTTGAATAATTACTCTTTGCAATTTGTATTAAAAACAATTACAGTAAGGTACTTAATTGTTGCCCAGAAATTATTTGATATTGAAATAAAAACGGCTGCATTGGACTTTTAAGCCTCATTGAAAAACCTGCCTTTAAAAACTTCCCCAGCCACACACAGTGGACAGGATACCATCTAATTCTACTAAGATTTTGATATGGTCTAATTGGTGAAACAAAACATACACTTAAACATGCAGGTTTGCTGTGCAGAAGCAATGTTATTTTCAACATGCTGAGTTTGCTTTATTCCAACATACTGTACTGTGCCTATATGAGTATTAGTATGTTCACTGTCAGTCTTTCTCTCCATCCGTCACCAGCTAGGCCTGAGTCAGAGAGAGTGGGAGTGAGAGGAAGAGAGGAGAGGAGGAATGAGAGGAGGAGATGGGCACTGCTGTATCTCTACCTCTGTTTTATTGGTTGGACAGCTTGTTATTGCAGTAACACTGCCCCTGTTGTAAGATGGATGACGACTATCCTCTCCCCCCTCAAAACCTCAAAGTAAAAGGCAACCAAACCCCCTGTCAGATATCATTTTCTATCCACATGAACCCTCTGTGTAGTAGAGCACGGTGATAGTGTCTGCGTCCCAAATGGCACCCTATTCCCTATAGTGCACTACTTTTGACCAGGGCCAGGCACCCAATTCTGCTCTGGTAAAATGAAGTGCACTATATTGGTAATAGGGTGCCATTTGGGACATAGTGATAGTGTGACTGGGGTGCCATTGGTTGATGTACCTCATATTTCACCTGGCTTTATTGACCTGGCTGTAACTCTGGCTATGAAAGCCCTGGCAGGCAATACTTTACACTAGATCTGCCTGTTCTCAGGTTCCTACTGACTATGCTGTTGTCACTCATGTCATATTTACACTCTAATTGGTCATCACTGGAGACAGCAGAGTGGGGAACCATCTGCTAAGCCAGACTTCAGATCCCTTTACCCTCTGAAGAGATACTGTTTCCTAGGAGGAGAGGTCGTGCCCCTAAGTCACACCACCACATATATGAGAGAGAGAGACTTTTTCATTTAAATGATTACTCCCTCACACAGACGTTTACCCTGCGCGGTGGCTGAGGGGGAAAGGTGGACACATTTAAGCCTGTTTATTGATGTCTTCTAGTGTTAGAAGCCATGGTGGTTGATAATTAAATGGTTGGTAGGTCTGCCTGCCTCTGGCTTCAAACTGTATCAGTATTGACTTCAAAGCCTTAATGCGTTATCTGAAAAACTATAAAGCTCTTCTCCTCTCCGCTCTTCTCCTCCCCACTAACAAACTCGCTGCACTATTAAACGCCATATTAAAACAAGTCAGCAAGAAACACCTACAGGAGCTAACCGTGTTAATTTGCTATTAAGGCATCATCCTACCAGTCAAGGACACATTGGTCGGTGTGTATGTGTATGTGTACGTGTGTGTTTCAGATGAGCATAGCTGTTCTAAAGGTTGCGATCAACATATTTTCTCTTCTGCCACACCCCACTTTACCAACTGTCTTCCAGTAAGTTAGTAGCCTTGCATGAGCCTTGGCTTGTGTGAGCAAGCTCGTAAGAGCGGGAGCCCATCTCCTGTTTCTGTAGCGTGATGCAGCTTGATGTAGAAGTACGCCCCATAGACAGGATGCTAGTCTAACGCAGGGCCTTACCCCCAATCTATCTCCTTATGCTGAATGCCAAGCAGAGACTCACTAGGTCCCATTTTTACAGTCTTTAGTATGACCGAACTCCCAATCTCAGGGCGGACACTAACCACAAGACAACTGAACTGTCTTCCAGACCTGGGTTCAAATACTTTATCTGTGCTTGATTGAGCTTGCATGGCTTATTGAACCAATATGATAATCCCAAACCTGTAATCCCTGCCCATCTGGCACTCCTGGCAGGCTAGAGCAAATACTAAAAGTATTTGAAAGATTTCAAATAGAATTTGAACCCAGTTTTGCCACACCCCACTTTACCAGCTGTCTGGTCGCGTCAGCATGGAGAGGGGTAATAGATTACCTTGATAAACCTCTTACTTAAAACGACAACATATCTGTGCAGTCTCTTTTTAATATCTCCCTTTTAAAAAACCCAGCAGTAGTTTCCCTGATAGATAGACTGTAAACCCAGGGACATTGGTACTCGCAGCTCCATCAATCAGACTCTTAAACATAGTAATGGAAGTGTAGATCTCAGCCTGACAGCCAGGCTAAAAGGGCCTGCTCCCCCTGGTCCCCAGACCTGTGCGTGTGTTGTGATTTAGTTTTATTGCACAGACATTATAGCGCCAGCCGTTAGCAGTAGCGTTCACACGGGCAAATTGCGTTCTTAGTTATTTCTAGTGGAATATCACAATGGCAACATCACATCTCTCATCCTCCAACTCACAAGGGTGATTTAAGAGCTATCTCTTTCCATCTCCACCTCCTTCCATCTCTCTCTTTCCATCCCTTTCTCCATCTTCTCTACATCTCTCTCACTCAGTCTCTTTCCCTTCCTCCTTCAATCTGCCTTTTTTTCTCTCTTCCTTTCCGTCTCACCTTTAATCTATCCTCTTCCTCCCTCACTCTCGTAGCTCTCTGCATGAGTTTTGGACTGGAAATGGAGTGGAACAGAACAGAGTAGTGGCACTGAGTTTTCCCCACTTCCTTGTGTAATTGATTGAAACCTGGGGGGTTCCGCCCTCAGCCCCCAGTTTAAATTGTTTCCCTGACAGTCAGCACAGGGAATGTAATTGTACATGCAAGCGGCCCAAGATGTGATTTGTATATAGCCGCTTTATGTGGCACTTTCAATCCCGCGGGAATGGATGCTAGGAGGCAGGGATGCGGTGGCGGGTTGCCTTTGGGGGTGGGGGTGCGGATTGTAAAAAGGCTTGTTGCCGATATTAAACCCATAAAATCCTCCGTCTCTAGGGAAAATGCAGGCTACAGACTGACGCACAATCTCAGCCTCGGGCCAGCCGGGGAGGGAGCTGAACTTTTCACTGTGCGTCATCTCAACCGGGCCTGATATTGAATATTGATATGAGTGTCCACGTCGGTCAACCATCAATCAATCAAACATATAGGCAATCAGCTGCTGAAAGGTCGGAGGTGGGCACTCATTGGCTTTACGTCAAGAGTGTGTCCACACAAACAATGAGGGCTGGGTTAATTCCTGCTTAATGGGGGGTCGAGGCTTGGGGAGGAAATCATACCTGGAACTCATTGCTTGGCCAATTCTATTTTACCCAGGAGGCACTTGGGGTCCTTCATGTACTGTCTGCTTAACAGTAAATAATTCAGTAATCTTGTATTTATTCTACACCAGTAGGGAGAACTGTTTTTGAAAAAGGATGACCTTGTGAGGAAAGTCTTCCTGCTATTTTCATGATTTGTTTTTCTGGCACAATGGTCATAGTATTGTTACTGTAGAATAGAAAAGGGTATTTGTCTAAACATGCTGGTACTGCTGCAGTTATATTTCTTAGGTATGCCCTATTAGTCTTGAAATGAGTGAATAGCTGTAGGAATGTTTTCTTTCTTCAGTTGAAGGAACAAGAAGCATAAGAATAGACTAAAGGAACTGGAAGGTTGTTGTGTAACTATTCCCTGCCTAGAGATTGCAGTGCAATGTGCCTTTTCAACTTCCAATAGGTTTGAACTTCTCTTTGAAGAGGTGGTGGGATCCAGGTGGGTTAGGCTTGGGTTGCATCTCAAAAGGCTTCCTCCTGTTTTCCTTTATATGTCCCCCCCCCCCCCCCCCCCCCCCTCAGCTTCATTGATGAGAAAGAGCTGGATTGGTTGAAAGGAAATATCTTGTAGGAAGTCATGGTCAGTCACCACAGAGCTTTCACCTATCCTGCATGATTTCAGATCAGTGCAGAATCTGATGAAGGAGAGGAGAAAAGGAAAGGAGTCATGTTAGACTATTGAGATGCACCCTGTGTCCCAACCTCCATACATTGGAGCATGAGGCAAGGCGCTACGGTGGACAGCTTGATTTTTCCTGGTTGAAAGGGCCCTTGTGGGAACCAGTCAGACATCCACCCAGCTGGCTAGCTGTACAGGTCTGGATGAGATGTGGCAGAGGCCCTATAACACAGCTGGTTACTCCTAGACACCTCATCTCTCCAGTGTTACTGATAGACTGCAGACTAATACAGAGTACTAACGTACTTCTCTGCAATACGCAACATAGTCTCGAGTTATACTTTCCCTTTTAACGTTGAAATGAAACACCTTCCTACTATTGAGTTGCACCGCCCCCCCTTTTGCCCTCAGAACAGCCTCAATTCGTCAAGGCATGGACTCTTCAAGGTGTAGAAAGCGTTCCATAGGGATGCTGGCCAATGTTGACTCCAATTCTTTCCACAGTTGTCAAGTTGGCTGCATGTCCTTTGGGTGGTGGATCATTCTTGATACAGTGGCTTGCGAAAGTATTCACCCCCTTGGCATTTTTCCTATTTTGTTGCCTTACAACCTGGAATTAAAATTGATTTTGGGGGGGTTCTTGACACACCCAGCAGCGTTGCAGTTCTTGACACAAACCAGTGTGCCTGGCACCTACTACCATTCTTAATGTTTTGTATATTCAGTACAGGTCATGATACTCTGTTTACAATACTGTTACCACTCCTCCCTATTCTTCTTATCATGGTATATTGAGTGTGAGTTAATGCATAGGTAGAAAGCCGTGTATTTATAGTGAGAGGAGGGCAACAGATGAAGGAACTTAATTTGACACAACAAAATAATCCTGGAGCTACAGGATTTGAAGGTTTAGTCCATTACATCTTTGTTGCTTGATCGGTGGTTAGGCTATTACTTGGCCAAAAGTAGGCTACATGAAAAGTGCAATACTGTTAATATAACCATTCTTAGTGTGGGTTTTTAGTGAATTCATCAAAATCACAAGCTCATCTGCATTTCTTGTGATGTAGGAAAATTCTCAGCAACAAAAGAGTGATCAAATTAAGATCATACATCTGTATCTAGCTGTGTAGTTATATAGTGAGAGCAGGTCTACTATCACACGGGTGATAAACTTCTCATTAACCTTGAGGAGATGAAAGGAAACCTTGATTTAATTAGATTTTTTTTAATGTCACTATCTTATCTCCTTGGAGCTCAGACCCATCCACCTCTGGTAAAGATCAGTGTGGTTTGTTGGATGGATGAGTTAGCTACCCTGGTTAAACCAGACCGAACACAGTTTCACTGTTGAGCGCAGCATTCAGTGTGATTTGACCAGGCTATGTGGTACCTGGAATAAACTGCCGAATATCTAAAAGGCCATAGTGGATGAAGAACAACACAACAGGATGCGGACGGTGCAGCCAAAAGTGGCCATATTGTTTTATCTGACTTCACTCAGTGAGCGTGGCCCTATCCTTTAGCCTTGTTGGGAGCCAAACAGAAGTTTTTAATTCCATATTTGGCAGCGTGACCCTCACTCTTCCAGCCAAATACTGACTGACATTTTTAAGCGCACATAGGATGAAATGTTTCACTGCTGCATTCCGAAATTGGCGTCGGGAGGCAAAGTAATTGCCTCACCCGGGTTCTAAAATAAATGGTATTGCAGTGATACATTTTCTACATTATTAAGGATGCCCGGTATGATTCATGCTATGATTAAGTGTACATAATGGAATTGTGGTAGCAGTAACTAGGTCCAAAGAGAAATCCACTGACCTGCATACATTATATTATTATATTCCCCTCACACTGGGCAGAGTTACAACAATACAACCTCTTAGCTTTCTCTCATTACACTTCCTATCATGGTCATTAGTCAGACACCGGGTTCACTACTTATTTCTCCAGTCATTCGGTTACATTGAATTTGTTGAACAATTCAGAAATCTAGCTTGTTAATGCTGGTGTTTTTTTAAGTACTGTCTTCGATGCTGATGCTATCGATACTGTCTTACTTACTTGGTAGTCTGTTTGAATTCTTGGATAATGTTCTGAGTTCTGCCTTGGTTGACCATGTGCAGACACATTTGGCTGATCATCCACTCATTTGGAGTTATCTTTATAGTGGGATCTTTACTGTGTGTGTCTTCTAAAAGTATTCTAAATGCAGCGAGGTTTTAGATGGCTTTAGATGGAGTCGGGTTTTAAATGCTCTGAGATGTGGTGGGGTTTAAAAGTGCTTAGGTGAAGGAAAATGAACAGAAGGAATTGTGAGACATTTTTACCTCTACAGGATCTCCATTCATCATATCATGCATCATACTCTCTCCTACCACTCTACACTTTACAGATACAGTACACCCACACACACGGACCAATCAGTGTGTGAAGTGATCAGTAGTTACAGTTCTCACAGTGTCTCACAGTCCTCCTTGTGGAACCAGATATCTGTTTAATCCTCTTAGATTTAAACATTATTCACTACGGCTATGTCCCCTATGGGCCCTGGTCAAAAGTAGTGCACTAAATAGGGAGGAATAGGGTGCTATTTGGGTCCGTAGAAACAAATAGCTGAGTGGAATGGCCATTACAGTATAATCAACTATCTAGGCTCAACTCCTTACTGGCTTTCTATTGAAGTCTACTGTGGATTACCTCATAGCTTACATTCCAAACTTCTCCTTATATATGGGTGGTATTCTGGCTTAAGATCCGCATGCTTATCTCAAGTGTTCATGAAAGTCTTCAATTGAAAACAACGAATGATTTACGCAGTATCTGGGTTGCGCTCGCTTATCTCAACTGAATCAGGCCCTTTGAATGATGATCAAGTGATGCATTTTGTATTACAGTGGGCCTTCAGAAAGTATTTATTCCACATTTTGTTGTTACAGCCTGAATTCAAAATGGATTTAAAAAAATAAGTATATCACCCAACTACAAACAATACCCCATAAAGACAAAATGAAATAAATGTTTGCTAATTTATACTGGAAATTAAATAAAGAAATATCTCATTGAAATACAGTACCAGTCAAAAGTTTGGACAAGCCTACTCATTCCAGAGTTTTTCTTTAATTTTACTATTTTCTACATTGTAGAATAATAGTGAAGACCATTAAAACTAGAAATAACACATATGGAATAATGTAGTAACCAAAAAAGTGTTAAACAAATCAAAATATATTTTAAGTAACCACCTTTTGCCTTGATGACAGCTTTGCACACTTGGCATTCTCTCTACCATCTTCATGAGGTAGTCACCTGGAATGCATTTCAATTAACAGGTGTGACATGTTAAAAGTTAATTTGTGGAATTTATTTCCTTAACGTGTTTGAGCCAATCAGTTGTGTTGTGACAAGATAGGGGTGGTATACAGAAGATGGCCCTATTTGGTAAAAGACCAAGTCCATATTATGGCAAGAACGGCTCAAATAAGCAAAGAGAAACAACATTACTTTAAGACATGAAGGTCAGTCAATCCGGAAAAATTCCAGATCTTTGAACGTTTCTTCAAGTGCAGTGGCATAAAACATAAAGCGCTATGATGAATCTTGCTGTCATGAGGACCGCCACAGGAATGGAAGACCCAGAATTACCTCTGCTGCAGAGGATAAGTTCATTAGAGTTACCAGCCTCAGAAATTGCAGCCCAAATAAATGCTTCACAGAGTTCAAGTAACAGACACATCTCAACATCAACTGTTCAGAGTAGACTGTGAATCAGGCCTTCATGGTCGAATTGCTGCAAAGAAACCACTACTAATGGACACCAATAATAAGAAGAGACTTGTTTGGGCCAAGAAACACGAGCAATGGACATTAGACCGGTGCAAATTAGAGATTTTTGGTTCCAACCGCTGTGTCTTTGTGAGATGCAGAGTAGGTGAACGGATGATCTCTGCATGTGTGGTTCCCACCATGAAGCATGGAGGAGGAGGTGTGATGGTGTCGGGGTGCTTTGCTGGTGACACTGTCTGTGATTTATTTAGAATTCAAGGCACACTTAACCAGCATGGCTACCACAGTATTCTGCAGAGATATGCCATCCCATCTGGTTTGCGCTTAGTGGGACTATCATTTGTTTTTCAACAGGACAATGATCCAAAACACACCTCCAGGCCGTGTAAGGGCTATTTGACCAAGAAGGAGAGTGCATCAGATGACCTGGCCTCCACATTCACCCGACCTCAACCCAATTGAGATGGTTTGGGATGAGTTGGACCGCATTGTGAAGGAAAAGCAACCAACAAGTGCTCAGCATATGTGGGAACTCCTTCAAGACTGTTGGAAAAGCATTCCTCATGAAGCTGGTTGAGAGAATGCCAAGAGTGTGCAAAGCTGTCATCAAGGCAAAGGGTGGCTACTTTGAAGAATCTAAAATATAAAATATATTTTGATTTGTTTAACAGTTTCTTTTTTGGTTACTACATGATTCCATATGTGTCATTTCATAGGTTTGATATCTTCACTATTATTCTGCAATGTAGAAAATAGTAAAAAATAAAGAAGAACCCTTGAATGAGTAGGTGTGTCCAGACTTTTGACTGGTACTGTAAGTATTCACACCCCTTTGCTATTACACTCCAAATTGAGCTCAGGTGCATCCAATTTCCTTTGATCATCCTTGATGTCACCAAAACTTGATTGGAGTCCACCTTTTTGCCAATTCAATTGTTTGGATGTATAGTGAAGTAGTATTCCAGAAGTATTTGGACAGTGACAATTTTTGTTTTGTTTTTTTGGCTCTGTACTCCAGCACTTTGGATTTGAAATGATACAATGACTGAGGTTAAAGTGCAGACTGTTAAAATACAGCACTTTTTGTACCTAGTCCCCCCATTTTAGGGTACCAAAAGTATTGGGACAAATTTACTTATGTGTATTAAAGTAGTCAAAAGATAAGTATTTGGTCCCGTATTCATATCTCGCAATGACTACATCAAGCTTGTGACTCTACAAACTTGTTGGATGCATTTTCTGGTTGTGTTTCAGATGATAAAAAAATTACTGTGGATTACATTTAATATACATTTATGTCATTTAGCAGACGCTCTTATCTAGAACGACTTACAGGAGCAATTACTTACAGGAGCCTTGCTCAAGGGCACATAGGCAGATTTTTCACCTAGTCGGCTCAGAGATTCGAACCTTTCGGTTACTGGCCCAACGTTCTTAACCGCTAAGCTACCTGCCACCCATTTTATCACAAGCGCATACAGGTAACTGCCAAAATAAAGGAAACATCAACATAAGGTGTCTTAATAACCTTTTACTGCAGTGTGCTAAACCAGGGTCACACAGTGTTTCTTGGTAGTCTTAAACAAATCTACTTTGAAACAAAAGTACAGTATACACCTTACACACATGGTTATGGGCTTAAAAAAAGACACCTGTACCATGTCAGATATAGAGTTGAAATGTATTCAATTTTGAGTTTGCATCCCAATACTACACTTTATATACATCACACACAGAAGAATGAAATATAACAAAACCGTTTGACATAGAAACGCTGGATTTTCGGAAGGTTTTTTAAATGTTTATTAATGATGAAATTATGAAAAAAAAGTTATAACATTCCACCCATGAGGCCACTAGGTCATTTGACTACAGAAAAATGCTACAAGGGTGTTGGACCACCATGAGCTGCCAGAACAGATTCAATGCGCCTTGGCATTGATTCTACAAGTGGACCTAAACCATGCCAGGAAAATGCACCCCACACACCATAACATAAACTTTGTATCCTTCATTACTCAAGTGTTTCCTTTATTTTGGCAGTTACCGGTTGCCTATAGTCAGGAAGGCCGCAATTTGCACGCCAGATATACAGCTTGTTGCATTGTGGCCATAGACCTATAATCCATAGAAGGGTTTTGGAACCTCTTACCCTGGCAATTTAAGTGGGTACGCAAGCAATGGCTGCCAGTCCTGACTTGAATGGAACTGTGTGGTCCTCTGTAGCTCAATTGGTAGAGCATGGCGCTTGTAACGCCAGGGTAGTGGGTTCGATCCCCGGGACCACCCATACGTAAAAATTTATGCACACATGACTGTAAGTCGCTTTGGATAAAAGCGTCTGCTAAATGGCATATTATATTATTTATTATTAACTGCAATCTATGGATTATATTACTATGGTTGGTTGTGGCTGTCTGTTTGCCTTTTGCAAATTTCAAAATACAATCGCGGGAAAAACATACAGTTTGGAAAGCAAATGCCTACTGCTGAAAAGAGAAGTCTAATCTGTCTGTAGAAAAAATCTCAACTCCCAATTATTTTGAGAAACAGCATCACTGTTTTTCAAAGCAGCTCATTTTGAGATAGGCTATTGCCAAGAGGAGCGCATCGGCAATCACCGTGAGTAGCCTATGGCTTCATCATCATTAGGTGAGTCAGTGAGCCACTGGAAATATAAATGCTACAGTTCATATAAGGAAATCAGTCAATTAAATTAATTAGGCCCTAATCTATGGATTTCACATGACTGGGCAGGAGCGCAGCCATGGGTGGGCCTGGGAAGCCATAGGCCCACCTACATGGGAGCCAAGACCACCCACTGGGGAGCCAGGCCCAGCCAATCAGAATGAGTTTTTCACCAGAAAAGGGCTTTATTACAGTCAGAAATACTCCTCAGTTTCATCAGCTGTCCGGGTGGCTGGTCTCAGATGATCCTGCAGGTGAAGAAGCCGGATGTGGAGGTCCTGGGCTGACGTGGTTACGCGTGGTCTGCAGTTGTAAGGCCGGTTGGACATATTGCCAAATTCTCTAAAACGACGTTGGAGTCAGCTTATGGTAGAGAAATTAACATTAATTTATCTGGCAACAGGTCTGGTGTACATTCCTGCAGTCAGCATGCCAATTGCATGCTCCCTCAAAACTTGAGACATCTGTGGTATTGTGTTGTGTGCTGTTTAATCAGCTTCTTGATATGCCACACCTGTCAGGTGGATGGATTATCTTGGCAAAAGAGAAATGTTCACTAACAGGGATGTAAACAAATTTGTGTAAAACATTTTAGAGAAAGAAGCTTTTTGTGTGTATGGAAAAATTCGGAGACCTTTTATTTCAGCTCATGAAACATGGAACCAACACTTTAACATGTTGTTTTTATATTTTTGTTTAGTATTCGGAAAGTATTCAGACCCTTTGACTTTTTCCATATTTTTTTATGTTACAGCCTTATTCTCAAATTGATTAAATGAAATGTTTTCCTCATTAATCTGCACACAATACCCCATAATGACAAAACAATAATAGGTTTTTAGAAATTTTTGCAAATGTATTAAAAATTTAAAACAGAAATACCTTATTTACATAAGTATTCAGACCATTTGCTATGAGACTCAAAATTGAGCTCAGGTGCATCCTGTTTCCATTGATCATCCTTGTGATGTTTCTACAACTTGATTGGAGTCTACCTATGGTAAATTCAATTGATTGGACATGATTTGGAAAGGCACACACCTGTCTATATAAGGTCCCACAGTTGACAGTGCATGTCAGAGCAAAAACCAAGAGGGAGAAGGGCCTTGGTCAGGGAGGTGACCAAGAACCCGATAGTCACTGACAGAGCTCTAGAATTCCTTTGTGGAGATGGGAGAACCTTCCTTATGGTAGAGTAGCTAGATGGAAGCCACTCCTCCGTAAAAGGCACATGACAGCCCGCCTGGAGTTTGCCAAAAGGCACCTAAAGATTCTCAGACCATGAGAAATAGATTCTCTGGTCTGAAGAAACCAAGATTGAACTGTTTGGCCTGAATGCCAAGCGTCACATCTGGAGGAAACCTGGCACCATCCCTACGGTGAAGGATGGTGGTGGCAGCAGCATGCTGTGGGGATGTTTTTCAGCTGCAGGGACTGGAAGACTAGTCAGGATAGAGGCAAAGATGAACGGAGCAATGTAAAGAGAGATTCTTGATGAAAACCTGCTCCAGAGCGCTCAGGACCTCAGACTGGAGCGAAGGTTCACCTTCCAGCAGGATAATGACCCTAAGCACACAGCCAAGACAACACGTGAGTGGCTTCGGGACAAGTCTCTGAATGTCCGTGAGTGGCCCAGCCAGAGCCTGGACTTGTACCCAATAGAACATCTCTGGAGAGACCTGAAAATAGCTGTGCAGCAACGCTCCCCATCCAACCTGAAAGAGCTTGAGAGGATCTGCAGAGAAGAATGGGAGAAACTCCCCAAATACAGGTGTGCCAAGCTTGTAGTGTTATACCCAAGAAGACTTCAAGGCTGTAATTGCTGCCAAAATAGAAAAAATAGAAATAAATAAAATAAAATGCAAATTAATTACTTAAAAATCATACAATGTGATTTTCTGGATTTTTGTTTTAGATTCCGTCTCTCACAGTTGAAGTGTACCTATGATAAAAATTACAGACCTCTACATGCTTTGTAAGTAGGAAAACCTGCAAAATCGGCAGTGTATCAAATACTTGTTCTCCCCACTGTATATCTTTTTTAAAGCCCCGGGGCCTATGATTTCTTAAACCGGCCCTGTCTGTACAGTGTTTTAGCACTGTGCATAAACTAGAGCCTAAATTTGACCTGGTCTTCTATCAAGACAAATTAAGTGAAGTGGAAGTGACTATTTCTCTCTGTTGACGCCCGGAGCAGACAGGCAATAATTTACAAATGCAGCATATTTGTTAAACAGGTTAATTATAATTTTTCTCTATGGGAAAGTGGCTGACTTCTCAGAAATTTAAATTCTGTTAAATAGGCACAATTATGCTCAGTGGAAAGTTTCATTGTCTACTGAAAAATACTTCAAAGAAGACTACGACTGTTTTGGTCAGATAAAAAATATTGGTTTTACACATTGAGGAAACTGATCAAAGATGACAAACATATTTCATGTGATTTTTGTTTACTAAATCTAATTGGTTCTTCATTTTAGAAGTAACATTACGATGTAGTGTAAATTTAATTATTTCAATTACACATTTTCAAACCTGCTAATTTCTGGGCAGTTCGATGTGCTACTTCCTCTGGCCCCTATTTATTCCAATTAAACCGACATGTAATGTGTGCTTTGACAAGGCAATTATTTCCCTGAAAACCAGAATATAGCAACCCAAGGGCACATTCCGAATCTGTTAAATTTAATTTCCCTTTAATTTCCCAAACACATGGAGAGCCAGGGAGTGAAGCCTCTGGGATTGAATTGCATTTAATCCACCATTATTAGTACTTTCTTTCGTTGTGTAATTGTGACATGAGGAGGACATAACAAGAATCTAATTCTCAGAATGAAAAGGTCAGATCATAATTAAAGTAGAGAATCATAACACATTGCAAATCTGAAATGATAAGACAAAGCATTTTACACATCCAATTTGTCAAGGTCAGGTTCAAGTTCATTAGGCATTTGTAGGTATTAGAATACATACATAGAAATATGTTTCGTAATGCAATACAATACAATGCTTGTACAATGCATATCAGCTACACCATTCACTTCATCTCAATCTATCACTATGGCTCAATCCCCCCCTTAGCACTCCCCCTCATTTTCGATTGTTCCTCAGTGGGGGTGTCCCTCAAATGGAGCAACTAGTGGTAGGGAGAGATAAATAACCCTAGGGAATGGGACATCACTACATCACTCGCGCACAGCAGAAGCTGCCAAAGCTTTCCTTATATTTCTCATGCAACAAATACATACTGGCCATATGAGCAACAAATGAGAACAGCAAAACAACAATGTGCCCGTAATGTACCCATCTTCTGGCTGTGGTTCAATGTGGAGTCGTACTGAAGCAGGACTTTCATTCCATAATAGCAGTTTGACATGTAATGGTGGCGTTTCCTTCACTGTCATTTTCTGCAATTTCTTGTGAATTAATGATTAACCACTGAAAGCAATTATAACTACTGTTCTGAAATTTTTTTTATACCAAACGTTTTAGGGTCCATACACAGATCGGCTACATAGCTACCCATCCATAGCATAGATGTATTTTTATCTTCCACTACACAATAAACAAGAAAATATTTAGCTACGGTACTTCAGCTGCATTGCAAGCCAAATATATTCAATCTCTAACGTTAACGTTACTACAGTAAAGAACAATGATACATGTTTGACTTATATATATATTTTAAATTAACAGCAAGGCAAGCTTACAAAAATAGTTTTCAATTTGCAGTAAATGCTTTAGCTACATTATTTACATCCACTGGGTTTCACAAGACAGCAGGCTGGTTTGCTCAGGAGTCCATAAAATATTAAACAACACAAATTACAAGTCAAACAAATGTCAAACGCCAATATTCTGTAGCAAGCTAAACGTATAGCTAGCTGGCTAATGTTAGCTAGTCAGATAGCTTGTTAAATAGTGATTTTCGTAAATTAACTTTATGACAAAAGAATATGCATAATCGTTTGTCTCTACATTTAACTAAAATATTCCTAATAACTGTACATGATTTGCATGAAGTTATAATGATTTACATTTGCTTCCATCCTAGTATTTTTGTCAGCCATCTTCCCTGAAGCAACTCACCAGCCTTGGGTTGCAGAGCTTCATGGGAGTTTTGTGAGCCACTCGGTAGAAAGTCTCCAACTCGATTCGCTTCGTTTGGAGGCAGACCCGGTGCCATGATAAAGTGACTAAGGGGGCAGTTGAAATCAGTGAGGGGTTACAATTTGTTTGGGTTCTTACATTGGAATTATATTGAATTCTGCTTATATCACGCTATACCACAATAAACATAAAGTTCAAATGCCGAAACTCCAAGACTGCCACCACAATCTCTATTTACTGCGACTTACGTTCCATCCCTGCAGTACAGTTGATAACCATTGCTATAAATGCCAAAAATCCAATCTTACTGAAACATATATCACTTGTTGGTTTATCCCTCTGTACTGGTACAGATCTACTACTCATGCCACTCCTCTCAGGATCCCTCCCCCTTGACCCATCTTCCTCTACTTTCTTCACTGCTTCAGCATATGACAACTTCTGCACTACTCTAACCCTGGAAACCTCAACCTGCCTCTCTCGCATGGGACATTTCTGATCCACAGCCCCATGGGCACCCCTACAATTAACACATACCTAGGCTGTTTGTAAAAGGTGAATTACCCTATGTGAATGCAGCCATACACACAGCTGTTAACCAAAATAATGCAAACTAAATGCTGAAAGTAGTAGCCTCGTTATTAATGAAAAAAACAAAAATGCTGAATAGCAGTTTGGCTTAGAATACTGACATGCTAATGCGAACAAATGAATGCGAACGGAACAAAACAGCGGTAGGCCTACTATAGGCCTATAAACAAAATATGAGATCGATAAAGGCATGACACAATCTATGTTTAGGCTAATTACATTAACAGTAAACAAAAGGCGAATGCGAATGACCAAAACATAGCCTACAGTGAGATGCAGCCATGCATGCACAGCTGTCTTGCCAAATAAAACGGCCTGCTTCAAAACAGGTTGCGATATGGCACATTAGACTTCTGTGGATCAAGTTCGACCCAGTCACGTAATCAATTAAGCAATGTTGGCTTACCATAAACACGTTTCCAATAATATGTACAGTTCCATTTACAACCACGAAAAGCAATAGGCTACCATAGAAATAGAATGTAGGCTATCTATTTCTATGATGAAACATACTGATATGTAGCTATACCCAGGGGCATCATTTGGGTTCTTGCATTGGAATTATAATGAATTCTGCTTATATCACGCTATACCACAATAAACATAAAAGTTCAAATGCCGAGACCATTGAGTGCTATTGACAAAGAAGTGATGCATCTGCAGTAACCGAGTATTCCAGCCACTCTCTTCCAATGAACCAGTTGCTATTCAATTAACATCCTTGGCTGCCTCCTTAGTAGTGTAACATGGCTTCCTCTCCTTGCCTCCTCCTTCCTTGTCTCCAGGTGAAATCAGTAAGGAAGAAGCCTGCTGTAGGATTTGATGTCTCTTCTTTCAGTGGCCTTGTACAATATACTATAGCGAGCTATTGATGAAGTAGTGCTAGCTGTCCAATAGTACTTAGTGTGGCTACTACAGCAGCGGTTTAAAGCAGCATTGTGTAAGCTCCCATATACAGTGGGGAAAAAAAGTATTTAGTCAGCCACCAATTGTGCAAGTTCTCCCACTTAAAAAGATGAGAGAGGCCTGTAATTTTCATCATAGGTACACGTCAACTATGACAGACAAAAATGAGAAAAGAAATCCAGAAAATCACATTGTAGGATTTTTAATGAATTTATTTGCAAATTATGGTGGAAAATAAGTATTTGGTCAATAACAAAAGTTTCTCAATTCTTATATACCCTTTGTTGGCAATGACACAGGTCAAACGTTTTCTGTAAGTCTTCACAAGGTTTTCACACACTGTTGCTGGTATTTTGGCCCATTCCTCCATGCAGATCTCCTCTAGAGCAGTGATGTTTTGGGGCTGTTGCTGGGCAACACAGACTTTCAACTCCCTCCAAAGATTTTCTATGGGGTTGAGATCTGGAGACTGGCTAGGCCACTCCAGGACCTTGAAATGCTTCTTACGAAGCCACTCCTTCGTTGCCCGGGCGGTGTGTTTGGGATCATTGTCATGCTGAAAGACCCAGCCACGTTTCATCTTCAATGCCCTTGCTGATGGAAGGAGGTTTTCACTCAAAATCTCACGATACATGGCCCCATTCATTCTTTCCTTTACACGGATCAGTCGTCCTGGTCCCTTTGCAGAAAAACAGCCCCAAAGCATGATGTTTCCACCCCCATGCTTCACAGTAGGTATGGTGTTCTTTGGATGCAACTCAGCATTCTTTGTCCTCCAAACACGACGAGTTGAGTTTTTACCAAAAAGTTATATTTTGGTTTCATCTGACCATATGACATTCTCCCAATCCTCTTCTGGATCATCCAAATGCACTCTAGCAAACTTCAGACGAGCCTGGACATGTACTGGCTTAAGCAGGGGAACACGTCTGGCACTGCAGGATTTGAGTCCCTGCCGGCGTAGTGTGTTACTGATGGTAGGCTTTGTTACTTTGGTCCCAGCTCTCTGCAGGTCATTCACTAGGTCCCCCCGTGTGGTTCTGGGATTTTTGCTCACCGTTCTTGTGATCATTTTGACCCCACGGGGTGAGATCTTGCGTGGAGCCCCAGATCGAGGGAGATTATCAGTGGTCTTGTATGTCTTCCATTTCCTAATAATTGCTCCCACAGTTGATTTCTTCAAACCAGGCTGCTTACCTATTGCAGATTGTCTTCCCAGCCTGGTGCAGGTCTACAATTTTGTTTCTGGTGTCCTTTGACAGCTCTTTGGTCTTGGCCATAGTGGAGTTTGGAGTGTGACTGTTTGAGGTTGTGGACAGGTGTATTTTATACTGATAACAAGTTCAAACAGGTGCCATTAATACAGGTAACGAGTGGAGGACAGAGGAGCCTCTTAAAGAAGAAGTTACAGGTCTGTGAGAGCCAGAAATCTTGCTTGTTTGTAGGTGACCAAATACTTATTTTCCACCATAATTGGCAAATAAATTCATAAAAAATCCTACAATGTGATTTTCAGGATTTTTTTTCCTCAATTTGTCTGTCATAGTTGACGTGTACCTATGATGAAAATTACAGGCCTCTCTCATCTTTTTAAGTGGGAGAACTTGCACAATTGGTGGCTGACTAAATACTTTTTTTCCCCACTGTATGTGCCACGATGAGATCCAATCATGTATAACGGTGGAGGTGAAAGCGTTCTTCTATAACGCTTGTCACTGGCACTTTACAGTCTGGTTGCACTCACGCACACACGCACGCGCACACGCACGCACACACGCACACACGCAAGCACACCCTCTTATCATCATCTGACTGGTTGAAAAGTCACAGCAGGGGACCTCCGCCTCTTTCTCTCTCTCTCTCTTTCTCTCTCTCTCCTTTTCTCTCTCTCTCTTTCTGTCTCGCTCTCTCTCACACTCACACACACACACACACACACACACACACACACACACACTCTGGCCTTTAAGCTCTCGCTGGGCTTTAGAGGACACACTAATATTATCCACCCCCCCATTCTCCCTCTCTTTCTCTGCAACCTTTGAGCTCTCGTTATGTCCCAGAGGACGTCCTCTCTAATATACTCTCATCCCTCCATCTCCTCTCTCCACCCACTCCATTCCTCCATCTCCTCTCTCCACCCACTCCATTACTACATCTCTTCTCTCCATGCCCTCCATCCCTCCATCTCCTCTCTCCTCCTTCCCTCATCTCCTCTCTCCATCCACTCCATCCCTCCATCTCCTCTCTCCTCCTTCCCTCCATCTCTTCTCTCCACCGATTCCATTCCTATATCTCTTCTCTCCATCCACTCATCCCTCCATCTCCTCTCTCCTCCTTCCCTCCATCTCCTCTCTCCATCCACTCCATCCCTCCATCTCCTCTTTCCTCCTTCCCTCCATCTCCTCTCTCATCCACTCCATCCCTCCATCTCTTCTCTCCATCCCTCCATCTCCTCTCTCCTCCTTCCCTCCATCTCCTCTCTCCATCTTCCCTCCATCTCCTCTCTCCATCCACTCTATTCATCTCCTCACTCCACCCACTCCATTCCTCCATCTCTTCTCTCCATCGCCTCCATCCCTCCATCTCCTCTCCCCTCCATCCCTCCATCACCTCTCTCCATCCACTCCATTCCTCCATCTCCTCTCTCCACCCACTCCATACCTCCATCTCTCCTCTCTCTCCTTTATGTCCCTTTGTTAGCCTTGGTGACTGGCTATCACATCTCAAGGTCACGGCTACTGAGCTGTTCTCTGAGGCTGCCTGTCAGACCGTCTGTAGAGAGAGAGGGAGGAAAAGGGGAGAGGGGGAAAGAGCGAGAGAGGGAGGGAGGGGGAAGAGAGCGAGAGGGGAAAGGGAGGGTGGGAGAGCGAGGGAGAGAGAGAGGCAGACCGCCTCCTTCCCTCTTTAAAGGAGCACTATGCAGGTTCTATTTCTGTTATTGTTGTTGTTGACACTTTGTTTTGGTTTTGAAGGACTGCGGAGGAGGGTCTTTTCAAGGGAAAAATCAAAGAAAATGAAGAGATTGCCATATACTGAACAGTTTTTCTTTGTGTGTGCGTGTGTTGGTGTTGCTTCTGCGGTTGTGTATATAATTCCTCTAGAAACCACAGGTGAGATAGAAGCTATGGAGTATAAGTCCTATATTGTTGTATCAGACTGTCTCTCCTCTTACTGATCCCCCAATCTGCAATCATCTGACTGACAGCAGCTAATTTCACAGTGTCATAGTACTTCGTCAACCTGTCACAGCAAAACACCTTTCAATCATAACACCTACATGTCCTTCATACTACTACTGTCTTCACGCCCTGCACATACAGTCCATAAAGGTTATACAGATCATAAATTGATATTATAGACGATGCATTTAAGAGATTTAAATGCATGGCTCAGTTAGTAGAGCATGGCACTTACAATGTCAGGATTGTGGGTTAGATTCCCGCTGGGGCCACCCATATGAAAATGTATCCACCCACTTAAGTCTAGGCGATATGGCCTAAAAATCATATGTACATTTTTTTTCAAACTTATGGGCGATTCACGATTATATATATAAAAAAAATAAAAAAATAAAAACATCTAAATAAGCTTTGTTGCACAATTAAAGGTCAATACACTGCATTTCAAACAGTCAGGAATAATCTAATAAATACAGGGCTTGTATTAGTTTATCAAAAAAATTTAACCTGCTTTTTTGCAATTACTGACTATGTCTATGAAAATGCTATTTTTGTTACAAATTTAACCAGAACCATGCACAATGCACATCCACTAATAATGGCCAACTTCTGGTACCAGGCATTATAGAAAATTATACAACGGGTGGGTCTAATCCTGGATGCTGATTGGTTAAAACCGCATTCCAACCGGTGTCTATTCCACAAGTTACCACCGGCTAAATCTATAATGCTGAAATGCCTATTTACTCTGTTCCATCTGACTGAGCAATCCACTATCTCATCAGCTCAGCGAGACAATTTATACACTAGATCTACACTGTAAAAAGCATCTAGACATTATCTCCCATTTCTTTTAGACTAGCATTTGGTTTTCAACAGTGGAGATTTGTAATAACCTTGCTGTCTGTCTCTCTGACATTTGCAACATTGTTTCAATATTGAAATTCGATCTCCAGCTGTCCTATGGTAATGAACCTGTCGGGAGTCGGGACGAGACAGACAGGCTGGCAGCTTTTCTCAGCCAGTCGAAATCATGAATCGGCAGAATTTTTATGGATGTATACGAAGAAATTTCAATAGAAAAACATGAAATGCAGGTAGTCTTCAGTTTGAAGTGATTGTGTTAGCTGTGTAGTTGGCTATCTCTTCTGAACCATGGCCTGGCGAGAGAGCAAATGTTCTATGTCAGGCAAAATCGCATATCATTAGCTCATTGTTATGGATGTATCCTCCCAAACAATCACTAGAAAACAGCTTAAATAAACGCAAATGCAGCTGCTTTGCTGTTATTCTGGCTGGACTATTTGACGTGACTGTGTTAGCCAAAGTTGGCTAGCTAGCAAGCAACGGAACGTTGACAGCCTTCATGGCAACGGAACATTTAGAATGAACGTCTGGGTCGCGTACATAGATTTAGAACAAAAAAACTTGACTGGGTTGCGTCTTTGGCAACCGAACCGATAGAATGAACGACCAGCCGGCATGGGTAGCAACCCTACATTTGTGTCGGGACACCCCAGGTCTCGTGGAAGGATGAAATAGTATGAATAAATAACGTTTTTAATGAAAATATATCAATCATTATTTAAATATATTGGTAACCGTTGTATATAAGTGATATTGCCCAAGAAGCCAGTGTTTGGAGGGCCGGCAAACCGTGCCAATATATCCTCCAAACACCGGCTTAGTTAACACAGGTCTCATAAACAATCTCTCAAGCACAAGCCTACGTGCTAGTGAGTAGCCAGCTAATTTTTATGTTTAAAGTCTAGCCAACTTGGATCTATTTGCTTGCTAACAAGGTAGAACAGTTTAACTGTAATTAATACACCCTTCTGTCCATCTCCAACTGTTTGAACATCAGCCTGTTCACTAAATTTAGATGTATAAATCAGGTGGCCTACCTGGATAAGAGAATACTTATTTCTCAGAATGAGAAGAGTTGGCAATTCCATATTTAAATGAGTCTTTTTTTATGCTCATTGCACATTTATAAAACAGACTAGACAGCTAGCACATAAAATGCTGCTAGCGGTACGTGGTAGTGCAATGCTGCGCGCAACGGGAACTGAACATTCATTTTCCACAATCATGTTCATTGATACTCTCGTTTTAGTAGGGTCTGCTCTGTTCTACATTTTGGGAGTTGAGACATAAAAAGGGTATCGTTAGAAGGGGAATCAGACGATTCTGTTGGACCAAACTCTATTTGCATTTGAGGTTATCTTTCGTCTTTGTTGTTGTGAGTGGCAGGGGGAGGAGGTTGGTGTCTGTGTGCGAGTGGGAAGGTGCACAGTGCAGAAGGAGTGAAGACGACGAGACCAAAAAGACAAACTCTCATAAAAACGAAAAACGGAAAAAATTGTGATTATTGAGATACAGGCATTTGGAACATCGCGCTAAAACATAATCTGCCTCCAGAACAGCCTGAATTATTCAGGGAATGGTCTCTACACGTCAGAAACGTTCCACAGGGATGTTGGTCCATGCTGACACGATGGCATCACGCAATTGCTGCAGATTCGACCCATCCAGCCTGTACCGTTGACACCAGGCAGGATGGGTCCATGGACTCATGCTGCTTACGTCAAATCCTGACTCTGCATGACTCAACAGGAACCGGGATTTGTCGGACCAGGCAATGTTTTTATTCACTCCTCAATTGTCCAGTGTTGATCATCGCGTGCCGACTGGAGACACTTCTTCTCATATTTAGCTGATAGGAGTGGAACCCGGTGTGGTCCTGCAATAGCCCATCTGTGACAAGGATCGACGAGTTGTGCGTTCCGAGGTGCAGTTCTGTACACTACTGTTGTACTGCGCCATTATATGTCTGTTTTTGGCCCGCCTGTTAGCTTGCACGATTCTTGCCATTCTCTTTCAACCTCTCTCATCAACAAGCTGTTTTCGCCCACAGAACTACCGCTGAATGGATATTTTTGGTTTGTCACACCATTCTCGGAAAACCCTAGACACTGTTGTGCGTGAAAAGCCCAGGAGTGCGGCAGTTTCTGAGATACTGGATCCAGCGTGCCTGGTACCGACGATCATACCACGCTCAAAGTTGTTTAGGTCACTAGTTTTGCCCATTCTAACATTCAATTGAACTGTAACTGAATGCCTCGATGCCTGTCTGCCTGCTTTATATAGCAAGCCAAGGCTACTGTGTCTAGGAGGGCTCCATTTTCGTGAATGAGGTGGTGTACCTAATAAACGGTGAGTGTATATTAAAACTAGAAAGGCAGAGAGCATCATAATGACTCAAAACAAATGTTAATGTTTAATTACTTTGCCATTTTTAAAGTCATGTCCCTCTCGTCCTTGACTTTTCCTAAATAAGTCTATATAACACAGTCGTTGTTAGAATCTTAATATCACAAACAGATCTGGAGTTATAACCAGTTTTAGGAGGGCATGTCACTTTTTGAATGGTTTTCCCAGGCCTGCTCCGCTCCTTCTCCAATAGTTGAATGTGCCATGCCCAGATAATCACCCCGATAATTGCCTCAAAACTGAACCGAAACTATACCGAAACGAATGAAATAAATGAAGTATAGAATGATTGGGGAGAATGGGTGAGTTGATGAGTGAGAGGAAGCGAAAAATGCTTAATTATGTAATCACCAATTGTGAATGAAGAACAGGACTGGCCATTCTATTGTATTAATCTATTCTAAATATAATCTCAAAACGGTGTACCCTATATCAGTCCACTGAATACAGGCAGTGTTATTAGTCTACTCTAGGCCTACTTGGAGTAGGCTACACAGTGAGATCGTGCATATAATTTACAATGGCAAGACCAAGACGAATGGATGCGCATGCTCTGTTAGCGTTGCTACAAGATCTGAATGAAAACGACTCAGATGGCGGGGAAGAAATGGACCGTGACATCATTGATGGTTATTATTCGGATTCATGCTGAACAGCTTTCCATATCCGGGAAAATATCCATATCGGGCAGCAGGTGAGTGAGTGTCAGATAATGGTCCGGATCAGATACTACAACATTCTTGACTTGTTGACTTGGCTGCTGTTAACGCAACACCACGAGCAGGAGAGACTTCATCATGAGTTTGGCACATGGGCTACGTGAGAGACATATGAGCCAAGGCAGCAGCAAAGATTCCATGCGAACCATTGTGCAACCCAAATTACACACAGCTCCCGGGGAGGAGAAACTGCAAGGTGGGCAGATGCACTCGGAATAGAACCAACGACACCGGTTTAAGCTGCAAGCGTCTTGTTTGTGGGAAGTGTAAGGACAAGGGATAACAGCTAAATGATATCCAACTGTTGTGTGAAGACGCACACCATACTATAAGCACGAGCGAGGCCAGAAATAATGTTTCCAATAACTGACAATAATATACTGTAATGACCCAGCTGGGTCATAAAGTAAAAGAGAGACGGGCACCAGGTGTACAGGCAGAACACAGGTTTATTCCTGAATGGGCTATTGTTCAGGCCACAGCCCATGCCGCTAAACCTCGAACATACACAATTATAACATGTCAAGTCAAGGGTCCCAAAACAGAAGAGAGAGAGATGAGACCGTAACCCCTATTTAAGCATTCCAAAACCCCGCGGGATTACCCATCATACCCCCCCAACCTTTCCATCTGTCCTGGCATATTTACATTTACATTTACATTTACATTTTAGTCATTTAGCAGACGCTCTTATCCAGAGCGACTTACAGGAGCAATTAGGGTTAAGTGCCTTGCTCAAGGGCACATTTACGTCATTTAGCAGACGCTCTAGTCCAGAGCGACTCACAAATTGATGCATTCACCCTATAGCCAGTGGGATAACCACTTTACAATTGTTTTTTTTGTTTTTTGGGGGGGGGGGGGGGTAGAAGGATTATTTAACCCCTGCTAGCACCCATGAGAACGATAACACACCCACGAACACAGAACACAATACCGGGTCGTTACATAGCCCCCCCCCCTTTCTAAACCCTAGCCCCTAGGGTTACAAAACAAAATCCTTAAAACGACCCGGAGGTCGCATCAGTCTCTTGTGCCTCCCCTTGACTCTCACTGGTGGAGCCCCAGAACACTCATCTGCCCCAATGTCATTTCCAGCGCCCTCCGAAGAGGCAGCCCCCGTTCCAGGCTCAGGTTGCGCTAGAGTCTCCTCGCTAGACTGTCCCCGTGTGCTCACATCAGAGTCCTCACTTCCATTCCCTACCGTTTTCCTCCCTCTGTAGGGCGCCAATCGGTCCTGGTGGACCACCACCTTCCTGCTCCGTGGGGGAACCTCCACCCGGTACGTCACCTCCCCCACTCTCTCTATCACCAGGCACGGCCCCACCCAGGCACTGTCCAGCTTTGGGCACCGCCCCTTCTTGCGCGTGGGGTTGTGAAGCCACATGCGTTCTCCCGCTCCAAAGTGCCTCCCCCTAGCGCGTGAGTCATAGTGGCGCTTTTGGCGCATTCCTTCGTTCTCGAGTTGCTCTCTTGCGAAGGTGTGAGCCGCTTCTAACCGGTTCTGCAGGCGACGAACATAGTTCGGGCCAGGCAAAACCCCGTCGTTGTTATCAGGAGGGTGGCCAAACGTCAGTTCGGCTGGGGTGCGCAACTCACGACCTAACATTAGTAGCGCTGGGGAGCACGCAGTCGATTCTTGAACAGCCGACCTACATGCCATAAGAATAAACGGTAAGTGGGTGTCCCAATCTCTCTGGTGTTTTGAGGTAACGATAGCCAGCTGTTGTGCTAATGTTCTGTTAAATCTTTCCACCAGCCCATCACTCTGGGGGTGAAGCGGAGTAGTGCGCGTCTTCTCCGCGCCTAACCGTCTACACAACTCTGAGAACACCCGTGACTCAAAGTTTCTCCACTGGTCGCTGTGTATAGACTGTGGCACCCCAAACCGACTGATTATTCCCCCTACCAACGCATCAGCTACTGTTTCTGCCTCCTGGTCTGGGAGAGCGTAAGCCTCTGGCCACTTGGTGAAGTAGTCCATAGCAGTTAGAATCCACCTGTTACCGCTGTCTGTGGTTGGAAACGGTCCAACTATGTCTACCCCCAGTCTCTCCATGGGCTCCCCTACTGGGAATTGTTGTAGGAGGGCGTGTGACTGACCTGGAGGTCCTTTCTTAGCAGCACACTTGTCGCACTGCCTGCAAAAGTCCTCCACATCCCTCCTGTGCCTGGCCCAATAGAAGCCTTTACGTACGCGCTTTAACGTTTTGGAGACCCCAAAATGCCCTGCGCCTACTCCCCCGTGAAGCTGCTGTAACACGCTCCCTTGCAGCCTTTTGGGAACCACTACCTGCCACGTAATTTCTCCAGTAGCTGGCTTTTTCCACCCCCTCTGGAGCACTCCCTCAGCCACTCTAAGGACTGAGAATTTAGCCCAGAGTCCTTTGGTGACTGGTGATAGAGGGGCTACTTCCCCCCACGGCGGTCGTCTTCTCTCTTCCACCCACCCCAGCACAGGACGCAGCTCTGCGTCCTCCTCCTGGCGACGCCTCCACTCCCCGACGTCCACAGCCTCAAGCTCCCGGCACTCTGTCACCCTCAGCTGGCTCACCGTGGCGGTGACTCCCTCCTCCATGCTCAGTTCCCTCTATCGCTCCACCCGTTTGGCGCAGTACCCACAGCCGTCCTCAGCACACGGGCGGCGGGACAAGGCGTCTGCATTGCTGTGACGAAGGCCGGCCCTGTGCTCCACCTGGAAGTCGTAGGGTTGCAGCTCCTCCAACCAGCGGGCGATCTGACCCTCTGGCTCCTTGAAGGAGAGAAGCCACTGCAGGGCGGAGTGATCCGTCCGCACCACAAACGGCAGGCCCCCCAGGTAGTACTTGAAATGGCGTACTGCTGCCACGACAGCCAAAAGCTCCCTCCTTGTCACGCAGTAGCGTTTTTCAGCCTTATCAAAAGTTCTGCTGTAATAAGCTACTACGTGCTCCCCGTCAGAACCACGCTGAGCCAGCACAGCCCCCAAGCCCTGCGTCGGTGTCCAGGATAAACGGACGGTTCGGGTCTTGTGAGGACAGGACAGGGGCCTCCACCAGGGCACGTTTGAGGGCCTCAAACGCCCGCTGGTGCTCTTCGGTCCACTGAAAAACAGTGTCCTTCTTGAGAAGGTGGTTCAAAGGAGCTGCTATCCCCGCAAACCCTTTCACAAACCTACGATAGTAGGATGCCAGACCCAGGAAGCTCTTAACCTCTTTTTTCCCCCTTGGAATTGGCCACCCCCTCACAGCCTCCACTTTGTCTGGCATCGTGCTGATGCCCTCACCACCCAGCTGATGACCCAGGAACGCCACCTCCCTTTGCATGAAATGGCACTTTTCTGGGTGTAATTTTAGCCCCGCCCCCGAGATCCTCTCCAGCACTCGCCTAAGTGCCCCCAGTGCCCCCTCAAACGATGTGCCGTGCACCAATATGTCGTCTAGGTACACGACACACTCGTCTCTCGGAACCCCCGCCAGCACTCTGTCCATGAGCCTCTCAAAGGTGGCAGGAGCATTACAAAGCCCGAAGCACAGCACCTTGAACTGCCAATGGCCCCTATCCGTGGAGAAGGCAGTTTTTTCACGTGCCCCAGGCGAGAGGACACCTGCCAGTAGCCACTGTGCAGATCAAGGGAAGAGAACCACGAGGACCCTCTGACGTGGTCTAGCGACTCATCGATCCTCGGTATGGGGTAAGAGTCTTTAGTGGTGACAGAATTTAGGCCCCTGTAGTCCGCACAAAACCTAAGTTTACCCCCTTTCTTAGGCACCATGACGACCGGCGCGGACCATGGGCTATCTGATGGCTCAATGAAATCAGCCCGCAACATGTCAGCAATAGCTGTGGCTGCTGCTTCCCTCTTGGCAAGGGGAATGCGACGGGGCCGAATTTTAATGGGTTGGTTGTCCCCAGTGTCGATGTCATGCTGAACCAGGTGCGTTTGCCCTACCTCATCTTTCCCCCAAGCGAAGCTATCTTTAAAGTCAAACAGCAGCTGCTTTAACTGTCTCTGTTGTCTCTCATCCAGACCTTGACAGTTTTTCAGCCACACAGCCTCAACGGCGTCGATAACTTCCTCCTTCCCCCCGTCGGGCTGATGGGGTGAAGGAGCCAGTGTGTTTTGGGCTACTGGGATGCCTGTGCTTGCACCATTATGGGGAGTGAAGGTCGTTGCCGCCGGAGACAGCTGCTGGGATGGCACAACGACCAAGGGAGCAGCCGGGACGACCAGTGGAGTTTCGGCAAGCTTGGAGGAAGACGGAGGGACAGCCCCTGACATTCCCACTGTGGGCCCCCCCCGACAGCCTCAAAGTGCCCGAAGCTAAGTCCAACTGAGCCCCACAGTTTTTCAAAAAGTCCATTCCCAGTATACAGGGGTCCTGTACCGCTGCTACCCACACCGGACACCCCACTGTTCTCCCCCCCACAGTCACAGACAACCGACACTTCCCTAACATGGGGGCTAGCTCCCCCGTGACAGTCCGTAGCTGGACAAGGGTCGGCTCCACCCGCACCCCAACAGGTAGTATGTCTGGTCTCACCAGGGTTACTGTAGAGCCCGTGTCGACCAGGGCCAAACATTCCACCCCCTCTACCTTGACGATGACATTGCAGAAGTCCCCAATGGTGGTACGTCCCACCACAACTACCGGACTAGGAAACACGGTAGCAGCTACACCCTGGGGAAGCAGGTCCCCACCCTCTTGCCTGCGCTGCTGGGTACCTCTTCTGCTTACTGTGGGTTCGGGGGCGGAGGGGTGGGCCCGCACTGCCCCCCGCGCGAGAACCCGCTGTCGTTTCCCTGGTGACGGGAGAATCTGCCACACTCCCGCTGAATGTGGCCAGGCTGGCCACAACCCCAGCAGACAATGGGAGTTGAGCTGACACTGCGATGTTGTCTGGAGCCCCTCTCAATGACAAGCGAAGCGGTCTTGACTAACCCGCCCAACTCGTCGACCAACTCTGGTTTGGTGACCCCCGGCACCCCGGCCGCCGCTGCTCTCACCTCTGGTTGACTGGCAACCTCCACTCTCACTCCCTCACCCCAGATCAGCTCCCTCTTCCTGGCTATCTCCACTGCAGCCCGCAGAGATGCTGGGTCCGACATCTGAACATGCTTACCCAGTTCGGTGGGGGAGAGCGCTCTAATAAAACTGTCCCATGCCAGCTCGTCTTGCACCCCAATCGGCATAGTTGCATAAGCCCGCCTGGTCAGGCTCAGAATATCACTTGCCAACGCCTTTAATGATTCCCCCTGAAGTCTCTTTTTGTTACTCAGTTCAATCCGCAGCATGTTGGGCTGTGCATCGCTGCCGAAACGGCCCCCCAATGCCTCCACTAGCGCACCGTAGTCGCCCCTCTCGTCCGGGGCTAGCGTTAGCAGGCATTCCGACGCCTCCTCTGCCAGGCTCAGGGCAAGCTGTAACCCTTTCGTCTCGTCAGACCACCTCCTGGCTCTAGCCAACAACTCGAATTGAGTGAAAAAAACTTCCCATTTACCTTGTCCATTGAACTTTGGAAGTTTAGCCGCTACCGTGGCTAATGGCAATAGGGCGCTGCCATCTCTGTTTACATAAGGAGGCCCAGCCATTTCCTCACGCGGTGACGTTGATGTCGCCGTGACGTCTGTTCTGGTCGAGTGGTTTGAAGGAAAACCCGCCTGTTCTGCCATCTTGCCGACTGACAATTTAACTTCCGCCATGTGGCTCTCCAGCTCTTCTACAGCCGTCGTCGCCTGACCCTCCCGACCGGGTACACCCGAGCCCACAACGGACACTTTGTCCGACTCTTCCTTAATTTTCCGCCTCGCCATGATCATCATGACCGTAGATGCGTGTCACGCTAAAGCTAACCACGGCCTATACTGAAACAGCTAACTCGCCTAATCTCGATCTATCCCGTCGTTCGAAAGCACTTCTGACACCAATGTAATGACCCAGCTGGGTCATAAAGTAAAAGAGAGACGGGCACCAGGTGTACAGGCAGAACACAGGTTTATTCCTGAATGGGCTATTGTTCAGGCCACAGCCCACGCCGCTAAACCTCGAACATACACAAATATAACATGTCAAGTCAAAGGTCCCAAAACAGAAGAGAGAGAGAGATGAGACCGTAACCCCTATTTAAGCATTCCAAAACCCTGCGGGATTACCCATCATACCCCCCCAACCTTTCCATCTGTCCTGGCATATTTAACTCCTGCTAGCACCCATGAGAACGATAACACACCCACGAACACAGAACACAATACCGGGTCGTTACAATACTATTTTTGACCGCAGTCATATCGACACTTATATTCATTATAATGCCATTATTACTTTTGTGCTGATTTTCACTATTCACAAGCAGATGATGAAATTCTAGTTTTTACTTACCGTTTCATACAAATCTATGTACTTTTACGAAGAAAAAAAACATGTAGGCTATGAGGATGATACGTTTATATTATTAGCTACATCCATCGTAACAAGAAATAGATGACAATGGTGGTCATGTCAACTAGTTGTATTTTTTCTGTATCCACTATGACGGATTTGTGGCACTGTCCGCTTAAACAGTTGACTCATAGTTCAATGATGTGAGTTCTAATCCTACATGGGGCAGATATGTTTTTATTTACACTTCTAATTCTGGAAAGTTAAAGCATACCTGTGAGAGGGGTCGCCCTAGTAGTGGTTGTAGTTTTTTAAATAGTACCCAAGATCAATCTGTGAGTTAATTTGACCATTGGAAAAGGAGCTACTGTGTAAATACTGCAATGCGGGTTGTATGGAATTGAGCCCCTAATCTTCATTTTCAAGGTGATGGTTGTGCTTTTCTTCCCAACCATATTTCAAAAATTTTCTGTTGCACCCATTGGGGATAGAATTTACACCGCAAGTGGCAATAGATGTCAGGAACTCGGCGCCTTACCACTGAGATAACTGTCCAAAGCTGTATTTGCTCGTGATACACATAATTGTATTATGTTACCCCAAAATAAAGCTAGCAGTGTTACTAAAAGTCTTATTGAAACATTCAGTGGAAGTTTTAAGGAAGTTATTCAAAAACCTCTAAATAACCTATAATTTCTGTTCTCAGAGCGTTAATAAAACATCCCAGGAAAACTTTCAAGGAACCTTTAGTAAAACATTCTCAGAACCTCCCTGCAACCTAAAAAGAAACGTTCCCAGAACAGGCAACATTTTCACTTCTGTTCTCAGAACATTTAAAAAACGTTCAATTTTACTGGTCAGGAAATGTATGGCTTCGTCCCACAACCAATGTGAAACCAAAAACATAAATTCCCACAACTTCCAAGGAGCCAAATGTGCTGACTGTGTTGCCTGTTTTCCTCCTGACTTCTCCGCTCATATAAATCAGTTGTCTATGAGACATCAGTCAGTCTGTCCATCAGACACACACACCCCCCCACCTGCCACTGACAGGCAGGAAGCAGGAAGAGGGACAGGAAGTCAGCGGGGGCACAGAGGGAGACTGGGTGCCATATTGCTCACAGCATCATGACTCATTATATCAGTGACTACTGTGACAATGAAGTCAATCTGTCTGTGTCATCAGTCAGTCAGTCCATCAGATGCTGAGATGTTCAGTGTTCTAGACTGGCGAAGACTGACGGCGTGTTGAGTCGGGAAAACATTTTTGAAAAGGGTTTGCAGCAGTGCAGAAAAGTGGATCATCATCAACACAAACAATTTCCGTTTAGTTTTAACTCGTTTTGACATTCAATGGCAGGGACAGTCCTCAACATGAATTAAGTTGACATAAAATGTGTGTTAGTCAACTAACAGTCAAGGTAGATATTGAACTGGGTATTTCCTTCAGTTTACAGTGGTGTGGCATATGAGACAGGAGCGAGAGAAAGAGATATAGAGATTTAGAGAGACCGAGCGAGAGAGAGAGACATAGAGCGAGACGGAGAGTGAGACCGCGAGACAGATAGGCAGACTGATAGAGAGACTGTGACAGTGACGGAGAGACAGAGATGGTCTTAGGGAATGAAGGAGATTTAAAGCTGTCTTGCCCTCCGTCTTCACACCATTTTACTTCTCTGTTTGGGCAAAATAAATCAGATAACAGTTTAATCCTCTTTCTTCCCAAACAGGATGTTTTTAATGTGGAGACACGAAGGGATGGAAATAATGACATGAAATTAAATGCATTTAGCCATTAGTTGTTGTCGCCACATACAGCATCTGGTGTGAACATCGTGTTAATTATTGACATAACAAACCTAGGCCTACATTAACATGCATCTTCATCCTTCTCAATATCATCCTCATCATGCACATTTTCATGCATTTTCATGTTGCACCATACATACATAATGTATGCCGCATCTCATCTAGTAGGAGGCAATGCATTTGATCATGGTTACCATGGTGATGGATTTTTTATCTCCATGTGTATTACCAAAGCTATAGTAACTATAGGAGAAGAACGAGGCTTTTGTTAAATTATGCAATGCTCATATTTGTCAAAAGAAGCCAGCATGCCATGTAGTTATCGATCTGCTCATTCTGGATCATACAACGTCTTTATCATGACTGCCAGACCAGCATGGTGGTTTTGGAGAGGTTGGGAATCTGAATCGTTATGCGTGTGATAGTCTGCACTGCCAGCCCAGTTGAGACACCTAGTATGAGTCCGAAGTTCTTTCTGAGCAGGGTTGTATGTGAAGAGAATACAAAGGTTGTTTATGCTGAAAATGCCTCATCATACTGATAGTACACTATTTTTACCAGAGTGCACATGTGCACTAAATAGGATATAGGGTGCCGTTTGGGACGCAGTCCTGACATTGGTATGATGTGACAGTCTCTACAGAAAAATCTTCTGTATTCTCATCACATAACCCAGGTCTCCCGCTGAGCTGGTTGTTCAAGGCAAAATAGGGAACATGGGCCTGCATGCTTTATAGATGGTATATGGCTGTATGCCATCAAACTTTTATTAATGTCTCATTTGTATTTTGACATACTGGCTTAGAATTTGAAGTTTTCTTGTTCGCTTGTCTTGTTCAGTGAGTTGATGTGATTAGTGCGTTGTGGAAACAATTGCGCTTCATGCTGACATTATTATTTTATTCTGAGCACAAACAGTCTGAGCATGTGACTGATTATGAATAGAGAATATAAACTGGGTGGTTCGAGCCCTGAATGCTGATTGGCTGAAAGCCGTGGTATATTAGACCGTATACCATGGGTATGACAAAACATTTAATTAAGTTGGGTAACTAGTTTATAATATCAATAAGGCACCTCAGGGGTTTGTGATATATGGCCAATATACCACGACAAAGGGCTGTGTCCTAGCACTCTGTGTTGCGTCGTGCATAAGAACAGCCCTTAGCTGTGGTATATTGGCCATATACCACACCCCCTCGGGCCTTATTGCTTAAATATACCATGGCAAGTAACCTTATGTCTTCAACAGCATGTCAGTCTCATTGAAAAAGTCAAATAAATGTTTTGTGAAATGCTTATTTACAGGCCCTTTCCCGACAATACAGATACTTTTAAAAAATATAATAACACAAGGAATAGATACAAACTGAGTAACGATAACTTGGCTATATACACAGGGTACAGCTACTGAGTCAATGTGCAGGGGTACGAGGTAATTGAGGTAGATATTTACATATACAGTGCCTTCGGAAAGTATTCAGACCCCTTGACTTTTTCCACATTTTGTTACGTTACAGCCTTATTCTAAAACCACAACCACTGTGGTGAATTTGATGTTTAATTTTCCATGAAAAAATGCTATTCTATCATAATGAAGAATTTAGTGGCATTTTGGCTATTATTGCTTTGTTAAAAGCATCCACTTCCTTAATGGTTAATCATAATATAAACATAAAGACGGTTATGTGACAGAATATATTAATTATTCCTCATTATTCATTGTTTGGCTCTCCTGTGGAGAGAGGAAGCAGCATGCTAACTAGGCTAGCTACTGTACTATACAGTACCACCTTGTTGATTGCAAAGAGCCATGTAGCTTCTTTATGGGAAATGTACATTAAGGGAAGAAAAGAAGGACAATATACACACATGGGTTTTGTTGCAGGCTTTTAGTTTTTTTTTGGTGTTGACATAAGCCAGAACTTATTTTATTCCCAATACCCACACACTGTTTGGTCTGTGCTGTTGTTGTATGTTGTTTGATTCACAACAGTCCTGAAACTAATTGCCCCAGTGGGATGAATAAAGATGTTTAAAGACTTGTTAATGCTTCCTGTGTTCTGTGAACACTTGGGAATACACAGTAGTGTGCAGGTTTCTTCTGTTTGCACCTTTTGAAATCCACTGGCTACAGTGCATTCTGAAAATATTCAGACCACTTGACTTTTTCCACATTTTGATACGTTACAGCCATATTCTAAAGTGGATTAAATTGTTTTCCCCCCTCATCAATCTACACACAATACCCCATAATGACAAAGCAAAAACAGGTTTGTAGAACATTTTGCTAAAAAAACCCCGGAAATAATACATTTACATAAGTATTCAGACCCTTCACTCAGTACTTTGTTGAAGCACCTTTGGCAGCGATTACAGCCTCGAGTCTTCTTGGGTATGACACTACAAGCTTGGCACACTTGTATTTGGGGAGTTTCTCCCATTCTTCTCTGCAGATCCTCTCAAGCTCTGTCAGGTTGGATGGGGAGCGTTGCTGCACAACTATTTTCAGGTCTCTCCAGAGATGTTCAATCGGGTTCAAGTCCGGGCTCTGGCTGGGCCACTCAAGGACATTCAGAGACTTGTCCCGAAGCCACTCCTGCGTTGTCTTGGCTGTGTGCTTAGGGTCGTTGTCCTGTTGGAAGGTGAACCTTCGCCCCAGTCTGAGGTCCTGAGCGCTCTGGAGCAGGTTTTCTTCAAGGATCTCTCTGTACTTTGCTCCATTCATCTTTCTCTCGATCCTGACTAGTCTCAAAGTCACTGCCGCTGAAAAACATCCCCACAGCATGATGCTGCCACCACCATGCTTCACTGTAGGGATGGTGCCAGGTTTCCTCCAGACATGACGCTTGGCATTCAGGCCAAAGCGTTCAATCTTGGTTTCAACAGACCAGAGAATCTTGTTTCTCATGGTCTGAGAGTCTTTAGGTGCCTTTTGGCAAATTCCAAGTCATGTGCCTTTTACTGAGGAGTGGCTTCCGTCTGGCCACACTACCATAAAGGCCCGATTGGTGGAGTACTGCAGAGATGGTTGTCCTTCTGGAAGGTTCTCCCATCTCCACAGAAGAACTCTAGAGCTCTGTCAGAGTGACCATCGGGTTCTTGGTCACCTCCCTGACCAAGGCCCTTCTACCCCGATTGCTCAGTTTTGCTGGGAGGCCAGCTCTAGGAAGAGTCATGGTGGTTCCAAACTTTTTCCATTTAAGAATGATGGACGCCACTGTGTTCCTGGGGACCTTCAATGCTGCAGAAATGTTTTGGTGCCCTTCTCCAGATCTGTGCCTCGACACAATCCTGTCTCGGAGCTCTACGGACAATTCCTTCGACCTCATGGCTTGGTTTTTGCTCTGACATGCACTGTCAACTGTGGGACCTTATATAGACAGGTGTGTGCCTTTCCAAATTATGTCCAATCAATTGAATTTACCACAGGTGGACTCCAATCAAGATGTAGAAACATCTCAAGGATGATCAATGGAAACAGAATGCACCTGAGCTCAATTTCAAGTCTCATAGCAAAGGGTCTGAATACTTATGTAAATAAGGTATTTCTGTTTTTTATTTGTTATACATTTTCAAAACTTTCTAAAAACCTGTTTTAGCTTTGTCATTATGGGGTATTGTGTGTAGATTGCTGAGGAAAATGTATATGTTTAATCCATTTTTGAATAAGGCTGTAACGTAACAAAATGTGGAATAAGTCAAGGGGTCTGAATACTTTCCGAAGGCACTGTAGGTAGGTGTAGAGTGACTAGGCAACAGGATAGATGATAAACAGTAGCAGCAGCATATGTGATGAGTAAAGATAGTTAGTGCAAAGAGGGTGCAGCTGTATAACTTTTTGAGGATTTGAGGGCCCATGCTAAATCTTTTCAGCCTCCTTAGGGGGAAGAGGCATTGCCATGCCTTCTTCATGACTGTGTTAGTGTGTGTGGACCATGTTAATTCCTTAGTGATGTGGACACCGAGGAACTTGAAGCTCTGGACCCACTCCACTGCAGCCCCTTCGATGTGGATGGGGGAGTGCTCAGCCCTCTGTTTCCTGTAGTTCACGTTCAGCTCTTTTGTCTTGCTGACATTGAGGGAGGGATTGTCCTGGCACCACACTTTCAGGTCACTGACGTCCTCTCTATAGGTGAGGGCCAGCGTGGCTGATTTGTTGTTGTCTACCCTCACCACCTGGGGGGCAGTCCGTCAGGAAGCCCAGGATCCAGTTGCAGAGGGAGGTGTTCAGTCCCAGGGTCCTGAGCTTAGTGGTGAGCTTGGAGGGCACTGTGGTGTTGAACGCTGAGCTGTAGTCAATGAACAGCATTCTCAGTGTGGAGTGCAATAGAGATTGTGTCATCTGTGGATCTGTTGGGGCGGTATGTGAATTGGAGTGGGTCCAGGGTGTCTGGGATGATGGTGTTGTGAGCCATGACCAGCCTTTCAAAGCATTTCATGGCTACAGATGTGAGTGCTACGGGGCAATAGTCTTTTAGACAGGTTACCTTGGCATTCTTGGGCACAGGGACTATGGTGGTCTGCTTGAAACATGTTGGTAATACAGACTGTGTTAGGGAGAGGTTGAAAATGTCAGTGAAGACACCCGCCATCTGGTCAACGCATGCTCTGAGTAGACATCCTGGTAATCCGTCTGGCCCTGCGGCATTGTGAATGTTAACCTGTTTAAAGGTCCTACTTACATCGGCTACAGAGAGCGAGATCACACAGTCATCCAGAACTGCTGGTGCTCTCATGCATTGTTCAGTGTTGCTTCCCTCGACGCGAGCATAGAAGGCCTATAGCTCGTTTGGTGGGCTCGCGTCACTGGGCAGCTTGCGGCTCCATGTGTCCTGTCATTATTACAGTGTAAACCTATGTATTACTGTGCATATATTTTTCTTCATTTCCTTAGTAGTATTTTACAACTCTATATTAACATTATTGACAATCCCAGTAAAGAGGATAGATCACAGTAGATGTAGCCTATGAATGCCTTCCCTTGGTACTATATGGTCCCATTATCCACCCTTCTTGATTATCCACCCAATGTGTGCACATCTGCACGTGCAACCGCCATGGATTTAACCATGGTGGAAACTGCTTCTAGCCAAAGATAACACTGTTCCAATGCTTTTAAATCCACAGTAGTGTGGGTAATCAGGACAATGCCTATGTCTCTGTAAAGAAAGTGACCTCGCCCTTTTCAGCTCCTCCAATCAATGGCCTGTTTCCTTTGGGTGAGAGTCCAAACAGCGCCTTGGTTTGTCTGCCTGGAGGTCTTCTTTTCACCCTGTTAAACCCAGCCAGGCCTGAATAAAATGGCCGACTGGACCAAGGGCAATCAATGGTATATTAAAAGACAGACCGACAGACACAGTGAGGGAGGGAAGGACAGCGGAGGAAGAAGTGAATTTCAGGGATAAATACATTTGAATAGTAAGTATTGTGGACTCTATACACTGCAGCCATTTTTATCTCAATATCAAATCATTTCTGGGTAAAAGTTACCTTACTGGGTTGTTTCCAATTGAAATGGTAAAAAAGAAATAAAAATTGCTGCCCAGCAAGGCACAATTTCTCAACTAAGAATTTCGGTAGGACTGTGGGAGTGGTCTGAGTGGGGAGGGGAAAACTGAAAACGAGCTGTTATTGCCAGAGAGGTTTGGAAGTCTCGTTCTTATTGGTCTATTAACTAATTGATATCACCAGGCAGGCCCAAACTCCATCCCACCAAAACAGGCAGATATTTCAGGGGGTCTTTTCAAACAGCTCTTACACTAAAATAATTTGATACATCAGAAAAGCAGAACTTAATATTTGGTACAGAAACCTTTGTTTGCAATTACAGAGATCATACGTTTCCTGTAGGTCTTGACCAGGTTTGCACACACTTTAGCAGGGATTTTGGCCCACTCCTCCATATAGACCTTCTCCAGATCCTTCAGGTTTCGGGGCTGTCACTGGGCAATACGGATTTTCAGCTCCCTCCAAAGATTTTCTATTGGGTTCAGGTCTGGAGACTGGCTAGGCCACTCCAGGACCTTGAGATGCTTCTTACGGAGCCACTCCTTAGTTGCCCTGGCTGTGTGTTTTGGGTCGTTGTCATGCTGGAAGACCCAGCCACGACCCATCTTCAATGCTCTTACTGAGGGAAGGAGGTTGTTGTCTAAGATCTCGCGATACATGGCCCCATCCATCCTCCCCTCAATACGGTGCAGTCGTCCTGTCCCCTTTGCAGAAAAGCATCCCCAAAGAATGATGTTTCCACCTCCCATGCTTCACGGTTGGGATGGTGTTCTTGGGGTTGTACTCATCCTTCTTCCTCCAAACACGGCGAGTGGAGTTTAGACCAAAAAGCTAAATTTTTGTCTCATCAGACCACATGACCTTCTCCCATTCCTCCTCTGGATCATCCAGGCCTGGACATGCGCTGGCTTGAGCAGGGGGACCTTGCGTGCGCTGCAGGATTTTAATCCATGACGGCGTAATGTGTTACTAATGGTTTTCTTTGAGACTGTGGTCCCAGCTCTCTTCAGGTCATTGACCAGGTCCTGCCATGTAGTTCTGGGCTGATCCCTCACCTTCCTCATGATCATTGATGCCCCACGAGGTGAGATCTTGCATGGAGCCCCAGACTGAGGGTGATTGAACGTCATCTTGAACTTCTTCCATTTTCTAATAATTGCGCCAACAGTTGTTGCCTTCTCACCAAGCTGCTTGCCTATTGTCCTGTAGCCCATCCCAGCCTTGTGCAGGTCTACAATTTTATCCCTGATGTCCTTACACAGCTCTCTGGTCTTGGCCATTGTGGAGAGGTTGGAGTCTGTTTGATTGAGTGTGTGGACAGGTGTCTTTTATACAGGTAACGAGTTCAAACAGGTGCAGTTAATACAGGTAATGAGTGGAGAACAGGGGAGCTTCTTAAAGAAAAACTAACAGGTCTGTGAGAACCAGAATTCTTACTGGTTGGTAGGTGATCAAATACTTATGTCATGCAATAAAATGCAAATTAATTACTTAAAATTCATACAATGTGATTTTCTGGATTTTTGTTTTAGATTCCGTCTCTCACAGTTGAAGTGTACCTATGATAAAAATTACAGACCTCTATATGCTTTGTAAGTAGGAAAACCTGCAAAATCGGCAGTGTATCAAATACTTCTTCTCCCCACTGTATAAAGGAAACACCAACATGAAGTGTTTTAATAGGGCATCGTGCCACCACGAGCCAGAACAGCTTCAATGCACCTTGGCATATATTCATAGTGTCTGGAACTCTATTGGAGGGATAAGACACCTTTCTTCCACGAGGAAATTCCATCATTTGTTGTTTTGTTGATGGTGGTGGAAAATGCTGTCTCAGGCGCCACTCCAGACTCTCCCATAAGTGTTCAATTGGGTTGAGATCTGATGACTGAGATTGCCATGGCATATGGTTTACATTGTTTTCATGCTCATCAAACCATTCAGTGATCACTCGTGCCCTTTGGATGGGGGCATTGTCATCCTATAGGGGCATAACCATGGTAGCCAAAATAATGTCCTGCCCATTATTTTTTAGAAATGACCCTAAGCATGATGGGATGTTAATTGCTTAATTAATTCAGGAACCAAACTTACTTTGTATCCCTCATTTACTCAAGTGTTTCGATTATTTTGGTAGTTACATGTATATAAAACAGAAAGATCATGTTTTTGAATGCACTGGGCCTTTTAACGACTTGACTGTGGATAAACAAAGTTATTTCAGATCCCTGTTTGTGTGTGTGTGAGTGTGTCTTGAGCCTACCTGGGCTAGTATGTAGGTCTGACTGTTAGGAGCCTATCTGCATGAACTGAACTGAACGGACTTTGACATGTCTACTCTGCACCAGAGTCCTTTTGATTTTCTAGCCAACCTGTCGACTCACCCGAAACATGAAGTGATTATTTTCTACGTCAACCCACATCATCTGTCAGCTGGGTCCTGCATGAGCTTTGTCAGGAAGTGCACTTAGGACAAGTCAAGATAATCACAAGTCTAAACTAATTCTCTGTTAGCCTGGAAGAGTCTGGGTAAGACTCACAGCAGCTCATTTGTAGCCTGGAATGAATCTACACTCAAAATTGCACTTTTGAAACAATAGTAAGGAACTAAGGAATATTTAGTGAGGATTCCAGGCTCACTTATAACTGGTTTGTAGCCTGGAATACACACATACTAAATATTGGTCCATTGAAACAATAGTTAAGGGATATTTAGTGTAGAATCCAGGCTAGCTCGTGGTTGTGTTTCAGACCAAAGATCTTGTGTTCTGTTGATTCGGCAGCCATATTGGATTGTTGTATTAGCAGTTGAAACCCTTAACCTGTTATATTGTGGTCTATTTGAAGAGTAAGCAGTTTGTTAGCCTGGTCTGCTGCTCGGCGGCTTTGGGTGTTGCATACCGTACGTAGAGTGAATGAATACGGGCTAGCCAAGCAGTCATCAAACCAGGGTAAGGGTGTGTGTATGTATATGTTTCGAGTGTGTATTTTTGTTTGTGTGTGTGTGTTATGACTACATGTATAGTATGAGTGTGTTATGTGAGAGCTGATCCATTTAGTCTGCTTGCAGTGCTGGAACCTAAAACCACACACACACACACACACACACACACACACACACACACACGGCGGGCACGGTCTAACCCCATGTAGAATTTTGGCAACAGCTCTTTTACACCTTTAGTCAGACAGTTATAGAACAATCCCTGGTCAGGACATAACCTAGCGGAAGACAACATGACACAGGAACACATTTAGCACAGTAAACATGGACACGGCTGTATGAATCAAACTCTCCATGTCTAGTTAAAAGGTCTTGCTTAAAGCTCTAATAGTGGCTTCTACTGTTGTAAATACATGTAAATACAGTACTTCACTTAGGGTTTCTTTATCTGAAATACATCACCAGTAGTACAGAAGAAAAAGGAACACCCTTGCCTTTCTTGAACTAACACTCACACTTGGCTTTTCTTACTAGCACTGGCTTTGCTGATAGCTACTTATTGAGGAAAAAATTAGCTTGCTCTGACTGTGAGTTGCGGTTGTCTCTCATAGCTGCCTTAAGATGAATACACTAACTGTAAGTCGCTCTGGATAAGAGCATCTGCTAAATGACTAAAATGTAAATGTAAAATACACAGATAACTGTACTCTGATTGAAGTGTTTTAATTCTCAAAACGAGCATTCACTAACCCCATAGAATGTTATATTGTATGACTACTGTTAAAACTACATTTCTCAGTCCTTTGCTGTGCTGGCCCCAGCTTGTCAGGCCTACAGCTGGATTTCTATTTGTAGTCTGTAGGTGATGGGGATGTCCCCACATTGTAGGGGATGGGGATGTCCCCCATGTCTTTTGGAATCAGTCATGATTTACAGTGGCGCTCCTGTCTTTGGAGTTTATGGGTTTGAGGTCGATGGCTAGCGCTGGTTATCTGAAACAGTACACACACACACACACACACACACACACACACACACACACACACACACGATGGCTAGCACTAGTTAGCGTTAGCGAGCAGCCATGCAGCGTTCACAGCTGAGTAACTGGGTCAGTTGAAGATGTCTACTCTTCTTATCTTCTCAGATCTCATCTGTGGGCGCTCACCGCTCACTGGCAAGCTTTTCACCAACCAACCAACCAACTGCTCAGACTACCCCTTGCATCAGTGTTTCCTTTCTTTCTCACTGTCTTTGTCTCTCTCTCTCTCGTGTGGAGTCTCTATTCTCTCTCGCGCTCTCTCTGTTTCTCTCTCCTGCTCTCTCTGTTTCTCTCTCCCGCTCTCTTGATCTCTTTCTCTCTCTATCACAGATGACACAGATTATCATCAAGGAAATGTCACAGATTAGCATCAAGGAAATATTCGTATTTGCATCTGTGTATGTGCTTACGTGTATGTGTGTGTTCCATTTATGTACTTGCATTCTGTGTTGGTACAGTAGGACTGCCTATGTCATAAGAGGACTTTAAGGACATCATCCCCACAGTTACTCATGTAGGCTACACTGCCGTCCCTCTCCTTCCCTTTATGTTTGGAAACCATTTCAGCTGTCGCACCGATGTGAAGGCCCTGGTTGTTCCCCGTGTGAAGAGACTGAGTGTGTGTGTGTTTATAGCTCCAACCTGCATGGCCTGGATATCCACTGTGCGCAGAGAACACACTCACTACAAACTAACTATGCCCTCTTGTGGGGAAAATCCTATACAGTATCCTGACATCAACCGTTGACAGTGGATGTGTGGCGAGTTGTTAGTAGGATGTACAAATTCAATCAATTATAGCCATGACATAAAAAAAGTTGTTGGAATCAAATCAGCTGATGCATTCGACTCCACCAATGATCCTGCCAACGTCATAGATGGCAGCCATTCGTTCAGTCTTCTCACAGTAAAGAGATCTTGATGTTATCAGAGTGGCTAACCTGAAGACACTCTGGTCATACAATAAAGCACTACACTAGCTACCGCTATGCTTCGCTATCACTAGCCTCAACCAGACCCACTCTATGGACCCCACCATATCCCATACAAAGAGACCCCATTAAAAATACATGTTTTTTTCTTTTCATTAGGTCGACTACAATGTAGTAGATCAATCCAAAGAGCCATAGCATGAAAATAATCAGGCCCCCGTCATTTATAATGAATGGTGCAATCATGCAGGACAGGGGATGTCTATTGTGTGGTGGCTGAATAGGGAGAAGGGCTAGTAGGGTAAACGATAGGATATCTTTCTCAGTCATGTGTTAATATCATGGGTTCAGTCATGTGTAATAAAGCAGGCCTCTTCATGATGATAATGTTGATTGCTAGTTGTTCAAGAGAACAGTATTTTAGTGGTTGCCCAGCCTATCTCTCTATCCCTCTAATCCTTTCTCTAGCCTTCTTTTTCACTCTCCCATTTCCCTCTTTTTCACTCTTACTCTCCCTCTATACTTTTCCCTTTACCCCTATTTTTCATAACTCAGCTGTTTTCAGGAGGTCTGAGGGAGTTGGTCTCTGTGTGAACAGCATGTTAGATGTCAGTGACTAGTGCCATTCCTCATATTTCCCCTCCTGTCTTCACATTACAACTCAGCTGATTTGTAGAGGGATGTTGATGGGGCTAGGGTACCGTGTGTGTGTTTGATGGCCTACACCTGAGGCGTAATGGCATCAGGTACAATATAACCCATGACCCTGCATTAACTAAGGCAGTCACAACAGCCTTTCCCGCAACACTCCTTCACATACAATCACCCTTCAAGGATTGGTTTACAGATGTGTAGTGTATTTCATTTCCCTCTTGTATGAATAGCACTTACACTGTATTCATTGGCCCGTATTCACTGACCGGAGGGTCTGCTTTTAATATTCAGGAGTTACAGTACCCCTGGCTTTGAAGAATGTCCACTCTTTGAGGCTATGAGACCAGCCACGGTTTGATTACAGAGAACAACAAACTTGTCTACTATGTCACTCATTATGACACACGCACACATTACAGTAATATATGCCATTTAGCAGATGCTTTTATCCAAAGCGACTTAGTCATACGTGCATACGTTTTTATGTATGGATAATCCCGGGGAATCGAACCCACAATCCTGCCGTTGCAAGCGCCATGCTCTACCAACTGAGCCATACAGGACCATGTCCACAGTCTCAGAGTTCAGTAGTGGAGAGGTATTATTACATGGTCTGATCGCTGTATGTCAGGGTTCTTCAATTCCGGTCCTGGAGGGCCGAAACACCTCTGTTTTTCATCCTCTCCTTCTAATCAGGGGCTAATTCAGACCTGGGACACCAGGTGAGTGCAATTAACTACCAGGTAGAAATAAAAAACAGAAGTGTTTCGGCCCTCCAGGACCGGAATTGAAGAACCCTGCTGTATGTGTTGGATGTTGAACCACAGGAAAATTGGAAAAAGGACTGCAATTTGTGTGTGTGTGAGAGAGAGAATGACTGACACTTAAATGTGCAGAATGATAGTTATTGCTATATTGTATTCTATGTTACATGTTTGCATTCTGAAACTAATCTCTCTCTCTCTCTCTCTCTCTGTCTCTCTCTAGGTCGTGCTCGTCTTTGCTCTCAGCATTGGAGCACTTGGAATATACTTTATAGACTCTTCTGAGTAAGTATCCCTTTTTATGTGCTGATATGTGCTTTTGTATTGACTGCAATGCAGACCACCTCATCGTACAGTATGAGCTGCTATTGAACACCACTTTGTGATTTAATATCAGATCTGATATTTCTTTACATGATCAATAGGCACCTCAAGTGAGATCCTACATGGAAGTCTACATACAGTCATCCACATTGGAGAAATATAATTGTTTATTATACTGATTTATGTGGCTGTATTGAACGAGTGCTTAGTCATCCTATCAGTTGCTGTTGAACACTACTTTGGGATTGTCATACTGTGAAATGAATCAGATATTATACCCTTCATATGATTAATAAGTACTTCAGACAGATTTATCCACACATGGTGTAGACCTAGTCACCCACATTGGTGAAGTATAATGTATCATAGTGCAACCATGTGTTGGATTTGATGGATTTCTGTGCGTTATCTAAAAGACTGTATAGCTCCTCTCCTCTCCTCCTTTATGGTTTTGTCAATGGAAGCCGGTCAGCCTGCCGCCACACTTAGTTTCCATGGTAACCTAGACAAAGCAGGATATCAGTAGGTCTGCCTGGTCCTCAGAGACACCCCTCACTTGTAGACACACACACACACACATACATACGCGTGCACGCACACACACATATACACACGGAAGTACACACAGTAAACTAAGCTACTGTAGCATCCCACGCTTCCAATCACCCTCCCACGCCATTCTCAGGCTCTCACCCATCCTAGCCCTGACCAGCATAGTTAACACTGTGAATAATGCAGATAATGTTCCAGATAATGCTTGTGAAAATGGCATTTTCTGAATTATCCAATTAAAATCACTTCATGATTTATTTGTGCACTTCTCAGGTGAGGTTTTGTCCCTTGTGTGACTATTTACTATATTTACTATTAATGATTCTACTTCCTATACTAACCTGCTATCCTTACTCTTTGATACGGATAGCAAAAAATGATATATATATACAGTGGAGAGAACAAGTATTTGATACACTGCCGATTTTGCAGGTTTTCCTACTTACAAAGCATGTAATTTTTATCATAGGTACACTTCAACTGTGAGAGACGGAATCTAAAACAAAAATCCAGAAAATCACATTGTATGATTTTTAAGTTATTAATTTGCATTTTATTGCATGACATAAGTATTTGATCACCTACAAACCAGTAAGAATTCCGGCTCTCACAGACCTGTTAGTTTTTCTTTAAGAAGCCCTCCTGTTCTCCACTCATTACCTGTATTAACTGCACCTGTTTGAACTCGTTACCTGTATAAAAGACACCTGTCCACACACTCAATCAAACAGACTCCAACCTCTCCACAATGGCCAAGACCAGAGAGCTGTGTAAGGACATCAGTGATAAAATTGTAGACCTGCACAAGGCTGGGATGGGCTACAGGACAATAGGCAAGCAGCTTGGTGAGAAGGCAACAACTGTTGGCGCAATTATTAGAAAATGGAAGAAGTTCAAGATGACAGTCAATCACCCTCGGTCTAGGGCTCCATGCAAGATCTCACCTCGTGGGGCATCAATGATCATGAGGAAGGTGATGGATCAGCCCAGAACTACACGGCAGGACCTGGTCAATGACCTGAAGAGAGCAAAGAAAACCATTAGTAACACACTACGCCGTCATGGATTAAAATCCTGCAGCGCACGTAAGGTCCCCCTGCTCAAGCCAGCGCATGTCCAGGCCCGTCTGAAGTTTGCCAAAGACCATCTGGATGATCCAGAGGAGGAATGGGAGAAGGTCATGTGGTATGATGAGACAAAAATTGAGCTTTTTGGTCTAAACTCCACTCGCCGTGTTTGGAGGAAGAAGAAGGATGAGTACAACCCCAAGAACACCATCCCAACCGTGAAGCATGGAGGTGGAATCATCATTCTTTGGGGATGCTTTTCTGCAAAGGGGACAGGACGACTGCACCTTATTGAAGGGAGGATGGATGGGGCCATGTATCGCAAGATCTTGGCCAACAACTTCCTTCCCTCAGTAAGAGCATTGAAGATGGGTCGTGGCTGGGTCTTCCAGCATGACAACGACCCGAAACACACAGCCAGGGCAACTAAGGAGTGGCTCCGTAAGAAGCATCTCAAGGTCCTGGAGTGGCCTAGCCAGTCTCCAGACCTGAACCCAATAGAAAATCTTTGGAGGGAGCTGAAAGTCCGTATTGCCCAGCGACAGCCCCGAAACCTGAAGGATCTGGAGAAGGTCTGTATGGAGGAGTGGGCCAAAATCCCTGCTGCAGTGTGTGCAAACCTGGTCAAGACCTACAGGAAACATATGATCTCTGTAATTGCAAACAAAGGTTTCTGTACCAAATATTAAGTTCTGCTTTTCTGATGTATCAAATACTTATGTCATGCAATAAAATGCAAATTAATTACTTAAAAATCATACAATGTGATTTTCTGGATTTTTGTTTTAGATTCCGTCTCTCACAGTTGAAGTGTACCTATGATAAAAATTACAGATCTCTACATGCTTTGTAAGTAGGAAAACCTGCAAAATCGGCAGTGTATCAAATACTTGTTCTCCCCACTATATATATATATATATACACACTACCAGTCAAAAGTTTGGATACACCTACTCATTCAAGGGTTTTTCTTTATTTTTACTATTTTTTACATTGTGGAATAATAGTGAAAACATCAAAACTATGAAATAACACATATGGAATCATGTAGTAACCAAAACAGTGTTAATCAAATCAAAATATATTTTATATTTGAGATTCTTCAAATATCCACCCTTTCCCTTGATGACAGCTTTGCACACTCTTGGCATTCTCTCAACCAGCTTCACCTGGAATGCTTTTCCAACAGTCTTGAAGGAGTTCCCACATATGCTGGGCCCTTGTTGGGTGCTTTTCCTTCTCTCTGCGGTCCGACTCATCCCAAACCATCTCAATTGGGTTGAGGTCGGGGGATTGTGGAGGCCAGGTCATCTGATGCAGCACTCCACCACTGTCCTTCTTGGTAAACTAGCCATTACACAGCCTGGAGGTGAGTTGGGTCATTGTCCTGTTGAAAAACAAATGATAGTCCCACTAAGCCCAAACCAGATGGGATGGCGTATCGCTGCAGAATGCTGTGGTAGCCATGCTGGTTAAGACAGTGTCACCAACAAAGCACCCCCACACCATAACCCCTCCTACTCCATGCTTTAAGGTGGGAAATACACATGCGGAGATCATCCGTTCACCCGCACCGCGTCTCACAAAGACACGGCGGTTGGAAGCAAAAATCTCAAATTTGGACTCCAGACCATGTCCATTGCTCGTGTTTCTTGGCCCAAGCAGGTCTCTTCTTCTTATTGGTGTCCTTTAGTAGTGGTTTCTTTGCAGCAATTTGACCATGAAGGCCTGATTCAATCAGTCCCCTCTGAACAGTTGATGTTGAGGTGTGTCTGTTACTTGAACTCTGTGAATCATTTATTTGGGCTGCAATTTCTGAGGCTGGTAACTCTAATGAACTTATCCTCTGCAGCAGAGGGAACTCTGGGTCTTCCATTCCTGTTGCGCTTGATGGTATTTGTGACTGCACTTGAAGAAACTTTAAAACTTCTTGAAATTGTCCAGATTGACTGGCCTTCATGTCTTAAAGTAATGATGGACACTCACTTCTCTTTGCTTATTTGAGCTGTTCTTGACATAATATGGACTTGGCCTTTTACCAAATAGGGCTATCTTCTGTATACTCCCCCTACCTTGTCACAACACAACTGATTGGCTCAAATGCATTAAGAAGGAAAGAAATTCCACAAATTAACTTTTAAGAAGGCACACCTGTTAATTGAAATGCATTCCAGGTGACTACCTCATGAAGCTGGTTGAGAGAATGCCAAGAGTGTGCAAAGCTGTCATCAAGGCAAATGGTGGCTATTTGAAGAATCTCAAATATATGAGTAGATGTGTCCAAACTTTTGACTGGTACTCTATATATACATGTTTTATTGTCACATACACCAGATAGGTGCAGTGAAATGTGTTATTTTACAGATAGCTCTGGGTGTTGCATGACAGGCAAAAAACGAATAAAGTCATGCCATGTCCAACATCTGCAGTGTTAATCTGAGCAGTAGCGCAGGGAACAAGTGGTGTGGAAATGATTCCTTGCATATGTCCAGTCCCCCATTTACAGAAAGGGATAAAGTCCTTCCCATCTTTACCTCTCCCTCTGTGTCCCCCTCTCTCTTTTTACTCCCTCTTTCGTTCCCTCCTTATCTCTCGCTTTTCCCTCCCTCCCTTCCTCTGTCTATTTCGTTCTCTATCCCTCTCCCTCCTTTACTCTCTCCCTCTATCTCTGCCTCTCCCTCCTTTACTCTCTCCCTCTATCTCTGCCTCTCCCTCCTTTACTCTCTCCCTCTATCTCTGCCTCTCCCTCCTTTACTCTCTCTCTCTATCTCTGCCTCTCCCTCCTTTACTCTCTCCCTCTATCTCTGCCTCTCCCTCCTTTACTTTCTCTATCTCTGCCTCTCCCTCCTTTACTCTCTCCCTCTATCTCTGCCTCTCCCTCCTTTACTCTCTATCTCTATCTCTGCCTCTCCCTCCTTTACTCTCTCTCTATCTCTGCCTCTCCCTCCTTTACTCTCTCCCTCTATCTCTGCCTCTCCCTCCTTTACTCTCTCCCTCTATCTCTGCCTCTCCCTCCTTTACTCTCTCCCTCTATCTCTGCCTCTCCCTCCTTTACTCTCTCTCTCTATCTCTGCCTCTCCCTCCTTTACTCTCTATCTCTATCTCTGCCTCTCCCTACTTTACTCTCTCCCTCTATCTCTGCCTCTCCCTCCTTTACTCTCTCTCTCTATCTCTGCCTCTCCCTCCTTTACTCTCTCCCTCTATCTCTGCCTCTCCCTCCTTTACTCTCTCTCTCTATCTCTGCCTCTCCCTCCTTTACTCTCTCCCTCTATCTCTGCCTCTCCCTACTTTACTCTCTCCCTCTATCTCTGCCTCTCGCTCCTTTACTCTCTCTCTCTATCTCTGCCTCTCCCTCCTTTACTCTCTCCCTCTATCTCTGCCTCTCCCTCCTTTACTCTCTATCTCTGCCTCTCCCTCCTTTACTCTCTCTCTATCTCTGCCTCTCCCTCTATCTCTGCCTCTCCCTCCTTTACTCTCTCCCTCTATCTCTGCCTCTCCCTCCTTTACTCTCTATCTCTATCTCTGCCTCTCCCTCCTTTACTCTCTCTCTATCTCTGCCTCTCCCTCCTTTACTCTCTCCCTCTATCTCTGCCTCTCCCTCCTTTACTCTCTCCCTCTATCTCTGCCTCTCCCTACTTTACTCTCTCTCTCTATCTCTGCCTCTCCCTCCTTTACTCTCTCTCTCTGCCTCTCCCTCCTTTACTCTCTCTCTCTGCCTCTCCCTCCTTTACTCTCTCCCTCTATCTCTGCCTCTCCCTCCTTTACTCTCTCCCTCTATCTATGCCTCTCCCTCCTTTACTCTCTCTCTCTATCTCTGCCTCTCCCTCCTTTACTCTCTCCCTCTATCTCTGCCTCTCCCTCCTTTACTCTCTCTCTCTATCTCCGCCTCTCCCTCCTTTACTCTCTCCCTCTATCTCTGCCTCTCCCTCCTTTACTCTCTCTCTCTATTTCTGCCTCTCCCTCCTTTACTCTCTATCTCTATCTCTATCTCTGCCTATCCCGCCTTTACTCTCTCTCTCTATCTCTGCCTCTCCCTCCTTTACTCTCTCCCTCTATCTCTGCCTCTCCCTTCTTTACTCTCTCCCTCTATCTCTGCCTCTCCCTCCTTTACTCTCTCCCTCTATCTCTGCCTCTCCCTCCTTTACTCTCTCTCTATCTCTGCCTCTCCCTCCTTTACTCTCTCCCTCTATCTCTGCCTCTCCCTCCTTTACTCTCTCCCTCTATCTCTGCCTCTCCCTCCTTTACTCTCTCTCTCTATCTCTGCCTCTCCCTCCTTTACTCTCTCCCTCTATCGCTGCCTCTCCCTCCTTTACTCTCTCCCTCTATCTCTGCCTCTCTCTCTATCTCTGCCTCTCCCTCCTTTACTCTCTCCCTCTATCTCTGCCTCTCCCTCCTTTACTCTCTCTCTCTATCTCTGCCTCTCCCTCCTTTACTCTCTCCCTCTATCTCTGCCTCTCCCTCCTTTACTCTCTCTATCTCTGCCTCTCCCTCCTTTACTCTCTCCCTCTATCTCTGCCTCTCCCTCCTTTACTCTCTATCTCTATCTCTGCCTCTCCCTCCTTTACTCTCTCTCTATCTCTGCCTCTCCCTCCTTTACTCTCTCCCTCTATCGCTGCCTCTCCCTCCTTTACTCTCTCCCTCTATCTCTGCCTCTCTCTCTATCTCTGCCTCTCCCTCCTTTACTCTCTCTCTCTATCTCTGCCTCTCCCTCCTTTACTCTCTCCCTCTATCTCTGCCTCTCCCTCCTTTACTCTCTCTATCTCTGCCTCTCCCTCCTTTACTCTCTCCCTCTATCTCTGCCTCTCCCTCCTTTACTCTCTATCTCTATCTCTGCCTCTCCCTCCTTTACTCTCTCTCTATCTCTGCCTCTCCCTCCTTTACTCTCTCCCTCTATCTCTGCCTCTCCCTCCTTTACTCTCTCCCTCTCTCTGCCTCTCCCTCCTTTACTCTCTATCTCTGCCTCTCCCTCCTTTACTCTCTCTCTATCTCTGCCTCTCCCTCCTTTACTCTCTCCCTCTATCTCTGCCTCTCCCTCCTTTACTCTCTCCCTCTATCTCTGCCTCTCCCTACTTTACTCCCTCTCTCTATCTCTGCCTCTCCCTCCTTTACTCTCTCTCTCTATCTCTGCCTCTCCCTCCTTTACTCTCTATCTCTATCTCTGCCTATCCCGCCTTTACTCTCTCTCTCTATCTCTGCCTCTCCCTCCTTTACTCTCTCCCTCTATCTCTGCCTCTCCCTTCTTTACTCTCTCCCTCTATCTCTGCCTCTCCCTCCTTTACTCTCTCCCTCTATCTCTGCCTCTCCCTCCTTTACTCTCTCCCTCTATCTCTGCCTCTCCCTCCTTTACTCTCTCCCTCTATCTCTGCCTCTCCCTCCTTTACTCTCTCTCTCTATCTCTGCCTCTCCCTCCTTTACTCTCTCTCTCTATTTCTGCCTCTCCCTCCTTTACTCTCTATCTCTATCTCTATCTCTGCCTATCCCGCCTTTACTCTCTCTCTCTATCTCTGCCTCTCCCTCCTTTACTCTCTCCCTCTATCTCTGCCTCTCCCTTCTTTACTCTCTCCCTCTATCTCTGCCTCTCCCTCCTTTACTCTCTCCCTCTATCTCTGCCTCTCCCTCCTTTACTCTCTCTCTATCTCTGCCTCTCCCTCCTTTACTCTCTCCCTCTATCTCTGCCTCTCCCTCCTTTACTCTCTCTCTCTATCTCTGCCTCTCCCTCCTTTACTCTCTCTCTCTATTTCTGCCTCTCCCTCCTTTACTCTCTATCTCTATCTCTATCTCTGCCTATCCCGCCTTTACTCTCTCTCTCTATCTCTGCCTCTCCCTCCTTTACTCTCTCCCTCTATCTCTGCCTCTCCCTTCTTTACTCTCTCCCTCTATCTCTGCCTCTCCCTCCTTTACTCTCTCCCTCTATCGCTGCCTCTCCCTCCTTTACTCTCTCCCTCTATCTCTGCCTCTCTCTCTATCTCTGCCTCTCCCTCCTTTACTCTCTCCCTCTATCTCTGCCTCTCCCTCCTTTACTCTCTCTCTCTATCTCTGCCTCTCCCTCCTTTACTCTCTCCCTCTATCTCTGCCTCTCCCTCCTTTACTCTCTCTATCTCTGCCTCTCCCTCCTTTACTCTCTCCCTCTATCCCTGCCTCTCCCCCCTTTACTCTGTATCTCTATCTCTGCCTCTCCCTCCTTTACTCTCTCTCTATCGCTGCCTCTCCCTCCTTTACTCTCTCCCTCTATCGCTGCCTCTCCCTCCTTTACTCTCTCCCTCTATCTCTGCCTCTCTCTCTATCTCTGCCTCCCCCTCCTTTACTCTCTCCCTCTATCTCTGCCTCTCCCTCCTTTACTCTCTCTCTCTATCTCTGCCTCTCCCTCCTTTACTCTCTCCCTCTATCTCTGCCTCTCCCTCCTTTACTCTCTCTATCTCTGCCTCTCCCTCCTTTACTCTCTCCCTCTATCCCTGCCTCTCCCCCCTTTACTCTGTATCTCTATCTCTGCCTCTCCCTCCTTTACTCTCTCTCTATCGCTGCCTCTCCCTCCTTTACTCTCTCCCTCTATCGCTGCCTCTCCCTCCTTTACTCTCTCCCTCTATCTCTGCCTCTCTCTCTATCTCTGCCTCCCCCTCCTTTACTCTCTCCCTCTATCTCTGCCTCTCCCTCCTTTACTCTCTCTCTCTATCTCTGCCTCTCCCTCCTTTACTCTCTCCCTCTATCTCTGCCTCTCCCTCCTTTACTCTCTCTATCTCTGCCTCTCCCTCCTTTACTCTCTCCCTCTATCTCTGCCTCTCCCTCCTTTACTCTCTATCTCTATCTCTGCCTCTCCCTCCTTTACTCTCTCTCTATCTCTGCCTCTCCCTCCTTTACTCTCTCCCTCTATCTCTGCCTCTCCCTCCTTTACTCTCTCCCTCTCTCTGCCTCTCCCTCCTTTACTCTCTATCTCTGCCTCTCGCTCCTTTACTCTCTCTCTATCTCTGCCTCTCCCTCCTTTACTCTCTCCCTCTATCTCTGCCTCTCCCTCCTTTACTCTCTCCCTCTATCTCTGCCTCTCCCTACTTTACTCTCTCTCTCTATCTCTGGCTCTCCCTCCTTTACTCTCTCTCTCTATCTCTGCCTCTCCCTCCTTTACTCTCTATCTCTATCTCTGCCTATCCCGCCTTTACTCTCTCTCTCTATCTCTGCCTCTCCCTCCTTTACTCTCTCCCTCTATCTCTGCCTCTCCCTTCTTTACTCTCTCCCTCTATCTCTGCCTCTCCCTCCTTTACTCTCTCCCTCTATCTCTGCCTCTCCCTCCTTTACTCTCTCTCTATCTCTGCCTCTCCCTCCTTTACTCTCTCCCTCTATCTCTGCCTCTCCCTCCTTTACTCTCTCCCTCTATCTCTGCCTCTCCCTCCTTTACTCTCTCTCTCTATCTCTGCCTCTCCCTCCTTTACTCTCTCCCTCTATCGCTGCCTCTCCCTCCTTTACTCTCTCCCTCTATCTCTGCCTCTCTCTCTATCTCTGCCTCTCCCTCCTTTACTCTCTCCCTCTATCTCTGCCTCTCCCTCCTTTACTCTCTCTCTCTATCTCTGCCTCTCCCTCCTTTACTCTCTCTCTCTTTCTCTGCCTCTCCCTCCTTTACTCTCTCTCTCTGTCTCTCCCGCTCACCTTCTCTCTCCCTTCTCTTCCTGATCTGCCTCGACTAGGCATATTTCAGACAAAAAAAGAAGGATAGAAAAAGATGGGGAGACCAACTCCTTGCCACCATGAAAGTGTAAATCCTTTTTAATGCCAGGGTCAGGACTTGATGGGAAGGATGAGAAACCATCTCTGTGTTTGTCTCTCTCTTCCTCCATCTACCTCTCTCTCCTCTAATTCTATATCTCCCTCTACCTACCTATGTTTCCCTCTTTTTTCTCCCTCCTCTAATTCTCTATCTCCCTCTCTCTTTCCTCTCGCTCCCTTGCTTCACCTCTGTCTCTCTCTCTTTCTCTCTCTCTCTCTCTCTCTCTCTCGCTCTTTCTCTGTTTCTTCCTCTCTCTCTCTCTCTCTCTTCTCTCTCTCTCTCTCTCTCTCTCTCTCTCTCTCTCTCTCTCTCTCTCTCTCTCTCTCTCTATCCATCTTTGTGCTTGTCACTATGTGAGCCAGTCTCCCTGTATGTAAGTCTCAGACAGTGTCTGTGTGATTTGTCTCTATTGATGTTTAGATTCATAGAAATGTTCAAAACAGATAATGCAGTGTTATTGGCTGTAGATGCTCAGTCACCAGTCAGTCTCATGACAAGTGAAAACTGTCTGAATACAGCATCTTTGACATTGTGATACTAAAACTGTTGGACAACTGACTAGCAGCTGGGACTCAGAACCTTACTTAGCACTTCCACTGGATAGACAGAAAGCTCCTGATACTAAAACTGTGTAGAGCGCCTAGACGAGGTGATTGACAAGACAAAGCCTATGGATGCACAGAGCGGTGGATCGAAGTCATGATTGACAAGACAGTAAGCCTATGGATACACAAAGGTTGATCTAACTCATGAGGGTCAGAGAGACATACCTGACAGCTCTAGGGAAGGACACTAGGTGTTAGGGAAGGATCCTAGGGAAGGATACTAGGTATTAGGGAAGGATCCTAGGGAAGGACTCTAGGTATTAGGGGAGGATCCTGGGAAAGGACACTAGTTATTAGGGAAGGATCCTAGGAAAGGACACTTGGTGTTAGGGAAGGATCCTCTGGAAGGGCACTAGGTATTAGGGAAGGATGCTAGGGAAGGACACTAGGTATTAGGGATGGATTGTAGGGAAGTACACTAGGTATTAGGGAAGGATCGTAGGGAAGGACATTAGGAAGGATACTAGGGAAGAACACTAGGTATTAGGGAAGGATCCTAGGAAAGGACACTAGGTATTAGGGAAGGATCCTAGGTATTAGGGAAGGATCCTAGGTATTAGGGAAGGATCCTAGGGATGGACACAAGGTATTAGGGAAGAATCGTAGGGAAGGACACTAGGTATTAGGGAAGGATCCTAGGGAAGGACACTTGGTGTTAGGGAAGGACGTTAGCTGTGGTTATGGACTGTTTTTGTGATTCATTAGATAATTATTTTACAGTTGTGTGTATGTGTTCCCCTAAGGCCCTGCCCTGGCCCCTCTCTCTCTCTCTCTCTCTCTCTCTCTCTCTCTCTCTCTCTCTCTCTCTCTCTCTCTCTCTCTCTCTCTCTCTCTCTCTGCTCTCATTAAGCTAAGATGCACAGATAGGTTGATCTAACTCATGAGGGACAGAGAGACATATCTGACAGCTCTAGGGAAGGACAGTAGGTATTAGGGAAGGATCCTAGGGAAGGACACTAGATATATAAAGACCAAAGTCTTTCCCCCCTACTCCCACTCCTCCTCCCGGCCTCTCCTCATAATCATTACCCTTAGCTGCTCACTTTAATTCCTGTGTGTGTGTGTTGACTAGCTTGAGTTACAGCAGTACTTTCACTCCAACAGCTGTAGACGCCGCTTCCTCTCCCCCCGCCAACACACACACACACACACTCTCACACATGTTCTCACCCCGTCAACGCAGCTCAAATGCTCTTTGCATGACCTTTTCCTCTCTGGCGTTCTAAAATGTTAACGATTGATCCTATCGATGGTCAGCGATATCCAGGTCAGCTGTTAATGGCAGTCATTACTGTAGCAAATACCACAGCCTTAATGATATCCATAATACATATAACCTCATGTTTTGTTTATCTGTTGCTCTTTAGAACTGCACTTCAGTTCGGTTCAGTAGTGAAGGGAGTCGGTCATTCGTTCAGGAAGATATGAACACAGTCCTAGAGCTTTGCTACTTGGTTATGGGGAGTACCTCAGATTTTAAATTGGCTGTGAAAAAGCGGTCTAAGACGTTCAAAAGGAGAGGTTTTCTCTGAGTTGCCAGTGACTCCCTGAGGTAACAGAGAGAAGTAAGTGTGTGTGTGTGAGTGAGACCAAGAGGCTGGAGCTCTTTATAGTATGGGCTTTTATGTCTGCCTCATTGGAGCTGTGTTCTGTTCTCCCGAGAGACAGACACACACACACACATACATACACACACAGCACTGATCAGTGGGTAAGAAACACATCCACATCCATCTCCCTGGTGGCCAACCAGTATCCTCCCCAGAGTTGTTTTTTCCAGGCCCTTCCAGGTGGCTGTTGTCTTTAAAGGAGCTGTAGTGTTACGATACCCTACAGCAGAATACTTCATAAACACACAGTTGAAACAGGTGGAAGGAATATTAGAGGGGAGTTCTATTGACTGGTATTGTACTTCCTACTCCAGCAGGGATTTAGTTAGTTGACTTAGGAACTTCTATGTAACAAAATAAGTAATGGGTGGATAAAGGGAAAAATTAAATAAAGAAATCAGGTTGCAAAATTCAGGTAACTTTTTTTAAAAAAATCATAAATCCTGGTTGGAAGATTTCTGGAATTAGGAGGGAATATGCAGGACATTCTGGAGTCCTCCAATCTGGGTTTCTGGAAAACAAAGTGATCAGAATTGTGTAACTCTATGAAGAAATAATGGATAAATTGTATAGGAATACGTAGGGCCCAGAGTTTTTCCTGGTCAGATCACATTGCCAAGGAAAACTCGTGACCCTAACGACAGATAACAGTAGGAATAATAGGTGGGATTACGGCGGTCGGCCAGTCAGCCAGCCAGCCAGCCAGTCAGTCAGTCAGTCAGTCAAAGGGGGTTACTGTAATTTTACTGGATACAGTCATAATGCATCTGTGGAGAGAGAGTCATAATCTGTGCTTATCTCTCTTTTCAATATGACATTTGTTGCAAAGCTGATGCTATTTTGGTGATATTTTCATTGGGAGCATACTTCATCCCTCCCTCCCTCCCTCCCTCCCTCCCTCCCTCCCTCCCTCCCTCCCTCCCTCTCTCTCTTCACACATTCTGGTGTGTTTTAATGCTTCAGCTCATCCCTCTCTTTTCTGCTCCTGTGGAACAAGGGAACGACTGAAAAAGAGGAATGTAGGCCAGAGACTCTGCAGGACGGCCCTACTAGAAGGGATGCCCTTGTTCCTGGCCCACTTGTCACACACACACACAGGGCACACAACACCGATACACACACATACTGTTTTTGGGTTATCAGATAGCCGTGTGTGTGGGTGGGCTGCGCCAAAGCATTGTGTCTGTGTATGTGTGAGGCTTCATTTGCGGCATATGCCTTTAATACTATCATCAGGGCACTGCAATCAATAACAACAGTGAAGAGGGAAACAGTGAATGACTTTCTAATGGGGTAAGGTGAGAAATATGGCTGCCTTGGGAAGCAGACCGAGCAGACCTTGTGGTTAAGGGTATCAGAACTATATATAAATCCATCTCGGAGTAGTCGGCGGTGTAGATGTGGGCTGGTGTCTGGATGTGAAGTCTTCAGACAGTCCCAGACCTGCAAATAGTCTGCTATGTATTCTCTGACTGATATAGACTGTGTAGAAAACATTATGAACACCTGGTCTTTCCATGACATAGACTGACCAGGTGAAAGCTATGATCCCTTATTGATGTCACTTGTTAAATCCACTTCAATCAGTGTAGATGAAGGGGAGGAGACAGGTTAAAGGATTTTTAAGCCTTGAGACAGTTGAGACATGGATTGTGTATGTGTGCCATTTAGAGGGTGAATGGGCAAGACAAAATATGTAATTGCCTTTGAACAGTGGATGGTAGTAGGTGCCAGGCGCACCAATTTGTGTCAAGAATTGCAACACTGCTGGGTTTGTCACGCTCAACAGTTTCCTGTGTGTATCTAAAATGGTCCACCACCCAAAGGACATCCAGCCAACTTGAGACAACTGTGGGAAGCATTGGAGTCAACATTGGCCAGCATCCCTGTGGAACGCTTTCGACACCTTGTAGAGTCCATGCCCCGGCGAATTGAGTCTGTTCTGAGGTCAACTTAATATTAAGAAGGTGTTCTTAATGTTTTGTCCACTCAGTGTATAGTCTAGAGCTGCAGCGGCGTTGAAAACAAGTCCCCCTCTCCACACAGTTACATCAGAGAGGGTGGCTTTTTGGAGGCTTTCTCATTTTTAACAATACCTCTTATACAGGCTCAATTCTCTGCAGACGGAGACAGAGAGACAGAAGTTAGGTGTCAACATTGTGTTCCAGGAAATTGAGGTTTGCTAATTTATGAACCGTGGAATCTGATATTAGTGTGTGCGTCCCAAATGGCATCCCATTCCCTTTATAGTGCACTACTTTTGACCAGGGCCCATTTGGGAATAGGGTGCCATTTGGGAAGTTGTCAATGACTGGGTAGGGGTATTCAGATCTTACCCTATGAGGTCCGGACAACTGCTGGTTGTCTGTTCTACCTAATAATTAATTGCACCCAACTGGTGTCCCAGGTCTAAATCAGTCCCTGATTTGAGGGGAACATTTTTTGAAAAAAAAAGGCAGTGGAACTGGCTTCCATGTCCAGATTTTAGGGCTGTAGTCTTCCCCTGTCTGCAGTCTCTCTGACAATGATAAAGTATGAACTACTATTAATACCAGCCTGCAGCGAAGGCACTTTCTGCTTATGCTCCTGTTATAAACTATTCATAACACTTATCATTCATTTCCCCTTATGCCATCTAGTGTCATTCCGTATAACTATTCTTCTAACTAAAAAATAATCAGCCTACTCAGCTCTACCTAGTAATTGCTGATAAGGCATAGAAAAACACTGATTGAAGTATAATGAACAAATGAACAAATAATTGATCTGTCTTATGAGTTACTCGTGTAGTTGCATGTAATTAGACCAATTAATTGCATTTATTTTAAACATCGCATATCACAGGTCTAACTATGGACTGACTAGGAGACCTGTTCAATCCAACACCAGGACTCAACAGGGCTACACAAAACAACAGGACTACACAAAACAACGGGGCTACACAAAACAACAGGACTACACAAAACAACGGGGCTACACAAAACAACGGGGCTACACAAAACAACAGGACTACACAAAACAACAGGACTACACAAAACAACGGGGCTACACAAAACAACGGGGCTACACAAAACAACAGGACTACACAAAACAACAGGGCTACACAAAACAACAGGACTACACAAAACAACAGGACTACACAAAACAACAGGGCTACACAAAACAACGGGGCTACACAAAACAACAGGACTACACAAAACAACAGGGCTACACAAAACAACAGGACTACACAAAACAACAGGGCTACACAAAACAACAGGACTACACAAAACAACAGGACTACACAAAACAACAGGGCTACACAAAACAACAGGGCTACACAAAACAACAGGACTACACAAAACAACAGGACTACACAAAACAACAGGACTACACAAAACAACAGGGCTACACAAAACAACAGGACTACACAAAACAACAGGGCTACACAAAACAACGGGGCTACACAAAACAACAGGGCTACACAAAACAACAGGACTACACAAAACAACGGGGCTACACAAAACAACGGGGCTACACAAAACAACGGGGCTACACAAAACAACGGGGCTACACAAAACAATTTCCACTGCAGGAATGAATGTAGTGTTAGCCTATATGTATCCAGTTGATCAATAGCACAGTGTTTAGCCTGGAAGGCTGAAACTAAAGGGAACTCAGTTGGATTGTGATTGAAACCTGTTTTCTTCCAGCTTGAGAGAGGAAGGAAAAGTCATTTAACTCCTAGCTGGGAATCAGTGCTAGTGATTGACTAGTTCCCCCCTAGCCTGTACACGCACGAACACACACACACACACGAACACACACACACACACACACAACACACACACCCAATCTCTGTATGGTCTAACCACAGTCGATCATCCATCTCCTATATAGCAGCTGGAGTCTCCATCCATCTCCTCCATTATTCACATGGAGGAAATGGTCGTGCCACATTCATATCTGTCCCCCCTGTTACGAAACTCAGACAGCACTGATGGTTCCTTATCAGAAAAAAAACATGACAAATTATCCCCAGCTATAGTATAGTCCTCCAGGGGCATAGTCTGAATGTAACCACTGCATGGTCTTAACTTTTACATTTCCATTTTGGTCATTTAGCAGACGCTCTGATCCAGAGTAACTTGAAGTCAGTACATTCAACTAGGTAAAACACCACATGTAAAGACCGATAGAACGCAACCCAGACAGAGCAGCTTGGCGTTAATGTAAGTTGAGGACGATGTTAGTTTAATCAATGGGCAGATAGATAAGGAAAGGCCTGTCGGTTTATTTGCATTTATATAAGCTTGGAGGCTTTTATCACATAATAGGTTTTATGTTCAAAGGGATGTGATGGCAATGTGGTTTGGTTTTGCCACGGTAATGTTTGTGTGTGTGTGTGTGTGTAAGGTTGTGTGCTTTTCCCTGTTAAGCTATACTTGTGTATGTGCATGTGCTTGTGTGTTGCTGTGTGACTGTGAGTGATGTCTGTGTACCTAGGGGAAATAAAAAAAAGGACTAGTTATTTTTAGACTCCCTGAGGATGTTTTATTTGTCTGATGCCCTTGCAGGTGCTAAATCAGTCTTATTTTAGTAATGGTGCCTTGGCCTAAATCAATCATTGATGTACTAACCTGGCCTCTTTCATCTCCTCCCCCTCTCCCCCTCTCCCCCTCTCCCCCTCTCCCCCTCCATACACACATTCACACTGTTGGGGAAGGCACAGCAGATGGGTTCACACATATACACTCAAAGGTCACATGCTCAGAAAACATGCGCAGCAGATGCATGCACACACGTGTTCACATGCGTGCGCACACACACAGAGGAAACAGACCGGATGGTGCACGTTTTTACAATACAGTAGCCTGATAATGCCGTCACTGCAGTTCTAAGTAACACTGCTTCTCCCTGTATGTTTGAATTAAGTAGCCCACTTTGAGACCACAAAGGAGACACTCTGCTCAAACTCATGAATAACCACTGTATTGGGGGCAGCAATCCTTCTCTGGGACATTACAAAGACAACATTTGCTTTCTGTTATCATTTTTTATATTTTTGTTATGCCAATCACATATAGTATGACATTGTATGGTTCCCTTGTCCTTCCCCATGTAGGTGATGACAGTAGTACAGTTAACTAGCTATGAGAAGACCTGGTGTTGTGGTCCATCCATGGAGTTGATGACAGACTCTACGGTAGTAAACCAGTATACCAGTAGTAAACCAGTAGTAAACCATGGAGTCTGTTGTTATTGTTTTCTCTGTTCCTTGCTGTGCCTGGAGGAGACAGCCAAGGTCGGCAGCAGGCTAACACACACACACACACACACACACACACACACACACACACACACACACACACACACACGACTGGGATCTGCTGTGTAGACTGAAGGAAGGTGTTACTGTGGTATTTTTTGTGTTAATCCGTTCCCTGTTCCTCCCCTGTCGGCTGGTTTCTACCTCTGTGAGCTTCCCCAAGCCTAATGTCTAGTCAGAGGAGGTTAACATGAGGAAACATTTCTGTCCTGAAATAGACCTCCGTTCTGCAGCCGCAGGACCACCACGCTCTGTTCTATTCCCACCAATGTGTGTGTGTGGGGGTGGTGGTGGGTGGGGGTGCAACAAAGTGGAAGTGTGTGTGTTTGTTGGTCTGCATTTACATTTGCTTGTGTGAGGAGCAAAATATTATGTGTGTAGGTACGAGCTAGAATGTGTGTGCGCGTCTGCATGTGCGTTGGTGTGTGCGCCTGAGTGTATGTGTGTGTGTGTGTGTGTATATTGATATTGCAGTATATCCTCTGAACTTGCAGCTTCTCTACCAAGGAGCTGGAGCCACCTCATGTAAAATCCAGACACACTCCCCACAGCTAACTACCCTCCAACTCAAACACAAGATGACAAGAGTTCAATCCTGAGGCACCCACATCTTCAGGCAATTTCCACATGGCCTAGAAGCAGCCCTGTGCTGTGCTCTGTGCTATATAAGGCCATGCTAGAGGAAGAAGACAAATTGTCTCAACGCCCATGGGAGCACTGTCCCTCTCTCTCCCCTCTCCTTCTCTCGCTTGCTCACTGTCTCTCGCTCTTTCTCTCCCTCGCTCTCTCCCTATCTTGCACATATGTCGGTCTGTCTCTCTCTCTCTCTCTCTCTCTCTCTCTCTCTCTCTCTCTCTCTCTCTCTCTCTCTCTCTCTCTTTCTCCTTCTCTCGCTCTCTCTCTCTACTTCTTGCCCTACCCCCTCTCTTTCTCTCTCTCTACCTCTCTACCTCTCTCTCCTTCTCTACCTCTCTCCTCTCTCCTTCTCTACCTCTCCTTCTCTACCGCTCCTTCTCTACCTCTCTCCTCTCTCTTTCTCTACCTCTCTCTCCTTCTCTACCTCTCTCCTTCTCTACCTCTCCTTCTCTACCTCTCTCCTCTCTCCTTCTCTACCTCTCTCTCCTTCTCTACCTCTCATTCTCTACCTCTCTCTCCTTCTCTACTTCTACCCTCTTTCTCTCCCCTCGCCTTCTCTTTCTCTGTCTCTTTCTCTCTCGCGCTCCCTCTGTCCAGCAGTGCCCCCCAGGCCAAGCTCCAGGCTTTAGGAGGAGGCAGCAGATGTAATAACAACCCAGGGTTGAGGCTATTTTCTGCCAGGCCAAACGACAGCATGTGGCCTGCTGGATCCCATTTGACTGGAGGGTGTGAAGTGACGTTGAGGCCCAGGGTCAGGCCATTGTCTTTCTGCTCTCAATGTGACCTAATGCACAACATATACACATGGTTCAGCTAATCTGTAAATCTGGCGCTACAATGCCCAGACAGTTTATAGAATGATGGGGAGGGAGGGGTGGTGGTGTTATTGCTGACTCTGTCTTTGTAAAGTACCTTGGTGTGTCAGGCCTATCTATTTCCAGATCCTAAATAAAACAGCCTAACTCCCAGACATCAAGGGGTCTGTCCTTAACACTTCCTTGAAAGGCCATCAGTTCACATGACAGGCGGGTCAGTGTTGAGCCAGAATGACGGCACAGTTTCACTGGAAGGAATGCGCCACTGTGCCTGCCACCAGCCACATGGGTGGCTAAATGTTGTTTTCACTGTGTGCTCTGTAGAGCGAAGCATCTGCCTGGGTTGCTAGGCAGTGATGATGATGATGAGGAGGAGGAGAGATGAGGAGGGCAGTAGACAGCTAAAGGATTTCACTGGAAGCATTAGGGACCAATTAGAAAGGCTGGTCTAGGATTTTGAGTGTCGCAGAGCATACACACACACACACACACTCACACACACACACACACACACACACATACACAGTGTTTAATTTGTAAATCAAGATGTGCCGGAACGCATGAAATGCGTTTATAAAAGGCCAATATTTTCCTGGACCCTAGGCCACTATAAAGCATTGCATGCATATCATCGCATTTGCGTAATGACATACAGCAGTAGAGTAGAGGCACTTACAGAAGTTGCACACATGGGAAAAAATGTTTGGCCTAGGGTCCGGGAAAATGTTGGCCTTTCATAAACGCATTTCATGCAATTCTACGTCATTTTACATGACTGGAGACTTTGGCATAATATTTTTTAATGCCGTGTTCAAAACAACTGGGAACCCGGAGCAGGGAAATCTCCGACTTCCGACTTCAATGCGTTCAAGACAGCTGGGAAATCGGGAAAAAACTAGCTCCGACTGGGAACATTCGATTTGAACAGTCATCCAACTCGCAATTCCAAGTCGGGAACTGAGGCCTCTTTCCGACTTTCCGACCTGAAGATCACTGAGTCATGATTCGACCTCATTTTTTTCAGAGTTCCCAGTGTTCTTGAAAGGACCATAATACCGCACAAATTATCGAAATGACAGGCTACTTTGACACTGACAAACTGAGAATATGAGCTCAATAAAAATGACCTTGTCTTGAATCCATCAATCGCCTACGTGTGTGGAGACATATTGTAGGCTACAATATGAAGAGGAAATTATAGTCCTAAAAATGCTTTCCAGTTTCACTGACTCACCCAATGAAGCGTAGCTCACTCGCTGGTGATGGCCGATGTGCTCGTGCCAAAAGCCTCTCTCTCTTGTTTTACTTTGTAAAACAATATTTGGAAGTTAATCAAATATTTTGGTAGCCTACAGCAGACAGATTAGTCTTCTCTTTTCAGCAGGAGCCATTTGCTTTCCAACCTGTGTTTTCCCGTGATTGTAGGCTATTTGAAATATTGCGAAAGGCCAGTTTTGTCTGCAGATTTGCCACGTGTTCCCAACTGTAGGCTATGCCTTGTTATTGGGCTACATTCCACAGCTAAGCTATTTTTTAAATAAGCTATTTATCCTCTGTGGCTAAATTTTTGGCTTTCTCGTGGTGTAGTAGACTATTCTAACTTATTTGATTTATTTCGGAACAGATAGCAGTAACTATAACTTTGGCAAATTTATTTCAATTTATCAGGGTTGCTGCAGCCCCTCCAGAACCCTTCGTGTGGCTATGATTCTATAAGGAAATGCAATGCTGGAGAGGTGAGAGTTGCAGGCTCATGTCGATCAGAGCAGAGGGAGGGAGAGAGATCATAGAAAGTGAATCTCATTCTAGTTCTGTGAGAGATACAGGAGAATTAACGAAGAGGCAACTCGAATGAACTTTGATCGCGTTTATTAGAAATTGTACAAAATCATGCCACGAGAGGTACCGGATCCGGTCACATAGGTTACGGAACGAAACCGTCCAAAACAGAGAAGTGCCAGATCCTGTTCCTGCAGGATCCGGCTCAAATTAAGCACTGCATATACAATTACTGAGGATAATAGCAGACGATATTGCCACTCCTATTTGCCATATTTTCTATTTAAGCCTACTAGAATGTGTATGCCCCCGGGCTTGGAGAGAAGCAAATGTCATTCCACTACCTAAGAATAGTAAAGCCCCCTTTACTGGCTCAAATAGCCGACCAATCAGCCTGTTACCAACCCTTAGTAAACTTTTGGAAAAAATTGTGTTTGACCAGATACAATGCTATTTTACAGTAAACAAATTGACAAACGTTCAGCATGCTTATAGGGAAGGACATTCAACAAGCACAGCACTTACACTAATGGCTGATGATTGGCTGAGAGGAAATGATGCTAAAACGATTGTGGCGGCTGTTTTGTTAGACTGCAATGCGGCTTTTGACATTATCGATCATAGTCTGCTGCTGGAGAAACGTATGTTTTATGGCTTTACACCCCCTGCTATATTGTGGATAAAGAGTTACCTGTCTAACAGAACACAGAGGGTGTTCTTTAATGGAAGCTTCTCCAACATAATCCAGGTAGAATCAGGAATTCCCCAGGGCAGCTGTCTAGGCCCATTACTTTTTTCAATCTTTACTAATGACATGCCACTGGCTTTGAGTAAAGCCAGAGTGTCTATGTATGTGGATGACTCAGCACTATATATGTCAGCTACTACAGCGACTGGAATGACTGCAACACTTAACAAAGAGTTGCAGCTAGTTTCAGAGTGGGTGGCAAGGAATAAGTTAGTACTAAATATTTATAAAACTAAAAGCATTGTATTTGGGACAAATCATTCACTAAACCCGAAACCTCAACTACATCTTGTAATAATTAATGTGGAAATTGAGCAAGTTGAGGTGACTAAATTGCTTTGAGTAACCTTGGATTGTAAACTGTCATGGTCAAAACATATTGATACAACAGTAGCTAAGATGTGGAGAAGTATGTCCATAATAAAGCGCTGCTCTACCTTCTTAACAGCACTATCAACAAGGCAGGTCCTACATGCCCTAGTTTTGTCGCACCTGGACTACTGTTCAGTCGTGTGGTCAGTTGCCACAAAAAAGGACTTAGGAAAATTGCAATTGGCTCAGAACAGGGCAGCACGGCTGGCCCTTGGATGTACACAGAGAGCTAATATGAATAATATGCATGTCAATCTCTCCTGGCTCAAAGTGGAGGAGAGATTGACTTCATCACTACTTGTATTTATGAGAGGTATTGACATGTTGAATGCACCAAGCTGTCTGTTTGAACTACTGGCGCACAGTTCGGACAGCCATGCATACCCCACAAGACATGCCACAAGACGTCTCTTCACAGTCCCCAAGTCCTTGGCAGCAGCTAATGGGGATCCATAATAAATACAAATACAGTGGGGAGAACAAGTATTTGATACACTGCCGATTTTGCAGGTTTTCCTACTTACAAAGCATATAAAGGTCTGTAATTTTTATCATAGGTACACTTCAACTGTGAGAGACGGAATCTAAAACAAAAATCCAGAAAATCACATTGTATGATTTTTAAGTAATTAATTTGCATTTTATTGCATGACATAAGTATTTGATACATCAGAAAAGCAGAACTTAATATTTGGTACAGAAACCTTTGTTTGCAATTACAGAGATCATACGTTTCCTGTAGGTCTTGACCAGGTTTGCACACACTGCAGCAGGGATTTTGGCCCACTCCTCCATACAGACCTTCTCCAGATCCTTCAGGTTTCGGGGCTGTCGCTGGGCAATACGGACTTTCAGCTCCCTCCAAAGATTTTCTATTGGGTTCAGGTCTGGAGACTGGCTAGGCCACTCCAGGACCTTGAGATGCTTCTTACGGAGCCACTCCTTAGTTGCCCTGGCTGTGTGTTTCGGGTCGTTGTCATGCTGGAAGACCCAGCCACGACCCATCTTCAATGCTATTACTGAGGGAAGGAGGTTGTTGGCCAAGATCTCGCGATACATGGCCCCATCCATCCTCCCCTCAATACGGTGCAGTCGTCCTGTCCCCTTTGCAGAAAAGCATCCCCAAAGAATGATGTTTCCACCTCCATGCTTCACGGTTGGGATGGTGTTCTTGGGGTTGTACTCATCCTTCTTCTTCCTCCAAACACGGCGAGTGGAGTTTAGACCAAAAAGCTATATTTTTGTCTCATCAGACCACATGACCTTCTCCCATTCCTCCTCTGGATCATCCAGATGGTCATTGGCAAACTTCAGATGGGCCTGGACATGCGCTGGCTTGAGCAGGGGGACCTTGCGTGCGCTGCAGGATTTTAATCTATGACGGCGTAGTGTGTTACTAATGGTTTTCTTTGAGACTGTGGTCCCAGCTCTCTTCAGGTCATTGACCAGGTCCTGCCGTGTAGTTCTGGGCTGATCCCTCACCTTCCTCATGATCATTGATGCCCCACGAGGTGAGATCTTGCATGGAGCCCCAGACCGAGGGTGATTGACCGTCATCTTGAACTTCTTCCATTTTCTAATAATTGCGCCAACAGTTGTTGCCTTCTCACCAAGCTGCTTGCCTATTGTCCTGTAGCCCATCCCAGCCTTGTGCAGGTCTACAATTTTATCCCTGATGTCCTTACACAGCTCTCTGGTCTTGGCCATTGTGGAGAGGTTGGAGTCTGTTTGATTGAGTGTGTGGACAGGTGTCTTTTATACAGGTAACGAGTTCAAACAGGTGCAGTTAATACAGGTAATGAGTGGAGAACAGGAGGGCTTCTTAAAGAAAAACTAACAGGGCTGTGAGAGCCGGAATTCTTACTGGTTGGTAGGTGATCAAATACTTATGTCATGCAATAAAATGCAAATTAATTACTTAAAAATCATACAATGTGACTTTCTGGATTTTTGTCTTAGATTCCGTCGCTCACAGTTGAAGTGTACCTATGATAAAAATTACAGACCTCTACATGCTTTGTAAGTAGGAAAACCTGCAAAATCGGCAGTGTATCAAATAATTGTTCTCCCCACTGTACACACACACAGTTGTTTTTTGGTTTGATCTCTGATTAAATCTTATCCATTTCTTCGGCCCAGTACAGTCCAATCTGTAGATGGACAGGCGGCTTACAGACCATACACCACCAAACCCACAACATGGACCAAATGGAAATGGACATTTAATCAACCCAGCACAAAGTATTTATGGATTGGCTGTATGATTCATAACAGGGTTTGTTTTCACATCACTGTTAGTTTTGTAGGAGATCGGAGGGTTAGTAGTGTGTAAATAGAGTATTCAGGCTAGATCAATGGCAATTCCACTGAGGGGTCAGACCATATTAACCTCCGTTCACTGACTGGGTGGCCGTCTGGGAGAAAGAAATTGCTTTTAACCAAATAAAATCATTCAGGGGCTATTTTAAACCTTTATCCATATATACACATGGATGTAAATCTGTTTGGCCACATGCCAAGATTCATGCCATGTTAAAGACTGCTCCAGTTTAAGACATACAGTTCTTAACTCACTTATAAATCACCTAGCTATCAGAACAGCAGTCTTTGCTCTTATGTGATAGCAATTTCTTCACACATTTCTCACATGGTTATAACTTAAGTAATCTTCTCTGATGGATCACCCCCCATTAAGATGTTTTATGTTAAGTAGAGGATGATGATCATACTGCTCTCTCTCTCTGTCTTCTACCCCTGGGAGCCATTCAAACCCCATTCTCCTTCTCCCACTGAGCCTCTCTATACACCTACTTAAAGTCATTCGTTTTGCTGTGAGGAGAGGCTATCCTTCACTGTTGACTGTCTAAATGAGCCTATACATTCCCATAGGCAATCAACTCCCATAAGAATATTAATATATGTTGCTCACAACCACTGTGGTGAATTTGATGTCTAATTTTCCATGAAAAAATGCTATTCTATCATAATGAAGAATTTAGTGGCATTTTGGCTATTATTGCTTTGTTAAAAGCATCCACTTCCTTAATGGTTAATCATAATATAAACATTATGTGACAGAAGAGATTAATTATTCCTCATTATTCATTGTTTGGCTCTCCTGTGGAGAGAGGAAGCAGCATGCTAACTAGGCTAGCTACTGGACTATACAGTACCACCTTGTTGATTGCAAAGAGCCATGTAGCTTCTTTATGGGATATGTACATTAAGGGAAGAAAAGAAGGACAATATACACACATGGGTTTTGTTGCAGGCTTTTAGTTTTTTTTGGTGTTGACATAAGCCACAACTTATTTTATTCCCAATACCCACACACTGTTTGGTCTGTGCTGTTGTTGTATGTTGTTTGATTCACAACAGTCCTGAAACTAATTGCCCCAGTGGGATGAATAAAGATGTTTAAAGACTTGTTAATGCTTCCTGTGTTCTGTGAACACTTGGGAATACACAGTAGTGTGCAGGTTTCTTCTGTTTGCACCTTTTGAAATCCACTGGCTACAGTGCATTCTGAAAGTATTCAGACCACTTGACTTTTTCCACATTTTGATACGTTACAGCCTTATTCTACAGTGGATTAAATTGTTTTCCCCCCTCATCAATCTACACACAATACCCCATAATGACAAAGCAAAAACAGGTTTGTAGAACATTTTGCTAAAAACCCCCCGGAAAATATACATTTACATAAGTATTCAGACCCTTCACTCAGTACTTTGTTGAAGCACCTTTGGCAGCGATTACAGCCTTGAGTCTTCTTGGGTATGACACTACAAGCTTGGCACACTTGTATTTGGGGAGTTTCTCCCATTCTTCTCTGCAGATCCTCTCAAGCTCTGTCAGGTTGGATGGGGAGCGTTGCTGCACAACTATTTTCAGGTCTCTCCAGAGATGTTCAATCGGGTTCAAGTCCGGGCTCTGGCTGGGCCACTCAAGGACATTCAGAGACTTGTCCCGAAGCCACTCCTGCGTTGTCTTGGCTGTGTGCTTAGTGTCGTTGTCCTGTTGGAAGGTGAACCTTCGCCCCAGTCTGAGGTCCTGAGCGCTCTGGAGCAGGTTTTCTTCAAGGATCTCTCTGTACTTTGCTCCATTCATCTTTCTCTCGATCCTGACTAGTCTCAAAGTCCCTGCCGCTGAAAAATATCCCCACAGCATGATGCTGCCACCACCTTGCTTCACTGTAGGGATGGTGGCAGGTTTCCTCCAGACATGACGCTTGGCATTCAGGCCAAAGAGTTCAATCTTCGTTTCATCAGACCAGAGAATCTTGTTTCCCATGGTCTGAGAGTCCTTTAGGTGCCTTTTGGCAAACTCCAAGCGGGCTGTCATGTGCCTTTTACTGAGGAGTGGCTTCCGTCTGGCCACTCTACCATAAAGCACTGGTTTGGTTGAGTGCTGCAGAGATGGTTGTCCTTCTGGAAGGTTCTCCCATCTCCACAGAGGAACTTTGGAGCTCTGTCAGAGTGACCATTGGGTTCTTGGTCACCTCCCTGACCAAGGCCCTTCTCCCCCGATTGCTCTAGGAAGAGTCTTGGTGGTTCCAAACTTCTTCCATTTAATAATGATGGAGGCCACTGTATTCTTGGGGACCTTCAATGCTGCAGACATTTTTTGGTACCCTTCCCCAGATCTGTGCCTCGATACAATCTTGTCTCGGAGCTCTACGGACAATTCCTTCGACCTCATGGCTTGGTTTTTGCTCTGACATTCACTGTCAACTGTGGGACCTTATATAGACAGTTGTGTGCCTTTCCAAATCATGTCTAATCAATTGAATTTACCACAGGTAGACTCCAATCAAGTTGTAGAAACATCAAGGATGATCAATGGAAACAGGATGCACCTGAGCTCAATTTCTAGTCTCAAAGCAAAGGGTCTGAATACATATGTAAATAAGGTATTTCTGTTTTTATTTTTAGTAAATTTGCTAAAATGTCTAAAAACCTGTTTTCGCTTTGTCAGTATGGGGTATTGTGTGTAGATTGATGAGGATTTTTTATTTTTATTTAATCCCTTTTAGAATAAGGCTTTAACAAAATGTGTAAAAAGGGAAGATGTCTGAATACTTTCCGAATGCACTGCACGTGTGGTACCCCAAACTGTGACATATATTATTGTAATAGAGTATGCCTATTAATGTGACAATTTCTTCCTTTTCTCTCTTTTTCACAGTCCCATAGAATCCTGTCAGAATTTCTACAAAGATTTCACGTTACAGATCGACATGTTCTTCAATGTCTTCTTTCTCCTCTACTTTGGGCTGCGGGTATGTACTAAAGCCCTTATTAACGCAGACAGACACACACACAAACACACACACACACAGACACACACAGAGACACAGACACACCCACACACCTCTAAAGGCGGGAGATCTATTGTCATAATATTGACTTGGTGTTCTCCCAAAGCCAGCGTTCCATTGAAGAAAAAGCCTGCCTGAAACCCTCAATTAATAAATAAAGTCCTAAGCTGCTTACGGCAGTCACGACTCCACATGAATCACAACACTGACTAACATCTATTCACAAACAACATGCTGTATGTCAGGGGATGATGCCGGCAAACTGATCGAGGTTGGCCGTAGCCTGGTCGTTATGTTTTATAGAACTGAATTGTTCTAGTGGCTTGTGGCAACTTTAGTTCACCATGTTAGATTCCAAAGTACTCTTCAGATACAGTATATTAAAATTAAAATCAATTTATTATGTTGCTATATCGACAAGGTTAAAAATTAAACATGGCCTCCCGAGTGGCGCAGCGGTCTAAGGCATCGCAGTGCTAGATGCGTCACTACAGACCCAGGATCGATCCCAGGCTGAGTCGCAGCCGGCCGCGACTGGGAGACCCATGAGGCAGCGCACAATTGGCCCAGCGTCATCCGGGTTAGGGGAGGGTTTGGCCGGCCGGGATGTCCTTGTCCCATCGCGCTCTAGCGAATCCTTGTGGCGGACGGGTGCATGCACGCTGACTTCGGTCGCCAGCTGTACGTTGTTTCCTCTGACACATTGGTGCGGCTGGCTTCCGGGTTAAGCGAGCAGTGTGTCAAGAAGCAGTGCGGCTTGGCAGGGTCGTGTTTCGGAGGACGCATGGCTCTCGACCTTCGCCTCTCCCGAGTCCGTACGGGAGTTGCAGCGATGGGACAAGACTGTAACTATCAATTGGATATCACAAAATTGGGGAGAAAAAAGGGGTAAAAAGTACCAAAAAAATGTAATAAAGCATATGAACTATGCATCAACTCTATATAATAAGAGGATTAGCTAGATTGACACTTTTTCATTGTCGTGATCTTTATAAATTGAAAATAGCGCATTAAATGCTCATGATAACTGTTATAATGCATTATAATGGCATCGTAAGTCATTGTACCTACAGGGTGCTGTGAGCTGAGGCGAGAAATAGAAGCAAGAATTCATGTTGGTAACAAATTTAACCTGCAGCATGGACTTTAAGGAAAGTTTTACCGACATTAATTGTTACTTCTGTCTCCCCTCAGTTCATAGCAAACAAAGATAAGTCTTATAATACATTATAACTGCATCAATTAGGGTTGTCACAATACCAGTATCGCGTTACTATGAAGTAAGCGAGGAAAGAAAACATGAAGCAGTTTTTATTGAAGAGTCCTAATGTTGGAAAAAACACCCAGAGTCACATTTAACATAAAGTAGGTTTTTAAAGGACCATAGAGTGTAGTCTTCTTTGTGTTTTCCAGGCTTTAAGTGAAGCGTTACCATTCTATTTCTTCTTCAGTTCATAGCAGCCAATGATAAACTGTGGTTCTGGCTGGAGGTCAACTCAGTGGTGGACTTCTTCACTGTTCCTCCTGTCTTCGTATCGGTCTACTTGAATAGGAGCTGGCTGGGTAAGAATGTACCTTTTTCACTCTCCCTCTCTCTCCATTTCTCTCCATCTCTCTACCATGACTCAGTGACTTACAGCAGTGTGAGAGAGGTCTTTCTGTGGTGAAATATTGTTCCTGGAATACCTGATGTCATGACACCTCTAAATTGACATCTATTGGACCTTCTCTGTGCAGCGTCCTCCACATTTAACAATAGGTGCAGCCTGGGAAACATACAATGGGCTGGATTGTATCATGGCTTACTTTTCTCAGTAGGCTATGCAGCAGTAGCGTGGCGATGCTATTGTTAGCGTTAACTAGCTGTAGGATGATGAAAAAGGTTGAAATGGGGGTCTGTTCTGATTATGACAGGCTGGATTGAATAATTAGCCATTCTCTGCACTGCCACTAATTAAAACTGTAGTCTGATGTAAAAACAGGCAGAGACCAGCCAACAGTGAACGTTCTTATAACATCAGGGAAGGTTACAATAGAGTACCAATTTGATTATTCAGAATCATTTGTAGAAAAAAGTAAGAAGTTGCCATTTTAACATTCTGAGAACGTCCCTACTAACGTTCTTGGAATGCAGAGGTAACCAGATTGTTTACTGGGAGGTAGCTCTCATCTGCAGTGAATACTGAATCCAACTCTCTGGGACTAACCGGTCCCTTATTTCTGGAGGTATTTGAAAAGGGAACTGGGAGGGAAGCCATTGTTTTGAGATGGCCTAGATTTCCCTCTACTCACCATGAATATGCATTCATAAATTATGTATTTATTTATCTATCATCTATTCATACTGGGGAAGCCAGTGAGATTAAAAAATCCCTTTTCAAGGGAGGATGTGTCAGATAGCACAGAAGAATACACCCTCGAAAAGCCCACTCGCGTCACACTGTGTTTGTTTTTGCATAGAGGCGGACTGATGCGTTCTGTGCGTCAGACAGTGTATTTTAGGGTCACCTGGTTTTAAACGGTCACACACACCACGTGTGAAATAGAATGTGTTTGCACTAGCGTACATTACATGTGTGTTTATTGCCGTGTGGTTGCGTGTTTTAAGTGTGTGTTACTGTTACATGTCTCGGACTGAGACGTGGTCAGCAGATAATAGACCTGAATTAACAGGGTGGAATGAGGAGACGGAGAAACGTTAGTAGTGTTCAGTATTAGGCATACTCCAAGATGTATTCAAATACTTTTATTTTCTTCATCTTATTTTCTTTTGTCAAAATCAATTATATATTACAACTGCTTTGTAGTATTAAGTCTTTTCACATTCCATTTTGTGTATCAAAAATAAAGGTCTCAAGTTCAAAAAGCTATCCCCATACATCTACACATTCAAACACTTTCACCTTTTACCTCTCGTTATAGTCAAATTAATATTGCATAGAATTTGAGCCTATTCAATCAGTAGTATTTAGCATCTAGCAACAAAATCTATTTGGCATGTAAAACCTTCAAATTGTACCATAAGAAGCTACATTACATTATATAGAGTTCACTGTACTAGCAGTGTCAATTTCCATAAAGCTACAAATGACTGGAGGCCTGTGCTAAACAATGTTACAACAATTACATTCTAAACCATCAACACGTGCGCTAACAAGAGCTGAAACCCAATAGCCTCGAGCTAGCTAGTGCTTAGCAAAGCTAAATTCGGTTAGCATAAAGCTAGTAAACTGTTCAATGCTATTTTCTTACAAATAAAAACGTTCAACACATTTTATAGACACATCGCAAATTTACATATATTACCTGAAGTAAACTGAGCCTTTGTTCATAGGAAATAAAACAAAAAGGTGCTAAAAACATTGCTGAAAAAAAGTACAAAAAGTTCAGACTCAATCTTATTCCCTTTTCTTACATATAAACCATTAGCAACCTAGCAAACCTCCATTAATTATAATGTGGAAAATACCAACTCAGTTAAAGCTCCCTTCAATTGCCTTCAAACAACACCAAACTCATGTAGTTAACCATGTTATCTCAATATTTCATGAGTCATATTGCACTTTTGCACATTACATACCTGAATTAACAGGGTGGAATGATGAGACGGAGAAACGTTAGTAGTGTTCAGTATTGGGCATACTCCAAGATTGAAGAAGCAACATCCAATTACTTTCAATGCAAATACAGTACCTGGGAGGCCTAGAAAATTATACAAGGGATGGCTCCATAAAATAACAAACGAAATAAAACCATACATATTTGTGTACGTCACATTATGTAGCAACAGATATTACTGTCCCAGCGATCCATTGACTGGGTCCACACTACAATACACTGTGCAATAATAGCTGTGTGTGTGTGATTGGCCTAAACTGTGCTATAGTGCCATAACACACAGGTCAAACTCTCCATAATCAACTGGTTGATATCACATGGGCTACTATTAGCTGGGGACAGGGTATTAGGCAGGGTACTGCACCCACATAGCTATCTTAAGATTAATGCACTAACTGTAAGTCGCTCTGGATAAGAGCATCTGCTAAATGACTAAAATGTAAATGTATTAGGCCAGGGTATTATTAGGATGAGCTGGTACTGGACACAAATCAGAGGTTTGCAGGAAATAAGAAAGGTATCAAATTATAGCAACATGACAATGATTGACAACAGGACAGAATCCAATTACTGTATAGATAGAAAGTCTAATGATGGATCTGATACTATAGAGGTGTTATCAGGTAGATGTTACAACAGACTCTAGATCCAACATGCATGAATAATCTGTCCAGTGGTTGGTGACTGAGTGACATGTCTAATGTCCTCACATGTCCCCACGTCGATCTCTATTGAGTTGAGATCCAGTGGGAAGGGAAGTTGACAGAATTGTAATGGCTTCACTGATAATCAGTAGAGATAATCAGTGATTTGTCTTTGTCTTGATGGACATCAATACTATTTCCATCTCACTAATTCTGTTTTGTCTCCTGTCGTCTGTTTGAGAGGAGAACTATGATGATGTTAACACAGTTTTCAGTTTTACAGTCCCTGTGGACTCATTCAGTTTGCTCTCTCTGTGTGACTAAAAGCTATGTCACACACATACACACACACACGCACACACATAAATCACACACTACCAGGTGATAGTTAGGTCATAGTTATTACAGTACATCACATTTCATTCTCACAGAACTGCCTGAGAAACTTCCACTGGTTTTCTTTAACAAGAGATAATCACTGGGCTCCATTACTGAAAAGAAAATGAAGAGGTTCTGCCCCTGGCCTGCACTGCAGTAGCTCTGCTCTATTCTACGTTTTACATTTACATTTTAGTCATTTAGCAGACGCTATTATCCAGAGCGACTTACAGTAGTGACTGCATAAATGTTGATTCTTTTTCGCACTGATCCCCCGTTGGAATCAAACCCACAACCCTGGCGTTGCAAGCACCATGCTCTACCAACTAAGCCACACGGGACAATTCTCCACCAGAGGACTATCCTACTCTATGTATTTCTCATTTCCCAGTAATGTTCTTTCCCCTTTTGCAATTTGGCCATTAATTAAGAGGGTAGAGAAACGTGCAGCTAATGTAAAAGGACACGCAGCATTCCTCCCTGGAAATAAGAATTCATCTTCTTAAATTACTTGAAGTGGGTGTCCCTCCCTTGAGAGAGAGGGCCATAGCCAGGCTAGCGGTGTTGGATTAGCTTTAGTGGTGGCTGGTGGCACTTTAAATGGGGAGGACTGACTCATAGTAATGGCTGGAATGGAATTAATGGAATGGTCTAAAACACATCCATTCATTATTTGTGAGCCGTCCTCCCCTCACCAGCCTCCTCTGATTAGCGCCTGATTAGCTTGCTGTTAGCCCCAGAGCCCCAACCCTCTCACCCCTCACCATTTAAGTAATTTCAGTCCTGCTAGGGCTTCACTGTAGAAAGAACAGAGCTGGCGGAGGATGTTAAGGCAGCTTTGAAATTATACAGGGTAGTGTAGGGTCCTGTGGAAAATATAGGAGTAATTATATAGACCTTATAATAAGATGTCAGGGTAAAAAAATACATGCAAAATGCCCTTATAGAAGAAGGTATAAGCAGTATTGTAAAAGCTCAACCCCGCTTTAAAAATTAAAGCCATATTACATAATATCCCATATTACTTTCACACACGACTACTGGAGCCTTTGTCCCATCAGTGTCTCGCCAAATGACATATCCACATCACCACTGCCCTCTGCTGGTGATGTTAGTGTACTGTCTGTGTTGATCTCTGAAGCCTTGTGCTCTGCTCTGGTACTCAGAAGCTTACAGACTAGTACAGTATCTGTGTGTACATTCCCCTTAGTCCTCTAGTGTGTGTGTGTGTGTGTGGGGGGGGGGGGGGCTATAATCCTTACTGGCTGGACACAGGGTATTATCCGTGTTGTAACATGGTCATCCCTAGGCTGCTGATTGATAAAAGGTTCCAGTGTGTGTCTCTACTGCCAGTCACGTGACAGAGGGGAGTGGGCTTGGCAGTGCACATACACACAGATTTGGATTATGTTACATGCAGTGTTGTTGCATGTGTAGCAGATACAGGCTATTTAGCATATGCTAGTAGCCATCATGCAGTGACGTCACCTGCCCTAAGACCTACAGTGTTGCACTTGCCCAACAAGGACCAATGGTCTTGGTAGGGAAATGGTTAGCACGTTAGCTTCGGGAATACTTAGTGTTGTTGTTGACATGAGTTCGGATTCCAGGTGGCTCCTCCAACTACCCAGAGCGATTTGATCACTCCTGTCCTCTTTCTGTACCTGTTCAGTAGTACAAATTGCTCTATTGCTCTGAGCTGATGTCAATACAAACCTCCATTCTGCTTTATCCCAGTGTGCTGTAGCTACTGTCCATTCATCTGATATCTGCCAGTGACAGCACGTAAATACATGTTATTGCTTCACCTCTCGCTCTAAATCCCTGGATGTCTTCAGGCACTTTTAAAAACGCCTCACCTCTGAACACACAGCACCTTATTGGTGGGCGAAAGTCCACATGACTCTCCGTAGGTACAACAGAGAGGCCAAAACTAAATCTGTTTGGGCTGTTCAGATTATTAACACAAATGACAATGCAGGGATAGAGCCTCAACTGTATCACAGTTTATATCAGACCAGGATACAGTTTGTACTAGACAGGTACATAGTCTTGGTGTCTGTCTACCTGACTGTCACTCAGTCTGTCAGGTGTTCTCTTAAGCATGCATAGCACTTTATTCTGGATCTTTTGTCAGGTGTTCTATGCACACGATTCTGGTGGAAACTGACCTTTTGGAACCTCGGCGAGGTTATTTACCGGCGCTAGTGTTGTACCTTGTCGTAGCTTTGGGGGTGTTTTGTTTTATCTCTTTTTCATTCTACCTGGAAAAACTAAACTTGTCTATCTTCTGAAGAAGAACAATAATCTTTTTGAATCCATTGCCTTCTTCAAGAACCTCTTCTTCGTCTCTTCCTTTGAGACACTCTTGAACACACAGCGTTGGACCTTAGAACTGAAGAATAGGACCGTAGGACCTTATAACTGAAGAACTACAGCTTGGTCCCACTCTCCAGAAAAACAAGGACCCTAAAGAGAAACTGCCTGACGCACTACAATCGATAACTAAGTATCTGTGTTCGGTAGCAATGATCCCTACTAAGCTCCTGATGTACCGGGGTCCACGCGGTGGTGCCCCTCACTCCGACGCCCGTGGAGACGCGTTCAGGCGTAGGAAATCGTGTGGAGAGTTGTTTCAGAAAGGGTACAGGGTGAGGTTGGGGCCTCATGGGATGGCTATGGAGAAGGAGAGGCAGAAGGGACCATATCTTGGTCTCTGGACCTCTCTGAGCTTTCTCTGCAAATGGGGTAAGAATAGAGATCTAGTGCCATAGTTACTCTGTGGGGTAAGAATGGTAGAATATGGGGTCTGGGTCATGTTCAAACAGTCTGTCTCGTCCAGTATACGCTTCCTTTCCAAATGGGGTGAGAATAGAGATCCATGGGGCCATAGTCAAACTGTGGTCCTGTCTGTGATTCCTACTTGTATAAACTATGTTTAAACAATCTGACTTGTCCTGTCTGCACTTCCTCTTAAAATGGGATAAGAATGGTAGAACATGGGATCTGGGCCATGTTCAAACAATCTATCTGGTTCTCTCCAAATGCGGTAAGGACCAAGGTCTGGGAAGGGTATGGAATCACTCATTGTGGTTATGATTCTTATTCTTTACTCTGCTCCTGCAGTGTGCTTCCAATGGCTTTGTTTGTTGGGGGGGATAAAATTGTGTTTCTAGCATCTGGGTTGTGGGTTTGATTCCCGCATGGCCTGTGTATACAAATATTTGTGGTACTGTAGCAGTTATGTGTGATGAGGCTTGCAGTATGATGTGTTGTATGGTCTTGCTGCACGATAGTTCCAAGCACATTTCTCACTGTACGCAGGTGAGAACTATTTTGTTTACAGATGTCTCCACCAGTGGAGGCTGGTGGGAGGAGTTATAGGAGGACAGGCTCATTGTAATGGCTGGAATGGAATAAATGGAACGGTATCAAACATATGGAAACCACATGCTTGACTCAGTTCCATTGATTCCAGTCCAGCCATTAGAATGAGCCTGTCTTCCTATAGCTCCTCCCACCAGCCTCCACTGGTCTCCACCATGAATGAAACTATGAACAGATCCCCAAAAATACAAAGAGATTTGACAAGTAAATGTTTAAAAGTGAATCTCATCTTCATCGTCCTGCCCTGTTAACCTCAATCACTACTAGTGTAAGTTATTCCATCCAGAATGAATAGAAATACACATTGATATGCATGATACACACACACACACACACACACACACGGTGGATCAGAGCAGGGGATATATTGGTGTTATTGGCAGGTGTTGCATTGTTTCTCTAATCCCTGGGTGAGCTCATTTTGGAATCAGACACATGTAGGACACACAGTTTAAAGTACATGACACTACTGTATTAACCTTTATTTCTCTCTCTCTCTCTCTCTCTCTCTCTCTCTCTCTCTCTCTCTCTCAGGTTTAAGATTCCTGAGAGCCTTGAGATTGATACAGTTCTCAGAAATTTTACAGTTTTTGAATATCTTAAAAACAAGGTAAGTATAGGGCTTTCATTGGACTACCGTCACCACTCCAGCACGGTAGCACAACAACAACTATCTACAGAATCCATCTGACATAGAAGCTCGGGTCAGGTTTGATCTCTCTCTAGACGCTGCGGTAACACTTTATTTTACAGTCCTGTTCCAGACTTATACTAAGACATTTAAACTTATGTGGTAACAACTCTTCAAAGCATGCATTGAGCATTTATAGTAGCTCTCTGATACAAATGTTATATAGTAGCTCCCTGAGACAAATGCTACAATAGTAGCTCCCTGATACAAATGTTACAATTGTAGCTCCCTGATACAAATGTTACAATAGTAGCTCCCTGATACAAATGTTACAATAGTAGCTCCCGTGGTGCTTGTTCCAATGAATCTCACTCATGTCATCTGAAATTGTTATGTAATAACTATGTATTTTAACTTCCATTTTCCCATGTAGTGGCTGAGTAAATAGCAGGACTGTACAGTAAAGTGTCACTGAGGTTGTCTCTTGATGACTGTTTGGCCCAGCGTGCCTCTCCTGTCCTTTCTGGCCTCTTAACACTGTAAACACAGAGACGTTGAGTAATGTACAGTAATCCTCTCTTACTGTGGTTTAGCCCTCATGTATGTGAGGGAGAGATAGAGAGGGAGGGAGAGAGAGAGAGATGGAGGGAAAGGACGAGAGAGAGAGAGAGAAAGGGAAAGAGAAAGTGTATGATAAATGTAGACCAATCCTGAACTAAAGCATGACACGTTCCCTATTACACCAGGGCAAGAACAGACACTACAGTAGCTGTTGACTATATGTAGGAAACACAACACAAGATGATGGTTAGAGTGCTGGCAACAGCATTCCACAAAAGCTGTCATGACATAATGTACGTTCTTAGCAGTTCAATAGAGTAATCCCTTTCAGCTTAATGAATTTTGTTTGTTTTTATTGCATTTTTGTTTTTGACCTGATCCTATCCCCTTGAGCCCCACAGTCCCATCATTTCCTGGCTTAGCGAAAGAGAAAATAATAGAACATTTTGTTTTTATCATTTTTTATTTGCATCTTACATTTTATTTAGCATCTTACTGGCATACCATGCCAGACATAAAGACAGAACTTGATGTAATGATAAAATAATGACAGCGAGTACATGTACAGGACAGTACGGTACTTTACAACCTAAGCCAGGTGGTTTCTAGCCTCACCATCTCAGACCCAATAGATGAGCCTCTCCCATTACATTATTCTCTTTCTGTCACCTGGTCTGGATCTCTTTGAGAGATTTTTATGGTTCTTATTCTACCCAGCAATTCCATCAAGCTGGTGAACCTGTGTTCCATCTTCATAAGCACATGGCTAACAGCTGCCGGATTCATACATTTGGTAAGTGGCCGGGCGGGGGGGTTGTGCTACGGGGGAGTAAGGGAGGTGAGAACTCCTAACGCTTGGTCCGAAAACAACCTCTAGCCCCTCCCTTCCCCCTGGATGTGTGGCAGATCTGAAGTGCTGAAGGGTCCCTGACCAACCCCTACCCCCTACCCCCCAGGGACTCCTGTAAGTCCGAAACGATCGGATAGGTAAGCAATACGGAACAAAATATATACAGTTGTGGGCACTAAAACATTTTTTGTTTTTTTTTACCCTGCACTGCGGTACAGGTTTTTTGTGACAAACTATCGCTGGGATACCCTAGAGCGCCGTGTTGCACACCCATTGCGGCAATAGTTCTGTCAGTACCAAAATACAACATGTTCAGTGCCCGCAACTGTACAAAAATTCCCAGCCTTTCTGAAGGCAAGGTGAAGCAGAAAATTACCATATTGCTTAAACCTATCCGATCAGATCAGATCCACAGCAGGGCCTAGGGGGTTGCGGCCAGGGCTTGATTTGGGAATCAGCATGTTAGTTAAAAAGGCTAGGTAGGCGCCGTCTTTGTATAGCCCCCACCTACCCAGTTCAGATGTGCTGCCACCCGAGGGGAGGGGGCTAGGGATTGCCTTCGGACCGGCCAATAGAGGGTGTTTCCATGTGATGATGAAGAGTTAGGGGCGCTTTAATCAATCAGTAGAACTACAGATCAATGTCTGTCCTTTTTATCAGTGAAATGACAGGTCAATCAATCAACAATGTCTGTCCTTTTTTCAGTTTTTCTCTTATTTCTTACACACAGCTGGCTCAAGTTGTCAGTACATTTATGTCAATGGCTCAACCAACAGTACAATAACACACCAACTAATAAGGCATTAGAACATGCAGGAGGATACCTCTAACCTCCTGACACTAGATGGCAGCATCAGCTTAATATTAAGGTTCCAGAAATGCTGTTTTGTCTGATCAGAGTGAAAGCACGTCAGTTGAGCAGGGCCAGATTCAATCAAACTTGTGTTGAGAAGGTTATATGCAGGGCCTTTGTTTGCAAACTGCTGCCCGAAGTGTCAGAACCATGTCGTGTTCAGTTCAGTTCACTTGTTTCCGAACTGGAGGCACTAACCAGTGGAGGAGGTACTTAGTAGTGTTACAGCATCCTCAACCACGCCGGAAATGCATTAGTCCACGGGAAGACATGTTTGTTGGCTACTGTGTAAACTCTGCAATGCTGGCTTGATTGACTCTTAAGACCATGTTGATGGTAAGACAAACCTAGAGAACCTGCATGCATAGAATATATAGAAGCTGCTTCAGAGGTTTTGATCAAAATCCTTCCAATGTTTTTTGTTAAGACTGACATTCTACCCTGTTCAAATCTCCTTCCCGCTCCTGTTTTTAGGTGGAAAACTCAGGGGATCCTTGGGAAAACTTCCAAAATTCCCAGTCACTTTCCTATTGGGAATGTGTCTACTTGCTCATGGTCACTATGTCAACAGTGGGCTACGGGGATGTCTATGCAAAAACCACCTTAGGACGCCTGTTCATGGTCTTCTTCATCCTCGGGGGTTTGGTAAAACAACATTTTTTCTCTCCCCTACTCCCCCCTTTGCCCCGCTCCCCCCCCCAGCCTCAACCCACCTGTCCCCATTTTCACACTATATAGAACTGTTAAACCAGACAGCAAAATGAGTAAATGATACGTTAGTCTTTCAATGTCTTACTCAATATTATTATCTGGAAAGTATTTTGCAATGTAGCTTTATGATAGTTTAGCAACGTTTACATAGCACTGTTAAGCTTACCTATTTAGATATGTACAGTATACTTACCTGCTTACTATTGATGCTATTTGTCTGTTAGTATTATTGCAGTGATGCCTCCTGCAGTAGCCTACTGTATACAGTGCCTTCGGAAAGTATTCAGACCCCTTGACTTTTTCCACATTTTGTTAGGTTAGAGCCGTATTCTAAAATTGATGATAATATTTTTTTCCCTCATCAATCTACACACAATACCCCATAATGACAAAGCAAAAACAGGTTTTTAGAAATGTTTGCTAATTTATTAAAAACAAAAAACAGATTACATTTACATAAGTATTCAGACCCTTTACTCAGTACTTTGTTGAAGCACCTTTGGCAGAGATTACAGCCTCGAGTCTTCTTGGGTATGACGCTACAAGCTTGGCACACCTGTTATTTGGGGAGTTTCTCCCATTCTCCTCTGCAGATCCTCTCAAGCTCTTTCAGGTTGGATGGGGAGCATTGCTGCACAGCTATTTTCTGGTCTTTCCAGCGATGTTCTATCAGATTCAAGTCCTGGCTCTGGCTGGGCCACTCAAGGACATTCAGAGACTTGTCCTGAAGCCAGTCCTGTGTTTTCTTGACTGTGTGCTTAGGGTCGTTGTCCTGTTGGAAGGTTAACCTTCGCCCCCAGTCTGAGGTCCTGAGCGCTTTGGAGCAGGTTTTCATCAAGGATCTCTCTGTACTTTGCTCCGTTCATCTTTCCATCGATCCTTACTAGTCTTCCAGTCCCTGCCGCTGAAAAACACCCACACAGCATGATGCTGCCACCACCGTGCTTTACCGTAGGGATGGTGCCAGGTTTTCGCTTTGCCATTATGGGGTATTGTGTGTAGATTACTGGGGATTTTTATTTATTTAATCAATTTTAGAATAAAGCTGTAACGTAACAAAATGTGGAAAAAGTCAAGGGGTCTGAATACTTTCCGAAGGCACTGCATGTGTACTTGACTGTAGTTTCTCCTCTTGCCCCCCTCCCTGTAGCTTGTGGGTTGTATTTGTCTGAAGAGTAGAGTTCTAAGATAATTTGCTACCTGCAGTCTGATAATGCTGTTGTTGCTGTTCTTCTTAAAGCAGTCTGTGGTTTCAAGACTACCCCCTTCCTCTCGTGTCCCTCCCCACTATTCCAACAAACACAGTGGCAGGAAGACCAGGCCTAGGCCAGCCTGAGTGTTACCATAGTGACCGCAGCTCTTTACACCCTGACATTTAACCCCAGTCAGAACAGCACTCCCTAGAGGAAAAGGGGCTCACTGCAGCTAAACAGATTTACATTAGTTTGGACTGTTAGCCTTTAACTCGATCCATCTCATATGATGGGATAGAAGATGACCCCCAGCTGTTTGGGAGTGTGCCGTTTGGTCGTCATAGCGATGTGAAGAAAGAAAGAAAGAAAGAAAGAAAGAAAGAAAGAAAGAAAGAAAGAAAGAAAGAAAAAGAAAGTGTTACTCTGCCTGGAGGCTGTTTAGGTTTAGCAGCAGTAGTTCTGTTTCCTATCAGGAGACTCCATTGTGGTGATGCTGTAAACCCAGATCAAACTCAAAGCAGCTCTCACATCAACCTCACATCGTAACACATTATTTCCCCTGGATTTGGGTTTTGTGAGTATATTGGCTTAGAAAAAGGTTAATGGATAAAACAGTAACGAAATTGCTCAATAGTTCATGGATAGCTGAACAGCTCAGTTGGTAGAGTGTAGCTCAGTTGGTAGAGCATGGCGCTTGCAATGCCAGGGTTGTGGGTTCGATTCCCACGGGGGACCAGTATGAAAATGTATGCCCTCACTACTGTAAGTCGCTCTGGATAAGAGCGTTGACTAAAATGTACACGTAAAAACTGTTAGCAAAAAGCTCAACAGATAGTAGATGTCTAAACGGTTAGCAAACAGCTCAACAGTTAGTGGATAGCTAAACGGTTAGCAAACAGCTCAATCGTTAGTGGATAGCTAAACGGTTAGCAAACAGCTCAACAGTTAGTGGATAGCTAAACGGTTAGCAAACAGCTCAACAGTTAGTGGATAGCTAAACGGTTAGCAAACAGCTCAACAGTTAGTGGATAGCTAAACGGTTAGCAAACAGCTCAACAGTTAGTGGATAGCTAAACGGTTAGCAAACAGCTCAACAGTTAGTGGATAGCTAAACATTAAGCAACAGCTCGACAGTTTGTGAATAGCTATACGGTTAGTTAATGGCTCAAAATGGTTACAAAATAGCTCAATAGGTAATGGATGGCTGAACAGTTAGCACATAGCTCAACAGATGGTCAAATGGTTAGCAAACAGCTCAATAGTTAGTGGATAGCTATAAGGTTAGCAAACTTCTCAAAGGTTGGTGGATAGCTAACTCAACAGGTAGTGGGTAGTTAAATGGCTAGCAACAATCTAGACAGTTCGCTAAACGGTTTACAAACAACACTTTGTGAATAACTAAATGGTTAGCAAACAACTCAACAGTTAGTGGGTAGATAAATGGCTAGCAAAATGCTCAGCAGCTAAAGAGTTATCAAAAATAGCTAAACAGTGCTAGCGGGATATTGTTATTGACATAGGCAGTAAAGAGAGAAGTACCTCCGGACAGGACAGGAGGCTGCAACTTTGCAAAATGCATCCAGCTCATTCCCACTGCCCTCCAAATGAGTCTTAATGTGTTTTGCAGCTGTGGACCATCAGGCCGGCCTGCTCAAATCAACCTGCCACATCATTGGTGTTTGTTGGACAAAACATGGCACATAGGTTTTTTTCCCTCTTCTCTTTGCTACTTCCAGATGTTTTAGACCCTCTCACAGATCGACCGTTGTTGGACGGCTGTGGCGATATTTACGCTTTAGATTTTTTCTTCCCGAAACCCATGACCCTTAAAAACTGGGGTTTTCTTAATTAAAACATTTTCTTCCAATTTATACCCCCAAATTCTTTAAAAACAACTTTGATTGGGCAACGCATTTCTCTATCTCTTAGTTTGTTCTCTTCTTTAAAGTGTCAGTTTTAAGTGAGAACTACGAGAGAAACATTTGGACACAATCATCCCCCAGTTTTTCAGCATTTGCACATTTATTTGATATCTTAAGAAAAAAAATTATCCCCCCCCCGCCAGAAATCTGTTTGGATTCAAGGGCCCGCTAGCCGACTCCCCCTCCACCTCCTCTATGGCGCAGTCTCTTTTTTAGTCTCTTCTTCTGTCTCCCATCTTCTCCTTAGGCCATGTTTGCCAGCTACGTCCCTGAAATCATAGAGTTAATAGGAAACCGCAAGAAATATGGTGGTTCCTATAGTGCGGTTAATGGGAGAAAGTAAGTATTTTCCGGAAGGTTCTGCTGTCTTTCCTTGTACGCGGTAGAACCCTCTCTGCATGCCCTTTTCTTTTTTCTGTTTCATGCATGTAGGCCATGTTTGCTCGCTACGTGCCAGAAATTGCTGCTCTCATCCTTAATCGGAAGAAATACGGAGGGAGTTATAACTCAACACGAGGCAGAAAGTAAGTCCAAATCCAGACAAGGTGTGGTTGTGTGACTCAAGTGCGCCCCCCTCAGGTTAAGAGTGGTATGGGGGTTGATTCACCAAGTTACTATTACTTTAGTCACACTGCGTGACTGGAGACCTTGGCCATAAGGACACACATGTCCATGTCCCTTTACTCTCTCTATTTCTCTCTCTATGTCTCTCTCTAGTTCTCTCTCTCTCCCTGTCTTTCTTCTCTCGCTCGCTCTCTCGCTCTCTCTCTCGCTTGCTCTCTCGCTCTCTCTCTCGCTTGCTTTCTCTCTCTCGCTCTCTCTCTTGCTGTCTCTCTTGCTGTCTCTCTTGCTGTCTCTCTTGCTGTCTCTCTCGCTCTCTTGCTGTCTCTCTTTCTCTCTCTCTTTCTCACTCTGTCCCTCACTCAGTGATTACCTGAAGTCCATCGTTGTGCTTTTGTTTTTTATTTTTTACTTTGATACATCCTATGTGCTGCATTTTAATTTCATTTGAAAACTAGAGCTTTCATGACTACATTATAGACATATGCTATTAATATGTGATGATTTATTTCTCATTTTGTATGTACGGTACTGTTATGTGTTGTCCTACTTATTTATTCCGAAACCATCCAATGACATTCCTCCTTCAATTGTGCTCTCACTATAAGGACGAATCAGGGTCATGATGATACATAATTGTAAAATGAATAGTCATGAAACCCCTACTATCAGCTCTAAAAAGAAAATAGAAAAATACAATAATCCTCAACTGCATTATTATTGGTGGTCTTTTAGTAGCATCATCAATCTCAATGACCTTGCAGGATATGATTTCATTTCTTGTTTTCATTTTGCTTGAGTAACTTCGCATAAGACATGCTATTTTTATTTATTTTTTCATTTATCTGCATGTTCTCTGTGACCTGAGCTCTGCTCTGTTGGGTTTTTCACGCTTCATGGTTCCCATGACAAACCTGACAAAAAGCTCAGCTTCCTGTCTTGTCACTGCCAGCCCCATCGTATCATCACTGTGTGACATGACTCTTATTAACCGCTCACTCGCATCATCTCTGCTCGACATGACTCTGGCCCTGATCTTCAGTCAGCTCCCACACCCTGAATGCTGGATGCCTCGCTGTCATTGGAGGCGCTCGATTGCTCTTGGCTTGCTTTGCCCGCTTGGTTCTTTGGTGTTCCGTCGTTTGGTTTGTGTGGCCGTAGTTGTGTGGGCCAGAGGTTGTGGTGTTGTGTGCGGATGTGTGTGTGTGTGTGTGGACGTTCAGAACACATATTGTTGTGTTGTGTGTGTATGTACAGTGTGTGTGGCTGAATCCCTGGTTTTGTGGCTCAAACTTTACTGGCTCAACAGCACAGCACACAGACTAACACAGACTCTTAGTTAGACCCAGACTAACCCCACTGCTCCTAATAGTTTAACTCAGCAGAATAAAGAGACTTCCTGCATCTCTCCCTCTCGCGCTCTCTCACTCTCTCTCACTCTCTCTCTCTCTCTCTCTCTCTCACTCACCGTCTTTATATGTTCTACCTTACTATTTTACTTCTGTCTCTTTGGTCTTTCTTTCTCTCCCTCTTTCTCTTCATTCTCTTTATCCTACTCTCCCTCATTCTCTCCTTTATCCCCCTTCCCCTTCCCCTCTCGCTCTCTCAACCCCCTTCCCCTCTCTCTCTCTCAACACCCTTCCCCTCTCTCTCAACCCCTTTCTCTCTCTCTCTCTCTCTCTCTCTCTCTCTCTCTCTCGCAACCCCCTTCCTCTCTCTCTCAACCCCCTTCCCCTCGCTCTCTCTCAACCCCCTTCCCCCCTCTCTCTCTCAACCCCCTTCCCCTCTCTCTCTCTCTCTCTCTCTCAACCCCCTTCCCCTCTCTCACTCTCTCTCTCAACCCCCTTCCCCTCTCTCTCTCACTCAACCCTTCATCTCTCGCTCTCAACCCCCTTCCCCCCCCCCTCTCTCTCTCTCTCTCTCTCTCTCTCTCAACCCCCTTCCTCTCCCTCTCTCTCAACCCCCTTCCTCTCCCTCTCTCTCTCTCTCAACCCCCTTCCTCTCCCTCTCTCTCTCTCTCAACCCCCTTCCCCTCTCTCTCAACACCCTTCCCCTCTCTCTCAACCCCCTTCCTCTCTCTCTCTCTCTCTCGCAACCCCCTTCCTCTCTCTCTCTCAACCCCCTTCCCCTCGCTCACTCTCTCAACCCCCTTCCCCTTCCCCTCTCTCTCTCTCAACCCCCTTCCCCTCGCTCTCTCTCAACCCCCTTCCCCTCTCTCTCTCTCAACCCCCTTCCCCTCTCTCTCTCAACCCTCTTCCCCTCTCTCACTCTCTCTCTCAACCCCCTTCCCCTCTCTCTCTCACTCAACCCTTCATCTCTCTCGCTCTCAACCCCCTTCCCCTCTCTCTCTCTCTCTCTCTCAACCCCCTTCCTCTCCCTCTCTCTCTCTCTCTCAACCCCCGTCCTCTCTCTCTCTCTCTCAACCCCCTTCCTCTCCCTCTCTCTCTCTCTCTCTCTCAACCCCCGTCCCCTCTCTCTCTCTCTCAACCCCCTTCCCCTCTCTCTCGCTCAACCCCCTTCCCATCTCTCTCTCTCTCAACCCCCTTCCCATCTCTCTCTCTCAACCCCCTTCCCATCTCTCTCTCTCAACCCCCTTCCCCTCTCTCTCTCTCTCTCTCTCTCTCTCTCTCTCTCCCAACCCCCTTCCCCTCTCTCTCTCTCTCTCTCTCAACCCCTTTCATCTCTCTCAACCCCCTTCCCCGTCAGTGAGACAAGATTAATGAGATGTTATGTTTGGCTTGCGCCCTGCGTCTCCATTCACTGACAGGGTGTTGAGAGAAGGGTTTGTCAAAACTGCCGACTCCCCCTCTCGCCACCTTTCCCTCTCCCTCACTCCCCCTTTCACACACTCTCCCACTTTCCCTCTTTACCTCTCCATCGCTGTCTTTCTCCCCCTCCTCCTTTCTCCTTTTCTCTTTCCTTTTCTTTTTTCTATACTTCATACATACATGTGTTAGTAATCGGGCCCCCAGTTCAGCCAGTCTAGCACAGAGGCTCAGACTGGCAACAGGATCTGTGCATTATTATGTTATATACTCTATGTATGGGTTCATACTTTATATGTACAGATCAAGACACATATACAAACACATTTGTCATAATGGTTTATTGTTTCCTTGTGGAGAGTACACTTTTTGGGCAAGGAAAAAGCTAAACAAGTTAAGTTCACGAAACTGAGGATTAGGAATATATCCAACTTCCAGTTAATATTACACATCATTAAGTGGTTTATCTTAATGGCACGTGCGCGCGCGCACACACACACACACACACACACACACACACACACACACACACACACACACACACCAGTCAGCGTAGTGACAGATCTCACATCGCCTACACTGATGTCATCAAGACGAGCGTTCTGTTGGCTCTCGACTCACTGCACTCACGGCCCTGTGGTTCTTATTAGGGCTCTGTGGTTTCCATTAGCCCCCACTGAAACAGAGGGAATGGCATGGAAACTGGCCTAAACCCTGGCTGAACCCTGCAGTACTCTGAATGTGTTAGTTCTCTGTGTGCCTGTGATGGCTTGCAGCCTGAGGTGTGGAGACCTGGAGACTCTCATCCCAGTCACACATATTATATAATATGTACAGTACGCATTAGGGAATTTAATACACATGTATTAACATAAATAAATATCATAATTGATGTGATACTGAACATGAATAACCTACATGAGTAATTTTACAGTATGAATAAGATCTCCAGTATTCAGGTTAGATAGCGTCCAAATATATCTTCCTCATTTCTGTGGCAAAATGTATTTTTTATGCTACACCGTGTTTCATTAGTTACAGAGATATAGGTCACTGTTGAATGAAAAACACAAGAAATCTGGTGTTTTGTTGCCTTTCCTTCTGCATCCTATAGTGTCAGCCTAAGGATCAGAGCGATATCAATGGTGTGGCCTCTGTTGCTGGTGTTTGAGCTGTCTGTTTGCTGTGGTGAAGTATTTAATGTGTTCCTGATTATATGATTTGTTAGGTTGATATCCTGCATGGTCTGTAATACATGTTCTCAGAATTCCCTCGTGCATTTAATGTGATGCTGTGCAACTCTATTGTGGCACTTGGTATTTGTGTGTAATATTTTGTCATATGTTCTGTGCCACTGTGATTGTACACACAACTTGAGTTTTTTTAGTTTGATATTTCATTGAGAAGTCCAGGGTCGAATAAGCTTAAAGGAAGTTATATTTTTTGCAAACCAATGAATAGATGTTGAATCATGTATCCTTACTACTCCTTATATGTAGCCAAATACCTTCCTTGGCTTGGATACTGTGCTGTTGTCTATAATGCTAGCCCTAGCGCACCAATAGGCAAAATGATCAGTAGTCTGTCCATCCTGCAATGAAGTCAACTGAAGCGTATATACTCCCAACAATTGTTCCGCTTTAAAAATCTGTCAAGCTCCACTGATAACTAATCTATACATGGAGACGAGATGTCTGAGATGAACTGTGTGTGTGCGTGCGTGTGTGTGAGTGCATCCGTGCCTGTCTTAACACGGAGCCACAATAAAGCCAGTTACTACACTGCACAAATCCCATATACTCAGCCTCTGAAGATGACTTCTGGACATGGAGTAGGAAAACATGACTGATGTTTTTGTCTCCCTGAATGGGACACATCATCTTCTGCCAACAGCTGCTGGCTTCTCACTGAGACCTCTGCTCATAATCTGATCTCATCAGAGAGCTCACAGCCTCATGCCATCACTGGATAGCTAGTCCAGAGCCCAGATCTGTGAAGATCATTATGTTCAATGGCTACCAGGCCTGTGTTGTCACCATGTCTACCAGGTGTCCACCAGATCATGTCTGCTTCAGCCTGCCTCAGTCTGCTTCAGTCCACTTAAGTATGCATCAGTCTGCTTTAGACCTCTTCAATGTGTTTCAATGCCACTTTGGACACACTGATCTGGACTGGAACAGTCAAGTCTTTCATATACAACAGGAGTTAATGTATCATCCAATGGTCTCATCATCTCCCAGTATGAGAACATGGGTTTGGATCAGTGTTTGTTTCTGTTAAAACAGATTGAGCTTGATGAGTTAAGTCTTGTATAGTGATCAGGCCAGACCACAGTTCTTCAGTGAGTCAGTAACCCAATGCACAGACAGTCTAACTCTACCAAGCGCATACAGGGCAGAGCTGCAGAAGCAAATTGTCATCTGGCACATCTCTCAAATAGAGCCATTGTCATTACATAGATTGTCTTACAGGTCTTTTTAGGACAATTCGGGTAGCTCGCCTGTCTCTGTGCCCAATGTAATCCCCTTGATGACGAGCATGTTTGGGTTTCTCTTTATTTGAGGTTTGACGTCGAACATTGGCTCGACAATGTTGAGTTAGTTTGGCCTACCGCAATACAAATGAGACCGTTGGTAAAGCTGAATGGTTAAAACTGTCTTTAATCCTAGTTTGATTATGTAGTGTATCAACATAATACTTTAGCAATGGAGGCATTGGGAAACCCACCCGAGCCGCTTGCGGAAATCTTTGCTTTGTGCTGGAGAACAGAACAAATAAATACGTATTTTGAGTCACCTGAACAAGCTTGATATGTTACAGAGACTAGGAGCTGCATCTGTGTTCAAACTGACTCAAATCTACTCCAGTATGAGTGAAGCTCCTATGTGAGTATTACTGTGAAACCCTCTATCTGAGAGCCTCTGTCTCTGGAGTGGATCATCACACTGGAGCCCAGAGTGGAACCATGGGACAAACAAGGTCACCACCCCAGTCATGACCCCAGCCCCAGTCCGATCTATCCCCTATCTGTCTAAATCCATCTTTCTCCTGAAGTCAGCAGTGCTCTCTGTCTGACATAGAACTCAACTATCCTGCCATCCACACGTCAACCAGCCTCATGTTCTGTTTAGAGTTCTTGTCAGCCGCAGACCAAGAAATCACTTTACAAGGCTTTTAGTAATGCCTTGTATGAAAGCGTGCGCCTATTGCTGTACATGTCTCTGTCAACATGTATTCGGCTCTCAGAGGGTGGTTTGGCGTAAGGGAACGGTTTCCTTATTGAGAACGGATGACAATCAAAACCAGGAAGTGTACTTTAGGATTATATTTTAGGTCTCCTTAAAGTGGTTCAAAGTTCAGGGTTTGGTTGCACACGTCATGTCGGATTTTTTCATACAAGGAGGGGGAAACTACGCTTTTCACTCTTATGGGGATTTGTTTTCTTTTACTGAAAAACAACAACACTAAAAGTCATGTCTAGTTTTCAAAATACATTTTTCTGACATAAATAGTTTTTATTGGGAATTAGAGTTGTGAGAGTGCTTTGGTATGACGTGAGTGTTCTTTTCGAGGCATTCGTGTTGGTTGTGATTTATGTTGCCTTGCTCAAGTTGATTTCTCCCCCCCCTTCTCCAGGCACATTGTGGTCTGTGGTCATATAACGCTCGAAAGTGTCTCCAACTTCCTCAAAGACTTCCTACACAAGGACAGGGATGATGTCAATGTAGAAATAGTTTTTCTCCATAAGTAAGTACATGTTTCGCTCCCTAGCTTTAAACCATTACACAGCATAGTTAAACATGAAATAATATAAACAAAAAGCATAGGAAATTGTCATTTTCTCTGTTCTTTCTCTCATAATCTCCCCCCCCCCTTTTTTTATGTGGGGTCTAATGTATTTCTGTAGTATGCATAAAATACTTACACTATTTATACAAAAGTATGTGGACACCCCTTCAAATTAGTAGATTCGGCTATTTCAGCCACACCCGTTGCTGACAGGTGTATAAAATCGAGCACACAGCCATGCAATCTCCATAGACAAGCATTGGCAGTAGAATGGCCTGTACTGAAGAGCTCAGTGACTTTCAACGTGGCACCGTCATAGGATGCCACCTTTCCAACAAGTCAGTTTGTCAAATTTCTGCCCTGCTAGAGCTGCCCCGGTCAACTGTAAGTGCTGTTATTGTGAAGTGGAAACGTCTAGGAACAACAACGGTTCAGCTGCGAAGTGGTAGGCCACACAAGCTCACAGAACGGGACTGCTGAAGCGCGTAGCGCGGAACAATCGTCTGTCCTCGGTTGCAACACTCACTACCGAGTTCCAAACTGCCTCTTGAAGCAAAGTCAGCACAATAACTGTTCGTCGGGAGCTTCATGAAATGGGTTTCCATGTCCAAGCAGCCAAGATCACCATGTGCAATGCCAAGCGTCGGTTGGAGTGGTGTAAAGCTCGCCGCAAGTGGAAACTCGTTCTCTGGAGTGATGAATCACTCTTCACCATCTGGCAGTCCGATGGACGAATCTGGGTTTGGCGGCTGCCAGGAGAACGCTACCTGCACGAATGCATAGTGCCAACTGTAAAGTTTGGTGGAGGAGGAATAATTGTCTGGGGCTGTTTTTCATGGTTCGGGCTAGGCCGTTTGTTCCAGTGAAGGGAAATCTTAATGCTACAGCATACAATGACATTCTAGACGATTCTGTGCTTCCAACTTTGTGGCAACAGTTTGGGGAAGGCCCTTTCCTGTTTGCATGACAATGCCCCCGTGCACAAAGCGAGGTCAATACAGAAATGGTTTGTCGAGATTGGTGTGGAAGAACTTGACTGGCCTACACAGAGCCCTGACCTCAACCCCATTGAACACCTTTGGGATGAATTGGAACGCAGACTGCGAGCCAGGCCTAATCGCCCAACATCAGTGCCTGACCTCACTAATGCTCTTGTGGCTGAACGGAAGCAAGTCCCCGCACCAATGTTCCAACATCCAGTGGAAGGCCTTCCCAGAACAGTGGAGGCTGTTATAGCAGCAAAGGGGGGACCAACTCCATATTAATGCCCATGATTTTGGAATGAGATGTTCGACGAGCAGGTGTCCACATACTTTTGATCATGTAGTGTATGTCTTTTTTTATGGGATCCAACCCTTTGATTGAGTACAGTACAGAGCACACTGCTTGTGAGTCACTTGGAAAGAGTTTCTGCTTCATTAGTAAAACTTCAAATCCCAACGTGTGTTTGTCCTTGCTCCCTCTCCCTCTCCCTCTCCCTCTCCCTCTCTCTCTCTCACTATCACACTCTCTCTCACTCTCCCTCTCTCTCTCTCTCCCTCTCTGCTCCTTTAGTATTTCCCCTAATCTTGAGCTGGAAGCCTTGTTCAAACGCCACTTTACCCAAGTGGAGTTCTACCAGGGATCTGTTCTCAACCCTCACGATCTGGCCCGAGTGAAGGTACTGTACTAGCAAGTACTGCTGTTATACATCATATTACACCATACTGTAGATACAGGGTGAAAGGCTGTGCGTGAAAAAGACGATAAGAAAATACAAAAAAGGCTCCTTATGCCACCTTGTAAGAGTGACAACGTTTCAATCCAAGTTGGACCTTTGCTTTGACCTGACAAAGATCAATCTTGGGTTGAAACGTTGTAATATTTGAAGGTGAGAGGGTTTCTGCTGTGTATTCTCTAACTGTAACTCTTCATCGTTCCCTGAATAGATTGAGTCAGCAGACGCCTGTCTGATCCTGGCTAATAAATACTGTCCAGATCCCGATGCTGAAGATGCCTCCAACATCATGAGGTAATGATGATGATGGTGACGACGATAAATCATCTGGGGAAAGGACTGTTTACAGTATGTGTTCAATTTTCTTTTTGAATTTGTAGGGTCATCTCTATCAAGAACTATTCCCCCAAGATACGAATTATCACTCAAATGTTACAGTACCATAACAAGGTAGGGTCAGCACGTCACTCCTACGCTTCCTGCAATAATAAACATAATGATAACTATGGTTCAAACACATCTTTGGAGAGGGGAGAGTGTGTAATGTGTGTGTGTGTGTGTGTGTGTGTGTGTGTGTGTAGGCTCACCTGCTCAATATTCCTAGCTGGAACTGGAAGGAAGGTGATGATGCTATCTGTCTAGCAGAGCTGAAGGCTGGCTTCATAGCTCAGAGCTGTCTGGCCCAGGGCCTCTCCACCATGCTGGCCAATCTCTTCTCCATGAGGTCTTTCATCGAGGTAACGTTGATACAACATTAACACAACCTTTTCACAATGATCTCTTTCATCAACCTAACCGTGATACGATATCGGTAAGGTAACATTAACACAAATTAGTTGACGCAATGTCAGTATGGTAACATTAACACAACCTTTTCACAATGTCTGTCATCGAGATAACGTTGACACAATGACAGTAAGGTAACATTAAGGCCTAGATTCAATCTGGTCCGCAGAAGATCCGTGTTATAGCGTGATTGACATTCAAGGGTAATTTCCGTTTGAGCCAACATACAGTATGCAGTGTTTACCGTGAATGCGGTCTCCGCAAACGCGTAAACGTTGCCTTTAAAAGGTGTATAGCCGAAAAGGGTTGGTCAGATTTAATCTAGACCTAACTCCACATTTTCACAATGAGGTCTGTCATAGAGGTAAAGTTGACACAATAACAGTAAGGTAACATAAACACAACTCTTTCACAATGATCTCTTTCATTTAGGTAACGTTTACAAAATGTCAGTAAGGTAACATCAACACAACCTATTCACAATGTTGTTTTACTTTGGTATTTACTGTAGTATTACAGGATAGATACTGTAAGTGATTCCATGGGAGGACTGAGCTCAGGTCTGCTGAGTGAGACGTCTCTGAGGGAGTGTTTTCATTCAGAATCATAATGGTCTTTCAGTCAATCTGGTTTATCATATGGAATCTGTTGGATCTTTGGCACTCAGCATTGAAGAGGTGCTCCTCTATTTGAAAGAGCTGGTCTTCTTGTCATAAAGATGATGGAGGAGTTTATAATGAGTGGGCTGACAAGTGCTGGATGGAGAAGAAACATCTGCTGGCCATATTTCCTTTATGAAAACATAGACTAAGAGATATAGAAAATATGGACTATCGACACTAAACCATAACCGGTGATATAAGCTGTGAATGAAAAGGCATTGCCCTCGTTAAAGAGGGATTTAAAACGTTGGGCTTTCATCATCTACTATATGACAGCTGAAAAGCTTTCAGGAAACTCATCCCTTATCGTCTATGGCAGCTCAGTGGATATGATGTAGCCTGCATGAACATCTGACAAAGAAGGGAGGAATCACTTCACATGAGAGGAAGAAATGAAGACATACAGTATCATTATTACCATTATTTGTTGAGTTGTGAAGCGATACAGCCCTAGTCAGTCAGAACTCATGCTAGGCCAAGCCTAGTGAAACAACTTGGACACGATATACTGTCACCAAGTCAGCACGTCCTTGCTTCACTCAGTCTGTAATTTTTCAACAAAAACAGTCAACTAAAACGCTATATTCAAACCATACCATCTCTGTTTTAATAGCAGGATGAATACACATGGAACACTATACATTATTACAATCGTTGGCAACAGAAAGTCGATGTCAAAATGATTGACCGAAGAACATGAAATGATTATAAAACTATAATAAATGCTAATATGATCTATTTTGAATGGCACCATTGTGCGGTTGAGAGAGGACAGGTGTAATTAAAATAGTTCTGTAATAGAGGTGGCCTCTTCTGTCAGCATGCCTCAGAGAGACCTCCATAAACATATGAATCTAAAGGCTATAATGCTATAAACGGAATGCTTATAGTGCATGGTGGGTTTTACTTGACGACAGATTATTGTGAGGCCTCTTAACGAGGTGAAGAGTGATGTGTCCGACAGCTGTTCTCAGCACAACTCTTACTAGGTAATTACAGAGAATATGTTCCAAATGGCAGCCTATTCCCTATTTAGTGCATTACTTTTGACCAGGACCCATAGCGCTATATAGGGAATAGGGTGCCATTTGGTAAACACACATGGAGAAATAGGTCAGTTCTGACACATTCAGCTGCAGATGTCTGTAATGAGCATGTGTGTGAATGGGAGAGGAGGGATGTCTGGTCAGATCTGGATGAAGTTCATCAGGCCTTGTTTTGTTACCAGGGCGATAATAGGCCGTCGTCATTGCAATTTGTCGTCACGGGTGATTGAAACAGGAAGAGAACCAGAAAGTTAGTGAGAGGTGCTAACGAGAGACCAAAGAATACACATGCACACACACACAATAGAATGGATGCAATCTCCGCAGGACCCCCTCGATTAGTGTTCCCCTAAAGATGGCTGACCAATTGCTTTCCCCCCAAACAGGCGAGGCATGTGAGTGTGTTAGTTATAGAGGAAGTGTGTTCTGAGTCCCATATTAAATCCTGTATAGCTGTCAGGATGGGGTGGAGTTATGATGGAGAAGAGACATGGAGACAGTTTCATAATATGTCTGAGGAGCTGCAGTCTGCAGTTCATCAAAGTGTCTTCTCCATCACTGAGAGACTGCTAATGATGGGCTTATAAAGGGCTTGTAAGGGGTTTATAACGGCTTATAACTGTGCTAAAGTTACTACTATACACATTTCCATCTGTATACATATTTATATATGTATTTATATGTGTCTTTACGTATTTATATATGTATTTATATGTATCTTTACGTATTTATATATGTATTTATATGTATCTTTACGTATTTATATATGTATGTTGTGCTTGTTGCTTCTCAGATTGAAGAGGATACGTGGCAGAAGTACTATTTAGAAGGGGTAGCTAATGAGATGTACACAGAGTATCTGTCCAGTGCCTTTGTGGGGCTCTCCTTCCCAGCAGTCTGTGAGTAAGTATGACACTCCACAGTGATCTAGTCCTTGGGCCGGTATGGATAACTCTCTCTGCTCTGTTTTACTGCTACTGTATAACTGCTGTTCGGTCCCTGGTACTGCTACAACTGCTGAAGAGTAGATGGTAGATAGAGGAGGTCAATGACATTAATACTAAATGATTATAATATAAAAGAAAAGGAACATTTTAATTTGAAACTATTGGTCATGTTGAAATAGTAGCTACCGTACATAATGTAGAACCGTGATGAGGCATAGCATTCCCTTACAATTCTCTGTGTTTGTCTGTCTGTGTCAGGCTGTGCTACGTGAAGCTGAAGCTGTTGCTTATCGCCATCGAGAACAAGTCGGAACTGGGAGAGAGCAGGTTTGTGTCTCTGTGTTTCTGTCTGTTTCTCTCTGTCTGTTTCTCTCTGTCTGTTTCTCTCTGTCTGTTTCTCTCTGTGTTGTACAGGACTACAAGGCTGCTCTTGTTCTGTAAATCACTGCTGGACTTCTCTGTCTGTAACATCCCAGAACATTTTCAAATCCTAGGATGTCTTTCAAGATTTATCTGTAAATAGTTGTCTCTGTGTTGAACCATGATAACCATTAATGCCATATGGTACTATTAACTTGCTAACTATTAACATGAAGTACTATATTTCACTTACCATAAATTGCTAAATCCCACCCACCCCAACGCCAACAGCAGTGTGAACCGGTTTTGTACAAATAATGCATTTATAGTAGAGTTGTTTTAGTTGAGTTTTTAGTATATTATGAAATCACTATAGAAGAAGTAATGTCTAACTAACTTGTTATTATGATATATTTTGAACAACATTTATTTTAAAACTTTTGCTCAGCCTTTTTGTTGTGTGCTTGCACCTGGACATGGGATCCTGAGGCATTTTCTTTGCTCATGCCAGGCTTTTTTCCATGACATAGTGCCACCATTCTCAGTGCCATCTGAACTGCATATCTCTCTGATAGTAGAAGTAAATTATTTCATAGATGCAATATGTGTAATAAGATCAGCTCTTAAGATCAAATAAGTACCTCCTAGTTTACTAAGTGATATGAAGGTCTTAAACTTTTTCTCAGAGTGCTACAGCAAGCACTTTCATTTTCCCATCAGAAGGTAGACGGACAGCAAATTGAGACATAATTGAAAATTGAGACACATTCATAATATGATTTTTCATCTCTCCTTTTATGTTAATAACAACTGTTTGATTTTAGGTTGTTTTCTTGTTGTTTGCAGAAGCCGAAAGCGGTATGCCCTCTTCCTTATATTTCCCTCCAAAGTTCAACCCTATCTCCACCACTTTAGAGCTTCTGACTGGGTTTTGTTTCCTAAGGATACTTTTCCAAACCCTATATCAAAATGAGCCAATTTCTCACTATATCTTTGATTGTGTTCCTTGTGCCTAATGCACTAACTTCTTTGCAGGCAGAGAGAGAATAGTTGAATTTGACTCGTTTGTAACTCTTGTTGATTTGTCTGATGTTGTCGATGTGCCCAGGCTAACACCATCTCCTCCATTTTTACCTCCTGTTTTGAGTTTCTTTCTGTCTCTCGTTGTCAGTCGTTCTGCTTAATTTCTCTCTCACTTCAGTTCTTTTTCAGTGTCTTCAGTCAGTCGTAACTGTGTGTGAACGTTGCCAAACTGATTATTATTTTCTTCCCAGTGTTTCTTTATTTTTGTGCTATGCTCATTATCAAACAGTACTTCACATTTTTATAGTTTTGATAGTGTCATCTCACATATCAGTCAAGAGACAGATTGTTGATGTCTGAACCCCAGAAGGGTTTATTGATGGATAAGGCTATTGTTGCACATTTCTGTAATATTATGGAATCGATGGTTTGATTATATGTCATTGCAGTTTGACACAAACACATGTTTTATAGATTTTTACGATACCAACAGCATTTGTTATGCCATGTCATATCTTATTCAAGGCATGGGATCATTAACTTTGGATAAATTAACATTTATCCAATGGAGTTGTTTAATTTTAGGCCACGTTTTCCATGGGTGCTGCAAATCATCTTCATACTTGCATTTCATCCCTTTCTTACTGTTTTATCATGTGTGTGGATACTGTTTGCTTTGTGTGCGTGTGCGTGTGCGTGCGTGTGCGTAAGCTTGTGTGTGTGTGTGTGTGTGTGTGTGTGTGTGTGTGTGTGTGTGTGTGTGTCAGTCACCATGTTCCCCCATACCTGTGAGTCTCTGAGTAGATGTTATCAAGTGAGGTCACTTCCTGTCAGTTTGGTGTTTAAGAAAACAATCCAACTGCACAGAAGTTACTGCAACAGTCTGCATCTACGTACCTGTCTCTTTATCTGTACTGCAGTGGCTATGCCTGGTCTGTTTTACAAGTGTCCTACTCACACTGTTTGGTAACTGCATGTAATAACACTCTATCATATGGGATGTGTGATGCTTGCCTTGTTGCTCCCAATATGAGGTTTTGATACATTGTGGGCCTCTATGCATAATTGGAGAAAATTACATTTTGTTATGTTTCTTTGTTATTAGATCTAAAATGTGTAAACTATGTGAAATCTCAGATTTGGGCAGCAATGTGTTTTTTGTAGTGGCTTTGTTAGTTTATTTTGTATTTTCCCGAAACAGCATGTCAATTGTGATTCCTTTTTTCTACTCTGGGGCCATTCAATCTTATATAAAGCTCAATAGTGCAACTTTAAACTTAAGTTTAGCAAAATATCATGTTGTTTTGTTTTACTGTTGCTATTGATTACAGCTTTATAATTGATCCAATCGCCCCCTTATTGTTTAAGTATGTTGTTTGTAGAGCCCAGAGGAAAGATTTTTTATCATTTGCGAATTAGTCTGTAGTTTTCAGCTGCTCTCAGCTATTTTCTGAGCCTGCATGCACTTTTACACAGTATAATGTTGGTATAGACAAGTGTTCTCAAATCTGTCCAAACAGTTTAGTACCAAAAACTAAAAACTTTTGTAAAGTATAAAGGCCGTACATTGAATGACAGTGAAGAAATAGTAAATTAAATAATTGGCAAAATAAAGTATTAATAAATTGAAGAGTTGGTAAAGTAAAATAAAGTATTAGTAAATTAAAGAGTTGGTAAATTATTAGTAAATTAAAGAGTTGGTAAAATAAAGTATTAGTAAATTAAAGAGTTGGTAAATTATTAGTAAATTAAAGAGTTGGTAAAATAAAGTATTAGTAAATTAAAGAGTTGGTAAAGTAAAATAAAGTATTAGTAAATAATAGGGCGGCAGGTAGCTTAGTGGTTAAGAGCGTTGTGCCAGTAACCGAAAGGTCGCTGGTTCTAATCCCCGAGCCAACTAGGTGAAGTGAACTATTGTCAAAGTATAGTATTCATAAAAGAAAAAGTAAAATATTTGTAAAGTATTATTAAAGTAAGTTAGTAAAGTATTCCTAAAGTAAAATATTATTCGTTTCCCTTTCGTCTGGGCTCAGAGGCCAGGGGTGTCGTCCCCTGACAGTCGGTCTGTGTGTTCCGTTTGTTAGTCTCTGTCTGCACTCCCATCATTGATGATTCCTACCCACAGGCAACCATTAATGAACTGGGCGTATATGCGTGTGTCGTCCACTCTCGTCTCAGTCTAATTCAGGGGGAATGATACAGCCAGTCCATACAGGCACCCTACACACACAAACACCATCCAAATCTACAATATCTTCTTTACTGTAGACATATGTTTGAGGATACAGTTTTAGGGTCTGTGAGGTTAGGGGTTACAGGGCTAGGGGTTAGAGTGAATTTGAATATGAATGTTACTTATCCATTAGATAACATTACATGGCCATTTCCCCTCAGCTTCTTGGTTATTAATTCATTCTTCCTGATAAATCAACATGGACATTGATAATGTAAATAAAAAAATGCATATCATATCACATTTCCTAGCTTAAATACCCTAAAGCAGCACTGTAGCAGTGCTATAACAATACTATAATACCCTAAAGCAGTACTGTAGCAGTACTATTTTTTATTTATCTTTTCCCTTTATTTAACTAGGGTAGTCAGTTAAGAACAAATTCTTATTTACAATGATGATCTACCCCGGCCAAACCCGGACGACGCTGTGCGCCGCCCTATGGGACTCCCAATCACGGCCGGATTGTGATACAGCCTGGAAGCGAACCAGGGTCTGTAGTGACGCAGTGCCTTAGACCGCTGAGCCACTCGGGAGCCCTATAACAACACTATAATACACTATATAACAACACTTAGCCTATAGCAGATGATTCCTATTCCTCTGTAGTGTTAGTCCAAGGGCTGTTCATTCCCTTGCCTTCCACTGTCCAGTACTAACCCAGGTAACAGTATCTAACTGTAGTGTAACATGCCCGTAACATCATTCTGATAGCTGATTGGCTCTGACTGCTGAGACTGAAACCACTCCATAAAACAATTTTAATTCTTTTTGCCCCCCCCCCCCACCCACCCACCCATCCTAACCCCGCCCCTACTCCCACTCCAAGCCAATCAGAACCATGGTGAAAAAGAAAAGAATTAAAATGTACAAACCAACTCATGCTGTTGCGCATTCTGTCCATATGTGTGAGTAGCTTCAGAGAAGGTGGCTAAACATGGAAACAAGGGAAGAAGCAAGGTGTTTTTCGACACAATAACACTTGAACAAATACCCACCTCCATACAGTGGCCTACAAGCTCACACTGATAGCATTTACAGTACTTCCATTCCATACCACTCTCCAAACAAAACAACTGGAGACTGCAGAAGCTCTGATTCCATTGACCAATCCGATCAGGCCGCTCTAGATGGCTGGCTGTAGTACTCTAGTTCCAGCTAGAGGGTTGATGATGTGTGTGTACCATTCCTCTTGATTAGCGCGTGAGTGTGACTCTAACGGCCGTAACAACGCCTACAGAGCGTGATGTCATCTATCTCTCCCATTACCCAGCATCCTCATCAACCCGGGGAACCACGTAAAGATGCAGGAAGGAACTCTGGGGTTCTTCATCGCCAGCGACGCCAAAGAAGTAAAGAGGTAATGGCAGAAAAACGCCACAGTCTCAGTTTAAAGCCTTGTCTGTGTTTTCATTCTCTTGGTGGCTAAAAAGGACAACATACAAAGCGATTAGACATTAAACTTCCATAAATATCATTGGTAAAAGCCAGCTCACATCTCAACCTGGTGGAATGGGTGAAACTCACTAGGTGTGAGTTGCAAACCGAGACAATAAATGTCTATGCTGCTGTTTCCCCCCAGAGCATTTTTCTACTGCAAAGCTTGTCACGATGACATCACAGACCCCAAACGGATCAAAAAATGTGGCTGCAAACGACGTGAGTACACCTAACTCGCCGTCCACAACCCCACCCCCCACCCCTCTCATGCCCCCCCGTCCCCTACCCCCACTGTCTCTGAAGTATGATTAGGATGTGCTATAATAAAGGTGTCATATCCCTCACTGTTTCTCATACAGTGTCTTGCAAAGGTATTCATCCCTCTTGGCATTTTTCCTATTTTGTTGCATTACAACCTGTAATTTAAATTGATTTTTATTTGGATTTCATGTAATAGACATACACAAAATTGGTGAAGTGAAATAAAAAAAATAACTTGTTTCAAAACATTCTAAAAAATTAATAACGTAAAGTGGTGCGTGCATATGTATTCACCCCCTTTGCTATGAAGCCCCTAAATAAGATCTGGTGCAACCAATTACCTTCAGAAGTCACATAATTAGTTAAATAAAGTCCACCTGTGTGCAATCTAAGTGTCACATGATCTGTCACATGATCTCAGTATATATACACCTGTTCTGAAAGGCCCCTGAGTCTGCAACACCACTAAGCAAGGGGCACCACCAAGCAAGCGGCACCATGAAGACCAAGTAGCTCTCCAAACAGGTCAGGGACAAAGTTGTGGAGAAGTACAGATCAGGGTTGGGTTATAAAAAAATATCAGAAACTTTGAACATCCCACGGAGCACCATTAAATCCATTATAAAAAAATTGAAAGAATATGGCACCACAACAAACCTGCCAAGAGAGGGCCGCCCACTAAAACTCACAGACCAGGCAAGGAGGGCATTAATCAGAGAGGCAACAAAGAGACCAAAGATAACCCTGTCCATAGGACCACTTTAATCCGTACACTCCACAGAGCTGGGCTTTACGGAAGAGTGGCCAGAAAAAAGCAAAAAAATAAATAAGCAAACACGTTTGGTGTTCGCCAAAAGGCATGTGGGAGACTCCCCAAACATATGGAAGAAGGTACTCTGGTCAGATGAGACTAAAATTGAGCTTTTTGGCCATCAAGGAAAACGCTATGTCTGGCGCAAACTCAACACCTCTCATCACCCCGAGAACACCATCCCCACAGTGAAGCATGGTGGTGGCAGCATCATGCTGTGGGGATGTTTTTCATCGGCAGGGACTGGGAAACTGGTCAGAATTGAAGGAATGATGGATGGCGCTAAATACAGGGAAATTCTTGAGGGAAACCTGTTTCAGTATTCCAGAGATTTGAGACTGGGACGGAGGTTCACCTTCCAGCAGGACAACAAAATAGGGAAAATGCCAAGGGGGGTGAATACTTTTGCATGCCACTGTAGGAATGTCCTTTTACAGTGATAACTGTTTGAAATGGAAATTGCTCCAGTGATCACCTTGAGTCCCATTTTAGTCAACTGTGATCACAACTGTCAAACCTTCATTGTGGTATGATCTGAAATCAATGTGTTATGATATTGTACAATTTGTTTGATTTATTCATTTTATTACTTTTTCCTTTGAATATGTAAACTTATCATGTCAATAATTTATCATAATGATGGAACTATCTAGAAGGGTGGACTGAAGTCTGGAGGAAGAAAAAGATAGAGAGAGAGAAAGAAAGCGAGAAGACCAGCAGAGAGCGAAAGAAAGAGTGGGAGTTCTACATCAGTATGCTAATGATCGAGTGTCAGGGAGAGGTAGAACGATGGGAGTAGCCGAGCAGAAGAGGAAGGCTGTCAGGTCGCCATAGTGACACTGTGACACAGGCAGAGGTAATGACCTCAGTCAGGTGGAAGAATACACGAGCCAATGGCTTTCCTATGCTCATGGGTCATGGGTTCAGACAACCAGACATCCTATTGGCCCAACCCTACCGAATCAGAGCACTTTATTGGTCCAAGTATTCCACCATTAACATCTGCCAGCAGTGGATGACTTGGAATATGACCCTTTTTCTCTGCTATTACTATTGATCAGACTGGGAATTAGAGAATGTGTACCAGGGTTGGATTCAATTCAATTTCAATTCAGTTACTTCAGGAAGTAAACTCATTGAGGAAAATAATATAAGTTGTATTTTCGGTTTACTTCCTGAATAGCCTGAATTGAAAGCATTAATTCAGAAGCAGGGCCTTATTACTACCTGACCTACATGGGCACTTGTCCCAACATCTTAGCATGTTAAATAATTTAACGTCCTGCAGTCTCTGTACATCTAGAAAGGTCAGCGACAGTTACAGCAAGCAGCCTACGCCCAAACACATGATCTCCACCGTCCTTTCCCTTTGTCTGTGTCATCTCAATCATTCAGACTATAGGCCTGGTAGTCTGTCAGGTAGAGAGAACCAGAGACCTGTATTGTCTGATTCACACTATATAGCCAAACTGAGACAAGGCAAGCCGGGCTATACTAAGCTGGCCTGGTTACACATCCACCACAGTTGCTGGAACCGTGCTGGAAAGGACAATGTGAAAATAATGTATCCGAGCCAGTACAGTTTTGGTTGGCCCTATAGTGTGATCATGCATTGGTCCACTAGATATACTATACCTGAAACAAGACAGTTCTATTCTACATTATTTTGGGTTTCTGTATCTCCATCTTATTACTGTTTTATTACCAATAGGAGGGCCCCATTTAGAGAGATGACAGTTCCATTACTAGAATGGAAGTTTGTCTTCTGTTTGTTCTGTTTTGTTTCTGTTGTTATTGTTTATTTTATCCATGTGTTTATGACCATTGACATTTTTTTGATGTTATTTCCTTCCCCTACTGCCGCCGGGAAACACAACTTCTTTATTTTAACCACTCTCTGGTAGTGATTTATTGTGAGTAAAAAAAACACGGGTTCCCTCCCATCCAGGGTGCAGTGCGAGTGTCTTTTCTCTTTCCCAGCCAATAGTATACTGTATTCTATGTTGCATGTTACCAGTGTAGCATCTGCATCCCTCTCCTCGCCTCTCATCTGTACACTGTCCTGCCTCAGACCAGACCTGAATACAGCAGAACCCAAACTCACACCAGCTTCTGATTGTTTAGTCTGTCTCCTCATAGGCCCATAGTCTAGCCCGCCCTCAGACTCATTTCAGATGACAGAGTGGAGTGTGATTTTATCATAGAAGTGGATGAACTCTGTTTGACTCACTTAATTTTTTTGTTTGTTGTTAAACTACACTGATCTGTATTAGAAACCCAATCCTAAGCCTTGTGTTATCAGCTCTCCTTAAGTCCTACTTACCTCCTCTCCCTAATATCACGCTCTGAGAAAGTAGAAAAATGGATGTGGTGACAATCTGAAATGTCAAACACACAGATTGATATAGGTAATGTTAGTCATGGATTTTGAGCCAAGACATTGGGGTGGGGAGGTAATAAAAAATTAAACTCCAACCATTTAGATTCAAATTCATTTTCTCACTGTCAGGGGCTATATTGCACGCTGCTGTATTTTCTGAAAAGAGGAAGTGTTCTTGTGGAAATGTCTTGAAATATTTCAGCTTAATGAGCAATGTTGCAAAACACAATCAAAACAATCTGGTCATACCCCCTTCACTGCTTCTAGCCCCCTCCCCACTCCCCAGTGCTCTGGTACTCTGCCCAGCTCCAGTCATACCACTACCCGGAGTTCATCAGTGCATTTAGAATTGAGATATCGTCACCCCCAGCCCCACTGCATTTCAATTCTACATAGTCGTCAGGCCCTTTTTTACTCACTGCCCTCAGAGCCCTGAGTGAAAGAAACAGCTTCAGTAGACAGTTATTTTACTATACTGCAGGTGCCAATGCTGTACTGCCATTTGGCCACTAGATGGCCATGTTGTGCCACAGTCCTGAATGTAGCTTATTGAAGGAAACTGACACTGAGGTCCTCAGAAACCTATTCAGCAAGAATATGATGAGCAACAGGGTGTGTTTCAGTCATAGACATAGAATTACTAGAACGGTTAAAAAAACGTAGACCACTGCAATTTGACTGGAACACTCATGGGTATACTCAATATGGCCGCCGGTCCACCATCACAGACCTATTGATTTGAATGGAGTTACTGTTCTAGTAATGGTAATATCTCTATGGTAGCAGTTAACTGTAGGTGTATCTTAACCTTTACAGTAGTTGTCATACAAATCTTAAAGGGAAAAGTTGTCTTACTTTAGTTTCATCATTGCATAGATTAACCCCTGGCTTTGTTTTATGCATACTGGTCTCATAGTATAGACAATTTTTTTTTTTTTTTTTTTTTTTTGACATAACATAGTAAATGTAAATCCTGGACACTTGAATTAGTATGATATGTTACATTTGGTATGGTCACATAAGACAAAAGGTTACTTAAGGCAAAAACGAAATGAGGGTTGTTGGTCGGTGTGGAAGGGTGGGCATATAATACGAACGTCTAGCAACCCAAAAGTTGCATGTTTTAGTCTCATCACGGACAACTTGATCATTTTAGCTAATTATCAACTTTGCAACTACTTAATACTTTTTACCTACATTGCATCTACTTAGCATGTTAGCTAACCCTTCCCCTAATAGTTTAACCTAACTCCTAACCTTAACCCTAACCTTAACCCCTAGCCTAGCTAACGTAGTGTTAGCTACCTAGCCACCTAGCTAACGTTAGCCACAACAAATTGGATTTCGTAACATCATACGTTTTGCAAATTCGTGACATATTGTACGAAATTCAATTCATTACATATCATACGAATTGCAATTCGTCACATATCATAAGAAATGGATGATGGACATCCTCAAATTAATAAATACCATATGAAATGTAACATATCATACTAATTGGAGTGCCCCTGATTTACTTTTAGTATGCTACATCTACCCCTGAGTCCAGGTTGGTTTTATGGTGTGCAATGTTTGGTTTGGTTGGTTGAAGATGTCTGAAAACAAAGTGAGTCTTTCGAAGGAAAACTGTTCTTTGTATTACGCATTCCGCTATTTCCATTTGTGCTTTGCAACATGGTACAATAACTGGAGAGTTTAAAAGCAGTTTTAATTTGGTTGTTTTCTATAAGTATCCATATTTTAATATAATATGAGTCTAACTTAGATTTACTATTCAAAGTCAAAATGGCTCATCGAGTTCTTGCTGAATAGGGTTGTCTTTCACTTAAGAGGATCAGTGTCCATTAGTTAGGTGTCCATTTTAGGACACTATCGATATTCAACACTGGCTTCATGATGACTTCGTCTTTGTACGTTTTGTCAGGTGGAATGTTGAATGTGACATATGAAAAAATACTTGATTTCTAGAACCACAATCAAAAGCAACAGCGTAGTTGTGTGTGTGTGTTAACAATCACCTTCCTTTGACAAAATGTACACAGACAGTCATGTTCATGTGGACTCTTGTGGTGAAGAATGTCCTAAAAGGGACACTGTAGTCCGTACTGTAGTAGATCAGGCTAACGGGTATGTGTGAAGTAATTTGAGTCAAACACATTGTCATGTTGTGTCGTGTTCTCCATCTCCCCCTCCCATGTCTCGCTAACCAACATTACAACTACATGTACTGTGTTCAACTGAATGCCCAGCCTAGAAAGAACTCAGAATAAAACTCATAGTTCAGCATGAAAACTAAGAAAGTAATATAGTTCAGCATGAAACGAAAGCCACACTTGCTCGTCTGTCATGCCTCCAAAACTGTTTATGCTCTGTAAACAGTTACCACACTCCACCCTCTGTAATTGCTGTGATCTCTTTATGCATGCTTATGAATGCTTATAAAGCACTTGTGCATGCTGTTTATAGGACACCTCGCTCCCCATTCTCTTTCTGGCCACAAACTGAAACATGCCACCTCGTTTGGGCTCCCAGCCACACATGTGGTTAAAACAGTAAAAGTAGACTTATAGTTCTCTACGGAGAGAGAGCGAGAGTTTCTGTGAGGGTGTTAGAGTGAGTTAGTGACTTGGCACCCTGGCATAGAGAGAATGGGAACCAGGGATTGTGGTCTGAACCAGAGTCACAGCAATCTAGAACCGCTGCTCTGAGGGGCTTTCACTACCTATTGCTACTTCTCCTGGGGTTAAGACCTTGACATTTATATTGTAAGCACACACACACGCACATACACGCGCACACACACACACACACACACACACACACTTCAAATGTTTTATATACAGATCTGCCATCTTAATTTGATCACTCTGTCGTCGCAGAGAATTTTCCTGTGCAGCAGGAAATGCAAATTGTAGTGTATTGAAGGTTTAAAAAGGCTTCTAAAGTTTGTAATTTCCACTTTTAAATTTCTGACTTGATTTGCCCTAATGAAAAAGGTATCAACCCCTACAGAAATGCCCATTAATTATCATTATAATTATAATCCACATAATAATTCACATTTCCTGTTTCTGCAAGATATTTTTTCCTGCTGTGAGAAGCAGGGTCAAATTAAGATAGTTAATCTGTACTCCATGTACATCCATAGTAACTTGCAAACACGTACACACCTCTCTCAAACCTCTCTGGGGGAGTGCTGGTTTAGTGAAACTCTTGTATTATAGTCTAGCATGGTATGGCCTGGCCAGTCTAGCCAGTAGAGTAGTGTGATGATGCCTTGACCAGGGCTGCTGCAGCTGCATGAAGGGATACAGGTACGTGATCCACACCTTTAGCCAGACAGATAGAGGATGTTATGATCTGTTCTGTTCTGAATCAAATAATATACATTACCAGTCAAAAGTTTGGACACACCTACTCATTCCAGGGTTTTTCTTTCTTTATTTATTTTTTAACAATTTTCTACATTGTAGAATCATAGTGAAGACAACAAAACTATGAAATAACACATATGCAATCATGTAGTAACCAAAAAGGTGTTACGCAAATCAAAATATATTTTATATTTGAGATTCTTCAAAGTAGCCATCCTTTGCCTTGATGACAGCTTTGCACACTCTTGGCATTCTCTCAACCAGCTTCATGAGGTAGTCCCCTGGAATGCATTTCAAGTAACGTGTGCCTTTTTTAAAGGTTAATTTGTGGAATTTTTTTATGCGTTTGAGCCAATCAGTTGTGTTGTGACAAGGTAGGGTTGGTATACAGAAGATAGCCCTATTTGGTAAAAGACCAAGTCCATATTATGGCAAGAACAGCTCAAATAAGCAAAGAGAAACGACAGTCCATCATTACTTTAAGACATGAAGGTCAGTCAATCCGGAAAAATTTCAAGAACTTTTAAAGTTTCTTCAAGTGCAGTCGTAAAAACCATCAAGCGCTATGATGAAACTGGCTCTCATGAGGACTACCACAGGAAAGGAAGACCCAGAGTTACCTCTGCTGCAGATGATAAGTTCATTAGAGTTAACTGCACCTCAGATTGCAGCCCAAATAAGTGCTTCACAGAGTTCAAGTAACAGACACATCTCAACATCAACTGTTCAGAGACTGTGTGAATCAGGCCTTCATTGTCGAATTGCTGCAAAGAAAGCACTACTAAAGGACACCAGTAAGAAAAAGAGACTTGCTTTTTCCAAGAAACACAAGCAATGGACATTAGACTGGTGGAAATCTGCCCTTTGGTCAGATGAGTCCAACCGCCGTGTCTTAGCATGTGTCCAACCAGATGAGTCCAACCGCCGTGTCCAACCGGATGATCTCCGCATGTTTGGTTCCCACCATGAAGCATGAAGGAGGAGGTGTGGGGGTGCTTTGCTGGTGACACTGTCTGTGATTTATTTAGAATTCAAGGCACACTTAACCAGCATGGCTACCACAGCATTCTACAGTGATAAGCCATCCCATCTGGTTTGCGCTTAGTGGGACTATCATTTTTGTTTTTCAACAGGACAATGACCCCACACACCTCCAGGCTGTGTAAGGGCTATTTAACCAAGAAGGAGAGGGATGGGAGTGCTGCATCAGATAACCTGGCCTCCACATTCACCCGACCTCAACCCAATTGAGATGGTTTGAGATGAGTTGGACTGCAGAGTGAAGGAAAAGCAGCCAACAAGTGCTCAACATATGTGGGAACTCCTTCAAGACTGTTGGAAAAGCATTCCAGGTGAAGCTGGTTGAGAGAATGCCAAGAGTGTGTAAAACTGTCATCAAGGCAAAGGGTGGTTACTTTGAAGAATCTCAAATATAAAATATATTTTGATTTGTTTAACACGTTTTTGGTTACTACATGATTCCATATGTGTTATTTCATAGTTTTGATGTCTTCACTATGATTCTACAATGTAGAAAATAGTAAAAATAAAGAAAAACCCTGGAATGAGTAGGTGTGTCCAAACCTTTGACTGGTACTGTATGTCTGTATGAGGTTTGCTGCTGAAGACATTGCCCATGCTACTCTCCTACCCCCGAATGAGTCCCCTTCCATCTACCCCTTCCCCCCTCTCCCCCACTGTCGTATTTGCCTTTATACCTGTTATGGCATTTTCAGCCTTAGGACACAGCTTGGCCCTTGAGCCTAAGACCATCTGGACTACAAGTTCAACAAGTTAAATTGGACTACAGCTTTCAAATTTTTCAAACTTTATTGATCAAAACAAGACTTTGGGAGAACATTGAAAAAAGTTTTATTTGGCCATGATAATATATTTCACACAATTCTTACTTCAAAGAACCAAAAGCAGTTTGGCACTCTAGCGATATACAGTGGGGTATGAAATTATTGACACCCTTGATAAATGACTGTATAAAATAAGTAATTAAAATACTGATCTATATTGTATGCAAAAAAAAAAGGGAAATTATATTATTTTATACTGATACAATTGCTCAGCGAAATAGATTTTGTTTAGCAAGTAATACTTTTTTTTCTCAAAAAGGTAGGGGTCAAAATTATTGACACTTCTGTTTTCGATACCTTTCAATACCTCACCTTACGAGGATAACAGCACTGAGCCTTTAAAAAAAAAATTGGTTGGAGAACACGTTTGGAAGGATCTTAGACCATTCCTCCCAGAGTCTTGATATACTTCATGTGCGCTTATGGACTGCCCTCTTCAATTCAAACCACAGGTTTTCAATGGGTTTCAAGTCTGGAGACTGAGATGGCGATTGCAAAATTTTGATTTTGTGGCCAATTAACCATTTTTGTGTGTGCTTGGGGTTATTGTCTTGTTGGAAAATCCACATGCGGCCAAGTTTCAGCCTCCTGGCAGAGGCAACCAGGTTTTTGCCTAAAATGTCCTGGTGCTGGGTAAAGTTCATGATGCCGTTGACCTTAACAAGGGCCCCAGGACCAGTGGAAGCAAAATCACCCCATAACATAAAGATCCACCACCATATTTTGCAGTAGGTATGGGGTTCTTTCTGCTTAAATCAAATCAATCAAATCAAATTTTATTCGTCACATGCTTCGTAAACAACAGGTGTGGGCTAACTGTGAAATGCTTACTTACAGGCCCTTCCCAACAATGCAGAGAGAAAGAAAATAGAGAAGTAATAGAAAAGTAAAACTCGTAATAATAAAAGCAATACTAGATACATAATGAGTAACGATAACTTAGCTATATGCAAGGGGTACCAGTACCGAGTCGATGTGCAGGGGTACGAGGTAATTGAAGTAGATATGTACATATAACTAGGAATAAAATAACAGATAGTAAACAGTAGCAGCAGCGTATGTGATGTTTGAAAAAAGGGTCAAAGCAGATAGTCTGGGTAGCTATTTGGTTAACTATTTAACTAACTATTTAGCAGTCTTATGGCTTGGGGGTAGAAGTTCAGGGACCTGTTGGTTCCAGACTTGTTGCATCGGTACCGCTTGCCGTGCAATAGCAGAGAGAACAGTCTATGACTTGGGTGGCTGGGGTCTTTGACCATTTTTAGGGCCTCCCTCTGACACCGGCTTGTATAGAGGTCCTGGATAGCAGAGCGCTCGGACCAAGTGATGTACTGGGCCATCCATACTACTCTCTGTAGTGCTTTGCGATCAGATGCCAAGCAGTTGTCATACCAAGCGATGATTCAGCCAGTCAAGATGCTCTCAGTGGTGCAGCTGTAGAACCTTTTGAGGATCTGAGGGCCCATGACAAATCTTTTCTGCGTCCTGAGGGGGAAAAGATGCATTGTCGTGCCCTCTTCGACTGTGTTGGTGTGTTTGGACCATGATAGATCCTTAGTGATGTGGACACCAAGGAACTTGACGCTCTCGACCCGCTCCACTACAGCCCCGTCGATGTGTATGGGGGTATGCTTGGCCCTCCGTTTCCTGTAGTCCACAATCAGCTCCTTTGCCTTGTTGACGTTGAGGGAGAGGTTGTCCTGGCAACACACTGCCAGGTCTTTGACCTCGTCCCTATAGGGCACTATGGTGTTGATCGATGAGCTCTAGTCAATGAACAGCATTCTCATGTAGGTGTTCCTTTTGTCCAAGTGGGAAAGTGCATTGTGGAGTGCAATAGAGATTGTGCCATCTGTGGATCTGTGGGGCAGTATGTGAATTGGAGTGGGTCCAGGGTGTCTGGGATGGTGGTGTGTCATGATCAGCCTTTCAAAGCCTTTCATGGCTACAGATGTGAGTGCTACGGAGCGATAGTCATTTAGACAGGTTACCTTGGCGTTCTTGGGCACAGGGATTATGGTGGTCTGCTTGAAACATGTAGGTATTACAGACTGGGTCAGGAAGAGGTTGAAAATGTCAGTGAAGACAAATGCCTGCTGGTCGGCACATGCTCTGAGTACGCATCCTGGTAATCCTTCTGGCCCTGCAGCCTTGTGAATGTTAACCTGTTTAAAGGTCTTACTCACATCAGCTATGTAGAGCATGATCACAAAGTCATCCGGAACAGCTGGTGCTCTCACTTATGGTTCAGTGTTGCTTGCCTCAAAGCGAGCAGCTCGTCTGGTAGGCTTGTGGCTGGGTTTCCCTTTGTAATCCGTGATAGTTTGCAAGCCGTGTTACATCCAACGAACGGTTACAGTTTTGACTTAAATCTACTTGAAAATCTATGACAAGACCTGAAAATGGTTGTCTGGCAATGATCAACAACCAATTTGAAAGAGCTTAAAGAATTTTTAAAATAATTATGGGCAAACGTTGCACAATCCAGGTGTGGAAAGCTGTTAGAGACTTACCCAGAAAAACTCACAGCTGTAATTGCTACCAAAAGTATTGACTCTGGTGTGAATACTTATGTAAATTACATATTTCTGTATTTCATTTTCAATAAATCTACCAACATTTCTTTAAATGTTTTCACTTTGTCATTATGGGGAATTGTGTGTAGATGGGGGAGAAAAATGAATGTATTCAAAATTGAATAAAGGCTGGAACAAAATGTGGAATAAGTCAAGGGGTATGAATACTTTCTGAAGGCAGTACGGTCACTGTGGGGACGACGTAGTTGATGCACTTATTAATGAAGCCGATGACTGATGTGTTAAACTCCTCAATGCCATCGGATCATATTCCAGTCTTTGCTAGCGAAACAGTCCTGTAGCTTAGCATCTGCTTCATCGGACCACTTCCGTATTGAGAGTGTCGCTATTACTTATTGTTTGAGTTTTTGCTTGTAATAAGGATAATGGAGTTATGGTCAGATTTGCCAAATTGAGGGCGAGGGAGAGCTTTGAATGAGTCTTTGTGTGTGGAGTAAACTCCAAACTCACCTCTGGTGTGCATGGCCAAAGAGCTCTATTTTCATGTCATCCACGCCTGGCGTTTGCGAAATGGCATTGGCACTTGGAATGGAACCGGTGCTTTGGTCAGATGACATGAAAATAGAACTCTTTGGCCACGGTTTGTCGTCGAAATGAGAATGCATAAACAGAAAAGAAACCCATACCTACTGTCAAATATGCTTCCACTGGTCTTGGGTACCAGCACATTTTTGTCAAAAATCTGGTTGCCTCTGCCTGGAGGCTGAAACTTGGCCTCAAGTGGATCTTCCAGTAAGACAATAACCACAAGCACACATCAAAATCCACAAAGAAATTATGAATTGGCCACAAAATCAACATTTGCAATCGCAAGTCTCCGGACTTGAAACCCATTGAAAACCTGTGGTTTGAATTGAAGAGGGCAGCCCATAAGCACAGATAATAATAATAATAAGGATAATATGAAGGATATCAAGGATCTGGAAGGATTCTGTATGGAGGAATGGTCTAAGACTCGTTTCCCAAACACGGTCCTGGGGGCCCGCCTCGGTGCACGTTTTGTTTTTTGCTCTAGCACTACACAGCTGACTCAAATCAAAGCTTGAGCTATTGAAAGGTATTGAAAACAGGGGTGTCAATCATTTTTACCCCTACCTTTTTGAGGAAAAAATAAATTACTTATTTAACTATCTTTTTCTCTGAGCAATTGTATTAGTATAAAATAACATAATTTCCCAATTCTTTTGAGCATACAATATAGCTCAGTATTTAAATGTATTTTATACAGTAATTTTTGCTGATCTTTATCAAGGATGTCAATAATTTTCGGACCCCACTGTATGAAGCACCCTAACATAATAGGTGCCCATTACTGGTCTTTTGTTGGGGCTCAAGCCTGTGAGAGCTGGCATCTAAGGCTTTGCACTTATTATCTCCTTTGTGGAGTAACCTTCCGGCTTCCCCACATTACTATTTCTCCTTTTGCCATTAACCTGCTGCTTTTCCTCTTCCTCTCATCCCAAAACATGACTGTAGCCAAGATGTCCGTCTACAAACAAATGAAACTGGCATGTTGCTTTGATTGCGGCCGTTCAGAGCGAGACTGCTCTTGCATGTCAGGCAGTGTACATATTAACATGGACACCCTACAGAGGGCCTACCCACTCCCCTCTGTCTCTGTTCATGATTGCACAACCACTTTACCTGCCTGTAAGTTATACCGCCCAACACGTGCTGTTAAATGTCTGTTGTGTGTGCCCTGTATGTGTATGTGTGTGTGTACCATGTGTAGGTATATGTGTTTATGTGCTTTATCCGTAACGTCGTCCACGTGGCGTGCTTCCATAGTTGCCATTACGCTGTCGTGGCTTATTTAAATGTATTTGTTATTATTATTATTATTATTAGTAGTAGTAGTAGTAGTATCATTAATTTGAGTAGTTTTTATTCTTATTCTTCTTATTATTATTATTTCTGTGGGTTGTATTGGGTGGTAGTTGTGGTGTTGCTTTGGTGCTGCTCTACTGTAGCTGTTAGCTCTGTGGCTAGCGCATGCTACATCAGTCAAGCACTCGTGTGGTGACTGTGTTATTAGACATTTGGTGTTTTGTGTATTGTATTGTTTCTAATACAGTATATTATGTATAAATATGATGAAGGAAAATGTGACTGTATGTTGAAGGGATGATTTATGTCTGACTGTATGCAATATCTTGATGACAGTTTTCATTTATTTTTGTTGTTGTTTTGTCTTCCTTTGTTTATGAAGGTATCCCAAGCTTTTATGGGAACCTCCTTGCTAACTGTGTTTCTGTTCTGTTCCTGATAATTTTATTTCAAGCTCACAGGACTGACTTGTGTAGGAACGAGAGCCATGCTCGAGTGATGTTCATAGAGCAATATTCATAGAAAATGTAGATACAGTGGGGGAAAAAGTATTTAGTCAGCCACCAATTGTGCAAGTTCTCCCACTTAAAAAGATGAGAGAGGCCTGTAATTTTCATCATAGGTACACGTCAACTATGACAGACAAATTGAGATTTTTTTTCTCCAGAAAATCACATTGTAGGATTTTTAATGAATTTATTTGCAAATTATGGTGGAAAATAAGTATTTGGTCACCTACAAACAAGCAAGATTTCTGGCTCTCACATACCTGTAACTTCTTCTTTAAGAGGCTCCTCTGTCCTCCACTCGTTACTTGTATTAATGGCACCTGTTTGAACTTGTTATCAGTATAAAAGACACCTGTCCACAACCTCAAACAGTCACACTCCAAACTCCACTATGGCCAAGACCAAAGAGCTGTCAAAGGACACCAGAAACAAAATTGTAGACCTGCACCAGGCTGGGAAGACTGAATCTGCAATAGGTAAGCAGCTTGGTTTGAAGAAATCAACTGTGGGAGCAATTATTAGGAAATGGAAGACATACAAGACCACTGATAATCTCCCTTGATCTGGGGCTCCACGCAAGATCTCACCCCGTGGGGTCAAAATGATCACAAGAACGGTGAGCAAAAATCCCAGAACCACACGGGGGGACCTAGTGAATGACCTGCAGAGAGCTGGGACCAAAGTAACAAAGCCTACCATCAGTAACACACTACGCCGCCAGGGACTCAAATCCTGCAGTGCCAGACGTGTCCCCCTGCTTAAGCCAGTACATGTCCAGGCCCGTCTGAAGTTTGCTAGAGTGCATTTGGATGATCCAGAAGAGGATTGGGAGAATGTCATATGGTCAGATGAAACCAAAATAGAACTTTTTGGTAAAAACTCAACTCGTCGTGTTTGGAGGACAAAGAATGCTGAGTTGCATCCAAAGAACACCATACCTACTGTGAAGCATGGGGGTGGAAACATCATGCTTTGGGGCTGTTTTTCTGCAAAGGGACCAGGACGACTGATCCGTGTAAAGTAAAGAATGAATGGGGCCATGTATCGTGAGATTTTGAGTGAAAACCTCCTTCCATCAGCAAGGGCATTGAAGATGAAACGTGGCTGGGTCTTTCAGCATGACAATGATCCCAAACACACCGCCCGGGCAACGAAGGAGTGGCTTCGTAAGAAGCATTTCAAGGTCCTGGAGTGGCCTAGCCAGTCTCCAGATCTCAACCCCATAGAACATCTTTGGAGGGAGTTGAAAGTCTGTGTTGCCCAGTGACAGCCCCAAAACATCACTGTTCTAGAGGAGATCTGCATGGAGGAATGGGCCAAAATACATAGGAACAGTGTGTGAAAACCTTGTGAAGACTTACAGAAAACATTTGACCTGTGTCATTGCCAACAAAGGGTATATAACAAAGTATTGAGAAACTTTTGTTATTGACCAAATACTTATTTTCCACCATAATTTAAAAATAAATTCATTAAAAATCCTACAATGTGATTTTCTAGATTTTTTTCTTCTCATTTTGTCTGTCATAGTTGACGTGTACCTATGATGAAAATTACAGGCCTCTCTCATCTTTTTAAGTGGGAGAACTTGCACAATTGGTGGCTGACTAAATACTTTTTTCCCCCACTGTATGTAGCATATCAAATGGGGTTAATCTTAAAGGTACACTACTAAACAAGATGGGTCATACACAATGGGGTGACCTCCTACCTACATCAACAGAGACTTCAATTCACCGTTCGCTAAGCCCCGTCCCAGAATTTTCGGCAATCCATTGAAGTGCTACAGTGGATAGCAACTGTCGCTAACCAAGCTTGAGTCCAACGCATGGACAAGCTCTCATTTCAAAAGTATGGAAGCCAATGAGGGCAATGGCAAAAGCGGAGAGTTTTCATACAAAAATAAGTTATTTAAATGGCTAAATAATTTAACAGTACACCAGGGGTACTTGGGACTGTGATTCCTGAAATTCAGTGCCTGCAGATGGAGTATTTTTACGAAACCGAAATTATACTTTTGTTGCATTGTTTGATAGCTGGTTAGCTTGCTAGCTTTCATTGACCAATGTTGAAAATGTTGCTAATGCTAGTTAACTAGCTAGCCAGTTAATATAACTTGTATTCGCCAAATGTATGTTAAATAGCTAAGTTAGCTATATTATTAATATAACTCACTGCTGTCAACATCCGTACACAATTTGAGAGCACTACTGAGCTCCAAAAGTGTTTAGTAGCTTTGACTGCATGCTGACAGTGCATTCAGAGCAATCCAGTGGCTAGCCACAGTACAAACTTCATTTTACCAGGTTCCCGTGAAGCAATTGTAATGACAGTCCACCATAACATTCCCGAGAGTCTTCTGATTAGCAAGGGGTAGTCTGTGTTTAATTTCATTGTGTATTAAAAACACAGTTTGAGATCATTGTGAGGGGTTTTCTCCATTGGTTTGAATGGGGAATTGGACTTCCCGGGACAATTTGAAAACGAGGTAGCAACCATAACCAGGGGGGTGGGGCTTAGCAAAGGGTGATTTATTGGCTCTTCACAATATCACACCCTTCCTTGTATGATGATGTCATTTTGCTGACTGTACCTTTTAAAGTTTCTCAGTGTTTACAGTCTCATTGCCAGACTTAAGTGTTTATCATAGTCCAAAACGTGTACGTGTATGCACAGCAGTGTTCTAGAATATTGGACTGTTGGCTTTCATACTTTTTGAATTCTCAGCGCAGCTCAAGCAATTTCTCCAACTGTCAACACATTCAAATTAATAGATGACGCGTTCCAGTGCCGTGTTGGTTTGGAATTGTGGGAAGGTGCGCGTTTGGGCTGTGCCTCCCCCGCAGATGGTCTCGGAGTCATGTAGCTATGTCACAGTGGGACCCCGGACTATAGCGTCTCAACGTCTGTGGACTATGACTTACGCTTTACACCACGTGTCCCTTCAACGTTCTCACCGTGGCTTATTACATGATACCTATGTGATAATATGACTGTCAGAGTGTTGTGGTCTGTAGTTGTTGATTGTGTATCGCTCTTCATCATAGGAAAGTGGTTAATCTTCCAATAAGAAAACAATGAATATGAGTGAGTGTTGAGGTATACCCAGTCCTATGGAAATACTTTTCCAGCTATCTTCAGATCATGACCCTCAGCCATGATACTCATCCAGTCCCAACCAGCCAACAGATATGGATTGACTTGTAAAGAAGGAGCTAGCTACTCCACAGGATTAAGATAAATAACACCCTCTCTCTTTTCCCAGACTTGATCTTTGTTCCATCAGATTACTTTATCCTCTTCCTCAGTAATCAGGAACCCAGGGGATCACTTTTTTTTAGTTTTAGATTATGTTTCATCCAAACAATTTTTGTATTTGTTTGCTGGGTATTTGGCATCATCCAGAATCTCCTGGCTAGCATTTTTGGAGCTTGTAGCAATGCTAGTGGAAACAGATTGAACCAGTTAGCATTGCATTCAAAAGCATGGGGAACAAGCCCTCTGTTGCTCCTCTAGGGCTGTCTGGACCTATCAGAGGACCCAGGCAGAGGAGAGAGGGGAAAAGGAGATGACAGTGGTAAAGGGAAAGGGAAATAGCAGTGATTGGATAGAGAGAAAAGAGAGATGGCAGTGATTTGGATAGAGGGAAAGGGAAATAGCAGTGATTGGATAGAGGGGAAACGGGAGAAATCAGCCCCATGTGATTTCCTCCTCAGCATTCTCCCACCATCTGTGAATGAGCTCTGACTAGATTAGTGTCAACCGGCTGATGATGAGTTTGGTTTTGCCTCTTGTAGGTTGGTGGGCCGCTACTCTCCCTCTGCACCAATTACTGGCTATTAGGGTAGTTACTGATCTCTCTCCTCCCTCAGCCCCTCGTAGGATTTAATGGAAGACAACATCTTTCTTGTTCTCTTTAAAGGGGCAATCAGCAATTGCTACATCCATTTCTGGACTTATAAATGAATGATATGTACCCATTGATTCTTGAAGAATAAAACATATAAATGCCTCATGTGCTTAGTTCAACTGTCCTATCCAAGCAGAACTCAAAATATAAGCATTTTTTTACTACAGTTGTAAACAATGTAAATGTAAACAAACACTATATATCGCATCAAAACATGGTTAAAACTATAATGTTGATATCATGGATGGTATTTAGTATATGTATTTATTAAGGATCCCCATTAGCTGCTGCCAAGGCAGCAGCTACTCTTCCTGTGGTCCAGCAACATTAAGGCAGTTATATACAATTTAAAATATTACATGACATTACATATCATAATACTTTTCACAACACATTAAGTGTGTTTCCTCAGGTCACTACTCTACTATCACATATCTACAATACAAAATCCATGTGTACGTGTGTGTATGTTATGATGTGTATGTGTGTCTGTGCCTGTGTGTCTCTTCACAGTCCCTGCTGTTCCATAAGGTGTCTTTATCTGTTTTTTAAATCTGATTCTACTGCTTGCATCAGTTACCTGATGTGGAATGGAGTTCCATGTAGCCATGGCTCTATGTAGTACTGTGTGCCTACCATAGTCTGTTCACTTGGGGATTGTGAAGAGACCTTTGGTGGCATGTCTTGTGGGTGTTGCATAGGTGTCTGAGCTGTGTGCTAGTAGTTTAAACAGACACCTTGGTGCATTCAGCATGTCAACACTTCTTTGAAAAACAAGTAGTGATGAAGTCAATCTCTCCTCCACTTTGAGCCATGAGAGATTTACATGCATATTATTAATGTTAGCTCTCTGTGTACATTTAAAGGGCCAGCTGTGCTGCCCTGTTCTGAGCCAATTGTAATTTTCCGAGGTCCCTCTCTGACCACAAGACTGAACAGTAGTCCAGGTGCGACAACACTAGAGCCTGTAGGACCTGCCTTGTTGATAGTGTTGTTAAAAAGGCAGAGCAGCGCTTTATTATGGACAGACTTCTCCCCATCTTAGCTACTGTTGTATCAACATGTTTTGACCATGACAGTTTACAATCCAGGGTTACTCCAAGCAGTTTAGTCACCTCAACTTGCTTTCCACATTATTTATTACAATATTTAGTTGAGGTTTAGGGTTTAGTAAATGATTTGTCCCAAATACAATGCTTTTAGTTTTTGAAATATTTAGGACTAACTTATTATTTTGCCACTCGTTCTGAAACTAACTGCAGCTCTTTGTTAAATGTTGCAGTGATTTCACTCGCTGTAGTAGCTGACGTGTATAGTGTTGAGTCATCCGCATACATAGACACACTGGCTTTCCTCAAGGCCAGTGGCATGTCATTAGTAAAGATTGAAAAAAGTAAGGGGCCTAGACAGCTGCCTTGGGGAATTCCTGATTCTACCTGGATTATGTTGGGGAGGCTTCCATTAAAGAACGCCCTCTGTGTTCTGTTAGACAGGTAACTCTTTATGGGTTAGGGATCGCTATCACTGGATTTTCTCTGTATTTTCCCCTTTTTTTCTGTCTTTCAGAGTGGATAAGATGTCTCTGACCACGATGACTTCATTCACATCTGAAATTGATTTTCAACTGGTTTCTTCTTAAATAGTATTTTCTTATTTATTTACTCTATCTGCGAGGCACTTCACATCATATGTTATGAAACATGTTACATTTAGACCACACATTATCCAGAGTTGTTTGCTAATTGAAATATACATGGACGGGCTAATAGAAGACGTGAAACTTATAGCCGTGTATAAGTCTAAAGTGGGTGTGCTTCTTCCTAAGTCAGAGCAGTGATTCAGCTAGGAAGTAGTCAGTTGTAGTCATCTTTGGGACACGTTGTTTTTGGTCTCTCAGGGCGTTGTTTGTCCCAGCTTCTGGGGACCATCTGGGGCAAAGATTCCGGCCTGGAGGCTGGGTTCGGGCAGGGTTAGGGTCAGGAGAAGGGGTTTGGACTAAAGCTGGGACTGGGGGTTGGAGCTGGGACTGGGGGTTGGGGCTGCAGGGCTGGGCAGAGTTAGGACCAGGAGAAGTGGTTTGGGCCTGGAGCCAGAGGCAGAGGGTTGGGGCTTGGGCTGTTTGCTGTGAACCAGAGACTTAAGGCTGTGGCTAGTCTGTGTCTGACTTAGAGGGAGATGGGTGTACGTGTGTGTCTCAGCGGCAGGCGATCCTTATCCAGCCTGACGTGGAAATTATGTTAGCATTTTTATTTCCCCGGCTCTGCTAGTCCGTCACCGAAACCTGCCCTGACAGGTCCTGTCCACCAGGCAAGTTTGGATCCCCCCTCTCCCCTCCGCGGCCCTCCACGCTCCTCCATCGCGCTACCCCTCAGACGCTAGCCGGTTAGCCTGCCGCCTCTGCGGAAGCAGGTAGATCGATAACGACAGATGCCAGGGCCAGCGAGCATCCCTGTTTGAGGGTGTGTGTCACAGGGCAGCCCTGGGCCTTCACTGTCGAAGACAGAGCAGGGCAGAGCAGAGCAGGGAGGGCTAGGCTAGCTAGCTCACAGTCTATGGGAGAATCTCAATTGCATACTCCTCATGTCCTCTCTCCTCGCCTCCTTCTTAAAGCCCATTGGAGGAGAAGATCAGAGGGGAGGGACCTCTGGCTTTCTCATCCAATTGGTTTTGAGAAGGAGGCGAGGAGAGAGGATACGATGAGTATGCAATTGAGATTCTCCCTTTGACTCCATCCCAAATAGAACCCTATTTGCTATATATTGTGCATTACTTTGGCCAAAGGCCTCCCTTGTTTACTTCATACAAAGAAAACGGCTCAAACGGCAAACTCAGAATGACTTACTAACTATGGTGTGTTAGGGGTGCTACTGTCCAGTCCGTGGTGTGTGTGTTTCTTTGTCCCTCCTCAGTGTGTGTTATTGGGAGGTATGGGAGAGGGTAGACGTGTGTGTGACTGTCTTTCTGTTTGGGTTTGGTGTGTGTTCTGTTCAGTCTGTAGTCTGGGCTCATCCTTCCGTTCTGTGGGTCGTTCGTTATCTCTCCACTGTCCCCGGATCATTTTTGAATTGAATACTCTTTAAAAAAAACTATTGATAGCTCCATGATAGTCCCACCTGATGATAGCTAAAAATAAAAAAATAATCTATCAATTATTGGATTAGTTTCAATGTAAGGGGAAAAACTTCAGCACATTGCTGAGCTACTTTAGGAGTGGTGAGCTCATCTGAAAATGATTCCTAACCACAAAACAGGATTTTGATAACGTCCCACAGTCCCACAGTTTTGTTTCATTTTCCAGAAGCACAGCTTTATTCCCTCCCGTTTCACCTCGCTCTCTCTGTGGTCATACAGTCCATCTCTCTCATTCACCTCCTTCACCTCATCCATCGCCTCCTCTTTTACCATTTTGCACTATTCTCTCCATTCAGCTCACATTTTGCGCAATCACCAATGTGTTTTAAAATAGTTCTGATTCATTATTGTCTAACCATTTTATTTTTACATCATTTTACATCTATCTTAAATAATTTGATCTCTATTTCCTGTGATCTGTCTGTCTGTGATGTCTGTTGATGATGTCTGTCTATGATGTTTGTCATGTCTGTCTGTCTGTCTGTCTGTCTGTCTGTCTGTCTGTCTGTCTGTCTGTCTGTCTCTCTCAGTTCGGTCTGTCTTTCCGTCTCTCTCATCATGATCATCACCACTCTCTTCCTCCATGTAATCTGTCATTTGTCTCTTGCACTTCTCCTCAGCCAAATATAAGTATAATGGATATGTCAGATCACGTAAGTGTGTTTCTCTGTCCCTCCCCATCCTTGCTTCTGCGACCAACCCCACCCAAACCCCTCCTCATGTTTAGACCTGTACTAGTCGCCTCGCCATATCACCCCCCCCCCCCCCCCCCCCCCAAGTATTAATACAATGTTTTGGTTTGGTTTTTGTTCTCCACGTTTAGTTCTAGAACGCAAAGCTACCATCTTAAAGTCTCTGCTGTACATTATGTGAATTGATGCAGTGGCCCTTGACACTAATAACAGAGTTTGTCCACAATGATGATGTGTAAATTAATCTTATGTCTGTCATTTTATAAGCTCCCCTTCCTTCTTACATCAGAAATGCATAGATAACGTCACTATATTCTCACTAATTGACCTAGCTAATTCAGTACAAAACAGATGCCTCCCTAACTGTATAACATATGTCCTTTATATATATACTTAACATACAGTATATTTGTAGTAATTTATTTAAGATCCATGCTCTTGTTCTTTGACGTTATGTTCAGCCCAATAAGGTTGTGTTTGTATTGTGCTGCGTTGAGCAGCAGAGGGCGCTACAGCACCAGGGAAAACGGGAAGTCAAAAAGAGACCTGCGTTCGGTTCAAAGCAGATTGCAATTTAGGTAAATCTCTCAGTATAAAGTATAGCGTTGACCAAATGTACTCTTTTCTATCCTGTTTCATATAGATAATGTGAATGTTCAATGCTGTTTGTTTGTTATAACATTATTTTTTCCAGTTTTCATACAGTTTTTTAATAACCATTTCAGATGCTTACTGTATAATACACTGCTTTCTGTGTTTGACATAACTACAGAAGTACTGTATGATTCCATAACAAAATAACTGTAATGATAATATTAATGTTAACAATATTATAAAATAATATGAATAATACAGAAATGCTAGTAATGCAATCCATAATAGTCCATAATGTTACACAGCAAAAAATACCACAACATACTATGATACCAATGTACTATCCAGCACCGGTAAGCCTAATATTAATACACACATCAAACTTAGCTCAGATACAATAAACAAACAACAATATCTTCAACAGTATTCTCTCTGCTGTCTTTTCCTATCTGTGATTTGCATAGGACCCTGATGGGGGCTTGCATGCGTGATGTCCCCGTCTTGTGATTAGCATTTCTGGTAGGGACAGTTGCCGTCTGGGCTGTTCTGAGTGCACAGTGGACCTGCCAGGGTGTGTGAACGTGCTCTAATGCTGCGCGTGTTTGACAAGGGCCAGATGAATCCAGGAGCTATCGGTGGCGCTCCGTAAATCAAGGAGGCAGCTGACGGCTGGGATAAACCTCTGTTTAGTGCCCTGGGGGGGTGGGGGGGACCGGCCAAGACCATGACCGCGACACACGCCACGACACACACAACAACCTAACAACCTACTCTACCAACCGACTAACCAGCAGGAGGACAAGAGAACACTTCCCCTGCGCTCCCCCACTTTGAAGACCAGCTATTTGGTTTACCTCCCTTTCTTAAACCTCTTTCCCTCCTCTTTTCCTCCTCTTTTCCTCTCCCTCCTCTTTCCCTCCTCTTTTCCTCTCCCTCCTCTTTCCCTCCTCTGTTCCTCTCCCTCCTCTTTCCCTCCTCTTTTCCTCTCCCTCCTCTTTCCCTCCTCTTTTCCTCTCCCTCCTCTTTCCCTCCTCTTTCCCTCTCCCCCCTCTTTCCCTCTCCCTCCTCTTTCCCTCCTCTTTTCCTTGTTGTCTCCTATCCTTTTTTTTTGCTTTCCATTCTTTTCTTTTCCTCCCTTCTGTGTGTGTTCAGAGAACAATTATAATAGAAATCATTCCACTGTGGTTTTAAATGTGCATTTCCATCTACCAATACCGTAAGACAGTATTATGTGGATTTGTCCCCTACATTTGCCTGTAGAGGGGTTTGGGAAATAATTTGGCCTGACTATTTTCAGACAGGCTGTGTTACTTCTTTGTTCTAACACGCTTTGTAGCTAAATGGAAAGAGAGGGAGAAAAAAGCAGAAAAAGCTTTTAATTAATTCATGTTTATTAGGAATGGCAAAGCAAATGTCATATTGAACATTTTATTTTAAGCGTATGCCAAGTGCCTAAGTGGTGCTAAGTAAAACCGAGGTGTCATCGTCAATTACTGAAAAAATGATGGCTGCTTTCATGGCACACATACAGGCCCTTCTCAAGTCATCTTCAAGGGGGAAATAAATGGTCCAACAATGAAATTCACATTAACTTTTCCCCCTTAAAATATTTAGTGATTCATTCACATGCAGGGGAAATTATTAATAATTTATAGAACATTGTTTTAATAAGGATTTATTTTGTGTCAGTGTTTGTAACTGCGTATTAGCATGTTTACTGTACATGTTTAAAAAAATAAGCAGAAATGTAATCCATAACATTTATCCTAAAATGTATATATCTGCTGAATATAATGACATGTAGCTTTTTTTAACACACAAGCTGCATTCAATTTAATATTTTACGGCACAAGATAGTAAAGTAAATACCATTGTCATTCTATCTATCTAGGAATCTGTCTCCCCAGCCTTTCTTTTTTCACTCTGTTTATTCTCCATTGTTTGACAGTGAAGGATGAAGTTAGATCATCTTTACAAAACCGATCGATTAAAATTGCCAACTGCACCTCCTCCTCCAACTGCACCTCGCCCTCCTCCACCATCACCTCTAATGCCATGCATCCCCAAGCACCGCCTCGCCCCTCCCTCCACCAGAACCCCCCGGCCCCCCAGGGAGAGGCCACCGCCGTACCCCTCGTTAATAACCGTAAAGGAAGCCTGCTTCCTCCGGGGGTGGGGCTGGGTCTTGGGCCCCACAGGGGGTTCCGCGTCAGTATCTCAGGCCCCGGCAGGGGGGACACGGCTGGCAGGGTCCTGGCCGAACAGAGCAGGCTGAACCGGGCCCGCAGCCTGCCGGTGAAATACTGTTACCACCCCAGTAACGCATCTCTGCACGGCCACAGCAGCAGGTTCTGTAGGTTGACCCCTTTACCAGGATGCATCAGTCCCTGTCAGTCCCTAACACCCTGTACTGTCCTGTACTGTCACCCTGCGTCCGTCGCCTGCCTGCATGCGGGTTTCACTGAGCTGCTACTAGATGCTGCTGCTAGTTGTAAATACCACCACCGCCGGCGCCACTGCTGCTGCTTTGCATGAAGGCAGTTCTCATACGCTCACTAATGCAACACGCAGTGCTGTGTGTGTGGCTGCTATGTAATAGGACTAGTGGATGACTTTGAAGGGTTATTGGTACCTGGCGTAGTGATAGAACACATGTAGTCCTTAGTCCACCTGCAAATAGAGGAATTTATACAATGTGTTACTGTTTTATTGCATTTTTATAAATGCCCTGTGAAGTTTGGGTAGTTTTGATTTATTTGTTATTATATTTAAGTGATGTGGTGATAGGGAAATCGCTAACCTGATCATTGAGCCAACAACAGTCTGCTATATCAGTCTCAGAGAGATTTGTGTAGATAGCAGTTTAGTTTTCAAAGTACTGTAATGTCAATGCTACAGTAACAGTCACACACAAGCTGTGATCCCCATGATGCAGTGCAGAACATGTTGTTTCATTGTTGATTATCTGAGTTTCGTTGTTGTGCTTCAATCACACTCGTTTTTAACATAACTGATCTATCACAAGGCCAAGGACATGAAACTGGCTAGGCCCAGAGATATGAGCCTGGATGTATCCACTAATATAGAACAATAAGCCAATCAATGAAGGGAAGTAATATTTTATTCTGTGATATTTTCACAAAGTGGATTAGACTAGAGAGAGATGCATTTGTAAAGTGGAAGCGCTTTCTTGTAATATTAGCTACTCAGGACGCTACATTTGCGAAGCGGAAATGTCAGAGAATGGCATTTTCTTAGGAGGCAAAGTCACATTTATATATTTTATTAGTGCAATTAGGTGACAGTCTAGAAGGGATGCTCAGACAGAAATGAAATGTGCTCGGCGCATTCAGCGCTTGCAGCAACGCAACATTGATTTGCATTAATATCATGCTGTGGTATTGATTTCTAACCAAAGCACTAATACAGGGTTTGAAGTGACAGTGGCTTTGGCATTTGTGTGCTGTGGAGAATGCAGAGTGGATAAGAAGAGTGCCTGGGTGTCTGACTCTTAAAGCCCTTGGAACTCACAGACAGATGGTAAAAAAGATCAGACTGGTGTTAGCTAAACTGAAAGTCTTTAGAGTAGTGGGCCTGGATTTCTCTCTAGCTGTATTTTTCTCTTAGTCTTCTGTCTGTCTGGGATGGGAGAAAAGTTTTAATCTCCTGCAGAGTGAGGAGTAGCTGAGAGGAAAATAAACTTCTATCAGATCAAGCTAATCTAAAACTTCACTGTGCTGTCTGACTTTAGTACAGTGGCCCGGAGAGAAATAATTATTTTAAAAAGTTATAGATATTTGTTAATTTTTTTTGTGATGCTCAGCAAGTTTGTTCCTTAAGTATCTTTAAAACGTGTTATATTCATAATAATGCATACATCCTAGATTACTGAGTGTTTGCAAGGCCAGTAATTTTCTCAGATATTTCTGTTATTTTAAAGTTCTAGTTACTGTAATGTTAGGCTAATGCTAGGCTAATGCTAGGCTACTCAATCCTTTCCTGTTTGGAGGGCTGGTTGGGCATGTGATTGGCTACTCTGGGATGCTCGTGCAGTCCTGATTGGCTGAGTGTGCGTGGCATGGAGCTTAGACCTGTAGAAGAGCCATTGTGCTTCGTAGCTAGGGTTGGAAAATTGCGGTAACTTTCCCAAAATTGGATTTCTGGAAAACCTGGGAATTTGGGGAAAGTTACTTGAATTTTGAAACCCTATCCATATCTAGAGCTGGAATGATGGGGTGGGGGTCTGCCACATTAGTCATCCATTCAAAACAACCAAATTGCACAGAATCATCCTCTCTCTCTCTCTCTCTCTCTCTCTCTCTCTCTCTCTCTCTCTCTCTCTCTCTCTCTCTCTCTCTCTCTCTCTCTCTCTCTCTCTCTCTCTCTCTCTCTCTCTCTCTCTCTCTCTCTCTCTCTCTCTCTGTGTGTGTCTTTATCTCTCTAGCTCTGTCATTGCTTTTGTCCACCTTGGCCTACTGACAATAACAGTCTGTCCTAGTCACATGGCCCGTATTGGCTGGCCTAGGAAAGTATTGTCACACTGATGCAGACTGCTATTGGTCCAACCACACACAGACTAGACTGGATCTAAAGATTGCCACTGGATCTAAAGACATACTGGATATAAAGTGATCCACTCCTACTGTATAGAACCTAGTCCAGAGGAACAGAACCAAAGGGGGTGGGCTTTGGTGGAGTGAGCCGATGGCAAATTTGTCAGGTCTTACTAGGTGGTATTTCTCTTTGTGTTTTTTTCTCCTGCCTTTCTCAAATGTACCTTTGTCCGCTACTAACTAATGTGTTCTCTTTCTGACGGTCTTCTCTCTGACTCTGACATATTGTTATTTTTGTATGAGTTTTTTGTTGTTGGTGTTGAGTTTATTTTGCTATGGTTGATTGATTGAGTGTTGGCTTTGGTGTTCTTTGACGTGTCAGTTCCAGCTCACATTAACCTCCCCGTCTGTCCATAGCCTGACACTCTTTGCATGTGTTTGCAGTTGAAGATGAGCACCCGTCAACTCTGTCGCCCAAAAAAAAGCAGCGGAATGGAGGCATGCGAAACTCACCCAACAACTCGCCCAAAATGATGAGGTAAGACATTGATTTGATGCTTCAAACAGAAAGATGGAGAGGAAGTGTGAGGGTGGGAGGAAGGAGAGAGAAAGAAAGAGATGGATGGATGGTGGAAGGGGGGAACGAATAAGAAGGAGAGTAAGAAAGTCAGAGTGAGGAGTGGGAGAAGGAGAGACGGGTAGATGGTGGTGGTGGTGGGATGGTTGGAGAAGGAGGGGAGCCGAGCGAATGAGTGAGAGAGGAGAGGGGGAAGAAAGTGAGAGTGAGAAAAGGAGAGGACAGCTGGGCTGGCATGCTGTCAGACAGTGGGTAATGACAGAGCTGGAATATTTCTGTCATGAAAGACAGAGTCTGTGAGAGGAGGAGGAACTGTTTGAAAAACAAATCCTCTGGCTTTAAAGTGTCATCTGTCACCCCTTCACCCCCCCCTCCAACCCCCCTCCAGTCCCGTCCACATGTAGTCCTTAAACAACGCTGGCACTAACGACACCAGCAACCAATCAGAGTCCTCCCCGTGGTTCCTCTGCCCCGGGGCAGTGGGATCTATTGTGGGAACCCCTGCGACCACTGTTTCTGCTACTTAAGGCCATATGCGAGATGTATCATTGCAATCAAAAATGAATTTGCAATATTACCTTCCTTTTATCCTGTCCTCTGGAATTAAATTGCAGTTAATTGATTTTGAAAGATAAAAGGGTTTCGTTTTTTGTGCGGGAAGAGAGAGACAGCAGTAGGAATGCGACAGCGTGAAAATGCCGAGCGAGAGAGAGGGGAGGCTGTCCAATCGGGGTGGCAGGGTGGAAGCACAGTGGTGAAGATGGGAGAGAACAGGGACACAGCATAGTTCCACTCCCTTTTAAATTAGTGATTGTTGGGGCCCTGTCTTATAAATATACAATAGACATCTCCTAATGGTGCTGTGTATTTTATAAATATACAATAGACATCTCCTAATGGTGCTGTGTATTTTATAAATATACAATAGACATCTCCTAATGGTGCTGTGTATTTTTTGTCATGCAAGTCACAAAATGTTTGGAGTTGAAGAGCATATATTTAAGGCATCATATAGCATTCGATCTTGAAAAAACATCTCTTAAAATTTTATAAAAAGTACTATGAAAGCATACATAGGGATACAGTAAAATGTATGTGCTTTTCTCGATCAAATGACTGTTTCAGAACTATCTTTCACTCACAAGAGATTCTTAAACTATTATGAAAAAAATAATGAAAGATTCTATAATTATGTTTGCAAATTTCTTCTCACAAAAGTAACTCATTTTCTCATATCTTTGTGTCAATTGGTAGAAAGGGTGGTGCTGTTCATTTAAACATTGTCTTTTAGTTAATAGGATAGTTTTCTGTGTACTGTATGTTCTCTGCAAAGCTAAATCGATTCCTTTAGTGTGCTTTGTGTGGAAGAGTTGTTACTAGGTCCCATTAGGGCACCTTTGAACAGCATCCAAAATAAGTCCTTTGATTTATTGTAGGTACTACTTGTCCACGGGGTGGTTCTACTAAGCTAACATATGGAATTGTTTTAAGATGGTCATAGCAAGGATCATTTAGCTATTTGATTTGGAGTTTTAGGACCCCTTAAGGTATATCCCCAAAAAAATATTTACAAAAATATTTGATAAAACATTAAATTTGGCCTTACTGCTGTTAGCCCATAGAAACACATTGAATAACAGATTCATACATGGATGAACAGATAGTCCCCCAAAAAATTTAAAGAATGATCTGAGAGATATATAAGAAAGATCAGGAACCACAAAAGTAATTATTTGACAAGTAATTTTAAGCACTAAACTATCTACATTCATTTTTTAAACTGGTACCTGGCTACATTCAGACTAGCCTTGTGAGGCTTGTGGGCGTCCTAGAGCAAAAAATGAACGTGTTCGTGAGAGTCTCGTATTTCCATAGAGGGGTCATAGTAGTCTGTAGGCCAAACCGTTCGGACGCTACAGACGTTTTCATGAGAAGACCGATTTTCATGATGTCTCATGGTCTGGTAAACACCGCTCTAGCTCTGCCACCTTTCACCGCAGATGCAGAAGGGCAATATCTCTCGCTTAAACTGACAGATTTCGATGGGGATTTTTTTTTTAATGCTAATTAGATTTCAGCGGGGGAGCGGACATCGACCTTAGGGCATTTAAAAAGAGGAAACTGATACAAAAGAGAGAGAAATTGGCACGCTTCCAGCTAACTGCTAGTTTATATGGCTGCTTAGTTTTTGTTTCCTAACTTAAAGCAATAAACCTTTTTTTTCTCTCGTTCTCTCCTCTGCTGAGGAGATGGTCCCTGTTTGCCATGTAATATATGCATCTCCACTTTGATCTTGCAGTGATAATAATTCTTGGGAGTTATTTACTTGGTTTTAAAAAACGCTTCAAAGCGGTGTCAAAGTTGTCTCTGCTTTAGGGCTGCTTCTGTATTCTGCTGGCTCTTGGGTGCTGTGGATGACAGGTCCTCTGTTCTAGGTGTAGGCTTTTTCAAGTCATAGCCCTCAGCAAAACATCAGATTACCCAGCGCCGACCACAGCACCCCCCCCCCCCCCCAATGCCTGTCAATATATATATGATACCATATATATTAAATAAGCTTTACAAGTTGGATTTTATGCGCAATGAAAAGTGATTGTTTGAGGTAGCCTTAGGGACACTTTACTCTACAAGCAAGGAGGGGAAAAAACGCAGCAAAGAGAGCGAGCTAGCGAGAGAGCGAGAGAGCGAGAGAGCGTATACCATATCTAGTCTGGTTTTTACAGGACTTGCTGCCTGAAGGCCTTTGTAAATAAATAATGATCAACAGATTGGCTGTGGGTTTTTGAAAATCATGCCTTTGTCAGTTTGCATGATGGGTAGAATTTTCAAAGCGAGAGGCTGCCTTCATAGCCTGCTGGAGAGGGATTGGGGGAGCACACATCCCAAGCTAGCGACTGCCGAATGATGCAGTGGAATAACTCAACTCTGTTTTGAAATATACACTGAGGGAGAGAGGGAGAGGGCAATTTCTCTTCTGATAGGGGCTGTCTCTCATTGCCTAGGCTACTGTACAGTTAGGCCTTTTCTTTAGAGAAGGCAGTTAAATGCAAATACGGTGCCCTCCGTAATTATTGGGACAGTGAAGCCTTTTTTCTTCTTTTGGCTCTATACTCCAAAAGTTCGATTTTAAATAAAACAATGACTATGAGGTTAAATTGCAGATTGTCAGCTTTCATTTGAGGGTATTTAAATCCATATCAGGTGAACCGTTTAGAAACTACAGCACTTTTTGTAAATAGTCCCCCCATTTTTTAGGACCAAAAGTATTGGGACAAATTCACTTATGTGTATTAAAGTAGTAAAAAGTTGAGTATTTGGTCCCATATTCATAGCACGCAATGACTACATCAAGCTTGTGACTCTACAAATTTGTTGGATGCATTTCATTTGCTGTTTGTTTTGGTTGTGTTTCAGATTATTTTGTTCCCAATATAAATTAATGGTAAATAATGTAGTGTCACATTTATTGTAAATAAGAATAGAGTATGTTTCTAAACACTTCTAAATTAATGTGGATGCTACCATGATTACGGATAATCCTGAATGAATCGTGAATAATGATGAGTGAGAAAGTTACAGATGCATATCATACCCCTAAGACATGCTAACCTCTCACTATTATAATAACAGGGGAGGTTAGCATTTTTTGGGGGGTATGATATTTATGCCTCTAACTTTCTCACTCATCATTATTCAAGATTCATTCAGGATTGTTTGATTTCAAATCCAAACGTTTGGAGTATAGATCCAAAATAATAAAAAATGCTTCACTGTCCCAATAATTACGGAGGACACTGTATGTTGCAATGTACAGTACATTTACACTGGTCATTATCTAGCCAATTTAATATTAATGTTCTACAAAATGTTTTTGTATTGTAAGATACAGTATAAATCCATAGCATCTTAAGCTAACACACACACTTTACTGTAAGCTGATACAGTACAAGAAGGACAGTTACCCCCGACAGGGAAAGCCAACACAGCACTGGATAGATATCTGATATCTGAAAATGTTAGTCTGGGGGCCAGCTCAGCCTGTGCAAATATAAAGTAATTTCCCAATCAGCCAATCAGAAGTGTCATTGAGCTAACGAGCTGTGTTCGGCGTTGCACGCATTCCTCGCCAACCGTGCTCCTGGACAGGAAATAACACCATTCTCACAGACCCTTTTGATGGGTCACGAGACGCGTCTAATTGGGGTAAAGTCAGGACACACGTTCACCACGCGTATATCTCCTGGCGTGGTGTGGCTGACGCAAATGTCATGCCTGCTACCGTCCAGTTCACCCTGGTTGGTTCTAGGGTAGAGGAGAGAGAGTAGAGGAGAGGAGAGAGAGGAGAGTAGAGGGGAGGAGGAGGGGAGAAAAAGAGTGCAGAGGAAAGGACGAGAGGAAATAGGAGAGGAGGGAGATGGTCCTCTGTAGCTCAATTGGTAGAGCATGGCACTTGTAATGCCAAGGTAGTGGGTTTGATCCCCGGGACCACCCATACGTAAAAATGTATGCACACATGACTGTAAGTCGCTTTGGATAAAAGCGTCTGCTAAATGGCATATTATTATTATTATTATTAGATGAGAAGAAGGGAGAGGAAGGTAAGCGAGGCAAGAGAAGGGTTACAGGGCTCTTGACAAACAGGAAGACAGGCAGGCAGTCACACCGCTGACAGTTGTGTGAAAGATAGCTGTCTTTGGCAGTGGAGGAGGAGGAGGTGCCTGCCTGCCTGCACCAGTCAGCCCCCACGTGCCCAGATTGAAGTGACAGGGGCTCATGGAAAGTGAGTGGTGCAACATGCGGCTCAGAATGAAATATTCAGCCTGGGTGTAAAAGCACTAAATGTTGTCATAGTGTGAGTGTGAGAGTGTGAGAGAGTGTGAGAGTGTGTGAGAGAGGTGAGTGTGTGAGAGAGGTGAGTGTGTGAGAGAGGTGAGTGAGTGAGTGAGTGAGTGAGTGAGTGAGTGAGTGAGTGAGTGAGTGAGTGAGTGAGAGTGTGAGAGAGAGAGAGACTAATTTACACATCTTTCATGTGATATTTCTTGCAATGGAATGAACAGAGAGAGTTTGATTGAGGAAATGTGCTGTATGTCCCGTGATGTTTTCTCACACTTTATGCCAATGTCACCCTCATAAAGAGTGCTTTTTGCGTCTCTTTGATATTTTAAGTAGAAATTGTGCACCAACATTTCATTTTAAAAGCATGTTATATTAAATGAATGCCCTTTAATATAGACCACATATAAAATTCAATAAATCAGATTTTTAATATAAGTAAAAACTTGCTTAAGTGCCAAAATTCAGCATTTTGACATGTCCCTTCATGCACCCTCTGTGACTTCTAGGAAGATTTTAACCCACTTAACACAAACATTTCTCCAAGTTTTCACCATCATTATGAAGCCCTAGTTATTTTGTAGCTTTGACAAAGTCATTTATGAAGATTATTATGTATTATTATTATTTAATTGTGCAATTGTCTGGTGTTTTGTGGTGGAAAACTGAGCAGATTTTATTAAGTTGAACATGTGCTCTTCATGACAGAATGTTAAAATTAGGTGAAATATATACAGTGAGGGGAAAAAAGTATTTGATCCCCTGCTGATTTTGTACGTTTGCCCACTGACAAAGAAATGATCAGTCTATAATTTTAATGGTAGGTTTATTTGAACAGTGAGAGACAGAATAACAACAAAAAAATCCAGAAAAACGCATGTAAAAAATGTTATAAATTGATTTGCATTTTAATGAGGGAAATAAGTATTTGACCCCCTCTCAATCAGAAAGACTTCTGGCTCCCAGGTGTCTTTTATACAGGTAACGAGCTGAGATTAGGAGCACTCTTAAAGGGAGTGCTCCTAATCTCAGTTTGTTACCTGTATAAAATACACCTGTCCACAGAAGCAATCAATCAATCAATCAGATTCCAAACTCTCCACCATGGCCAAGACCAAAGAGCTCTCCAAGGATGTCAGGGACAAGATTGTAGACCTACACAAGGCTGGAATGGGTTACAAGACCATCACCAAGCAGCTTGGTGAGAAGGTGACAACAGTTGGTGCGATTATTCGCAAATGGAAGAAACACAAAAGAACTGTCAATCTCCCTCGGCCTGGGGCTCCATGCAAGAGCTCACCTCGTGGAGTTGCAATGATCATGAGAACGGCGAGGAATCAGCTCAGAACTACACAGGAGGATCTTGTCAATGATCTCAAGGCAGCTGGGACCATAGTCAACAAGAAAACAATTGGTAACACACTACGCCGTGATGGACTGAAATCCTGCAGCGCCCGCAAGGTCCCCCTGCTCAAGAAAGCACATATACAGGCCCGTCTGAAGTTTGCCAATGAACATCTGAATGATTCAGAGGAGAACTGGGTGAAAGTGTTCAGATGAGCATCAACTCAACTCGCCGTGTTTGGAGGAGGAGGAATGCTGCCTATGACCCCAAGAACACCATCCCCACCGCCAAACATGGAGGTGGAAACATTATGCTTTCTGGGTGTTTTTCTGCTAAGGGGACAGGACAACTTCACCGCATCAAAGGGACGATGGACGGGGCCATGTACCGTCAAATCTTGGGTGAGAACCTCCTTCCCTCAGCCAGGGCATTGAAAATGGGTCGTGGATGGGTATTCCAGCATGACAATGACCCAAAACACACGGCCAAGGCAACAAAGGAGTGGCTCAAGAAGAAGCACATTAAGGTCCTGGAGTGGCCTAGCCAGTCTCCAGATCTTAATCCCATAGAAAATCTGTGGAGGGAGCTGAAGGTTCAAGTTGCCAAACGTCAGCCTCGAAACCTTAATGACGGAGAAGATCTGCAAAGAGGAGTGGGACAAAATCCCTCCTGAGATGTGTGCAAACCTGGTGGCCAACTACAAGAAACGTCTGACCTCTGTGATTGCCAACAAGGGTTTTGCCACCAAGTATTAAGTCATGTTTTGCAGAGGGGTCAAATACTTATTTCCTCTCATTAAAATGCAAATCAATTTATAACATTTTTGACATGCGTTTTTCTGGATTATTTTGTTGTTATTCTGTCTCTCACTGTTCAAATAAACCTACCATTAAAATTATAGACTGATCATGTCTTTGTCAGTGGGCAAAACGTACAAAATCAGCAGGGGATCAAATACTTTTTTCCCTCACTGTATATATATTTTTTACCAAGTTACAATACCCAAAAGGTACTCAATTGGTGGAACGGCCCAGATATACTGTAAGACATAGGCATTATTTGCCTGTTTTGTAAATATAGAGTTAATATTAATTTTAGCGTTTTCAGGACATCCTTAGTGTTCTAACTTGTTCTTGTGTGCTTTGCAGACGATGGCTTTGTGAACATGTAAGGGTTTTTGAGGTGATACTGACCGAGAGAGAGCTATTTCCCTGTAGCCACATGGTAGACACTAGACAGACAGAAGCCTTTGTAGTCTGGCCCCTGGCTATCAGCTCAAAGCTACACTCTCTGACCCAGTGTTTCTCAATCCAGTCCTCGGGGACCCCCATGGGGTGCACATTTTTGTTCTATCACAGCACTAACACGGCTGATTTAATTACTGTAAGCAGCCTAGGTCACCAAGCCATTGCTTAGTTGAATCAGGTGTGTTGGTGCCGGGATAGAATAAAAATGCCTACACACCAATCAAAATCCTTCCTTTTATATTCAGTCAGAATGAGCCCGCGATATCGCATTCAGAGAAGGAGCTTCGCTCGCCAATTGTCTGTATTGGAAACCCTTTCAGAGGACATCCCAGATCATGTCTTGTAGAATGAGTACAAACACAGTGGAACCAATATTACCAGAGTGACGGGACCCCCCCACTCTTCCATGGTCAGTGTTAACGTTACACCTGATAAACTCAGTGGCCTGTCACTGTGCATCAGCCAGTTTGGAGGTGACACGCTGCTGATGAATCATTCATGGCCTTCAGTTGGGAACGCAAAATGTGATTGGGCAAATTCCTGAAATATTTAAAGTGCGGTCCTGTTAGAGCTTTTACTGTTGGTAGCGCTGCGTCGTGAGCGAGCAGGACGGAGCTAAAAGCCGGTAATTGACGCTCCATTCTAATACCTTTGTCATCTTTGTCAGCGGTGACTAATGCTGAGCGATTTGTGCTTTTTGAGGTCGGTTTCGGTTCGATAATTAAAAAATAACTGTTTTTCGATTATTACAGAATAAACCAATTAATAAAAGTCCCATGATGGTAGTGACTGCCCATGACTGCTTAACACTTATTAACCATCATTTAGTCACGTTACTTTACTTCAATAAAATATTTCCGTTGTCATCATCTCATCTCTATAGAGCTGCTGCCTATGCTGTCTGACAAAATCACAATTTTGTAGTTCTTCAAAGTAGATAAGACATACTGCTGAATACCAACTATCAATCACATAGATCATGTGTTTTCAGGTAGAGATACCCCGTGAAGCAACAGCTGCTCTCTATATCCCCTCACAATAGAGCATTCTCCTGTATTTTCCGTATCAGGTGTAAAAGAAACACAGACCAGATTCACAATGGATTATGGTCATTGTAGTTAATTACCATGTTTTATGCGTTAAACTATCTAGAATATTGGCCTGATGGAAACTACAACTCCCTACTACATTGCACAGTTCAGGCTGGATCTGATTAATCTCTAGAGAAACTGCAATGTGCGCATAGACCTCACAGAAAAAAAACGGAACGAAATGGAATTCAAATAATTGAACCGATGTGTCAATTAGTTGTTTAAAAAACAAAACATATCAGAAATGTTGGTTAATCGCTCAGCAAGTGACACAGTGGAAACTCAGCCCTTGCTCTCTCCCCAATGCTGCTACCAATATCCCTCAGCAACTCTGATGACTGGGTAGCTGTGTCATCTTGGGTTAGTGCAGAAAAGTGATAGTGAGTGGTGGTTTTAGGTTTCAACCAAACCTAGGTAATAATACAACACATATAAACCAAATACCATCAACTGTAACCATGGTGAGCTCATACTGTTGTGTTGTGTACCCTCAGCAGGCATGACCCTCTGCTAATCCCTGGGAACGAGCAGATCGAGAACATGGACATGAATGTGAAGCAGTATGACTCCACGGGAATGTTCCACTGGTGCCCGTCTAAAGAGATTGAGAAGGTCATCCTGGTGAGTGGTTTTCTGTCTCCCTGTAGTGTTGTCATGACACCAGTATCGCGATACTCGGAAGTAGCATGGCAAGCAAACAAAACATGAAGCAGACTTAATTTCTTGAGGAAAACCGTCCTGATGTTGAGAACAAAAAAACTAACAGCCTTATGTTGTCACCCACAGTTACATTTGTTTATTTTCCAAGCTATAGAACACAATATTTGACCAAAAGCAGGTTTTTGAAGAGTTTAGACTGCCTTGTGTTTTCCTTTTTGCCATGGATAATCGAAGATCATAGTATTGTGATACTGGTATCATGACAACCCTACTGTAGAGTTAACTGAGTTTAACCACAGTTATTAACATCCTGTGCAGGGATACAGTACCTACCCATCAACAGATATGGTAGGTGTTGTCCTACAGTACGTGTGACTCCGAAGATGATTTTCAGTTGTACAGTTTGATGATCTTACACTTTTTCCAATCATGTACATGTTTACACTGTTTTTAGCTGCGTAGTATGATAACTATTCTAATGGAGTTGGACGTTATTTGCACCTATTGGGCCAAAAATGAAGTATTGTTGAGGTACAGTAGGCTCTAAAGAAACAGTTTCCCTCGCATAACAGTAACAACCACATACTAATAATGTATATCCACATTTCTCTCAATGCCTCTCTGTTGTTACAAGGTGAGTCGACTGTTTTCTATGTACTGGGTCATAGTATAAAACCACCACAAGCATGGCTTTGAAAAGCAGTTTTATACACCTTACTCCTTGACCATGTAGTGTATCAACTGCATTGAACTGTGCTGGGTTTACCTTGAGTCTAACACCTCAAAGGGTGGGACTGCACTCTGCCTCTCTCTGTTTTCTGACTGCTATGTGTTTGTCCTCTTCTTTCTTTCTTTCTTTCTTTCTTTCTTTCTTTCTTTCTTTCTTTCTTTCTTTCTTTCTTTCTTTCTTTCTTTCTTTCTTTCTTTCTTTCTTTCTTTCTTTCTTTCTTTCTTTCTTTCTTTCTTTCTTTCTTTCTTTCTTTCTTTCACTCTCATTCCCTCTCTCTCGCCCCATTATTCTCTCTCGCTCTCACGCACCCCAATATTCTCTCTCTGTCTCCATGTCTCTCTCCCTCCTCTCACTCTTTCGCTCTCCCCCTCTCTCCCCTCTCTCTCTCCCTCTCTCCCTACTCAGACCCGGAGTGAGGCATCCATGACGGTGTTGAGCGGCCATGTAGTGGTCTGTATATTTGGAGATGTCACGTCCGCTCTAGTGGGGCTGCGAAACTTGGTGATGCCTTTGAGAGCCAGCAACTTCCATTATCACGAGCTGAAGCCCATAGTGTTTGTGGGCTCGCTGGAGTACCTGAGGAGAGAGTGGGAAACTCTACACAACTTCCCCAAGGTCTCCATACTACCTGTGAGTACCACTGTAATATGTACGGTTACAAGCCAAAGTTATACAACTGACAACATAATGAACTTACAGTACCATACTATAGAATGTCATCAATATCAGTACTCTCTGTGAGTAGACTAGTCTAATAACGCTCCAGGATTCAATACGAAAACCCAGCTGTACCGTTGTTATTTTGAGACAGTTGACTTGTATTTTCTCAGTTGACTTATGAGATCTCTTCCCTTTGTTGCCTCGCACTGTCCGAATGGAAACAATCTAAGGTGAAGGGTAAAATGACTGTGAGCAGTGATAAAGCAGTAATATCAGTAATAGCAGTATAGCATTAATTAGTGTTATAGTATTCCCTTTGTAGATTTATTTGTGATTTGTTGTGGTTGTTAGTTGGTGTTGTTGTGGCTGTTCTTGTCAATTCCACAACCGGTCCTGAATTCAATCTTCCATCAATTCAAAGCAGTGAATCCTGCCTATTCATACAGAGTTTTAAATGCACTGCAGCTGCCCTTTCTTGGCCATTTCAGATGTGAAACTCTGGCATGGCTGCCTGCTTTAGAGCTTGTTACTTCTGCCTTGACTGAGTATCAGAGAGCCCTAAGAAACCAAGGCTGTTAGCCTTCAGCGCCCACTACCCTTTAGATTAGTCCACGTCTCTGATTCCCCAGTGCCCAGTTAGATCAGCTGAATGTCACTGCCGCTAAAACTACAATACTTGTTATCTAATCTCCCAAAGCACCCCTCACTTAGTCTCTAATTAGTTTTTCTCTCCCCCTTCTTCTCTCTCTTCTCTCTCTCTGTCCGTCTCTTTTCTTCACCGCGCCTGAAGGGTACGCCATTAAGTCGTGCAGATTTAAGGGCTGTCAACATCAACCTCTGCGACATGTGCGTGATACTGTCGGCCAATCAGAACAATATCGACGACGCCTCGCTGCAGGATAAGGAATGCATTCTGGCGTCGCTCAACATCAAGTCTATGCAGTTTGACGACAGCATCGGGCTCTTGCAGGCTAACTCCCAAGGTAAGGACTGACTGGCCTACAAGATACAATACTGTTCTGGCTGCAGGGTAGAGGAGAGGGTAAGAGAGAAGGGAGAGGAGAGGATCATTTTACCACTTAAATCAGTACCTTTTTTCAGCATGGTATATAAACATGGTAAATAAAATGGAAAGTGGTGTTCAACCTCCTAAATAATATCCTTGAATGATGTGAAACCACATCACTGTTGTTACTGTATCTATGTCTGGCAGACTGAGTGGAACAGATTGTTGATGCGTTCAGACAAACAGATAAGCCTCATGTCCCATCAGGTCTCATCATATTTAACCAGCCAGTACTAATCACCAGACAGCCTTCTTCAGCTGTTCTTCATGACAGTCCACCCTGTACCTCCTCCATTATTCTAATAATCAGTCCCTCCAGGATCCTGCAGCATTTATTGTCATACTTGTGGGAAGAAATGCTTGATTTTGCTGCTTCAATTCTGACATTTTGTATGGCGATTTGCAATAATTCTATCCCAATTTGTCATGAAAATGTGCTGATTGTGAAAAAGTGTATTCACTGGCTTCACTGAACTGTTTTATCTTGTAAAAGTGCGGTGATTGGTTAAAATTGCGAGCCCTCTTTTTTTAGTGCAGTGACTGTTTTATGCGGTAGTAGCGCAGTGATTGGTCAACTTTGTAAACCATCGCATAATAGGAGGGGAATTGTTGAGAAGGAAAAACATTTTGCGATCAGAAAATCCTGGAGAGACTGAATCTTATGGACCAACAAACTTCAAAGAAAATGTGCCAAGCACTTTCACATGATTTAGGAGAATGTCAATGCAGTTATTTCTCCTGGTCTGAGTGAGTGATGTGCTGTCGTCACAATGAGCAGACTAAATCGGAGGTCTCTGTTACTCATGGGAGCAGTATTCACAGACATGGAGGGCCTACACCAGTGGTTCCCAACCAGGGGTACAAGGACCCCTGGGGGTACTTGGCTTATCCACAGGGGGGTACTTGATAAGACTCCTGAGACCATAGGCTTACTCGTAAAAATGCACGAGGGGGTGCTCCAGGGGTGCTCCAGGGGTGCTCCGGGCAGAGCAAAATTAAGTTGGTGGTACAGTGACCAAAAAAGGTTGGGAACCAATGGCCTATCACAGTGGTCGATTGATGAAGCCTATTGTTATCAATGAGTTTGTCTTATATCATCTGGATCCATTCCACTGATAAATGTTTCAGTTTAAGAGTGCACATGCACACACGCGCAGGTGTACTATATCATAGTGTATTGCTTTGCGGATTCCTTCCTCCCAGAGAATATCCTGTTCAGATGTGAGGTGTGAAATTTAAAGCAAGAAGGTGTACATGAATAAGTCAAGAGTTGTATTACTAGGGAGACATTCACATGGCTGCGGTCTACGGTACGATGTAGTCTGTAGACCGCAGAGCTAAGTTGTGCCTGGGGGCTGAGAGGGGTGGAGGTGGGGGGTCTGTAGCCCGCACGCACACACACCCTTGCATTTGCTACTGTATGGTATGGAAGCTGTAAATCAATTTCCCTCTTGTTTGTAAGTATTAGAAGTCTAGAGGATTGCGTGCCAAATGCAGTCAAACCATTATAATGAATCAATGATCTGTGTAGAACTCTCCACTTTTCTCCATCTAACTTTTGGTCATTTGCAGCCCAACTGATTTTGACATGTTGCCCTCTCTGTTGGAAAATCTCATTTTCAGATGTATTCACTTTATCCATTGTTAGTACTTTCACAATTGGATACTGTATACTTGACTTCTTGTATACTGTGATCATGTAAGAATAATGTTTTTTTAGAGTCAATATTCAAAACCCAGTTGTGGTTCTCTGGAGATATAAATGTCATATTTTATAGATATTAACAAAATGAAGCATACTCGTGAGTGAGCTTCCAGTCTCTGACTGCTACAAACCTTGCCTATCCCCAGTTTCAGTAATTGGTGTAACAAGAGTGTGGATTATTCAGTTTAGCCTCTAGTTTGTGATGAATGCTGAACTGTTGGTGTGTCCTCTGTAGTGTGGGGGGTGAGGAGGGTGAGAAGATCTATTCTGTACTGTAAAGCAGCCCCTCAGGTTCCTGCCAGAAAATGACATCCCCCCCCCCCCCCCCCCCATCCTCCAACTACTCTCCAATGTCTAGCATTTGCAATCCTTTTAAAACTTTGTGACCTGAATATATTCCCATTATGTTTTGTCGCTGCTGTGCTGTAGAACTATGAGGTGGCGTTTTGCTTCAGTCAGCACTAAATGATGGATGTCACAACACAGGCCATGCATTATGTATCAAGCATTACTGATTTAAGGCGTTGAGGAAATGCAAAAATGTGAAGTCATGTGAATTCATACCCATCACTCGCCTCTTGTATTTCATGGTCGAGAATGTTCCTGATAAAAGGTTTTCAGGATCCACTTCGCCAATTTTATGGTAACAAAATGAAGCACATATAAAATGTATGGAAGGCAGGCAGGTTGATGGAAGGATGAGAATGCTAAATATGTCTCTCAGCTGACCCCTAAAAGCACAATATCCATGTTGACATTTTTAGGAAGCGCCTGCTTCATTTTCCCCATCCCTGTCTACGCATCATTCAATCTGCACTTCTGAACAATACAAAGAGCCCATCTCAGTCAGTAATCCCAGCAGCTTTTACTGAATAGTCTAGTGTTACTAAGTTATAGTGACATTTGACAGACACTGACTGTGTATGATCGATCAACATACTTTTTCATTTTTATGTTTTATAGTTTTTTTTTTCGATTATAGTTTAGTTTTTTGACAAAATTACATATAACCTTCTCAATCACCGAACCTGAGGTATATGATTTGTGAAATTATATATCAGGGTTTTGTGTTTCTCTCTGTGCTGTAATATTACATCTCATGGACTTGTATCCATCTGTATTGTTGTTTCTCTGTGCCATAGGTTTCAACAATATAATATCTCATGGTTTTGTGTCAGTCTGTGTATAAATTAAACTCTTTCTGTTTGATGTAGGTTTCAGTACATCTTGTTTTGTGTGTATCTAGCTCTTGCTGTTAGTTTCAATGGTTTTGTGTGTATCCTTCTGTGTGCTCTGTGTAGGTTTCACGCCTCCTGGAATGGACCGGTCATCTCCAGACAGCAGTCCAGTACATGGTTTAGTACGCCAGGCCTCCGTCACCACCGGCGTCAACATCCCCATCATCACTGAACTAGGTGAGACACACAACAGACCATTTACTACTGATAGATCCCAGCGGGCAAAACACGTCGAAACGATGTCATAATGATGTCATTTCAACCACTTTCTGGTTGTTGTGATGTCATTTGCCTGTTGGGAAAATATTGTTACATTGTACACAGAGTTTGGCCAACTCACTTAGAGATTTAGAATCTTCAGAACCGCCATGTTGGCTCCAACAGTTTGTTGGACATTCATTTGCGTTCTGGTTAGAATGCAGGTTTGAATGTTTTTGTTGTGGAATGTTTGATGCCAATGTGGACGGTAGTTGGCCGAACTCTTTATTTTCTATGGCTGTGATGACTAATTCTAGCGATATGTTGATGATAAAGATTAACGATTAGTGACTTTGGCTGAGATTTGATGGATTTAGATACAAAACTGAGCATTTGTTGTCATTTCAAATGTCACCCTCTTTCAGTAAATTCTAGCCGAGATGTCTCGTTACGAAGTCAGAACACTCTCACTTCTTCTATGTACCATTTGTCCATTAACAGCCTGATGGAGAGGGAGAGGGCAAAAAGAGAGTGCAAGAGGAAGCTAAAAAAGTGCCACGGTAGCAAAATGGGTCCATTTAATAATAACAATGGCGCTGTCTATATTCTCTAGTATTCCCTGTGGTCCAGGGGACTCATGAAAGTTTCACATCTCTGAGGGCTTCTAAAGCACCAGAGACCAGGGACACTAGAGCCACTCTATCACCCCTGACTAAAGCACTAGAGACTAGCCACTCTGTCTCTATCTCTCCCCTCTGACCCAATTAGAAAGCATTGAGGCGTGAGGAGACTAAGAGATGGATGGAGGCACAGATAGAGATAGAGACAGGGAGAGAAACAGGGACATGAAGCAGCATGAACGTTTTCTCACCTTTCTCTCTTTACACTCTTTAGTACTACATATATAATCAACATAACAAGTGTAGCTATTCAGGTTTTTTCCTTGCAGTATTTGGTTGGATATGAATTAATTCCACAGGTACGTTTGATTTAGAATAATTTCAGCTATGTTTGATTTAGAATAATTCTAACCCCGCATATTCTGTTAGGCCCTGGTTATTATGTATGTAGATAGTACTAGCATCACTAACATTGTCCTCCTCCTCTCTGAGAGTAGAAAGAGAGTGAAGTGAGGCACAACTATACACTATAATTGTAGTGTCAATGTTGTCAGTTTACAGCACCATAGTCAAGATGCAAGTCTAATGGAAAATGTTAAGAAGCTGGCTGAATTGCCAGATCAATTTGATGGAGTCACATAAAGTTGGTTTATGTATACAACATTGTAAATCCCTTTGGTGTCTTAAAAGCCGTACAAATTGGCAATTCATGTTTTAGTGGTATGGTTCAGTCGCATCCGGGCTATGTACTTTAATCTCTGGTGCTGTAGTTGTATGTCATGGACAACCATGGCTACCTTTACATACAGTCAGTGTCTAATCCTGTGGTTGACATGATGCGTGGTCTCAGACAGAACTGCCTTTCTTTTTCTCTTCTCTTTGAAGCTGTTCCCATAACGACCCTATCTCTCCCCCCTCTGCTCTCCACACCGTCTTACCTTCATTAGCTAAACCTGGCAAAATACTGCCTTTGGTTTCATTCAGTCAGGAAAAAAACTGTGGAATCAACATACAAATGATAACTGAGCTGGGTAAGCCAGGCTTTTGTCCTCCGCTCGCTGCCGTCCAATCTTTCGTTTATTTGCTCTCTCTCTCTCTCTCTCTCTCTCTCTCTCTCTCTCTCTCTCTCTCTCTCTCTCTCTCTCTCTCTCTCTCTCTCTCTCTCTCTCTCTCTCTCTCTCTCTCTCTCTCTCTCTCTCTCTCTCTCTCTCTCTCTCTCTCTCTCTATCATCTTGTCTTGATGTATCTGGCTGCAGCCGAGGTCCTCGCTGGCTGCTCCCATGGCTTCACTTTGAACACATTTTTTATTTTTTTTATTCTCGGTTTCTGGTTGAAAATGGACTGTCTTGTTTTGGCCTTTTTTTATTTAATGATTTTTTTCCGTGGTGTTTAGATTTTTTTCCATTTCGTTTTTCCGAGCATCGTTCTGGCACTTTCATCATTGCTCGGTATGTCCTTGTGGCTGTTTTCATAGCACACACCCCACTCCTGACCCCAACCCCTCCCTCAACACCCTACCACCCCCCGGTTCAGTCTCTTTGGCCCGGGCCCGTTTGCATCACCAGCCCCCTTGTCTGGTTGACTGACATGTCTGTTCCTCCGCAGCACAGAGGAAGCCTGGGAAGAAATCATATTTCAAAACACTAAAAACTATAGATCAAACCTTCCCTTTAAGATGTTTATTTTTATTTATTTTTGGGGTTGTTGCTTTTTATTTTTTATTTTTTTTAACCTAAAGCCTAGATGTTGAAGGAGTCAAAGAAAGGCTTGTTTTGTGTGAAGCACTTTTCAAATGCAGTTGGATCTCAGGGTCTTGTCCACTGGCGCTAGAAAGAGAATCCTCTCATCTGAGGCTAAATAAAGACAGACTGTTCTACTAGGAAAAGTCATCTTTACAAATGGTTAAGAATAAGTTTGTTTTTATATGGTTTCATCTTGTTCTTTTCCTCTGGTTAGCAATATTCTATACAGTATAGAAAGAGATTTTTCAACCCTGGCCATGTTATGATTTGAACTTTTTTCATCATTAACAATTTCAGAATGTCGTATTAGTTCGATCTTTAAATGCAGGCTGTGAATTTACCCCACAGCCCTATGTTATTATTGTTGTTTTAAATAATCATTTGACTTTCAGGAAAAGGTAATTACCTCAATATCTCAATAGGTGACGATGTGACCACACATTTTCTTATCTGAGATATCAATGAAGCTCTAAAATGCATGTTACATTACGTGCATGATCTTCTCACCTGAACATGCACAATATCATCTTGAATATAAAAACCACAATATGGTGGATTGAGGTGTTTCACACACCTAGGTAAAATCCATGTCCTGAATGCAATACAAACTACAGAAATGGTTTGTTCATGACGGAATGTACTGTGCATCTACCATGAATGCCAAATCCATAACGCTTTGGTTCAAACACCACTATCTATTCTATACCTCCAGACCTGAGACGTGAGACCTGTGAGAATATATGCTATTGAGTCATAGAAGGACTCTAATGTAGTGAATTATTCTGTTCCGGTCAGTGCCTAAGACTGGGTGTTGACTAGAAACATTAACACTGTATCCCAACTTGGAATATTGGCTCATATTGAATCAATGGGTCACAAAAACAGTCTAAAATCGAACAACGCTTCACAGTTCACCAACAAAAAAGTGCCCTAGCTAAGTCACCCAGTGATTCTCTACTTCTCTGGTCCTCAGGTGTGTTGGTGTGTGTGTGTGGGTGGGTGTTTGGTGTGCTGTGCGGTGCCCTCCTTGCCCTCTCTCTCTCTCTGACTGTGTTTTGGGTCTCCCCTCTCTCAGTGAACGACTCCAACGTTCAGTTCCTGGACCAAGATGATGACGATGACCCGGACACGGAGCTGTACCTGACACAGCCCTTCGCCTGCGGAACCGCCTTCGCTGTTAGCGTACTGGACTCTCTCATGAGTGCAGTGAGTAGACATTACTAAGTATTCGCTACTCAGTTTACACGGTTCTTAGTGTGCACGAGATGTAAAAAATATATGTAATACATTTTATTTATCCTTTATTTAATCCGACATCATACTAGATGTCTCTCATGTACGGGGTAGAAGTCACTAGGACCAAGATTCCCCTTTTTGTAAAACTGAAGTCTATATTTTATCGATATTTAAATATATATTTAATCCATATTTTATTTAGGTAGGCTAGTGGCTATTATTGCCATAGGGTGAAGCAGCATTTGACGAGGGAAACAGTTGCAACATGCAGCAGTCAAGGGCTAGAAGTGATTGGCTTTGAATTCAGGCAGAGTTAGTCCAGTGTTTCATACAAGATCACAGCAGACACCGGACAATACACATATAGTAGGTTCACTGTAAGACGTGCATACAGCCTTTAAACTAAGTAATTTAAAGGTCTTAACTAAGTACTGTATACTAAGAACTGTAAACTCAGTAGTGTATACTTGGTAATGTCTACTCACCTGCACCCATGTCTGTTGTCTCTAATGCTGGCTATTGAATTTAAGATGCTTTTGATTAAAATAAGTGAGAGAAATGTAGCATAGATGGATTTAAAAACTGCATACGTGCGCGCGCACACACAGAGTAAAGTAAAGGGCTAGACTTAAAGGATGTGGTAGCCTCATAAGATGAAGTGATCTGCTCAGCGCAGTAGTAATACGGAGTAGGCAGAAGTTGGTAAATGAAATGCCACATTGATCAGACAGCGCTGACAGCTCCACTGACATCAAAAGGGAAGTTGTTGCCACAACTCCTCATATAAAGTGTCACAAAACAAACTTTCAAGGGGCTTATTAGATCTTTTCACAAGGTAAGTGCTGAGGTTCCCTCTAATGGCACATATGACATGCAAGGTGGGCCTTCAAAACACTTTCATCTTACAACAATGTCAGCCCTGTTCCTGAAGACAAGATAAGGAAAAAGTATTATCTTCTGACTTCGTTCCGACCATCGCTTCTCCCCTCTGGTGCTGTGATGGCTTAATTCCAGCTTGTCACACTGTGAGTGAGGTTAGAGGAGAGCAGAGTAGCCCTCACACACACACTGGCTGTGGTCAGAGGTGAGGGTGAGTGATGGAATGCGCTCATCCATCATGGTTCTCCACAGAGCTGTCAGGAGCCTGGGGAGAAGAGCTGCCACTCAGGGCGTGACTTACAGTCATGCGTGCATACATTTTACGTATGGGTGGTCCCGGGAATCGAACCCACTACCCTGGCGTTACAAGTCCCATGCTCTACCAACTGCGCTACAAAGCACCATTGTTATGAACATTCTCAAGCCGCTCTCCGCCATAGTGGTGCCCAAAAGTCATGATAAGGCCAGTCATTTTGAACAGCGGCTAATGACTATTTTGCCTAAATTGCACTATAGCAGCCTGGAAATATGATGACATTGCTAAAGTAGGCAAGTATTTAGTAGAAAAAAAGTTTGCTATCATTATCATGTCGTAAAATTTACTTTAGACAGGTGGCAATATTGTCATTAGCTAGCAAAATTTGTTAAAAAAATTAAGAAAAGCTAGCAATGCTAACATTGGCTAGCTAAAATCCGGTGGTCTCCACTCAATCTTAGCTAGATACAGTGAGGGGAAAAAAGTATTTGATCCCCTGCTGATTTTGTACGTTTGCCCACTGACAATGAAATGATCAGTCTATAATTTTAATGGTAGGTTTATTTGAACAGTGAGAGACAGAATGACAACAAAAAAATCCAGAAAAACGCATGTCAAAAATGTTATAAATTGATTTGCATTTTATTGAGGGAAATAATTATTTGACCCCCTCTCAATCAGAAAGATTTCTGGCTCCCAGGTGTCTTTTATACAGGTAACGAGCTGTGATTAGGAGCACACTCTTAAAGGGAGTGCTCCTAATCTCAGTTTGTTACCTGTATAAAAGACACCTTTCCACAGAAGCAATCAATCAATCAGATTCCAAACTCTCCACCATGGCCAAGAACAAAGAGCTCTCCAAGGATGTCAGGGACAAGATTGTAGACCTACACAAGGCTGGAATGGGCTACAAGACCATCGCCAAGCAGCTTGGTGAGAAGGTGACAACAGTTGGTGCGATTATTCGCAAATGGAAGAAGAACAAAAGAACTGTCAATCTCCCTCGGCCTGGGGCTCCATGCAAGATCTCACCTCGTGGAGTTGCAATGATCATGAGAACGGTGAGGAATAAGCCCAGAACTACACGGGAGGATCTTGTCAATGATCTCAAGGCAGCTGGGACCATAGTCACCAAGAAAACAATTGGTAACACACTACGCCGTGAAGGACTGAAATCCTGCAGCACCCGCAAGTTCCCCCTGCTCAAGAAAGCACATATACAGGCCTGTCTGAAGTTTGCCAATGAACATCTGAATGATTCAGAGGAGAACTGGATGAAAGTGTTGTGGTCAGATGAGACCAAAATCGAGCTCTTTGGCATCCTTCCCTCAGCCAGGGCATTGAAAATGGGTCGTGGATGGGTATTCCAGCATGACAATGACCCAAAACACACGGCCAAGGCAACAAAGGAGTGGCTCAAGAAGAAGCACATTAAGGTCCTGGAGTGGCCTAGCCAGTCTCCAGACCTTAATCCCATAAAAAAATCAGTGGAGGGAGCTGAAGGTTCAAGTTGCCAAACGTCAGCCTCGAAACCTTAATAACTTAGAGAAGATCTGCATAGAGGAGTGGGACAAAATCCCTCCTGAGATGTGTGCAAACCTGGTGGCCAACTACAAGAAACATCTGACCTCTGTGATTGCCAACAAGGGTTTTGCCACCAAGTACTAAGTCATGTTTTGCAAAGGGGTCAAATACTTATTTCCCTCATTAAAATGCAAATCAATTTATAACATTTTTGACATGCGTTTTTCTGGATTTTGTTGTTGTTATTCTGTCTCTCACTGTTCAAATAAACCTACCATTAAAATTATAGACTGATCATGTGTTTGTCAGTGGGCAAATGTACAAAATCAGCAGGGGATCAAATACTTTTTTCCCTCACTGTAGCTAGCTAACGTTTATACTGCATCTAAAGTCAATCTGGCGACATCAAAATTATGACAAAAGGTTTTCCAATAATTATTTGCCTCCTTTATAAATGTAATTGTATTTCAAAGCCACTCTAATGCACTTTTAATATCGTCATCAGTGCCAATTGACAATGCATTGAGTAGAATGCTCAGTCTGGCATCAGTCCTAAAATGAATGTTCAGAACAATATTGTGAAGAAACGTGCAATCCATGAATACTCTGAAACAGTTAATTATAGGAACTCTGTGTTCCATGAGGCGCTAGCGTGAACATTAGGGGCTCTGTTTTCGGCTAGTGTTAAACCAGTGCAATTGTCAAACGCACGCTTGTTTGCAATTTCGACCTGTTTAAAGCCAAACGCCAGATTGGTAATTTACCTGTTTTATATGAGCTCGCTTGCGTGGGAGGGGTGGCAATATCTGGGGATATTTAAAACCAACCGAAAACTGGTCTTAGCTGTAACGAGGTTGGTTATGTCATGGATTTTGACAATGGAAGCGCAGCCTATCCAGCCGTTACACACAATGCCCATATGCACATGGAACAAGATAAAAAAAATCCAGTTTCATTTGATTAAAAACCAAGCATCCCTTCCTCTCAATTAAGTCTGTTTTTTTGTCCTGACCAACGCATTCGCCAAGTAGTCAGAACTATCGAAAAAGGGTTTGGCTCGTGAGACCACTTTGAAATAAATCTTAATCACCAAAACTTTATTAAAAGATCAAGTTTGGCAGCAGCAGCAAAACAGTGAGGACATCCCCTTTTTATCTATGTAGGCTATAAATTTTTTTGGGCCAGCTCCTGTTATTATTTTGGATGTGCTTAAAACCCCCTCCATGTAGGCTATATGCCCATCATGGAAGGAGAGATGAGATTATCCGGTGACACTCATATTTAGAAACATGTATTTTCCTGTAACCTGTAGCTTGTTTTCCATTTCCTTTGATATAAAAAAAAAAACTCTTAGTAGGATACCCTTACGTTACTATAACGAAAGCTGGTTTAACAGCATCTTTCTTATCCTGGCCATGCATTAGAAGTAGTCTATCCATGAAAGGCGACATGTTTTTGAATTATTCACAGTACTACCTGCAGTACTCCATTCGGCTTGTATCCTTCCCCATTCCCTGACTCTTTTCCGGTTACCAAACATGCGCTCCTCCAAACTTATTGAAATGATTCAGTCCTATAATGCAGTATCAACGGTAGGCCTAGGCTATGTCTTGCTTATTGAGAATGTGCCTCACACATACTATACAATTTACGGGAGCCTAGTAGTTTTTATTTGAGGAGAAGTGCGATGACAAAAGGCCTATACTTGTTGAAACCGATTACAATAATGTTGACTGTCAACACTCTAAACATATTGAGCAAACACTGGATGTTTTTTTTTACTGTTGGTATCAGTCATTACTGTAGCCTATGCTACAGTTGAAGTCGGAAGTTTACATACACCTTAGCCAAATACATTTAAACTCAGTTTTTCACAATTCCTGACATTTAATCCTAGTATGAAAAAATGTATGCACGCACTAACTGTAAGTCGCTCTGGATAAGAGCGTATGCTAAATGACTAAAATGTAAAAATCCCCTGTCTTAGGTCAGTTAGGATCACCACTTTATTTTAAGAATGTGAAATGTCAGAATAATAGTAGAGAGAATTATTTATTTCAGCTTTTATTTCTTTCATCACATTCCCAGTGGGTCAGAAGTTTACATACACTCAATTAGTATTTGGTAGCGTTGCCTTTAAATTGTTTAACTTGGGTCAAATGTTTCGGGTAGCCTTCCACAAGCTTCCCACAATAAGTTGGGTGAATTTCGGCCCATTCCTCCTGACAGAGCTGGGGTAACTGAGTTAGGTTTGTCGGCATCCTTGCTCGCACACGCTTTTTCAGTTCTGCCCACACATTTTCTATAGGATTGAGGTCAGGGCTTTGTAATGGCCACTCCAATACCTTGACATTGTTGTCCTTAAGCCATTTTGCCACAACTTTGGAAGTATGCTTGGGGTCATTGTCCATTTGGAAGACCCATTTGCGACCAAGCTTTACCTTCCTGACTGATGTCTTGAGATGTTGCTTCAATATAGCCACATAATTTTCCATCCTCATGATGCCATCTATTTTGTGAAGTGCACCAGTCCCTCCTGCAGCAAAGCACCCCCACAGCATGATGCTATTTTTGTTTCATCAGACCAGAGGACATTTCTCCAAAAAGTACGATCTTTGTCCCCATGTGCAGTTGCAAACTGTAGTCTGTCTTTTTAATGGCGGTTTTGGAGCAGTGGCTTCTTCCTTCCTGAGCGGCCTTTCAGGTTATGTCGATATAGGACTCATTTACTGTGGATATAGATACTTTTGTACCTGTTTCCTCCAGCATCTTCACAAGGTCCTTTGCTGTTGTTCTGGGATTGATTTGCACTTTTCGCACCAAAGTACATTAATCTCTAGGAGACAGAACGCGTCTCCTTCCTCAGCGGTATGACGGCTGTGTGGTCCCATGGTGTTTATACTTGCGTACTATTGTTTGTACAGATGAACATTGTACCTTCAGGCGTTTGGAAATTGCTCCCAAGGATGAACCAGACTTGTGGAGGTCTACAAATATTTTTCTGAGGTCTTGGCTGATTCCTTTTGATTTTCCCATGATGTCAAGCAAAGAGGCACTGAGGTTGAAGGTAGGCCTTGAAATACATCCACAGGTACACCTCCAATTGACACAAATTATGTAAATTAGCCTATCAGAAGCTTCTAAAGCCATGACATCAGTTTCTGGAATTTTCCAAGCTGTTTAAAGGAACAGTCAACTTAGTGTATGTAAACTTCTGACCCACTGGAATTGTGATACAGTGAATTATAAGTGAAATAATCTGTCTGTAAACAATTGTTGGAAAAATTACTTGTGTCATGCACAAAGTAGATGTCCTAACCGACTTGACAAAACTATAGTTTGTTAACAAGAAATTTGTGGAGTGGTTGAAAAACGAGTTTTAGTGACTCCAACCTAAGTGTATGTAAACTTCAGACTTCAACTGTATATAATAAACAGTATTATCAATCCACAATGGACTGGGACAAGAATATTCCTTGCCCCGAGCCGAGTAGATGACAACGCAAAGACCGTCAGAAACCTACAGAATTTGAGACAAATGCATACAGTATTAAGCCATGGAATGCCTTGATTGGCCAGTTAGTGGCCAAGCCCAAGTCACACCTACGACTTGTCTATTAATCAAAATCCAGGCCTTTCGGGCCACCAGCAGCTATTGTGCTCATAATAACAGCTGTGAAAATAGAAACAATATTTCTGACACATTCCCGGAACAATAGCGCTACCGCCAGCGCTTAGATTTCCCATTGCGTTAGGTTTGTTAAAATAGAGCACTAGAGCTTCTATTCTGCTATTGTATTTCTATACCTGTTGGAACAATATGCGTTATCAACATGCTTGCTTCAGCTTTTCAATGTATTTTATTAAAGGAGTAATGGTATTGATGTGAAACCTGCTAAACCAATCTATGAGGAGAAGTTGAGGAGAAGTTGTCTTAGTAAGCATGGCTGGTGAATGAATGTCAAATGGAAGTAGTTCCGGTACAAGTAAAGCTTTTTCTGTAATTGGTCTGCCCTGTCTCCTCACCTCTCTGTCTGGTCTGTATGAAGAGACAAGGGTCTATATAACATGGGGCACGTCCACTCCGTGTCTCTCTCTCCCATCTCTCCCTGTCCTCTCCCCTCCACTCCTCTCCATACCTCCCAATCCTCATCTCCCATCTCTCCCTATCCTCTCCCCCCCACTCCTCTCCATCCCTCCCAATCCTCCTCATTCTCCCTCCCTCCCTATCATCCCAACCTCTCTTCATTCTTTCCCATCTCTCCCCCCTCCCCTTCTCCATCTGCCACATATCCTCTACCGTTGTGGCTCTAATGGCGTCTCCTTACTTACGGATCTCACATCCTCTTATGTCCGCAGACATACTTCAATGATAATATCCTCACCCTGATCCGGACGCTGGTGACTGGGGGAGCCACACCAGAGCTAGAGGCTCTATTGGCAGAGGAGAACGCCCTGCGAGGGGGCTACAGCACGCCACAGACACTGGCCAACCGAGACAGGTGTCGTGTGGCCCAGCTGGCCCTCTATGATGGGCCCTTTGCCGACTTGGGGGTAAGTGGATGTTTAAACGGAGCTGACACATTTTGGCACTCCCCAGTAGCACCCAATCCTGCCTGGTCGCCTCCTAGTGGCACTTAATACAAAGTGAAGAACAGAGAACACGCAAGGGGGGCTCTGTTAAGGAGGTTGTGTGTGTGTTATGGAAAGGAATAATGCAACTGTCTGAGAATATCCCATGAGTTATTCTACTCTTTAATTTATCAGTGCATTGTTTATATATCTAATGTTAAATGTTTTACAGTTGTTAATAGTGCTTCAGATTCTGAAGGGGTGTGTCACAAAGTGAAAGGATGTTGTTTTGTGTCCTTTCCTGCATGATATAAAGGACATTTTTACACTGTATATTGTTATCTCCCCAAAACACTCAGCAAAACTTATCCAGGGCACTGCAGTTTGATATTTGCAAAGACTATTTTGCCACTTAGATAAATTATTACATTTTTACATTTACATTTTTAGTCATTTAGCAGACGCTCTTATCCAGAGCGACTTACAGTTAGAGTGCATACATTTTTTCTTACTTTATAAGCAAACACACCCTGATGTTTTTTGTCATTTGTCGTTTTCCAGGATGGCGGTTGCTATGGAGATTTGTTCTGTAAAGCGTTGAAGACGTACAACATGTTGTGCTTCGGAATCTACAGATTGAGAGACGCTCACCTCGCCACACCTAGTCAGTGTACCAAAAGGTGAGACCGTCACTGTATCTTTAACATGTAACATCTCTCTCACCTCTCAAGGCAGTTCAAGTGTCACAACATTAGCTGTTTTAATATTAGCAATTGTATGATTATATTATAAATATTATCGACCCTTTTATGATTAGATAACTGTACAACCTAGATGCGTTTCCCCTTCAGGCAGGTCCTGGCTCAAATGCCGCCTTTGGCGAGACCCAAGAATTGCTGCCCTCCTCCTATCCCCACAAAGTAGAATAGTAGGGCAGGGGTATTCAACTCTTACCCTACGAGGTCCGTAGCCTGCTGGTTTTCTGTTCTACCTGATAATTAATTGCACACACCAGGTGTCCCAGGACTAAATCAGTCCCTGATTTAGAGGGGAACAATGAAAAAACGCAGTGGAACTGGCTTCGAGGTCCAGAGTTGAGTTTGGTGGGACTAGGCTATACAGTGTCGGTCCACAATGCACTTTAATTAATGCCTATCCATGTGGTAGCCTACAATTTGTAAAACAGGCAGTTGCATTGGCTTTATAGTCCTGATACTTGACAAAGACTTAAGACTAATCATTTTGGCTATTCAAGCTCTGAATATCAGCTACCATAAGCGGCGTGTCATAAAGTAATTTGAAATACATTTGCCAAAATTATATAATTAATCCTGTCTTTACAGAAATAAAATAATTCAAAACACTTCACTAGAGAGCATGACAGCCACAGAGGATCATTAGCTTCTTAAAAAAACATTTTTGTGGATTGTTTCAAATCAAAAGCGTGTAGGTCTACAGTGTGGGAAAAAAGTATTTGATCCCCTGCTGATTTTGTACGTTTGCCCACTGACAAAGAAATGATCAGTCTATAATTTTAATGGTAGGTTTATTTGAATAGTGAGAGACAGAATAACAACAAAAAAATCCAGAAAAACGCATGTCAAAAATGTTATAAATTGATTTGCATTTTAATGAGGGAAATAAGTATTTGACCCCCTCTCATTCAGAAAGATTTCTGGCTCTCAGGTGTCTTTTATACAGGTAACGAGCTGAGATTAGGAGCACACTCTTAAAGGGAGTGCTCCTAATCTCATCTTGTTACCTGTATAAAAGACACCTGTCCACAGAAGCAATCAATCAATCAGATTCCAAACTCTCCACCATGGCCAAGACCAAAGAGCTCTCAAGGATGTCAAGGACAAGATTGTAGACCTACACAAGGCTGGAATGGGCTACAAGACCATCGCCAAGCAGCTTGGTGAGAAGGTGACAACAGTTGGTGCGATTATTCGCAAATGGAAGAAACACAAAATAACTGTCAATCTCCCTCTGCCTGGGGCTCCATGCAAGATCTCACCTCGTGGAGTTGCAATGATCATGAGAATGGTGAGGAATCAGCTCAGAACAACACGGGAGGATCTTGTCAATGATCTCAAGGCAGCTGGGACCATAGTCACCAAGAAAACAATTGGTAACACCCTACGCCGTGAAGGACTGAAATCCTGCAGCGCCCGCAAGGTCCCCCTGCTCAAGAAAGCACATATACAGGCCCGTCTGAAGTTTGCCAATGAACATCTGAATGATTCAGAGGAGAACTGGGTGAATGTGTTGTTGTCAGATGAGACCAAAATCGAGCTCTTTGGCATCAACTCAACTCGCCGTGTTTGGAGGAGGAGGAATGCTGCCTATGACCCCAAGAACACCATCCCCACCATCAAACATGGAGGTGGAAACATTATGCTTTGGGTGTGTTTTTCTGCTAAGGAGACAGGACAACTTCACCGCATCAAAGGGACGATGGACGGGGCCATGTACCGTCAAATCTTGGGTGAGAACCTCCTTCCCTCAGCCAGGGCATTGAAAATGGGTCGTGGATGGGTATTCCAGCATGACAATGACCCAAAACACACGGCCAAGGCAACAAAGGAGTGGCTCAAGAAGAAGCACATTAAGGTCCTGGAGTGGCATAGCCAGTCTCCAGACCTTAATCCCACTGAAAATCTGTGGAGGGAGCTGAAGGTTCGAGTTGCCAATCGTCAGCCTCGAAACCTTAATGACTTGGAGACAATCTGCAAAGAGGAGTGGGACAAAATCCCTCCTGAGATGTGTGCAAACCTGTGGCCAACTACAAGAAACGTCTGACCTCTGTGATTGCCAACAAGGGTTTTGCCACCAAGTTCTAAATTATGTTTTGCAGAGGGGTCAAATACTTATTTCCCTCATTGAAATGCAAATCAATTTATAACATTTTTGACATGCGTTTTTCTGGATTTTTTTGTTGTTATTCTGTCTCTCACTGTTCAAAAAACCTACCATTAAAATTATAGACTGATCATGTCCTTGTCAGTGGGCAAACGCACAAAATCAGCAGGGGATCAAATACTTAATTCCCTCACTGTATGCCTAGTTGGGAAGTCCGCAATTAGGGCAACACGCATGGCAATAGGCCTAGCTGATTATTGAGTTGCGGCTGTCAGTGAAAAGCATCAACATATGTGTGAAGACAATGTGTCTTGAGTATCATTTAAAATGTTGAGACAAGACAAAGTAGATAGGTGGGTGGAGAGGATATAGGCACATAGCTGTCTCCCGCCAGTTCTTGCGCATTAATTGTTTCATTGTGTGAATTGTTTACCCTTTAATTGTTTATTTTGATCAATTCCCCATTACATATGTCACCAGTAGTAAATGTACCATTAATCCCTGCCATTTGGTTACATTCATTTCAGTTAATGCATGTATTAATTACAGTAATTTGCCGTTCTCATTCTCAGAGTGGAAACATTGTTTGCAAAGTTCACAACCTGCTACTTGTGAGAAACATGTTTTGGTATATTTCATACCATCATTTACGTGTTTGTAATTTTTTTGTTTTGTTTTTTGTTTGGAGCGTTAAATGTGAGCAATGAGCATGTGTGTGGGTTCTTTCTCTGTCCTGTTAATGTAGATGTAGAGCGGGCACCTATGCACGCATAAAGTAGGCTAATTGGCATGCTCACGCAAATGTAGGAAAGTGCCCATTTGGGGATACCTGATTTATGACCACCACCACTAATAATAATAATAAGCTGAGCTTCTTAATCATTTTTGTAACCATGTGACAATGATTTGAGAAACTAAAACTTTATTATCGAAATGAAACTGTTCCACGAAAATGCGAATATGAAAATCATAACTGGCATGCAGATCAGTAGAAATGGTAGGATACATTCTTAGCTTCCCCAAACGTGAAACTCGCGCTGCCTATGTCAGCTACTCAAGTTTATCAGGCGGTGTATTATCTTGGAAAATGCAGTTCATAGCCTATTTTCTTCTTCGCCATGATCAGATCAGAAATTGACAAATGGGTCTAATTATCATGACAATTTAGCCCACTGAGTGAAACTCCCAGACAGAGGTCGTGAGTAGCCTAATTTCATTCCCTAGGCTACTGTCCATTTTATTTTGAGCTGTCCTGTTTTTAGGATATGGAGTGTTTGTTAACATGTTAATTCATATTCACATCGAAGCACATAGTTTTTTGATAGGGCGTCATTTAGGCTATTTGATTGGAAACACGCATGATGTAAAAAGTGTCTGTCTCATGATATTGTCATGAATTTGGTCGCCATGTAGGCTACAGAAAAGGCCACAGAGGCTATAGACTTTCTACCAAATAGGCTACATGATTTGACAGAGTGTTGGTGGAGCGCCGCAATGCTGGAGAGGCGCGCTGGGCATGGACGAGATACATATTTTGAGCACCTGTCTTTGTCAAAGTGTGCACTGCTTATCATGGGACGGCATCAGCATTCACCTTAATAGCCCATATGTCACTGGGTGAGAGAAGGTTTCAGTGTTTTGGGGCAGAATTATGTTAGGTGTTATGTGTTTTTGTAGATGCGTCTTGGTCAGTTTAGCTTGGAAAATGCCGCCCTTGTCAATCTGCCGCTTTAAGCGAACGCCTAATCCTTCCTAATGGGCGGGCCGGCCATGCCTTCATGCCTCTAACACAGAGAAGCATTTTGATTTGAAATAAATAGGTTTTTCAAATCTTGTAACTGATTAGTTTTCAACCACACCCTGTTAACTTTCTATTATGCATTTGTATATAGACACTGACTATACAGTATTGTTTGGTTCTGTCTTCCACTAACTCCTATCCTGTCCTGTCTATAGGTATGTGATCACCAACCCTCCGTATGAGTTTGAGCTGGTCCCCACAGACCTGATCTTCTGCCTGATGCAGTTTGACCACAACGCGGGCCAGTCCCGGGCCAGCCTCTCCCACAGCTCTCACTCCTCCCATTCCTCCAGCAAAAAGAGCTCGTCCGTCCACTCCATCCCCACCACCAACCGGCAGAACCGCAGCAGCAAGCCCCGGGAGGCCGGCCACAAACAGAAGTAGGTGGATGAGATGTTTTTTGTGTGTGTGTCTTTTTTGTGTTTGTTGGGCATGTGTAGTATGTTTGGTGTGGGTGTTGTGTCTATGTAGGGTTGTGACCAGATTGTGTTTGAGTGTGTACGTGCGGGCGGGCGGGTGTATGCAAGTGTGTGTGAGACACTGTTTGGGTCAATTATCCATGTCTGTGTGTTTGTTGGGGTTTGTGTTTTGTTTGTGAGATTTTGTGCTCAATGTCCACGTCATGTTTGTGCAATGTTTGCTCTATAACCATCAGCATGTGGTTCTTGCTCTGACATCTCAGCCTGCCTTCATAGCTACCATGATCTCATTAATGGAACTAAGGGGAAACGTTTATGTGCATTATTTTCACAAATATTTGTAGAGCAAAAGAAAACACTTCTTATTTCCCGCTGACCTCATTGAACCTGTATTTAAGCATTAATTTAATAACTCAAGATGCCACTGAAAGAAGATGAGGAACATTGACATAGAAAGACCTCTCATATGTTGTCTTGGTACCAAGCCGGTGACCGGCATGCCAGTCGTTTTTTGCTAGATCTGTTAGTTTCTATAAGACACTATAATTTGACTCATGTTGGCATAGCCTTCTTATATGTTGGCGTTCGTACAAGCAGTATGGCATGGGTATGGATTTTAATGTAACACGATTTAAATAGACAAACCTTTACAGGTTGTCTATGAACGAGAAACATCATTAGACCATCTGTGTGGACATCTGTCTGGTTATTGTGTCTGTTCTGTCATCGCATGTCCATGTTCCTAGTTCTCAATCTCAAATGCTTATTTTTAGTTCTGTTTTTAATTTTGATCTATTTTCCATAATATAGAATAAGACAATATATACATTAAGTTATATTGAGCGATAAGGAACTCATTATTTTTAAAACTACTCAGAGAATTTGATTATAATGGTGAGAAGACACATCATGCTACCAACACCACTCCCTAAACCGTGATAGATCATTTACTAGGTTAATTCTTAAGATTAAAGACAACAGATCAATTGTAATGTCTTAGTGTCCTTTTAAATGTCCCTTAGCATTTATCTTAAATTCCTCTCAAACATTGCATGCTAGGGAAGTGAAGTGTAGGTGTTCAGTATCTAGAAACTTAGACAGTGATAAGGGAACATCTGACAAGTAGGGTTGGGGTCAATTCAGGAAGTAAACTGAAATAACATAAAACATTCAAAAGTGTAAAAAAATATTATTTTGGCAATGGGGCCTTGATTGTATTAGAAAATAGGATTGATTTATTTGATAAAATGCAGCCAGTGTCAGTGCTTACATAGAGTACAGCAAGAGATCCAGTCATGTCAGTGATTGTGTTTTAGACTTGTTATTTGCCTTGTAGACTGTAATACCTTACTTACTTAGATTACCTACTTCTCTTTCTGAAGTGCAACAAGGATGAATAGAATGAGCCAAGGTATGCAAGTTAATGATTCTGCATGTCCTACTATTACTATAGCACCCTTTACGTGGGGTTCTAATCATAACTTTGTCCCTGTGGAGATTGTTATGACAAGGGGAGGTTTTGTAGTGTTTTTGTTATTTTCCTGTAAGGAAAAGTCATCATGCCTCAGTTTAAGTTTTGCTTTTGAACAAATGGAAAGCAAAATGGCTGCTGCTGCCTCTGCCCTCTCCCTGTCATGCCCAGGACCATCTCTGCACTGCATGAGGTCCAACCTTTCTCCTCTACTTATCTTTCTGTTTTACCTCCTTGACACCTTAATTCACCTGATGATGCTTTTTCTTTGTTTTCTCTTGACAGAGCCTCTATTTTGTATAATATCCCTATTATTTATTATGTTTTTTAGTTTGCTTTATTTCAACTTGACACAAATTGCATTGTGTGAGAGGTCTGTGTGTTTGCACATATTCTTTCCTATTGAATGCGATCAGATGACTGATGTTGTCTAAGTGTTGTAATCCAGATTCAGTATTACTGTATCAACTAGAGCCACAGAGACAAGGTGTTGCCTATCACACACTATGTAACACACCTAACACAAACTGTAGACATTTGATTACCTAAAGATCATAGCTTGGGTATCGATATGAGTAGGCGCGAAACCTCAAACTGACACCTCCCCGAAACGGGGAGGCATGACAAATATAAAGTCTAAATTGCAGAAGGATATGAGGCGGTAAGTTTTGCACTCATAACCCTGTGGTGGTTTCAGGCGACAGACATATTGCTTCACCTTAGGCATAGTTTAAAACATCAAACGCCTATGCTGCAACACACTAGCTTGAGCACTAAGCTGACTGACCCACACACACTCACCAAAGTTGAATTTACTTTACCTGGAAGGAAATGAAGTAACTGATCTGAAACCTATGGTCCCTCATGGCGTTTTGGATTGGAATGTCATACATGCTATAAAACACTGCTATTTAAACTGAGACAGTAATATATGACATGAAACCATGTAGATTATTCAACACTAACACTTTGTTTCTGCCCCATCCCTCCGCAGAAAGGAAATGGTTTACAGATGAACCAGAAAATGCCTACCAACGGAACATTCAGATCAAGCCCATGAGCACTCACATGGCCAACCAAGTCAACCAATACAAATCCACTAGCAGTCTGATTCCACCAATCAGAGAAGTTGAAGATGAATGCTGAAAACCAGGCCCCCATGATGACTCGTGAGAAGTCTGGACGCTCTTACGAAAGGAGAGAAAGAGAGATGACGAACGGGGATGATGATGATGTTGATTCATTGGTCCCCACTCATTCTACAGATCGAGGGTTTGACATTAACACCACAACTTGAAGGGACCTCCTATGTGTATACCTTTAATGTTACTTCCATGCTCTACAATGGACAATGTTTTATTTATCAATCTTCCATAGAGATGTACATAATGACAATCAAAAAAGGATTGTTCATCCCCCCCTAGCACTTTTTGAAATTATTTTGAGTTGAAAAGAGAAGAAAAAGTACTTCCTGTAATTATTTGCAATAGTTCACATCTTCATGTGACCACACTCCATGGCTACTGTAGCTGAGGTTACTACTGGTTGTTGGAGGATGAGGGCCGCAGCAGTTTGCTCATCACAACATCATAACATCTCCCAAAGATCCACAAAATCGGCTGGGGTTCACCGCTCACCACTCATACTCCCTATCTGCTTCTGTTCTATTTGCACAAAAACTGACCACGTTCTTTTGCAACATGACGACTTGAAACATTGACATCTCCCCAAAACAACTACCATCACAGAAAGTGTCAGCTTTTTGGTTGTTGATTCACTGAACAAAAGAAAAGCTGCTTGTCATTTGGAGAGATGTACAACTGTACTGTGGTAATGTGGAAAGATCCATTACTTCACTGCTTAGGGTATGCTACTGTATGTCATCACACTGTTGAGTAATCAATGAATGCATTCCAGTCCTGTAGAATGAGATCATATTGAAAATCAGTTGTCTTGAGACTCTGAGAGTACTGTAAGAGACAGTTCTTGGATAAGCTGGCTGACAGAGTATATAGCTACACTGTACCTACATCGGTTCTGGTGATATCACAATGAATATGGATGACCACGTTTCAAGCTCCTATCATCGCATGGTATGTGCCTGAGCCCTTCAATAACAATACAGCACAGATGATCAACTTAAACTGAAAACATAAAAGGGATGAAAGAACAACCTTGTCCTATCCCTAATGTGCAAACATGAAAGGGGTGAATGGACAACCTTGTCTCGTCCCTGGCGAACACATGAATGGGGTGAAAAGACAGCCTTGTCTTGTCCCTTGTGTGGACAGACAATGCATATGGTATGTACATGCAATGTGTGTACTGTACATGGCAGCAATGTGTCCCCTCAGTAAGAACATCGGTGGTACATCTGAGTTAAATGCACAAATTGGTATCATCATCTCTCCATCAGTGTGTCTGTGATGGTGGTTCAGCCTCTGGGGGAGCATCATGTGGGATCAAGGCTTCAAACCTGCAAGACATAGAGGAACTAGATCTGTCTGGGGGTTGCAGATCAACAAACTACCTATTCATATCACCGGTAATACACCAACTATGATTGAGCTGAAAAAATGTGAACAAACATTAGCTGTGTGCCCTAAAACTTTAGGGAAAGCATTTAAGTCCAAACATTCTTTGCCATGATATCTATGGCGAAAATTGGGATTTAAGAATGAAAACAATAAGCATATCATTTGAATGTTTTTTGTCTGTTGAGAAATTTGGAGAAGCAATGCCACATATTGCGTAAAATGGGCATCAATGGGTCCTCCTTTGACCAGAGCCACTGCCTGGCACAGGGTTGGTAACGGAGGCAGTAAAGTGCTTGGATGTTCTCCGCTGACGATCCTGATGTCATCATAACACCTCTAAACTCTATGTAGGTAAACGTTAGGGAAAAGCTCAATCATAGTTTGGTTTAAAATGATGCCACTGATGACTATGAAGAACGCTGGAGAATACTGCCTGTGCTCTTCATGTTATCCTGGTCAAGGCTCAAGTGTGTGTTCAAAATTGACAGATTTTGTTTTGATCCAAAAGCAACCCAGAAAGAGCTGCAGCCTTGGGAAGGAGAGGGTATGGTGTCACAGATGATCCAACTAAAAACTAAACCTGGCATATGAGCATGATCATTTTCTACTTATTTTTACACATGACCTAGTGAGAAATGCTTTATGAAATTAATCCGTTATAATTATTACTAGGCCTATAATTGCATATCAGATTTTTATTTCCAAATTAATTGCTTTAATTAACATCATCATACCAAAATGATTAATATAAATTCTGAAATACTTATAATTAGACATGCATCATTGAAGAAAAGTATAAGTCCCCTCTCCTCTTTGCAACAAAGACCATCCCTGAAAGTATATTCATTAATAAAAGTCAATATTGTATAGGAGATTACCTAAATTTAACTCTTAAGTTTTTGTCTTAACTGTTGAGTGCTCCTTAAAACGTAGATGGGCTTAGTTGAAGGATCTCTGTAGCTGTATTGATAAACCTTATCGCTGTGTATAAGACTGATCATTTTCATCGACAAGTGAATACGAATACGGATGTGTGAGTCAAACAGAAATGTGATGGAAACAATCGCAAACGAACTTGAGTTTCAATGGGTGTTAGTAATACCCAGACAGAGGGCCAATCGGAAAGGTGCTTGAAGCTGGATCTGAGGCGTTTAGCCATTCGTTCTGTTCTGAGGGTGAAACTGTGTGACCTTCACTATCAATGATTGACCTAAATTAGGTCTCTATCTAAGGAGAGATACACTGAAGAATTTATGTGCGTGTATACTGTCATTCTCCATGGACATGTTTCAAACTATGTGACAGAGAGAGATTGTTAGAGCATCATCAGGTTGTTTGCAGTGAACAGATAGCCTTGAGAATATAGACAAAAGATAATGTATTTCTAAAGACCTGTCATTCAAGAGAAAAAACCCCCACATATTTCTATCTAAATATGTTGTGTAAATTCCTCCCATTATATAGATCACGTGACTCTCTGAAGCAAAATGGCCTGAGCTTTCTGTCTATCTATTGGGTGTGTTGCAACTCTACTGCGGGCTCATTGACATTGTCCTGAGGTGAACATTTGAATTGTGATTACATTGTCGTCACACTTTGTAGCAAGTAGAATTATGTTCAGAAAATATATGAGTAAAGATCTATGTATAATTGGATTGTTAATAATATACTTGCTAGCCTGAAAAATAAGGATTTATATTTGATGCTGACAATGACATGATTAATTAATTATACATAGTATTGACAAAGGACAAAATTATTGTTTTGACATATATGAAGAAAAAAAAGAACAACTTGACTTTTGAAATTCAAGATCCTTTTCCTGGGTTCACATTGCAACAAGAAAAGTGAATGTAATGCTTGGAAAGAGCAGGTGTAATTTGACCTGGTAATATCAACCATCACAGAGACGCAGCCATAGGGTAGCACCAATTCAGTAAGAGAGGACATACTTAATTTTAGTGTTCTTGTTAAAATAGTTTTTCCTTATCAGGGTTTACATTCCATTGTGTCAGCTCTTGTCATTTTTGTTACCATAGTAATATCCAAGGATTGTTTGAAACTGTCACTACTGCTTATTATTTGTTTACAGAGTTTTCTTTTTTGTATTCAGAAGTACTTAAATATCACTTTACTCAGAAATCAAATGGTACAAATCACAACCCAAAGCAGACGCATACTTACAGAATAGTCCACCAGTCCATTTCATTGTATCTAAATGTTTTTTTTATTTTCAATACGTGTACCCACAATTTGTGTGACTGGTTTGACTCAAACTGGAAAAAAATCACAACACTGGACTGAAACCTGTTCTTACATTCTAAGGTTTTTAAGCTTTATCTCTTTCCAGCGCAAATACTCCACAAATCTAAAGTACTGCTCTATACCATATCATACGTTTGTATTAGATGTTGAAGTCTTTGCAATGTAAGCCTCTAAAGTTTTAGAGTGTTTTGAAGTGCCATGAAAAGTGTTGTTGAACAAGCATCGTTCAGTCATTCACAGACTCACTCACTTATTCAGAATGAGTAAGGATTGAGTTAGTTCCTCTCAGAAAGGGAAGTAAATGTATGTGAGTATGGCATCTTATACTGGCATGGAGAACATCCAAGCCATCAATGCCTCCATGCCAGTAGAGTGCCAGGCAGTGCTGTAGGTCTAAAGGAGGGCCTGTTTGAAGACCCACTATAGCAAAAAGTGGCATTGAAAATGAGGGAAGAGTACATGGAGCATGGACACTGCTCTTCAACCCTCAACGTATCATACATCTGTGTTGGTTGTACTGTCTGTAGCCTAAGGTACCTATCTTGTTGTTAGGAGACTACAGGGAGAGATGTTAAAACATGTTTGTTGCGTGGTAGAAGGTATGAATGACTGAAGGATGCACAGAGAGCACAGGCCAGGCTGTTTCATATGCTTGAGACCACCTGTCAGTGTTTTAGTCAATTTAAGAGTCAGGACTATGAAACTTCACACATTGTTACAGTATGTTACATAGTTTTGTTAATCTATTTTCTTGCTGTAAAGGATGGATATAACTTATTTGCTGGAAAATGTACTAGATGTAATAAAATATATAATATTATGGGGGGATTTAAGTCTTAACAACACATTGAAATTGCAGTTAGCAATTTTTAAGTTGATTTTGAGAAAAAAAAAAGAAACTTGCAGTTTTTGTTATTTTTTGGGGGGGCTGCCTATCAGTTCAGGTGGAATTCAGGATATTGCTCTCACATGTCGCATATCTGATTGTTTGGCACATGGTCATTGCTGGAATCAGGAGTTTGAAATAGTAGTTTACTTAGTTTGGATTTGTCGAAGCGAGAATAGATATATGGAGAATTTGATGGTGCTGAGTTGATCTACCTGACTCTGTCAAATATAATCTGCTGATAAATATACTGTCTTGTACAAAAAGTTTGTACATAAATTGTACATGATTTCTTTTTGTATTTTCTCAAATTAAAATGGATGTATTTGTGTTCTAAAACTGGAACGTCTCCTCTCATTTCCTTCCAGCATTAGAAAATGTGTATATTCCATACAGTGATGCACGTTAGTCTAAGCACTGTACAGCATTGGGAGAAAATAGACCATAGTCAATGACAATATACTAAAGTATAGCACGATCACAAGGTGTTAATATTCAGTTTAATAATACTTAATTCCACAATGGGCAAATATACATATAACAATTAACATGAAACGTACACACAACAGCTTTTTGATTACGTTATCTCCATCACCGTCTCATCCTGGATTATGTCCTATAAGAACAGACTATCCTAACTTTACACATATAAATATAATTAGAACATATATTTATTACATCTCTATGATCCTAGATGCTGTGTCATACACATCGACACACACATTAAAAAATATATATTTACACTGAACAACAATATAAATGCATAATGTAAAGTGTTGGTCCCTGAGGAGTATTTTTGTCTGTAATAAAGCACTTTTGTGGGGAAAAACTCATTCTGATTGGCTGGGCCTGGCTCCCCAGTGGGTGGGCCCTCCTAGGCCCACCCATGGCTGCACCCCTGCCCAGTCATGTGAAATCCATAGATTAGGGCCTCATTTATTTATTTCAATTGACTGATTTCCTTATATGAACTGTAACTCAGCAAATCTTTGAAATTGTTGCATGTTGCATTTATATTTTTGTTCAGTATATTATATTTCTGTGATCTTAATCAGTACAACAAGACTAAGGGCTCTATTCAATTTGTATCGCTGAAATGTTACAAATTCCAAGGTAATTTCCAATTGAGCTGACATAGGCAGCGTTTACCGTGAATGCAGTCTCCGCCAATGCAGGAACATTGCCTTTAAATTTCCACGATACAGATTGAATAAAGCCTCTAAATGGTGGTGATGACTATACATCTATACATCGACCCTGTCTTTGACCTTGGCTTTCCTGAGGGATAGAGGGAGGGGAGGGGAGGAGGTGAACTGAAGATGAATGTCTATCAAATTTTCCTCCATCCGTATAACCAGTGAGAAGTCGATGACCCTGTGCTCCAAGGCAAGCCACCAATCCCCTGATCCCTGCATGCTGTAGCATCACACAGTCATTCCTCTTGATTTACATTTAGTGACATGCTATTACCTGCTCCATCACTTACGCCTGTCAATCAGACGGGATCCAAGGTAATGGGCAGGAATGGGCCTAAGAGCACATCAGCCTCTCAGCTCATATGTCAACATAGGGATGGAAAATAGAATATCAGCTGAGGAGATTGAATCTCTTTATGTGACGGTAAAAGGTGTTACCATACTTCTCTGATTTATGTTATGCTTCATTATTGATGTGTTACTTAAATCACAATGTAGAGAAATATTACGAGAGATGCTAAAGAAGAAAGCAAATCCGCTGTGTGTGTGTGCAGGGCTGGTCCCCCTCCTCGACTCCTCTGAGTTGAAGTGTGTAATTTCACACTCCAATATCAAGCTGCTGGACAGAAGGAAAATATATGACCCGCCTTGGCATTTGTCCTTATTTCTCTCTAAATGTGCAAACACTATTACCCTTGGGTTATCTAAAGTGGTGCGGTGACAATTCAACGCATGCCCGCCGCCTCTGCACTCCCTCAGCCTCGCCATCACAAGACGACAAGCTGTAGAAAGAAAAATAAGAGCGATGTAGAACGAGAGAGGGGGTAGAGGGTGAGAGAAATAAAGAGACGTATACATCGTGATGGAGAGCGAGGGGGAGGAAGAAAGAGTGAGGGTGAGACTGAAAGAGAGGAAGAAGGAGAGAGAGAGATGGGTTGGAGATGGAGCAGATGTTGGTAGCTGTGTTGATTTGTAGCTTGATAAGGGTGGCACCCAGGCGGCTGGAATTGATGGCTTGTTAGGGAGGATGGGCTCCTCTGTGAGATGTTTTCAAAATGATTGATTTACAATACAGTGGCTCCGGGTGTGTGCACGCAGGCAGAACTGATGCAGATCGATAGAGCTGAAATTGATTGATCAGCCATTTAGCTTGGCAGTGTGTTTACCGAACGAAACCAGTCAGGACCCCCCTTTCCCTCCATCACCTCTCAATAAAACAGAGAGAGGGAGAAACACTAGCTAACTACCTCTGGGCCTGCCTGAATATTCTGCTAGCAATACAACACGAACCAGGCGATATCCGAATATGAACCATAAAAATGGAATCATACAGTAAGAGGTGCTGGTGTGAAACGTTTATGACTGTGTACTTTATTCCGCTATCAATGTGTCCCTCTGTGACTTGGAGATACAGTGCTGGTAAAAAAAACAGTCTTACCGTACCTGCGCCTCGCAAGGAAAATAGCAATAATGCTGCCTCTGTCATTGTCTTTGCGTTAGGGTCTTTCTTTGTGAGGTAGATAACACGTTCTGATGTAATTTTGTACCGTGAAAAAAACACAGTAATTGATGTTCAGCAAAGCAACATATTTTCTTAGAGCAAAATCATCCCCCGCCACATCTGTGATGGTTGACTTTTCTTTGGATTTTTGGTAACCTTTTATTCTGTTCGGGGCTGATTCAGATATAGGAAATCAATGCCTTTTTTATGCATTTTGATTTAAGCACTTCTCAGTAGTTGGTTTTCAAACGTACCTTATAAAGGTGCGTCACAAACACTGCGGATGTGGCTTCCTTGCATGCACTGAATAATCCCAGAAAACACACCCATTCTGTTAATTTATCTAAAGCCATCCCTTTAAATACTGTGTACTTTTATTTAGAATTTGATTGGCACAAGACTAGAATGTAGGCTATGGAGAATGCGTTCAGAATATGGAAAGGTAGACATGAAAAAATATGAATATTTGTCTCAGTTTCAGAACCCATTGGTAGATTTAAAAACACTGATTTTACACAATATTTCTGTAAATCGCTCTGGATAAGAGCGTCTGCTAAATTACTGTAATGTAATATATTCCTGAATCCTACTTCATGGAAAATTAGGGTTGGAGAGCCTTTATGCACGAACGAAAACAACGGTGGTTTAATTCATTCTGGAAGTTGCCACACATTATTCAATGGTAATGTTGGAAGTAGTGTACAATAGAATTATAATAGGGAGAATAGTTTACAATATTATAATATAAATATACCCTAAATTCCCCCCCTGATCATGGAACTGTGTGATGATAAGGGCCAAGTCTTATGCCAAACTAACGGTTTGGTCTGCCCTTAGTAAGCCTACATGTCCCAATTTATTTTTACTACAATTTGTATTTGGTCTTCATTAAATAGGATCCACTATTACTTGCGACCCTCAGCAACAACCACAAGGGCGTGACAGCGTTTACAAAGGAAACAAATAAAGGTAGACTAAATCAAATTATTTAATGGAACGATACGAAATGTAGGGTACCAACTGAAGGGCACTAACACTAAATTGGCAGTTAAATATGTGTGGTATATGTGTGGTATATGTGTGGTTATTACTAACGGTTGCTACCGATAGTGGCTAATAATATGTAATATAATACAAATTGTAGGAAACAGGAAAAGTCGGGCATATAATTAAAACATTCTAGAGCGCACAAAGGCGCGACATTCATTCTGCACCGCTTTGCCTTGTCATCCCATTTAGCTTGTATCTCCAAGTCTCATCCCATACAATTACAATTCTGCATAACAGCACAGCATTTCATACTTCACTGTGGGAAAGGGGCATAATACCTGTCCTGTTGATATGCTTTTCAGTTTGCTGCCATATGACTGGTTTGAATTTTGTCTCCAGCGATCATAAGGTAAAATCTAAAACAATTGTCATTTAGCCCATACAATCCCATTATCCAAATGGTTACTCATTTACCTAGCTCTTATCAATAGCTCATCAATTTATAAATTACAGTAGAACAAAAATAAGTTGATGCTGGATAGTAAACAATGTCGAAAAAGCCTTGTAAATGAGAGTGCCTTGAAGGCTTTTTCGGCATTGTTTAGTATCCAGCATGAACTTATTTTTGTTCTAAAGTATTTCATCCCATGATCGAAGAGCGTCTCATGCCATACAACTATAACCAGTCTCATATGAATGAAAGTGTATGGAGAAAAGAAAGTAGATGTTTTTCCACTTGGAACCTTACTCATGGTTTCCTCGCACATAACAATGGTGGAATTAAGAGGGGAATAAAGTCAAGGTCAGAATACGCGTATCTGTAGACACACCTCTGCCACACCTCTTTCTGTGATTTCCACCCCACATGCATTTCCCCATGCTTAAGTTCAAGGTCAGAAAGCGTGCAGAGACGAAAGTGTTTAAAAAGGAATTAAGTTTAATTTATGTGCGTGTATCTCAGGTCTGAATTCACCCCATAGTGCCCTATGGATGGATGCATCTATTGCACCTAGTATTTTGAGTGTACCTAAATATGACAAGAATCATCATATATATATTCCGTCACCCAGTCCTCTGGTTAACAGAGGGCTGCCATAGTCTCACCGTGACGTGTAGTCAGACAGTGGCCCCATCATGTTGCTTATTAACGATTTTACACAGCCAGTGACAGTCACCGCCAGAGAGAGGATGTCAGGCTGCCAATAATATTTACCGTCTGGTGTCAATGGATGGCATGGTCTATCCAGCAGACGCCAGGGGGCTTCTGGGATTGGTCTGACAGCACCCGATAGCATCATGAACCTCGAGCTCATCGCAAATCAACCTCACAGGAACGACAAGTGTCTTCTTCTGGAGGATGCCTGAGTGCCTGTGGCTAGGAACCAGGCGAAGCACGATGCTAGCGCTAGCTAGCACTGGATGTCTTTAGGCCCTAATACAAACAAAGCAAGGTGCTGTTGATCTAAATACAACACAGCTGCTGCCAGATCACGCAGCGCCCAAGAAAGCTGCACGGGGAGCCTGTTAGTTCCGCTTTGAACTCACATCAAGCATAAGAGCGATATAAAAAGGAGAACGAACGCCCTCAAAACAGCCATCTTATGAGGCTTGAAAAGCAATGCGTAGGTAGGCCCTAGTTTTCTTGGCTGCTGTCGTGAATAAACAGTGCATTTGAGAAGTCATTATGGGCCATTTGGTAAATCAATAAAGTGTAAAATTATTTTCCAGATGAACTGCTAGCAAGCTAAATGAAACGACAGAGTCAGTAGGAGTATTGAGCTGGGTTCAGTCAATCCATGTTGTGATGGCTGTAATGATTGGATTTCCATGACAGTGATGTGAGGCATGTTGACACCAATTACTGCCTTTCCCTTTGACCTCGCTGGATATCAAGCTGGGGTGTTATACACACGACACACACACACCCAGGCACGTGCAAACACACACACACACACCTCTGGTCACATCACATCAGCCCCAGCAAACAACATGCAAAAGAGAGAAAGAGGAAGACGGAGAGAAAAGGAGAGGCAGAGAGGGAGAAATAAAGAGAGGAAGACAGAGAAACAGATACAGAGACACAGATATACAAAGAAGATATATTCCAGCTCAGCCGTGTGTGATAGCGGTTTCCATGACGATGTGGCATGCCCAGTGCATCATCAGCACCATGGCAGATGAACAGTCAACCTTTACCAAAACAACAAGGTCATTACAGAGCCTTGTCAAATCAATGCTGAGAGTGTCCGTGCTGATTAAGCCATCCCCTCTTAGCTCTGACACTGTCAATAGCAACCAGGCAGACAGGCAGAGAGAGAGGGTGGGTGTGTGGGTGTGTGAGTGCAGCTTCATTTGAGGCTGCAGCTAATCTTTACCTGGGGCCAATTAACAGAACTAAAGGAGAACAACAAAGGCACAGGAGAAGGGCTGTTTTCTCTTTCTTCCAATGCCATTTATAATTAGTCTTTTTCCCCCTCTGAAAAAAAGTTGGTGGATCTTTCTTTTTTTCCTTTGTAAAACTGTCACTGGCTGAGTGTGTGATCTAAATACTGACACGCAAATAAACAGTGAAAACCATTTAGAGGCCCTGGAGGGGACTAGAGGAGTCTCCTAACCCTTCATTATTACCGTACTATGAAATCAAGTATAACTTTTCTATCTTGTTTCTCCCAGTCAGTGTTGAGGAAAATCCTTCTGGCGAGGGTTAGGGTTGTGGTAACCTTAACCCTAGCCAAAGGGACATTTTAATAAGTTGATCTAACTCAAAATAATATGCTTTCCCAACTCTCAAATTAATCAATCAGTTTACCCAACTCACAATCAGAATTGTACGTTTCCCCAACCGTTTAACCAACACAAACCAAGTTTTTACCCAATTCGAGTTATTGAGTAACTCAACTCAAGGTTACCTGACTCAAATTAATCAATCAGTTTACCCAAATGTAAATAATGATTTGATACAACTCAAAATAATGCTTAAAATAATGTATTTACCTAACTTAAAATATGTTTACCCAATTGAAATTAATCAATCAGTTTACCCAACTGAAAATAATAATTTGATCCAACTCGAAATAAAAAACATAACTAACTCAAAATTAATCAATCAATTACCCAACTTTTTATCCAATTCAAAATAACACATCCTGGCTCAATGGATATCCTGGCTCATCCTGGTTCACCCCCTTACATCATCCCCAGGCTTGAATTGCTGGAGCATAGAGCCTGTTAACAGTGTTGAACTGTTTGGGATTTAGAGGGTGGGGATTTACTGAGAGACATGATAACCAATTCAAATTCTGAGCGAATCACACGACTATGAGGCGTGGCTCCAAATCGAGATGGAAAAGTGTTTGTTATGTGCACCACGGAAATAATTCCCCGGAACCCGAGGTAGTAAGAACATTTCGCCCGCCGTTCATGCTAATAGCTAGCCAGTGTAATTCTGCTAGTTATCCTGTAACATGATGTACACTGAGTATACCAAACATTATGAACACCCCCCCCCCTTTGCCCTCAGAGCAGCCTCAATTTGTCGGGGCAGGGACTCTACAAGGTGTTCGAAAGCATTCAACAGGGATGCTGGGCCATGTTGACCCCAATGCTTCCCACAGTTGTGTCAAGTTGGCTGGATGTCCTTTGGGTGGTGGACCATTTTGGATACACCTACTACCATACCCCGTTCAAAGGCACTTAAATATTTTGTCTTGCCCATTCACCCATTCACATACACAATCCATATCTCAATTATCTCAAGGCTTAAAAGTCATTCTTTAACCTGTCTCCTCCCCTTCATCTACACTGATTGAAGTGGATTTAACAAGTGATATCAATAAGGGATCATAGCTTTCCATGTTGCACGAGCTAACCGAGTTCTGTTTGTTGCACAGGAACATAAAAACAATACTGGTCCCAGGATGCAGCACACATGGGGCTCTATTCAATCAGATCCGTTTTAGCCGACATCCGCATAGTGGTTGTTTTGACATGTCGGAGGTGGAACTGCGTTATAGCTGTCAAATCCACAAGTGGCTCCTGGCATTATGTCACGTGCTTAGAGTATAGGATTGGACCAAGGTGCAGCGTGGAATGCATACATGTTTATTCACTAAGTTAACACACAAGAAAAGAAAAGTGACATGACGCTCACAATGGCTGCACACAAACAAGAGTCAAGATCCCACAACATAGGTAGGCAAAATGGCTACCTAAGTATGATCCCCAATCAGAGACAACGATCGACAGCTGCCTCTGATTGGGAACCACACCCGGCCAACATAGATCTACAATAACATAGAATTTCACATACATAGATATTCACACCCTGACCAAACCAACTAGCGAACTCTATGTCAGGGCGTGACACATTAACAGAAGTCCCATGCAGCCTTGTTTACAAGTTTGAACACTGGAATGTTAGATGTAATCTACACCTCGATTAGGACAATAAAAATCATCATTATTTTGTTTAATGATTTTTCAATTTGAGCATAATTATTTATACTAAACAAAAATATAAACGCAACATGCAACAATTTCAACGATTTTACTGAGTTACAGTTCATAGTCGCTTTGGATAAAAGCGTCTGCTAAATGGCATATTATATTATATATTATATAAGGAAATCAGTAAATTGAAATATATTCATTAGGTCCTAATCTATGAATTTCACATTTTTACATTTAAGTCATTTAGCAGACGCTCTTATCCAGAGCGACTTACAAATTGGTGCATTCAACTTAGGATAGCCAGTGGGACAACCACCACTGGGGGAGGGGGGGTGTAGAAGGATTACTGTTATACTATTCCAGGTATTCCTTAAAGAGGTAGGGTTTCAAGTGTCTCCGGAAGGTGGTCAGTGCCTCCGCTGTCCTGGCGTCGTGGGGGAGCTTGTTCCACCATTGGGGTGCCAGAGCAGCGAATAGCTTTGACTGGGCTGAGCGGGAACTGTGCTTCCGTAGAGGTAGGGGGGCTAGCAGGCCAGAGGTGGATGAAAGTAGTGCCCTCGTTTGGGTGTAGGGTCTGATCAGAGCCTGAAGGTAAGGAGGTGCCGTTCCCCTCACAGCTCTGTAGGCAAGCACCATGGTTTTGTAGTAGATGCGAGCTTTAAACTGGAAGCCAGTGGAGTGTGCGGAGGAGCGGGGTGACATGAGAGAACTTGGGAAGGTTGAACACTAGACGGGCTGCAGCGTTCTGGATACAGTGGGGAAAAAAAGTATTTAGTCAGCCACCAATTGTGCAAGTTCTCCCACTTAAAAAGATGAGAGAGGCCTGTAATTTTCATCATAGGTACACGTCAACTATGACAGACAAATTAAGAAAAAAAAATCCAGAAAATCACACTGAAGGATTTTTAATGAATTTATTTGCAGATTATGGTGGAAAATAAGTATTTGGTCACCTACAAACAAGCAAGATTTCTGGCTCTCACAGACCTGTAACTTCTTCTTTAAGAGGCTCCTCTGTCCTCCACTCGTTACCTGTATTAATAGCACCTGTTTGAACTTGTTATCAGTATAAAAGACACCTGTCCACAACCTCAAACAGTCACACTCCAAACTCCACTATGGCCAAGACCAAAGAGCTGTCAAAGGACACCAGAAACAAAATTGTAGACCTGCACCAGGCTGGGAAGACTGAATCTGCAATAGGTGAGCAGCTTGGTTTGAAGAAATCAACTGTGGGAGCAATTATTAGGAAATGGAAGACATACAAGTCCACTGATAATCTCCCTCGATCTGGGGCTCCACGCAAGATCTCACCCCGTGGGGTCAAAATGATCACAAGAACGGTGAGCAAAAATCCCAGAAACACACAGGGGGACCTAGTGAATGACCTGCAGAGAGCTGGGACCAAAGTAACAAAGCCTACCATCAGTAACACACTACGCCGCCAGGGACTCAAATCCTGCAGTTCCAGACGTGTCCCCCTGCTTAAGCCAGTACATGTCCAGGCCCGTCTGAAGTTTGCTAGAGTGCATTTGGATGATCCAGAAGAGGATTGGGAGAATGTCATATGGTCAGATGAAACCAAAATAGAACTTTTTGGTAATAACTCAACTCGTCGTGTTTGGAGGACAAAGAATGCTGAGTTGCATCCAAAGAACACCATACCTACTGTGAAGCATGGAGGACACCATCGGGAGAGGTTGTGTTTTTCTCTAGCAGGAGGTAAGCAGGAGGTAAGTTTATCATATGGCGTTGAGTAAAGCTTAACCATGTATTAGATCGTAGGTAGGTAGTTAGTTGTAGTTAGGTATTGTAGTTATTGTAGGTTAGTATTGTTGTTATTGTAGGTTTCCGTAGGTAATTGTAGGTTAGTATCGAAGCACGAGGCTAGCTAGCTAGCGGGTAGCTACTGGTAACGTTTAGCAACGGTGGAGAGCTGTTTCCAATGTTAATGTGCTGCTAGCCAACGTTTAATTTTTGCTGCGTTATGCGTTATGAAAGGAACTAGACACGGACATGAATTATCTGTTTAGTGTGCTAACACACTCTTGGCAGTTTGTTGTAACCAAGCATTGGTGCTAAACTGTGTGTTAATGGATGCTAGCATGCTAGTTAGCTATGGCGTCATAGCTAGGCATCGTGGGTTGTTGTGGGTAGTTACTGTAGGTTGGCAGTGTCTTCGGCCGTGCCGGCTGTAGCACGAAGCGAGCTAACTAGCTGTTTTTCGAACAGAGTCAGAGTCAACACAGTAGCCATTGTGTGCCGGGTGTAGCACGAAGCTAGCTAGCTAGCCGTTCTTCAAACAAAGTCAACACAGTGGCCATTGCTAGCTACCCAACACGACCAGCTAACTGTACTGTAGTAGCTAAATACAATATACTTGTCCTAGCTAGCCAACGTTTAATCATTGCTGCGTCATGAAAGGAACTTGACACAGACACGAATGATCTGTTTAGTGTGTTATCACACTATTGGTGTGTCTTCGGCCGTGCCGGCTGTAGCACGAAGCGAGCTAACTAGCCGTTTTTCGAACAGAGTCAGAGTCAACACAGTAGCCATTGTGTGCCGGGTGTAGCACGAAGCTAGCTAGCTAGCCGTTCTTCAAACAAAGTCAACACAGTGGCCATTGCTAGCTACCCAACACGACCAGCTAACTGTACTGTAGTAGCTAAATACAATATACTTGTCCTAGCTAGCCAACGTTTAATCATTGCTGCGTCATGAAAGGAACTTGACACAGACACGAATGATCTGTTTAGTGTGTTATCACACTATTGGTGGTTTGTTGTGACCAAGTGTTGGTGCTAAACTGTGTGTTACTGGATGCTAGCATGCTAGTTAGCTAGTTAACACACTATTGGTGGTTTGTTGTGACCAAGTGTTGGTGCTAAACTGTGTGTTATTGTTATTGGATGCTAGCATGCTAGTTAGCTATGGTGTCATAGTTAGCTAGCTGAATAAAGTGGGTTGAGTCTATTCCTTTAAACATTGAACCGCTGTGGTTCACAACAATTCTGATTTCTAAAGGTGGAAGTTGGGAGAGTTTTTTGTTCGGGTGGTTCAGTGAAACAATTTTAGTTTCTGAGGTAGAAGTTTTTGGTGAGGGAGGCCCTGCTCTCTCCTCTCCCAGATGCTTAGCTCATTTCATTCCGATCTCCTCTGCATTTTTGTAGCCATTTGCTACAGCCTGTCAACTATGCCTCTGCCTATCCCTGTTCTCTCCTCTCTGCACAGGCTACACAAACGCACCACACCGCGTGGCTGCTGCCTCTCTAACCTGGTGGTCCCTGCACGCACCACACACCTGGAGTTCCAGGTCGCAGGCAGCCTCTGGAACTGCCGTTCTGCTGCCAACAAAGCTGACTTCATCCCAGCCTATGCCAACCTCCAGTCCCTCGACTTCCTGGCGCTGACGGAAACATGGATCACCACTGAAAACACTGCTACTCCTACTGCTCTCTCCTCGTCTGACCATGTGTTCTCGCATACCCCGAGAGCATCTGGTCAGAGGGGTGGTGGTACAGGAATCCTCATCTCTCCCAAGTGGACATTCTCAATTTTTCCCCTAACCCATCTGTCTATCTCCTCATTTGAATTCCATGCTGTCACAGTCACTAGCCCATTTAAGCTTAATATCCTTGTCATCTATCGCCCTCCAGGTTCCCTTGGAGAGTTCATCAATGAGCTTGACGCCTTGATAAGTTCCTTTCCTGAGGATGGCTCACCCCTCACAGTTTTGGGGGATTTCAACCTCCCTATGTCCACATTTGACTCATTTCTCTCTGCCTCCTTCTTTCCACTCCTCTCCTCTTTTGACCTCACCCTCTCACCGTCCCCCCCTACTCACAAGGCAGGCAATACGCTTGACCTCATCTTCAGTAGATGCTGCTCCTCTACTAATCTCACTGCAACTCCCCTCCATGTCTCCGACCACTACTTTGTTTCCTTTTCTCTCTCGCTCTCCTCCCACACTACTCACTCTGCCCCCTACACAGATGGTAATGCGCCGCCGCAACCTTCGCTCTCTCTCTCCCACTACTCTCTCCTCTTCCATCCTATCATCTCTTCCCTCTGCTCAATCCTTCTCCCTCCAATCTCCTGATTCTGCCTCCTCAACCCTCCTCTCCTCCCTTTCTGCATCCTTTGACTCTCTGTGTCCCCTATCCTCCCGGCCGGCTCGGTCCTCCCCTCCAGCTCCGTGGCTTGATGACTCATTGCGAGCTCACAGAACAGAGCTCCGGGCAGCGGAGCGGAAATGGAAGAAAACTAAACTCCCTGCCGACCTGGCATCTTTTCACTCCCTCCTCTCTACATTTTCTTCATCTGTTTCTGCTGCTAAGGCCACCTTCTACCACTCTAAATTCCAAGCATCTGCCTCTAACCCTAGGAAGCTCTTTGCCACATTTTCCTCCCTCCTGAATCCCCCCCCCCCCCCCCCCCTCCTCTCTCTCTGTGGATGACTTCGTCAACCACTTTGAAAAGAAGGTTGACGACATCCGATCCTCGTTTGTTAAGTCTAATGACACTGCTGGTCCTGCTCACACTGCCCTACCCTATGCTTTGACTTCTTTCTCCCCTCTCTCTCCAGATAAAATCCTGCGACTTGTGACTGCAGGCCGCCCAACAACCTGCCCGCTTGACCCCATCCCCTCCTCCCTTCTCCAGACCATCTCCGGTGACCTTCTCCCCTACCTCACCTCGCTGATCAACTCATCCTTGACCGCTGGCCATGTCCCTTCCGTCTTCAAGAGAGCGAGAGTTGCTCCCCTTCTCAAAAAACCAACACTCGACCCCACTGATGTCAACAACTACAGACCAGTATCCCTTCTTTCTTTTCTTTCCAAAACTATTGAGCGTGCCGTCTTTAGCCAACTCTCTTGCTATCTCTCTCAGAATGACCTTCTTGATCCAAACCAATCAGGTTTCAGGACTGGTCATTCAACTGAGACTGCTCTTCTCTGTGTCACGGAGACTCTCCGCACTGCTAAAGCTAACTCTCTCTCCTCTGCTCTTGTCCTTCTAGACCTGTCTGCTGCCTTTGATACTGTGAACCATCAGATCCTCCTCTCCACCCTCTCCGAGCTGGGCATCTCCGGCGCGGCTCACTCCTGGATTGCGTCCTACCTGACCGGTCGCTCCTACCAAGTGGCGTGGCGAGAAGCTGTCTCCGCACCACGTGCTCTCACCACTGGTGTCCCCCAGGGCTCAGTTCTAGGCCCTCTCCTTTTCTCCCTATACACCAAGTCACTTGGCTCTGTCATATCCTCACACGGCCTCTCCTATCATAGCTACGCTGACGATACACAACTAATCTTCTCCTTTCCCCCTTCTGATAACCAGGTGGCGAATCGCATCTCTGCATGTCTGGCAGACATATCAGTATGGATGACGGATCACCACCTCAAGCTGAACCCTGGCAAGACGGAGCTGCTCTTCCTCCCGGGGAAGGACTGCCCGTTCCATGATCTCGCCATCACGGTTGACAACTCCGTTGTGTCCTCCTCCCAGAGTGCGAAGAGCCTTGGCGTGACCCTGGACAACACCCTGTCGTTCTCCGCTAACATCAAGGCGGTGACCCGCTCCTGCAGGTTCATGCTCTACAACATTCGGAGAGTACGACCCTGCCTTACACAGGAAGCGGCACAGGTCCTAATCCAGGCACTTGTCATCTCCCGTCTGGATTACTGCAACTCGCTGTTGGCTGGCCTCCCTGCATGTGCCATTAAACCCCTACAACTCATCCAGAATGCCGCAGCCCGTCTGGTGTTCAACCTTCCCAAGTTCTCTCACGTCACCCCCCTCCTCCGCACACTCCACTGGCTTCCAGTTGAAGCTCGCATCCGTTACAAGACCATGGTGCTTGCCTTTGGAGCAGCGAGGGGAACGGCACCTCTGTACCTTCGGGCTCTGATCAGTCCCTACACCCAAACGAGGGCATTGCTTTCATCCACCTCTGGCCTGCTGGCTCCCCTTCCTCTGCGGAAGCATAGTTCCCGCTCAGCCCAGTCAAAACTGTTCGCTGCTCTGGCACCCCAATGGTGGAACAAGCTCCCTCACGACGCCAGGACAGCGGAGTCACTCACCACCTTCCGGAGACATTTGAAACCCCAACTCTTTAAGGAATACCTGGGATAGGATAAAGTAATCCTTCTACCCCCCCCCCACCCCCACCCCACAGCGGAGTCACTCACCACCTCCCGGAGACATTTGAAACCCCACCTCTTTAAGGAATACCTGGGATAGGATAAAGTAATCCTTCTACCCCCCCCCCCCCCCCCCCCCCACACACACACACACAGCGGAGTCGCTCACCACCTTCCGGAGACATTTGAAACCCCACCTCTTTAAGGAATACCTGGGATAGGATAAAGTAATCCTTCTACCCCCCCTCCCCACCCCACAGCGGAGTCACTCACCACCTTCCGGAGACATTTGAAACCCCACCTCTTTAAGGAATACCTGGGATAGGATAAAGTAATCCTTCTACCCCCCCCCCCCCCCCCCCCCACACACAGCGGAGTCGCTCACCACCTTCCGGAGACATTTGAAACCCCACCTCTTTAAGGAATACCTGGGATAGGATAAAGTAATCCTTCTACCCCCCCCCCCCCCCCCAAAAAAAATGTGTAAAGTGGTTATCCCACTGGCTATAGGGTGAATGCATCAATCTGTGAGTCGCTCTGGACTAGAGCGTCTGCTAAATGACGTAAATGTGCCCTTGAGCAAGGCACTTAACCCTAATTGCTCCTGTAAGTCGCTCTGGATAAGAGCGTCTGCTAAATGACTAAAATGTAAATGTAAATGTAAACATCATGCTTTGGGGCTGTTTTTCTGCAAAGGGACCAGGACGACTGATCCGTGTAAAGGAAAGAATGAATGGGGCCATGTATCGTGAGATTTTGAGTGAAAACCTCCTTCCATCAGCAAGGGCATTGAAGATGAAACGTGGCTGGGTCTTTCAGCATGACAATGATCCCAAACACACTGCCCGGGCAACGAAGGAGTGGCTTCGTAAGAAGCATTTCAAGGTCGTGGAGTGGCCTAGCCAGTCTCCAGATCTCAACCCCATAGAAAATCTTTGAGGGAGTTGAAAGTCCGTGTTGCCCAGCGACAGCCCCAAAACATCACTGCTCTAGAGGAGATCTGCATGGAGGAATGGGCCAAAATAGTGTGTGAAAACCTTGTGAAGACTTACAGAAAACGTTTGACCTGTGTCATTGCCAACAAAGGGTATATAACAAAGTATTGAGAAACTTTTGTTATTGACCAAATACTTATTTTCCACCATAATTTGCAAATAAAATCATAAAAAATCCTACAATGTGATTTTCTGGATTTTTTTTTCTCATTTTGTCTGTCATAGTTGACGTGTACCTATGATGAAAATTAAAGGCCTCTCTCATCTTTTTAAGTGGGAGAACTTGCACAATTGGTGGCTGACTAAATACTTGTTTTCCCCACTGTAAGTTGTAGGGGTTTAATGGCACAGGCAGGGAGCCCAGTCAACAGCGAGTTGCAGTAATCCAGACGGGAGATGACAAGTGCCTGGATTAGGACCTGTGCCGCTTTCTGTGTAAGGTAGGGTCGTACTCTGCGAATGTTGTAGAGCATGAACCTGCAGGATCGGGTCACATGACTGGGCAGGGGCGCAGCCACGGGTGGCCTGGGAATGCATAGGCCCTCCCACTTGGGAGCCAGGCCCAGCCAATCAGAATGAGTTTTTCCCCACAAAAGGACTTTATTACAGACAGAAATACTCCTCAGTTTCATCAGCTGTCTGGGTGGCTGGTCTCAGATGATCCCGCAGGTAAAGAAGCCAGATGTGGAGGACCTGGGCTGGCGTGGTTACACGTGGTCTGCGGTTGAGAGGCCGGTTGGACGTACTGCAAATTCTCTAAAACGAAGTTGGAGGCGGCTTATGGTAAAGAAATTAACATTAAATTATCTGGAAAATGCTCTCGTGGACATTACTGCAGTGAGCATGCCAATTGCACTTTCCCTCAAAGCATGAGACACCTGTGGCATTGTGTTGTGTGACAAAACTGCACATTTTAGAGTGGCCTTTTATTGTCCCCAGCACAAGGTGCACCTGTGTAATGATCATGCTCTTTAATCAGCTTCTTAATATGCCACATTTTTCAGGTGGATGTATTATCTTGGCAAAGGAGAAACACTCACTAACAGGGATGTAAGCAAATGTGTGCACAACATTTGAGAGAAATTCGGTTTTTGTGCATATGTAAAATTTCTGGGATCTTTTATTTCAGCTCATGAAACATGGGACCAATACTTTACATGTTGCATTTATAATTTTGTTCAGTATATATAGCCTACACTTTCTCATTCTGAACTTCTAACGCAATTGGGGCGGGTCCTGACAATGATCGCAAGAGCAGCTGCTCACTGATTTGACGGCTCCAACGCATGTCCACCGCCATAACATCCGCTATGCGTGTGTCTGCTATTGCTGGTTAACGCTTGATCTTATTGAATCTAGGCCTTAGGGGGAGGTTCTAAGGGTTGCTCTAGATGGTGATGGACTGAGAGATCAGCCAATTAAAACCAGCGGTTGTTTCGTCCGCTCTGAAACCAGATGTCTCGACAGAGAGAGAGCCAGCTGGTGGGTGAGAATACCTCAGCCTTAACCCTAACCTTGGTCTTATTGACCTTACTATACAGCATAATTCACCTACAAGTCTTTCACTTCATGAGTACAACTTTCTCTTGATCATGTAATGGAGGAGGACTTGAGTGGGAACTGAATTGTCTCAAGTTTAGCCTCTGCTCTATTCCTCTGCCTGCATGCTCTGTTCTCACAGCCTAATCAATACGTTTGGAAAGATGGTCGAGGTTAGGCTTATCAGCCCGCCTGTGAAACAGAATATGTAATACCCAAATGTTATGGCTCACGGTTAAACTTTACCCACGCAGACAAACATTTCGCTTAATGACATTCACACCAGCTGCTGTATATGCAGATCAATCATTTGTGTTATTTATATTTATAATAATACTTATTTGTAGAGCACATTTCCCACGCTCAATGCACATAAGGTGGAAAACACAACAAAACTAAAAATGGCCTCAATACATAAAAAGGAGATAAAACAATCACAAGAGCAGAGTAGTAGATATACTTTAAAGGTCCAATGCAGCCGTTTTTATCTCAATATCAAATAATTTCTGGGTAACTAAGTAACTTACTGTGTTTGTTTTCAATTGAAATTGTCAAATATAGATTCTTAGCAAAGAGCAATTTTTCAAGCAAGACTTTAGGTAGGACTGCCTGGGAGTGGTCTGAGTGGGGAGGGGAAAACTGAAAACTAGCTGTTATTGGCAGAGAGGTTTGGAACTCCCTTTCTTATTGGTCTATTAACTAATTTACCGCCTGGTTAGGCCAAAACTCCCTCCCACCAAAACAAGCAGAACTTTTAGGCATTCTTTTCAAACAGCTCTTACACTAAAAGGGCATAATCATCATTTTCACAATTTCATAGTATTATTCCAACCTCATAGTGTGGAAATGTGTGTTTCAAATCCCCCACAATTGTTTCAAATCCCCCAAAATTGTGTTTTAAAACCCCCAAATTGATTTACAAACACTGAAAATGTTGTTTCAAAACCTCAAAACTAATTTCAAAACCCCCAAAAATATTGTTTTGAAACCCCAACAATGGTGTTTCGAAACCCTGAAAAGAGAGTTTTGGGAGCCTGAAAGTGCTAAAGTGCCTGTGATTGTCCCAAAGACTGACAATTATTTCCAGCTCACACAAACCTCATGGTCAATCAATCTCTGTTTCTAAGCTGTATTAGTCTCTGTATCTTGGTTTGAAGGAAAGAAAACACTACATGTAATAATATATTTATCTTGTGTGGCAAGCTTTATTGAAACAGAAAATGCAATTTGTAGACAAAATGTGTGAGCCGTATGTGCGCCTCTGACTCTCTGCACAAAGTAATTAATTATATCTAGCTGTGAAAATACAATTTCCCTTTGATATAATACCGTCTGGAGAGGATCCGTAATGTCTTCTCACAATGCTCCGTCTTTGCATTCATTTCAGATATAAAAAAAAAAGCTAAATTGCCACCTGAAAAACAGTCAGGTAGAAGATAAATAAAAAACGCAATATGGTACATCCACTCATTATCCACAGTGGGAGGACCAAACATACATGAAGTTCACTGTGACCTCCAGATTTACAGGCATACCATTTTCGGATAGGGCGCCATAACAGTGTTCATGATACAAGGATTTCATTTGTGGTGAACAATCCCCGAAGGGATCTGTGATGAGGTGTGAATGAAGGAGTCAGGCGCAGGAGGTAAAACACCGAAGTCCAGAGTTTATTCCGTTCACATAAATAAAACGCACCAAGCGTCAAAACGAAACTATCACAAGGGAAACATTCCACCTTGGCAATAACAAATGGAAGCGTAGCTCAACCGAGCTCAACCAAGCTACTCGCTCTCACAATGAAACAATCACTCACAAAGACAAGGGGAACAGAGGGAACACTTATACACATACTAATTAGGGGAATGAGCACCAGGTGTGTGTGATTTACAAGACAAGACATGACAAGTGGAGTGATGAGAATGGGATCGGCAGTAGCTAGTAAGCCGGTGACGACGAACGCCGAAACCTGCCCGAACAAGGAGGGGAGGCAGCCTCGGCGGAAGTCGTGACAGGATCATTTCCAGTGCTTCCAGAGATCTCAATTTCTTTTAACATGGCTTGTATGAAGACGGCCAGCACTTGCAAATTAACTATTACTTTGATGTATTATCAGTAGTCACAATGGAGATGTTTCAGCAACAACCCACACCATCCAACCCAAATCCACACCACTGCAGGCAGACAGATAGATGGACAGTCAGTCAGACACCCAAGTTTCCTCAGGCCATAGTACTGCAGGGACCATGCTGTGTGTATTCATATGTAGAAAGTTTACAGTTCACAGACACTTAGGATTGTGATATGCTCTTTATTGTCAATGTGCATACAGTAGACCTCTCACAAAGACTGGTATGACATATTCTATGATCATTCTGAACCAAAAATCCATAGCTATCCGTAGTCACCAGGTTCAAGACAGCACAGTATTCAATAGCCTTGTTTTTACGCTAATATAAAGGACGTCATGCTGCTTTTTAGTGAGTACCACTTCCTCCTGATTCGGCTCAGACCGAGGCTCAAACCCAGGACCTCTGCCTTGCTAGCACACTTGACCTCCCTCCTGAAACGTCAAAGCAGTCAGCGCCACCGAAAAGTTAACAATTTGCTGGTGCAAGTGGCGACACTTTATGCTGACATGCATCCTTTGTCCTGAACTTATCCACATTGTGATTGTGCCCACATTGTAGCCGTTGCATCTAGACATGGTACAGTCTCTTATCCGTCCACTGTGTCCTCATTGTGACCAGATATCCTGGTCCCTTCCTGTAGGCAAATTATTTGAAATATATTCTTTCAAAATATTATTTATTTATTTTAAGACACAAGGCATCGCCTGTCAACGATTTTAGAGGGTGGAATAATTATGATTTAAATGGTTTCACTGTCCAAATCCGTCTACACATGTAAGATATCCAGTCACAATGCATGTCTGACTACCTCTGAAGGTGATTAGGAAGATCTGATTACAATCAGATCACAATGAGTCTTTTAATCATCTAAACCTTGGGCACAATCAGAATGTAGACAAGATCAAGACAAAGGATGCATGTTAGAACAAGGTATAAACAGGACTAAAGTGCTTTACATTTACATTTTAGTCATTTAGCAGATGCTCTTATCCAGAGCAATTACGATGATAGCTGGGTGAGACAACCACATATTACAGTCATAGCAAGTCCATTTTCCCTCAATAAAGTAGATATCAGCAGAGTCAGTGCTAGTGGGATTAATTTAAGATACTATTTGAAGAGGTAGGTTTCAGATATTTTCGGAAGATAGGCAGGGAGTCCATCATTGGCGATAAGCTGGTTCCATCATTGGAGTACCAGGACAGAGAAGAGATTTGACTGGGCTGAGTGGGAGCCGACACCCAGTAGGGGTGGGACGGCCAAGAGGTCAGAGGTGGCAGAACAGAGTCCTTGGTTTGGGGTGTAGGGTTTGAGCATAGCTTGAAGGTTGGGAGGGGCATACCTACTTTGTTGAGGGAAAATGTACTTGCTACGAATGTGATATGTTGTTGTCTCACCTAGCTATCTTAAGATGAATGCACTAATGTAAGTCGCTCTGGATAAGAGCATCTGCTAAATGACTAAAATGTCAAATGTAATGCTGCGTAGGTAAACACCATGGTCTTTTAGTGGATGCGAGCTTCGACTGGAAGCCAGTGGTGTGTGCGGAGGAGCAGGGTGACATGGGAGAACTTGGGAAGGTTGAACACCAGGAGGGCTGCGGCGTTCTGGATAAGTTGCAGAGGTTTGATGGCACAAGCAGGGAGCCCAGCCAACAGAATGCTTCTTGTGTGAGGAAGGGTTGTACTCTGTGGATGTTGTAATGCATGAACCTGCAGAACCAAGTCTGTTTGCAGAGAATGACAGGATGTTGACCAGGATCACGCCAAGGTTCTTTGCACTCTGGGAGGGGGACACCATGGAAGGTGGGAAGGAGAAAAGTAGTTGAGTGTCATCCGCATAGCAATGATAGGAGAGACCATGTGAGGATATGACGGAGCAGAGTGACTGTGTATAGAGAACAGAAGAGGGCCTAGAACCGATCCCTGGGGGACACCAGTAGTGAGAGCATGTGGTGCAGACTCAGATCCTCTCCACATCACCTGGTAGGAGTGACCTGCCAGGTAGGATGCAATCCAAGAGTGTGCAGAGCCTGAGACGCCCAGCCCTGAGAGGGTGGTGAGGAGGATCTGATGGTTCACGGTGTTGAAAGCAGCGGATAGATCTAGGAGGATGAGAACAGAGAAGAGAGAGTCAGCTTTGTATTCTAACGGTTGTGTCATTGTTTTCAGTGTAATATTTGTCTATATTTGTTCAACTGGCAGTCAGGGTTTTTTCTTGTACATAAAGCTGTCATACAGAATTGGCCTCCTTGTAAAACCCCCATAGACCCTCTCTCCACAGGGCATTTCTTGTTCTAGCTCATTTTTATTCGTCAGGTACAAGTCTACCCTCAGGACCTGTTCGTGAATGTGAGTAAATGCCAATATTTCCAGCATTTTCCTATGAAATGTTTGATTGTCCAAGTCAAGCATGTGAAATCGACACCTTAGGCTTTTTTCTCTCGATGTGGAGAAGAACCAAGGCCAGAGGGGGAGAATGTTCAGATGCAAAACATGTTTGTTGTCATGTGCCAAATTGAACATTACACATTTCTTATCCGTGCCAGAAGAATCATGTAATTATGAATTTATTGATACGGAAGAAGCATAAATGTTGAAAATGTCAGTTTTTGTTAATCTCAAGTAATACCTCACTATGTTGTGTTGTTGTTTGTTGTTTATTTCATGCTGTTGATGTTGTTTCATCAAAAGGCTCATCAACAAATACTCAGCCCTTGCCATAGGAACCTGACACCTACCATTACTTTACAGCACTTTTATTAGATATATTTAGGAGAATATGACTTTATGGTGAATAAAAACATTAGTAAAAAACAACAAATTAATTGAAAATGAATAAAACACGTATAGTACTGTTGCCATACAAGGGTCACCATTAACACTGACATGCATTAATATAATATAATATATTAATGAGCGTGTTAACTATGTGCCCCCTCGGGATAGCTACATTAATTACATTAAAAGAGTCAAAGCAAATAATTCTCATGCAATAAATGGCACAATAATTACACCCACAATCTAACAAGGATGGAGACAGTGACGGGTGGGATGAGAGGAAGCACTGAAGCTAAGCATCAACATCAAGCTCACACTTCTAATACAGATCTAAACATGCATACACACACACACACACACACACACACTATTGTATACTGACTTTACAGGATGACAAACACTATACTAGCTAACAGACTGCAGTGTTCTGAGCACCTGGCTCACTCTGAGCAGTAGTAAATATGATCTACAGCCATGTGTTTTTATTTGGTATTATTCATCTCCTCTGTCAGTAGCACATAGGAAGGTAATAGAAATGCCAGCATGTTGGCTGATTTACTTAGTCAAATGTTCATCCCAAGGCTCCGCGAGGATGATTGGAGTCTGTGTGAGTAACAGGAATCCATGCATTAGGTAGGCAAAACTGACACGACCTTGAGACATTATAACGCAGACGATATATTACTGTCGCGGAGACCTTCCTGGCTCCCGAAGATACATCTGAAGTGTTTAACGGTGTTTTACAATGCATTACCAGGGCCTTTACATGTGATGAGCTCATTTTATTTGCTCATACATTTCCGAGGAAGGAGTTTAGTGTCACTCAAATGTGGGCCATTTAGAGTAGCTTGACTTAGGGAGACAAATGCGATTACACAAGTCACTGATGCTGCGGATAAAAAGCAGTTGCAGTCCTGTAGTATAGCGCTGGGTTTTTCCGGACCGTGTAATGTAAACAAGAAAAAACCTTAGCAATTTCCTATGTACAGTAACTAGGGCCTTTTTACCTGGTCAGGTCACCAAACTGGGCCGATACAGACGCATGTATTATAGTACATACTGTAAACCTGGCCTATACTCACCTGACTGGGTCGATTGACCTGTTTCCTGAAGATCCAGACTGAGGAAGGATTTTCCCACACAGATACTGTATGTCAGTGCTGGATCAATATTCACAGTCTTCCTTGAGCTTTAGCAACCTTTCAAATATCACTTCACATTGATTTCTCTCACATAATCGTCTTTCCTTCCAAATTAGATGACTTTTCTAATACAGCTATATTTCTCATTTACAAGTACATGTCAATGACATTTCAGAAATGTTCGCTATCCTTGTGATGTGCACAAGGTAAAAAATACAAAATACACATCCATTATCATGCATTGTCATTGTGTCTTGGTTTGTGCCCTAATAAAATAATGTCTGACAGATTGCGAGGTCATATCACATCATCATGTATAAAGGGCTCATAATGAAAGAGGAAAGATGATGGTTGTTAGAGGAAATGATAAGGGACTACTCTTCTCTTTTAAAGCACCAAGAGTCTATTCTGATGTAATTGGCAATTGGAATTATTTATGACATTAATTGCCACATTATCAACTGGCTGTGAGCTCTTGTGTCACTCCGTCCATCTTTTTTGACAGAGAGAGAGAAAGAGAGAGGGGGAGAGCAAGCTGAGCCTGAAGCAGACTGACAAGCTAATTACATCGTCTTCCTTCCCCTCAATGAAACATGCTACTCATCTGAAACGACGCCCGGAAATAAGGCCTTTTCTCACCTCCTCTGGACAGCACTTGATGAAGGAGGATTTGGCAGATGGACAGATGTCTTCAGGTGCAGAGAGAAGGGGGGGGGGGGGGGTACAGCAAGAGACAGAGAGGGGAGCGGGAGGGAGCGGGAGATGGAGAGAGATAGAGAGCAACAGAGAGAAAGAGAGAGAGATGGGGGAAGCGAGTGCGAAAGAGAGAGAGGGTGGAGGTTTTAAGAGCTAGCTAAAGGAAACCTTGCCCCATCCATCCATCCCTGTTAGCTTGTGTGCTATCAGTGGCCAACTGTCACTCACCAACACTGCTCTTGTTATTTCTTTCCTTCCTGTCTCTGTGAATTTGCATTTGCTCGTGTCAATCACTCAGCGGGCTGAGGCCTGTTGTCTGAGGACTAGAGATGATGTGGACTAAGTTCCAGTGACAGCCAGTCAGTCTGCGCTGTGCCTGTTGGGGAGACAAGGGGTGAAGGGTGCTGTGTCTCTGCGATACAGCTCACAGCACTTTACGCTCCTGAATAATATGACTCAGATGGTAGAAAAGGCAAGTTATCTGAGCTTACATTGGCCAATACAGCTGTGCATTATAGGTTCAAGATTCAAGGGTCAAGGTCATATTACAAGCTTCCATGTTTAACAAGAAATTTCTCCCGCAACCATCCTCTAACATACACACACACCTGTAGGTAATATGTAAAGGGTTCTATCCCTCAGTGGGTAAGCTGTGAAAGGCCCAGCACTGAACCCAGTGCTATGAGACAGTGTGAGTCGTGTGGTGTGGAGCCCAGTCTCCCACGTGGCACCTGTATCCCCAGGCAAAGTGTCTGCAGCTTAAATTCATTTCCCCTGGCTGCCAGAGTCATCCCTAGTCCACACGCACACACACCCAGGAGGTACCCAGGATCCACTGCAGATGCGGGTTACACATGGCATCGCCCACAGGTTGTTCTGTGGTTTATACCTTAATTAGTCTGCTGTACCACCATGTCAGTCTCATGTCAGATGTCAGTACCCACATTCTCATACACACACACACACACACACACACACACACACACACACACACACACACACACACACACACACACACACACACACACACACACACACACACACACACACACACACACACACACACACACACACACACACACACACACACACACACACACACACACACACACACACACACACACACACACACACACACACACACACACACACACACACACACACACACACTCTCTCTAGTGTATGTCAGTAAGGCAGATGTCTACACGCTGCTGCATGCTGTCGCCCTCCCTGCCCATCTCATAATGCAGTAGTTTGTGTGCTGGGGATGCGGCTGTGCTCTGTGCTCTGACGAGGATGGGAAGTGACACACACCAAACTCGGTGTGTCCTCCAGCCAGCTTCGGTGGCTCCCGGCCTGTCAATTCCAGCTCCGTCAGCAGCACTGGCTCAATGGCAGTGCCTGTGACACATGTCACAAAGTTTTAAATGTCTGCTCTTTTCAGCAGGATGGTTGGGCTGGCGCGGGCAGGGAGGGTGAGGAGAGAAGCAGCCAGGGGAAGGATGACATTTTGTGTTGCCGGGCGGGGGAAACTTGTTGTGGCTCCCCTCTTCCTGCCTCCACCAGCTGTCAGGGCCGGTTTCCTCTGAACATATCACAACACGCACAAATAAACCTTGTCATTCTGAAACGCTGCCACTAGTGACCGGCCTCCCCAATGTTACGGATGCATGGTCTCATAGGAGGAAGTAGCTCACAGACGTACGCAGGAACACACACGGATCCACGCAAACACGCACGCACACCCTGAATATACAGTGTGGGGCTATCTTTGACCTTTCTGTCATCTGTCGGTCTGTTAGATTGATAAGCAGGACTGAAGCTCCAAGTGCTCCCTCTCACATCTCCCTGATCTGTTTGGGCTAATGTGGAAGACAGTTACCTCTTACAGAAACGACTGGAATAGAGGAGCAGGAAAAGGAGACGGTAATGAATTGAGTAGAGGAGCAGGTGAATATGTCAAAACAAAAGAGACATTGTGGAGGGAAGCGGCTGTCCAGGCCTCAACATTAGAATATGATTTGGACCAATAACAAGCATGCATTGTATTCAGTCAAATTTGATGGAATATGTGAATAATGACGCAATTTGACATTTCCAATAACCATGTAGACAGAGCACTACAGCTCAAGTAAAATATTTTAATCAATAAAAGCATTGACCTTTAAAGGGTAATACAAAATGTACTTGGGATCACCTATAACAGCATTGCCTCATTTCAAAATTGCAAATAATAAGATGACATTATGCAGGTTTATTTGACAAAAGCAAAAAAATGAATTGCGACATGTGTAATGGAAACGGTAGATATAGGAGACATTTTCTTAAGATCGACAGCATTTTTATCCGTTCGACAGTAGATGTTTATTTTGCCTAACTTTCTTTATTGCGACAAATTATGACGGAAAAGGTGTTTTCGAATAAATGATCATTGCCGAATAATCTTTAAGGTACGCGGGGCATGTGATGTCAACACGTAACTATTAAGCTCCATTCCACATTTAATTCTATATGCCTAGTGCCTGCTAAATATATTTTTCATCTATAAATATAAAGTTTATTTGTAGGACAAGGTTTGTCCTGACTTTCAAGAATGGCTGAACTGCTTCACCTTGCTTTTCTGGTTGGCTCGATGCATGTTTCACCATCCAATTCTTTCAGATCTACAGGAGTGCAAGTTTCACCATGGCACGGACCAGGGCGATACGTTGGCACATGAGAATTATTATAATATGACAAATATTTCTATCCATGCTGGCTTTTAGGTGGGAGGGCATAAACGGGTAATGGAAACACTTCAACCACTTCATTTTTATTCAACACTATAGCCTGGGGTGGTATCCAGTTTGTTATACCTTCATACTGACCTTGTGCCATACCGGAATATTCGGTAATACCGGCATTGAACACAATGGGTGCTTTTTCAAACCCCGATGAGCCTTTGTAATCTGAAGATTAGAAATGCTAACAAGTACATGTAAAATCCCATAGAGAATGCTAACTAAATCCTAATGAGCGCATTGTGAACATTTTATGCAGTCTCTGACCAAAAGTATTTGAAGGACAGACATCCCAGCTCATAAAGTTATACAAGTAACTGAAAAATGCTTCTCACAGTTTGTTGCATGCACAAAACAAATATTAGACAGCAAGGTTCTTGATCCAGGAGGAGATTCTCTGGTGTTACCAAGCAATGCTTTATTTTGGAAGAAGCTAACCACTTAGCTAGCGAGATAGCTAACTAGCTACTAAATTAGCAAACCAAATGCACAGCTGCAGAGCATTTATCACATTTTAGACAGTTAACTTAATAGTTATAAGATATCTATCTAGCTGGCAAACATTTAGTTGTGAATTCCATACTGTAACTAGATCACCTGTGAGTCACTCAAAAGGCTCCGGTCTCTCGTCGTTGTGTGCTTGTAAACAAACACGATGTGACTGGGGACTACTGTTAAGCTTCATAATGAAAAATTATGTGACAGGCGAAATGATGAACGTGATATTCTTACTGGAGAGACCTGAAAATAGCTGAGCAGCGACACTCCCCATCCAACCTGACAGAGCTTGAGAGGCTCTGCAGAGAAGAATGGGAGAAACTCAACAAATACAGGTGTGCCAAGCTTGTAGCGTCGTACCCAAAAAGACTTGAGGCTGTAATCGCTGCCAAAGGTGCTTCAACAAAGTACTGAGCATTATGGGGTACTGTGTGTAGATCTAAAAAAAAACAATGATTGAATCAATTTTAGAATAAGGCTGTAACGTAACAAAATGTGGAAAAAGTCAAGGGGTCTGAATACTTTCCGATTGCACTTTACGGTATACCACCCAAGCCTACAACGCTGTATTTGTTTTTAGGTGTGATGTCATTACGTCCAGCTGTTTTAATCCACACAATATTGTTAAATGGAAATGCACCGTAGCAGGCAATTGTCAAATCTATTTTCTCTGCAAACTTTGTAAATGTGGACAAAACATCGTTGGACAAGTTAATGGAAACATAACTAGTGAGTATATTTAATAGGAAATATACTGAAGACAAATATAAATACAACATGTAATGTGTTGGTCCCATGTTTCATGAGCTGAAATAAAAGATCCCAGAAATGTTCTTTATGCACAGAAAGCTTATTTCTCTCAAATGTTGTGCACAAATTTGTTTACATCCCTGTTAGTGAACATTTCTCCTTTGCCAAGATAATCTATCCACCTGACAGGTGTGGCATATCAAGAAGCGGATTAAACAGCATGATCATTACACAGGTGCACCTTGTGCTGGGGACAATAAAAGGCCACTCTAAAATGTGCAGTTTTGTCACACAACACAATGCCACAGATGTGTCAAGTTTTGAGAGAGCATGCAATTGGCATGCTGACTGCAGGAATGTCCACCAGAGCTGTTGCCAGATAATTTAATTTAATTTCTCTACCATAAGCTGCTTCCAATGTTGTTTTAGAGAATTTGGCCGTACGTCCAACTGCCTCACAACTGCAGACCACATCTAAACACGCCAGCTCAGGACCTCCACATCCGGCTTCTTCACCTGCGGGATCGTCTGAGACCAGCCACTCGGACAGCTGATGAAACTGAGGAGTAGCTCTGTCTGTAATAAAGCCCTTTTTTGGGGAAAAACTCATTCTGATTGGCTGGGCCTGGCTCCCCAATGGGTGGGCCTATGCCCTCCCAGGCCCACCCATGGACGCGCCCCTGCCCAGTCATGTGAAATCCATAGATTAGGGCCTAATTTATTTATTTCAAATACCTGATTTCCTTATATGAAGTATAACTCCGTAAAATCTTTGAAATTGTTGCATGTTGCATTTATATTTTTGTTCAGTATACATGATTCACAAATGTTAGAAGTTTATATTCAGGAAAAATTATCATACATTTTAAAGATCCTAACTATGATATTATAATATGTTAAAAGCATGCCTTCTGAATCCTTCATAACACCATTGAGGTAATAGTAAGTTAACATAAATCAGAATGAACTAACAATATCATTCCATACTAATATGATATTAAAATTAAATTATTAATTTCCGTTTTCAATAGACCATCAAGGGTTGCAAAATTCTGGTAACTATCCCAAAAATCTCAGGATTCAAGAAATCCCGTTTGGATGATTAAAGTAATCAGGAGGGAATAAGGAGGAATCCAGGAATCCTCCAACTAAGATTTCTGGATAACCTGGACATTTTTTTTACCAGAATTTTGCAAACCTAATTTAATGAAACAATTTGACAGTTATACAGGTTGAATGTTTTTTTGGTCTCTAATGTGTTCTTTATTTAAGCTTGTATTGGAATGTTGGATTGTCTTTCCACTGTGCATATGAAAATATAACATCCCTTCAAATTATACATTATCATGCAATAATTGAATACTAAACTGATTAATTTCCATTAAAAATAATATTATAATAATATGCCATTTAGCAGACGCTTTTATCCAAAGCGACTTACAGTCATGCGTGCATACATTATTGTGTATGGGTGGTCCCAGGGATCGAACCCACTACCCTGGCGTTACAAGCGCTGTGCTCTACCAGCTGAGCTAAAACAGACCATAGTAAAGTATATCTGACAACAGTGTAAATCTAAACACATTTGGTAAGTGAAAAGTTGTGAAGTGTTGTTACTCTTGCAGGCAAGCCCTGTATCAGAATACAGTACATTCATTTAAAACAGAGACTGAAAAAATACGAGATTGTCACAAAAATAATACTGAGAAATAATCCATTAAAATACTACTTCAGAACCACAAGGGTGGACTCCTTGTTAAAGGTTATCCTAACTTTCCTATACTTTCCTTTAACTTTCCTCCTCCCACTCTCCTGTCTGGCCTTGCCTCCACCCTCTCTCTAATCCCCTCTGTTAACGTTCTCAAGCCCCAATTTAGACAAGTTGGAGATGTGCCACGTGTAAACATCTACCTAGCTTATATCATGTATCTTATATGGGATAGCTCATAACCCATATACCTCTAGGTGGACATAGGGGTGTGAATTGTAAAGGTTTTAGAACGTTATTCGTTTTATGTTGTATCTCTGTCTTTCTCCTAGCTGTCACTCTAAAGGTGCAATTTTCTGTATACTTACATTTTGAAATACACATAATTACGCCCCAGTCCCCTGTCCCCCTCACACATGCACACACACACACACACACTCACACCCACACCCAGTGAGGCATCAGGTTTGACCTCTGACCCCTGATGAGTGGCGGTAGGGGACGGGTGATCCATCATGGTTGCTGTGGCTGTCAAATCAGCCGCTTGGCTGGAGCTGTCCATCACCGTGGCCACGGGGTGTGTGTGTTTGGGTGGGTGTGAAAGAGAGAGAGTGTGAGTGCGCTTGCGTGAACAGTTCTGTGCGTGTGTGTGTGTGCGTGCGTGCATGCATGCACTTTTGTGTATGGTTGTGTTTATGTGGAGCACTGCTGCTTAGATGCAATTATGTCAATGTGAGTGTCAATGTTCACTCTGGGGCAGGAGAGTGGAGCTGACAGGAGAGCCAGCCACAACTCAGCGGAGGAAGAGACCAGGCCACTACACTACAAGGCCCATATTCATAAAGCGTAGAGTAGGATGCTGACCTAAGATCAGGACCCCCCTGTCCATATAATCTCATTCATTATGATCGAAATAGCAAAACTGATCCTAGATCAGCAATCCTACTCTGAGAAGCTTGATACAGTATAGGTTACGGAAGGAACATATTCATGAAGATGTTTGAATTTTCATTTAACGACGTGTATAATGAAGCTTGTGTGTGTGTGCGTGTGTGTGTGTTTGCGTCTCTCTGTCGGTCCATCAGAGTTGGTCATTGCGGATGAATCGGTTGCCTTCCGAATGCTTTCCATAGTAGATGTAACGGCACTTGGCGAACACACCTGAAAGTGGAAGAAGAAGAATATTAAAATACTGGTCCAATTCAGATTTACCTGTGGATAGATTAAACCTGATGTGTATAGCCATTCTGCCTTGATTAGATTTGTTATCACACTGTATTGTCCTCATTATTCTGTATAAACCATGGTGGTTGAAAAGTGAACTTGAGTGTCATCAAATTGATTTCTCTGTCTGTTCCACAATGCTGTTTATTTGATATAATCTCAAATATTTGATATACATCTTCATTCAGCTATTGAAACAACAGTATACTCAAACTGTAATATAGATATGTTTATTATAATTGCTTATTATCTGTCACTATCTGTCTTATCCCATCTGTGATGTGTGTGTGTGTGTGTGTGTGTGTGCGTGTGCGAGGATGAGTATCCTTCTCAAGTGGAGGAACAGCGGGGGAAACAGCATTTGGCCTCAGGGCGATGTCTAGACAGTAACAAGCACACTGCCCCAGCCCTGCCTCCACTCCACCCACACA